>NC_140490.1:59390139-59990139 GCF_964271855.1 Acomys minous
GTGGAGTTGTTGTCATGATTATTGATTCCATTATTTCTAAGCCTCCAGAACTTGTTTGTGAGCTGAATTTGGAAACATTTAGAAGGACACGCTGAGAACTAATGGGTGATTCTAATAAGAGTCCAGAAGACCACAATGCTGAGAAAGGCAGCGAGCAAAAACTATGCTCAGGAGTTTTCAGGTGAGGATAAAGACTCTATTATGTATTGGACTAAAGGCCTTGCACGGTTTATTCTGGCAAAGGATTTGTCTAGTTTTGTTCATGCCCTGGGACTTTGGGTGAGGCTGAATTTAAACAAAATTTACTAGTGACTGATATGGTTATTTCTAGCTGCTTTGAGACAAGTTTACAGTGATAAATGTGAACAAACAGCATACTAGAAATATTTGAAAAATGTTGTTTACCCAGAAAAGAAGTTTGGGTAAATATGAGGTCAAGATGAGACTTAAAAGGCAACCAAGAACCTTGCAGTAAAACACAGGGAAGGTACCTTGGAGACATCTCAGGGACTGAAAAAATCTCCATCTGTATCAGGCACAGTAGCATAAAGATTTCAACCCATTTGGAAGACATCACTTTGAGAAGAAGGCTCTGGGCTTCTCTGGTTCACAGGGCATCTGGGAAAGTATGTCCTTGAGTTGAGTTCTCCAGGAACCCAGCAGCTGTGCTCCGAAGAGGACAGGTTTGCTCAGGTGATTCCCAGACTTTACCACCCTCTACGTGATGCTGATTTTGCTGTCAAGAAGGATGCAGGAGTCATGCTCTCTCCTACATAAGCTTCCAAGGGAAACAGGACCCTAGTGGCAACCTCAAGAGGGCAATGTATGAAGCACGAAACTGTGAGAGGGAAGTCAAGGAAGCAATGAAGATTTCAAAACTTAGAGATGTTGAGAATGCAGCATCTGCTCAGCATCTGCCAAATCCAATGAGTGGACCTACCCCCAAAGTGAAGCCAATCGGCTGTAACTGATCAGGCTATAGAACCCAATTGCTTCTGTCTTTGGGCACTTATGTCATGACATTATGAGACCTGGATGCTAGACTTGCAGCTTAAGGATTTCATGTGTGTCCTGCTGGGTTATGGCCTTATTTTGGCTCCACCCCTCTGTCTATATCCCAGTTTTCATCTTGGCAATGCAACTGTTTGTTCTGTGCCGTGGTATGTCAAAAGTATGTCAATTAGGTTTTTAAATTTTACAGAGGATCTAACCAAAAGACAGAGACAGAGATGGAGAGAGAAACAGAGAGAGAGAGAGAGAGAGAGAGAGAGAGATTATATTGTACATTTCAGTTTATACAAAATTCTATACATGAAGACTTTTGATGTTGGTACATATGCCCATTCACTAAAGGGTGGTGATGGCTTGATGGATGCATTTCATAAGTCAAAACTTCTCAAATTGCACATAATAAGTATATTAGTTTATTGTTTGCAGTATGTATCTGAACAACGCTATTCAAAGGCGATATGGGAAGAAACATGGTGATGCATACAAAGATACATCTAGAGGTCTGTGTGTATTATATATGAAGCATAATTAAATTTTGTATTGAGACAGGATTTCACCTTCAAAATCCTATCATGTAGTTGCAAATAGTGCAAAAGTTTGAAAATATCTGTGTTCTGAGACAGTGTTATGGTCCAATCATTTTGGGTATGAGCTATTTAACCTATAATTTGTAAATGATCTAGAATGTTTAAAAATGACATAACAATGTAAGATGTGTATGTTAACAATTCTTATTTTTAATAATTCTTTCTTTATATGGAGCAATTTCTGAATCAAATTAATACCTGTTTTCTTTTTCCTGACTTACTAGAGATTGAGCCTCGTGAGTGCAGGGCAAGTACTCTACTCCTGAACCACATCGCTAATCCTTTTGAAAGACTCTTTTAGAAGCTGGAGAAGTGGCTCAGCAGTCAAGAGCATGTACGATTCTCTTTAGGGACTTGGGTTCGGGTCCCAGTACCTTCACCAAGTGGCTCACAATAACCTGTAACTTCAACTCCAGAGGCACAGACATCTTCTTCGGATCTCCACAGACACCACACTCAGGAGCAGTTACCCAGACTTGGCAAATAGAAATCCTATAAACAAAACGGTAATACCATTTGCATAAAAAAGAAAACAACAAAATATACGTGTTTATGGGCCAAACTCAGTGACTACAAGGCAAATGAATTGGAACACAGCAGCAAAGCACTCTCTCAAAGTTGGGTAACACAGAGAGAAAGAGAGAAATTAAAAATTAAATGGAAAAAACTATAAAACATAGGGTGAGGGCTGCATAATGCATGAGTAATATGGGTCCCCAAAGACAGAAGCACATAGACACAATGATATAAAATTAAAAGAGTGGGGAGAAATGTAGCTCTGTAGCGTAGTGCTTGCCTGAAATTTGCAAGGCTTTGGGTGTAAGCCCAGCACAACAGAAATAACGAAGGAAGAAAAAGAGGGGCAAAGGGACGTAGAGATGGAGGAAAGAGAAAAGGAAAGAGAAGAAGGAAAGAAATGAATGAGTGGGCTAAAATATCATAACAAATGTTTACAGTACCAAAGAAATAGAACTAAAAGAGCACATTGGAGTGAGAGTATCTTAGAATTTCTTGATCTACAGCTAACATTTTAACAGAAACAATGGAAACAAGTCAATGGAATGTCTTCAAGGTGAAAAAAAAAATCAGTTTGTCACTCTAAAACCATTAAATCACCCTACCCAGCAATACCGTCTTCCAAGAAGACAGAAAACATAGTGTATATATTGTTTAACAGTCTCTTTTTAAAATTTAATAGAGTAAACAATGACAAGAAATTCCTAATCCAGGTGCAAACACTGCTAATTTTGCTGTATTATCCTCACATG
Organism: Acomys minous; assembly: GCF_964271855.1. Classification (NCBI taxonomy): domain Eukaryota; kingdom Metazoa; phylum Chordata; class Mammalia; order Rodentia; family Muridae; genus Acomys; species Acomys minous. Next base: position 59,393,006 of record NC_140490.1, read on the forward strand.
TACTTGAACAGTAAGAACTTGTCCTTCTGTTCTCTAGGTAGGTGGCTAAGCTCAGGCTAGGTATTTTTAAGCAAGAACACTTTAGGTCATGCTTTTTACTTCATGAGATGTCACAGAAGGAGGCATGTGAGGTTTGATTGCTCCATAGAATGTTGCTACGTATTTGGTCAAGAGGTTATGAATTCAACAGTTTTGCATTTTTAAGAGGAATTTTCACTGTCCCAGTCTTAAATACAAATTGTCTATAGATAACACTTGCAGCTCCTAGGCCACATTTACCTAATGGTTTGCTATCTGTTCACGACCCTTACATGAATCAAGAATTTTATTTGAGATTGAAAAATGGCTGTTTTTCCAATTTTATCATTCTTACAACAAATAATTGCTGCTGCTTTTCTCTTGTAAAATAATATTTTCACTCATCTACTAAATTTGGCTTGAAATATAGTGTCTATTGAAAAGGCAGCATGAATGTTTAGTCCTTTCCAATTTTCAGCATAAGGAGTTTGTAAAATTACCACTTCCAATAATGACAAATAATAATTTTCACTGCCTTTTAAAATGGTATCATTATGGACTTGTGAATTTTATACAAATGTACAATGTTCCAAATAACATGCTTCACTCACACTCGTTATTCCTTATAGTTCTCTTTATTACCATGAATTTTTTTTCAGTGCTATAGATCAAAGCCTTATGCATATAAAGGCAAGCTCTCCATCACAGCCCTTTGGGTTTTTGGTTGTTTTCCTGTTTGTCACAGTGTATTCTGGGCTGGCATCAAAATTGCAGATATATAACTTGAAGCTCATTGTGAGGAAATAGTAGGCAAATATGTATTTAGGGACAACTTAAAAGTATCTATTCTGTCATCTTCAAAAGTGAAAAACATGTGGGTGCAAGGAGATAGGGGAAGTGTCCTATACTGAGGAGGCAAGATCATAAAGAAGGCTGATATAAATAATCCATACGTGTGCGTGTGGGCATAAAAGAGCATACTTGTCTCCTGTCTTATCACAACCATGAGCAAGACAACTTATAAAAGAGATGGTTTATTTCAGGCTTTCAATTAGAGAGGGTAGAGTCCATGTCCATCATGGTGAGGAGCACGGTAGCAGGCAGGAGTCAGGAAGGGAAGGCACTGGAACAGCAGCTGAGAGCTCACATTTTCACACAACCATGAGGCAGAGAGAGAGAGAGAGAGAGAGAGAGAGAGAGAGAGAGAGAGAGAGAGAGAGAGAGAGAGAGAGAGAGCAAACTGAAAGTAGCATGAGTTTTAAAACTTCAAAGCCCACCCACAGCGTCACAGCTCAGCCAACAAGGCCACACCTCCTAGCCCAGCGGTTCTCAACCTCTGGGTCGTGACCTTCAGAATACTCATATTCCTTATGATCTCAGGACCCGAGAAGCCACTTAGCAGCAAAATGACAGTTACAAAGTAGCCAACACTTTTATGGGTATATGTGTGGGTGGGTGGGGGTGTCACCACAACATAAGGAACTGTATCAAAGCATTAGGGAGGTTGAGAACAATTGTCCTAATCCTTCCTGAAAAAGTCCACTAACAGGGGACAAAATATTCAAATATATGAGCCCGTGGGAGCCATTCTAATTCAAACCACCACAGCTTTGTATTTCTTTCACACAGTGGCCTGGTTTCCTAGTACTTTTGAATATTCCTGTATTGTCCCCCTACTTTCCATGAGGCCCCCAAATACAGCCATGTATCAATGCTCCTCATTTTTCAGTGAGATTTGAGCATGATAAATCCACTAGAAACCAAAAAGATCCCAAGTAGAAAACTAGCAGAAAACTCAGCGACTGGGCCCAACCTGCCCAAGTCCTAGTTCTGTAGCAGGGCACACTGTGGACCTCAGCCATTTGAGGGATAACTTTAGGACTTACTGGCAACTCCCTGTTACTGCCTACCTATCTCCAGGCATGATGGGATGGTATATTGTTATGCCAAGAAGTGACTCAGATCCAAAATTCAAAGAATGGTTTTGGCTGAATGTGCATCACTAAAAACAAAACAGAACATGCAAACAAAGTGTGTAAGGGACTGTCTTCATGTCAGGCATGTCTGCTGTTCTGGGTCTTGACTTTGCTCCGCCTTTGACTGGGATTCCCCAACCCCCTTCCAAGATACTCTTATACCTTTCTTAAACTCTTTACTCAAGTGTTCCTTTCTAATGATGCCTCCGTTAGTCAACCAAATCTAGGATATGTTCTCTCATCTGGCCCCTCTCCCATCACAGACATCTCCCAACCCTTGCTCTGTGCTGTGGTGTGAGGATGGTGAGACGTCACAGCCTAAGCTGTCCAGCGATGTAGACCCTTGGCCAACATGAGAAGACTGGATGGAACCTGCATATCTTCATCGCAGGGTGGCCTACATGGCACAGCAGCTTGAACAGGGCTGTCCCAACACACAGCAATTCCTTATCTTTATTCTCCCTGCTCTTCACAGGCTGGTTCTGCACTAGGATGCCCCTTCCCCGAGCTTGATAGTTTTCTCTGTGCAACTCATGAATCCTCAAGGCTAGAGCAGCACCACTGCTAGATGAACAATGTTTTCCTGCAAATCTCTATGGAGGGTTGTCTTTGTGCATGACCTGATAGTAAAGGATGTGCTTGACTGTGCTTGTATCTTAGGGGTTCTATTGCTGTGAAGAGTTACCATGGCAGCTCTTATTAAAAGACAGTATTTAATTGAGGCTGGCTTACAGTTTAGAGGTTTGGTCCATTGGGGGAAGCCTGGCAGCACACAAGCAGACATGGCACAGGAGAAGTAGCTGAGAGTTCTATATCTAGATCCTCAGGCAGCAGGCAGAGAGGAGAGAGAGACAGAGAGAGAGAGAGAGAGAGAGAGAGAGAGAGAGAGAGAGAGGGAGGAAGGGAGGACTGGGAATATTCTCTTAGCAATTCTTGATGAATATTTAAAGATTAAATGATGAGCTCAGTAGGGTTCGCATGGAGCTTATCCAGGAGAGACACAGGGGAGGTATAATGAAACAAACTCGCTCTGAGTGAATTATTAATAAGGCTCGTTTAAATGTGGGGCAAAGTGGTCCCCTCACCTCAGGAAATGCATTGAAGACCCCCAGAGGATGTACAAAATGAGAGCAGTACTGAATCCTATGTATACAATGCATTTTCCTGCATATGCACACCGATGATAGAGCTTAACTTGTAAAATAAGCACTGTAGAGACTGTGAACAGCAATGACAAAACAGAATACTTATATCACGCTGCTTAGTTTTTGTCTTTTTTTTTTTTTACACAAACTAGAGTGACGTGGGAGGAGGGACCCTCAATTAAGTACCTGCCTCCATCAGATTGCCCGGTGAGCATTCTTCTGTGAGACATTTTCTTGATTAATGATTGATGTGGGCGGTCCCAGGCCACTGCTTCCGTGTTACCCTCAGGCTGGTGGTCATGGGTTGTATAAGAGAGCCAGGGAGGACAAGCCAGCACATGCCACTTTTCCATGGTCTCTGCTTCAGCTTCTGCCTCCAGGTTCCTTCTTGAGCTCCTGCTGTAACTTCCCTCAGTGATGGCTAACATAGAAATGTGAGATCAAACGAAGCCCTTTCTAAACCCCAAGTTGCTTTTGGTCATGATGTATTATCACAGCAATAAGAAAGCAGACCGTGTGTGTGTGTGTGTGTGTGTGTGTGTGTGTGTGTGTGTGTGTGATATTAAAGTTATTTGAAACTTGAGTTTACTTCTGGAATGTTCCATTTATGGCTTCCAGACTACAGTTTAAGGCAGGAATCCAGAGAAAGTGAAGCGTCACACGGTGGGAACACTTGCATGACACTCTTCTGTGAATGATGCCTTGGCAAACATACATTTTCAAATAAATTACATGTGGGTATAAACATGACAGGACGAGCACCTGCACTCATTCAGGTGGATTCAATTGGATCAACCCACACACTTTCTTCCCTTACTCAGAGCCTCAGGGTGTGAGGATCTGTCTGTGTCTGCTGCACCCTTCCCAAACAAGAAGAACCACAAGCACGGAATTAGCTTGTCGTAACAGTTGCGTTTCTTTTATGTTGCATTCAGAATCCTATACTGTTTCCACAACTGCTACTTTTCACACAGTGATGTGAGCTAAAGGCTTTCCCAGGCACAGTGAGTGCAATGCAGCAAAATTATAGCCCTTTAAATGAGCCCCGGACTTGCCAGTTTAATACAAACTCGCACCATATTTAGTGCTCACGAAACCACACACAGGCTGAGTAAGCAGTCAGTGTCACTCTTACAGATAGCTGAGGGGAAAACGTCCCAGTTTGAACAGCCATTAGTTGGCAGAAGGAGACAAATTCATATTTTTGGCTTGCTGTTTAACCTTCTTTCTCTAAATAATGATGCTTTTTGGAAGAATGATATTTTAGTTTAGTGATGCAGTAAGATTAAAAAAAAGTATTTTGTCGTTATAAAAAATAAGATAGAACTAATATGATGTAAATAATAACATTTAAATTCAACAGCTGATTCACTGTATGTGTTGTGTGTGGTGGTGGTGGTGGTGGTGGTGGGAGGGTGTGTGTGTGTGTGTGTGTGTGTGTGTGTGTGTGTGTGTGTGTGTGTGTGATGTGCATGTAGAGGCCAATAGCCAGTGTTTTCTTTAATCATTCTCCCCATTATGTTTTGAGACAGAGCCTCTCCCTGCACAAAGGGCCCATGGATTGAGGAGGGCTGGCCAGCCATCAAGCCCCAGGCACCCTCCTGTTTCTCCCTCCCCAGTGCTGGGGTTATAGGCTCACACACCACTGTGTCCAGCATTATTTTAATGTAGGTACTGGGGACTGAACTCAGGTCCTCACGCTCACGCAGCTAGTACTTTACAGAGGCAGCTGTTGTCTTCTCAACAACAGCTGGCTTTATTTAAAAATCTTTTTGTTCTTTCTAAAACTGGTTCGTAGTTTTTTTCATAAATTTTAAATGTTCTCAACATTTTTACAACAAAAGTTAGACTCTGAAGTGGTGGAAACAAACTTTATTCTCTCTCTCTCTCTCTCTCTCTCTCTCTCTCTCTCTCTCTCTCTCTCTCTCTCTCTCTCTCTCTCTCTCTCTCTCTTACACACACGGATACACACACACACCACCTCTCTTACACACGCACTCGTGTGCGTGATTCTACTGCTGTCTACCTCTGGATGTGAAACATGAAACATACGTGAGTGGTAACAGCTATTTATCAAAACAACAAATGTGTGGTATTCACATAGGGACTTTTTTTGTAATTAAAATAAGCTTTACGTGTCTAGGATCTGGTGAGATAGCTCAGCAGTTAAGGAGTACTTGCTGCTCTTTGAGAAAACCTGGGCTCAGTTCCCAGCATCCACACATTGGCTAACAACCGTGGATAATTCCGGTTCCGGAACATCTATCGCCCCCTTGCGGCCTCCACTAACACTGCATGTAGGTGGTGCACTTAACATGAGGCAAAAAAAAAAAAAAAAAAAAAAAAAATCACAAACACTTTTTCCCTCTACTTTCCAGATCTTGTTCTGAGTGGGTCCTGACATGGGGTTGGGGGATTGAGGTATTTCTTTTGTACACCTCCATATTTTCCAAACTTTATTCTTTAAACACTTCTGTTTATTGACGCAAGATTGCTAACAATTTGGATACACAACTGAATGAGTTCTGACAAACAGCGTTCCCCCCGGGTCACCTAACTAGAATCAAATCGCTTTGTGCAGCCATTCCTCTAGCCAGGCTCCCTCCGGGCTGCCACAGATCACTGTTTTAGTTTTTAAAATGCTAAGCATTCCAGTGCAGGCAGGTTCGAATGAGATCATCAAAAACAATCTTCAAGTTCAGTAAGTGTGGCTGAAAAATCCAGAGCGAGCTGTGTGTTGTGCTAAGGAAGGATTCAAAGACTCACTATTCCCCCATCAAATTCTCTCACTAATTTCCTTTACTGCTCTTGTGATTAAATATGTCTGTGGACAGTTCTGATGCCATTTCCAGATATGATTCCGGGAAGGAGAAGGATTAAAAGCCAGGCCCTGGGCAAGCGAGGAGGGGACCCTGACGCCCAGGGATTCCCTCAAGCTGTACCCGGCCCCAAGTTCTCCTCTGGTTCCCACCCCACCCCCCACCCCCGGCAGCTTCTGCTGCAGCTGGTAGGAGACAGTATTGAACTATTTGTGGAGTGCTCTGTGTATTAGGAACCTGTAACTCCCGCCAGCTATTTACAATAGACTGTGAGGTGCTGCGGACCATACTTGGCGGAATGAAGCCAACACTGTCCGGTGGGAATGGAGACAGCAGCCTGGAGGGCCCTTGGGAGAATAGAGAATTATGTGAATACTTAGCTACGCATCCCCTGCTAGGTCGCTCTGCTCACAAGCCCAGTGTCTGCAGTGAGCCCAGAGAGACAGAGAGAGTGAAGACGCCCAGTGAGAGCATTGATCCTCCAGTCTCTGAGCACAGAGCTGGACACTGGGGCTAACACTGGCCATGGTAAATTTGGCCTCCTGGACCACAGCTCTGAGGCTGTGGAGACAAGGAAACCCTAGGGAAGGCCTTTAGTCCTGGGCTGGCTGGACTGGCTGTCACCTCTCCTTTCTCATGTCCAGCCACAGGGGCTGTTGGCTGAAATAGAAGCAGCTGTTTTGTTAACCTTTGAGTATGTACCACACATCCTTCTGAGCTTACTTCCGCTTCCCTAATGTGAAAACAGCAATGCGTGCTTTGAAGCATGCACATGAGAGCGAAGGATTGTTACGTCTTCTTATCGCCCACTATTCCCCCCACTAACCCATAACTGGCCCCAGACCTTTACTCTGTGCACACAGTCCCAACACCCTTTGTACCTTGTCCTGACGTGAAAAGTAAATGGATCCCTAGGTAGTCACATGCAGAGATCAAAATGGAACCTCTATTTATCACCCACTCAACTCCAAATAAATCATAGGTCCAAAATTCTGTAAGACAATAGATCTATGTGAGCTCTAGGCCAGCCTAGTCTACAGAGCAAGTCCCAGGACAGCCAAGGCCACACAGAGAAACCCAATGTCCAAAAACCAAAACCCAAAAGACAAAAGAAAAAAATAAGAAAAGAAAGAAATGTAAACAGGCAACGGACACATGTTAAAGTTCTCAGCATTGCCATCATTTGGTACAGACAAAAACTGCAAGGAGACACTCTTATTGTAGCTAGAAAGACTATTACCAAAAGTTTTTTAAAATTAAGACACTAATGAGGATGAGGACAAGGGAGGCATTCCATACACTGTTGATGGCGACATAAACTTGTGCAGCCACCATGGAGAGAAGTATGGGCGCTCCTCAAAATGCTGAAAATAGGACTACCATAGGACCCAGCTATCCCACTCCTTGGTGTATATGGAAAGGAAGTGAAATTGATATGCTAAAGAGATACAGGCGTAGCCAGGTATATGGCAGAACTATTCACAGAAGTCAAGAGGTAAAAGCAGCCTAGTGATCACAAGCTGAGGAATGGATGAGTACAGTCTTCACACACACACACACACACACACACACACACACACACACATCACAAGCACATGCACACTCACAAGAGAATGCTATTCAGACACGAAGAAAAAAGAAACCTGGCCATTTGTAGAAAAATAGATGGAACTGGAGGACATTGTGTTAAATGAAGTAAGCCAGACACGGAAAGGCAGGCCTCATGTGTTCTTTTATAGGCTTTCATTTTTTACAACACCTACTTTATTTGGGGTCCCTTATATCTCTTTCTCCCTTCTCTACTCCAAATCTTTCTAACACCCCAGCACCACATGGGAAAGGAAGAAGGTTAGTGTGGATGAAGGGCGTAGTTCTCTCTGGGTGCTTCCTGCTGTTTAGGATCATACAGTTCTTTGGGGCGATATCAATCTCTGTCGTCAGTATATTCAGCCAGCAACAGCAAATATAGCAGCAGCCCTCTCTTCCTCCTCCAAGCCTTTTACTTTCAGCCCTTCCTCTTCTTCTTCTTCTTCTTCTTCCTCTTCTTCTTCTTCTTCTTCTTCTTCTTCTTCTTCTCCTTCTTCTCCTTCTTCTTCCTCTCCTCCTCCTCCTCCTCCTTCTTCTTTCTCTCTCTCTCTCTCTCTCTCTCTCTCTCTCTCTCTCTCTCTCTCTCTCTCTCTCTTTCTCTCTCCTCTCCTATTTTTCCCAACTATGAAAGACCACGCCTCCAAACAAGGCATTTTCCTGTTGAAAAAGATCATGTTCCCTCTCACAAGGCAGTTACCAGCTGTGGACAAAGTGGAACAGCCCCCATATTTCACACCTGGGATAAAAACAAAAACATGTTTACATAACATAATTGAGTTTTTAAAGAAACCAAGAGTTCCATAACATTCTTTCTCCTATGTAGAAACAAAGAAAAGAAAACTTGACGTGAAAGTAAAATACTGATTATAAGAAATAGAGAAGTTTGAATTTCACCATTACATGCTATCTGCATGTGAAAAATACTGTCACTGGGCCCCATTAATATGCACAAATCATATAAGTAAAAGAAAATAATTACAGATAGGAGTCTGCTGATAGGCTGGGTGCAGGGCCCAGCTTTCCTCTGCTTGCTTTTGTAGCTACTGCTACACAGTTTTAGAAGCAACCTGAAAGCCTGAGTCTGTCAGCAGCCAGATTCTTTGGGACAGAGACCAGATGGCTCTCCCATGTTTCACTAGCACCCAGTGCTGAGGCCCTAAGAGAGAGGAGGATGCTTCAGGGAACCTCTTCAGCCAAGCATCCCCTCCAGCCCTCATCCCATGGCTGGAGTGAGGGACCTTTGCTATGGCAACATCTGCTAGCTAAGCTGAATGCATCCCTACCAGCACCAAAGCCATCTCATTTGTTGTAAACACAATCTAGCTATGAGAACAACTATATTTTATAAAAATTTATACAAGTATGCTTTATGCTAAAGAAATTCAAAACACAAAAATGCTGCATTTATAATAATGGCTTGCGAAGCAATATCTTGACCCTTTGAGCATTCTTTACTGCGGAATTCTTTTGGCTTAAAAACCTGTCAGACGGATAAATAAAGAGAAAGACCTCATTTATTCCAGTGGAGTTTAAACCTCTCTGTGGAACAATGGGAATTCTCTGACAAGATGTCCCTGGAGTCACCCTATCCAGTCCCCAGCCGCTAGTTAAAAAATAACAATAAAAAATGAAAGAACAACAAAACCCCACTTCCTTGTGTCTGATGCCCATTCTGGGCTTCACACGCAAGGTGAGGTTTGGTGAAAAGGCTCTGTGACCACAGTAATTTTCACAAACTATGGACTAGTCTGTGCTGCGCAGCATTCACTATCATGACAAAGTACCCGAGATCAGGAACTGCAAAATTTAGTTGTTTGGCTCTGTTGTTTAAGGATCATGGTGACGTAGAACATCGAGGTAAGGAATGTGAAGAGCACAGTATCTCATCTTATGGTGGCCTGGAAGCACAGAGAAGGACAGAGAGAGAGTCCCAATCTCCTCTCCCAGGGCACACACCAAGTGATATAACATTTTCCCAGCAGGCCAATCTGCTAAAGGTTTTTACCACACCCCGTATCATTACCGGCTGAGGCCCAGGCATTAGTATGCTTCTCTGTGGGACACTGCAGATCCAAACTGAAGCACAACCTGACATTCTCTGCTCCCTGGATGAGAGTGTCAGAGAAACAGGAAATAGCCCTTATTGTGTAGTTATTTCCTTTCAATCGAAAATTTCCATCCAGATGAAGGTCACATACACCCAGGAAGCAAACACAACTCCCAAGTCTCAGAAGTTTCCTCAAATAAGACGCACTAGGTTTCCTCTCAAGGTTACTTAGGCAGTAGCATTGCTGGAGAGAGGGGATGTCTCCACCCAAGAGACCTGCAAATCTTGGCAGGAAGCTACCGGGTGCAACTTTGTGAGTTCTCACCATGCTGCCTGGGGTGGGCTTTGGAGTGATGTAGTTGCCTTTGAATTACCCACACTCCTGAGTGTGAACCCAGCGCACTCACAATTCACTCAGCTGGACGTCGGTGGGATCACGTCTTTGGTCTGTCCTCTGACTCTCTCTGGGATGGGTAGACAATTGTTCAAGTCTCCTTGGGAAAGCTTCACTATATCCCTGCCCAGGAGCCGAAAGAGAATTCGCATGCCCCACTCCCTGCCTACCCTCCCAGGCCACTGCAGGCCAGATTGGATCAGTCATGCTTTCCACATGTATCGAGCTAAGCCACTGAGCCTCAATAGTATGCACAATTAATGTAAGTGAATTAAAAAGAAAAGAATTACAAACAGAGAAATTCTGGCTTTCTGCATGTCTGGGGAGACCATGGAGGTAAATTAAGTACATGCACATTAAAAAAAAAAAAGAGCAACTTATCCATCAGAATTAAAGACGGGATTATTAAAAATACAACACAGTTTCACCAACATATCATGTTGGAATGGCAACCACAAAGTTTAACAATTCCAAAGGTATTATTTTTTTAAAGATACATTTAATGTAGTTTTAAAAGATTTATCCACTTATTTGTGTGTACGTTTGCACATGTGGGTGTGTGTGCATGTGTGCACACATCTGTGCCAAGGCCAGAGAAGGCATTGCATGGTTTATTCTCATACCCTTTCCTTTGAGGCAGAGCCTCTTTCTTTCTCTCTCAACCTGAGGCTCGTGTTTTCTCATCTCGGTTGGAAGTCAGCAAACTCTAGTAAGCCTACTGTTCCCTACCTCCTAAGCTAGGGCTTGAAATGTGCAACTTACTATGTGGTAATAAGATCCAAATTCTGGTCTTCATGATTGTGAGACACATACACACACGCGCACACACACACACATGCACACACAAAATTAAGTACAGAAGTCCATATGCTTATGCTTTAATAATTGGTGGGGACTTGTTGAAATTCAGACAAAGCATTAGCATTTATGGATAAAAATGGCAAAGATTGTAGTTGGGTTTTTGTTTTTGTTGTTGCTGTTTCTCTTAAGTATTTTAGCCATTTTACCTCTCCTGGTAGTATTTGTATCCTTACTTTGTTTAATAGGTTATGGTGATAATTGAGAATAGAGAGACAAATGTCAAATTATCTTCTGGCCAAATTATCAAAAAATTCAGAATTAGTAGAATTTTATTGTGTTCACACAGACCATGGGAAAAAGAAGAAGCATCAACACCTCCCCCCCCACACACACACACAATTAGAGTCTGTCAATATTAGTCAATTAGTATCATTTTGTTTCTTTGAATTCATGTGCTCCTTCTAACAGTCAGTGAGTACCTGTCACCAGGTCATTCCTCTAGGATGATCAGATCGGGCTAGGGACATGTATAGCTCAGGGGTAAAGTGTTTGCCTTGCTATGCCAGGAACAACTGGTCAACCCCGCCTGTTGGGGAGGTGGGGCGGGAAGAGGAGGTTCAGAGTGGTGGATCAGGAATTGCCCCAAAGAACAAAACAGGGACTGAAACACTCAGGATTCCAGACAAGCTCAGGGTGCTACTCCCTGCCAACATGACTTTCCCAGTTACTAGGAGGATAGTGGACACACACTCTTCTGCCTGAATCAAAGAATGGTATTGCCTCTATGTTATGAGTTGAGGTAGCACAAGAAATGGATATAGAAAAAAAATCCAGTGTTTTACCATTCCCTCAGGAGTATCTGTCTGGATGAAAATGAATCTTGGAACCGGGACTCAAAAGAGATAGGATTTTCATCACTGTCCAACCTCCTTTTGAACGTCTTTTGTGTCAACCCATATTTTCCCTGTTTCAAGCATCACCAGGACATTTCTAAAGAATTCCCTGCACTGAAGAACTAACAGTCATTATCCTAACAGCATGCAACCCACCAAATAACTCTATAGAATTTTCTGTCACTAAGGGAATTTCTTAAAGCACATTATTTCAAGTTAGACACAGCAGGGGTAGAGCTACATAACTCTTTTTCACCTGTGGTGACATTAATGCTCATGGTAATTGGATTTTGACAGAACAGCTCCTACTTTCCATGGCCCCTGAGGGCTTTACCTCACATGTAAAGTCACCTTCCATATTGGTGTTAATGGTGTTGGCATGTGTGCTACTGTGAACTGTGGAGAATCCAAGAGAAAGCAGCTATGTTCTCTGACCAGTCAGAAAAGGAACTCCCAGTGAACCCTGTGCTGTGGAATCCCAAGTACTCACACCCGTCCCAGGACTCCTCATAGCTAACTTCCCAATGGGCAAGAGTTGGGCCAGAAAGCCTGTGTGTTTCAACCCAAGATTGGCCTGAGGTGTAGCCTAGTGGTAGGGATCTTGCCAAGCAGCGCAAGGCTCTGGGTCCTAGCCCCAGAATCAAAACAAAATCCACGAGGAATGTACAAAGATATTCGTCCTTCCCACAAACATGGGTGACTGCGTCTTCCTTGTCCAGCACAAGATAAGGTCCTAGGAAGTAAATCACTGTCTACCCTCGCACTTAACTCTTGTCCCTGACTTACAAAGAGTCACCAGCAATTCTTCTCCAGCAAGACCCAAGACTTAAGCATATTCTGCAACAGCCGGTCTGGACACACACACACACACGCGCGCGCGCGCACGCACGCACGCACGCACGCACGCACACGCACGCGCACATGTACACACAGCACAGCCTTTCCAAATCCCACACTTTGTGCTATGTGTTCCATTTGCTTCAGCATTTGTCACCTTAAATATGTTCCTGCTTATTGATGTCCAACCCTCAGCTGAAGCAGGAGGGCCTAACATACCTTTTATTGATGCATCGCATACCTAGAACTACATTTGCCAAATAGAAGTTCACTGAACAGTGAACATTTGTGCCATTAATTTCAGACACATTTTGCTTCTACATTTAAAAAATAAAATGCTCAGATATTTGCATAGAGTCACCTTAATATCCAATTTTCTTACTCAGAACCTTATCAAGAGGTTCTATTTAGAATAAAAGAAAAACAGCAGGAAGTGGAGAGGCTGGTCCTTCTAGAAAGAAATTGAAAAAAAAAATCTCGCTAATGAAATGTTGAAACTGCTCTGCAGGGCCAGCTCTTACTTTTCAAAGCAAAGTTCTCCTTCCTCACTACCCAGGGCTTGAGACCCTCTTTTGACTTTGGAAACTGCCCCAGAGAAGCAGTGTCATGTAGTAAGCATCATGTAATCTCCAAAAACTGGCATCTCTTGGGGGGGCAGGACATTTAACAACTTTGGGGGCCTTATATATATTTAAGAGGATGCCTGGTCAGTAGTACTTTATCAGATGTAACAGGCTCACTGACATAGTGGACATAACTCACAAACACTGACATAGTAGATATACCCCACAAACACTTACGTAGTGGGCATAGCCCACAAACACTTATAAATGGGCATACTCCACACACACTAACATAGTGGGCATACCCCACAAACACTGACATAATGGGCATACAACACAAATATTGACATAGTAGGCATACCCTCAAAACACTGACATAGTGGGTATACCCCACAAACACTGACATAGTGGACAACCTCACAAACTGTTCTCAGAGGAGAATCTTCCAGAACCCAACACCAACATCCAGTTTTAAAAACAAAACAAAATAAGTGAAATAAGTCAGGTATATAAAGACAAATATGTCCTCAGTTACATGTGGGATCTGAAAGATTAATTTCAAGAAAATAGAATGGGACAGCAGTGACTAATACCTGGTGAGTGTGTTGGGGGGAAGGGAAGAGGGTAGACAAGAGAAACACCTAGGTGGAAGAGTAACCAGGGCTCTAGAACTCAGTTGGAACCGTGGTTGACAATAATTAACTAGAGTATTTCAAAACAGCTGGTAGCCAGAGAGGGGCTTACATTTAAGACTAATGACTAGAGTTCCATACCAAGGGCCCAGAGAGAGAGACAAAGAGAGAGAGAGAGAGAGAGAGAGAGAGAGAGAGAGACAGTTAGTTCAGCAGTTTGTCCTGAGATTTTTACTTATGTATTTCCTGTGTGTGGTTGGGTGGGAGGCCAGGGTGTACACTTGAAGGTCAGAGGACAAAGTGTAGAGGTCAGAGGACAAAGTGTAGAGGTCAGTTCTTTCCTTCCACTCTGTGGGTCCTGGTGATCCACCTCAGGTCCTCAGGCTGCCAGCAGACACCTTCACCTTACATCTTACAGGCTCTGATTGGATTTTGAATGTCTCTCCCCTAAACCCCCCCCCCGCCCACCACACACACACAAAAAAATAACAAACTATGTCTTCAGTAGGCACACTGTTATCTAAAACTCCCTCTGCCTCTTCTTCCCTGTCTTCTCCCAGCAAAGTGGGGAGTATGATTGCTGTGTGTCCTGGGCCCCCCTCCACTTAAAGATTTTCAGTGGAAACTTTTAGGGAATGACCCCTTTGCTCTCTTTCCTGCCTGACAGAACTATCCTATCTGCCAGAATGTTCTCTTTGCTCTCCTGGCCAGAGGGCAGGGAGTGAAGGCTAATGCTTCTCAAACCTTCTGCATCCCTTCCCTACTCAGGCAATTTTGGAGGCTGGATGCCTCTGACCGAAGGCCCCAGCAACTTCATGAGTGGTCCATTCTGTGGTCAAGGAGGCTACAAAAAGCTCACATCGTGGATGCAGGATGGTGACCAGGACTGCCTTCAAAGAAGGTCATGCTGTCTCTGCTTCTTCCAGACACAGGGAGGAGGGCTCTTCCTGGAGAACAAGCCAGCCCTTCCAGAAGGCATTGCTCTGTGAGCTACAGCGCTGCTACATCTTTTGCTGGCAACCGGTAGACTTTCTGTGGGCCAGAATGGATCTCTGTGTTCTGAATTCTGGAGTGACCAGCTTCAACTTCCGGTCACAGAGAGTGATGGCCAAACTTCTGTCCTCCCTGCCAGGCCAGCTGCTTATGCGGTCACTGAGAGGAGAGCCGCTGCAGCAGAGTCACCACTTGGAAACTGTCCAGACTCAGACTTAGCGGGTCAGAAAGTCCAGCAAGCCCTGCAGGGGATTCCTGTGCACACTAATGGCTGGGGAAACATGCTGACATAGCCTGGCACCTAGGACAAGAACTGAACTTAGAGGGTTGGTACCTCCACCCTACAATGTGCTGGATCCCTGATTACTAGCATGTGTGGTTGGAGAGGCAGCTGGGACGGGTCAAAGTCCCCAGGGGATGGTCAACAAAGTTGAATAAACATCACATGCTGCAGACCAGAGATAGGTCAAGGTAAGATGGGTCATGTGACAGAGATCAAAGGGCAGTGACCCCTTGGAGATTATGAACAGAGCTGCAGATAGATCTGAGCCACCGGTAGCTTAGGCAGTACACAGTGTCTCTTCCACCTCTTGGGTCCTCAGCCAGGACAGGTAGAGACTGCCAAAAAATTTCATGACGGAAAAGCATGGCTGCAACTGTCTGTGACTTCCCTCTTGTGGAAATGGAAACGACTCCCTGTCCTGTGGCCACTGCAGTGGTTTGTGGGAGTAAAGGCTGAGAGAGGACGGCTGCCAGAATTCTTCAAGTTGGGATGGCAGATCACCAGGACGTTCATTTCAGCAGACAACTGTGCCGTGATAACTGGCACCCGCGACAGTTGCCATGAGATGAAACATACAAAGAAGGAGACATGCTAGGAGTGCCCTTGTTGGTTAGCGTAGTGCAGAGACAACCAGCTGATTCAGCATATATTTAAGCTACAAACCAACCCCTTCCGCATCTGAGACAACTGTGCTCCATGGTGGGGCCTGACAGCCCTCACCTTCAGGGCATCCCTATGTTCTGGGCACTATTGTCAGTTCTTCATGCATGCTTCCTACTTGGTTCTCACAGCAGCATAGTGGCAAAGGGACCCATTCAACCTCACAGATGAGGAAACTGAGGCATGGTCAGAGCACATGAATGGGCATAACTGCCCTTCTGCTCTCTGTGCCTCCACAGTCACAACCCTGCTCTGCCTCTCACATGGTGACCCCTGGGAAGCTGTTGTTTATCTTGGAGAATCGGCGAGCTCTTCAGAATAGTTCCACAGTCACGAGACCTGGTCACGGACAGATCCACTCAATACTTCTCTTACCTCAGGTAGCCAGCAGCCTAGAGACCAAAATGACCCCAGGAATGGTGTCACTGGAGTTCCAGGAATGTGCTCTCCTGCTGCAGAGATGACAGGTGGCCTTTGTTAAGCATTTTTTGGCACTTATTTCCCATATGCTGTCACAGAAGTGGCTCCAGCGTCTTGCGCCAGAGACAGCAGTGACTTCTGTCAGTTCTAGTAAGCCTCAGGGGATTGGTTTACTCCTGAGCAGCAAACACAGAGGTCAGCAGGTCAGGCAGAAGCCCCTTCCAGAAGAGCATTTCTGGACATGGTTACTGGTCCCTGGATGTTGCAGGTGCCGTTTCCCAATGACGCACTCAGACCTTGGCTCCTACAGTACCCAGCACTCTCTGTATCCATGATGCTCTGTGAACAGGTTCTATAGCCACAAAATCAACCACCCACCAGCCACCTAATTCCAGTTGCCAGGTTAGAGTAGGAATGGCGTTACAAGTTAGTCTCTTTCAGGACGCCATAGATGTGGACAGAGGGTTCTTTTGTCAATAATATAGTATAACAGTGATTTATACTATTTTAGGAAACTAAGTCATATGAAGATGAGTTAAAATATTCAGAAGGATGGGCTAGAGAGATGGCTCAGAGGTTAAGAGCACTGGCTGCTCCTCCAAAGGTCCTGAGTTCAATTCCCAGCAACCACATGATGGTGCACAACCATCTATAAGTGATCTGGTTCCATCTTCTGTTCTGCAGGTGGAGCACTGCATACATAATAAATAAAAAATTAAAAAAAATATTCAGAAGGATGTGCATGGGCCACAGGAAAATGCTTTGCTATTTATAAAGATTGTTTACTTATGTATTTATTCATCTATTTGTGTGCGCATGCGCGCGCGCGTGTGTGTGTGTGTGTGTGTGTGTGTGTGTGTGTGTGTGTGTGTGTGTGTGCAGGGACTAGAGAGGATGACTTTGGGCACCTAATCCTCTTGACACAAGGTCTTGCACTGAACTTGAGGCTTGCTGGGGCAGCTAGCTCCTAGGACCTACCTTTGTCCACTACCAACACTGGTGTTACAGGAATGCACTACTGTACACAGTTTGTTGTTGTTGTTGTTGTTGTTGTTGTCGTCGTCGTCGTCGTCGTCGTCGTCGTCGTCGTTTTGCATGGGTCCTCGGGATTTGAGCTCAGATCCTCACATTTACACAGCATGTGCTCTTACCCACCAAGCCGTCTCTTCAACCAACCCTGTCTTATAAAAGACTTGGCAATCCATGAGTTTTGGTGCCCACTGGGCATCCTGAAGCCAACGCCTTGAGGACGCTGAGGGACAAGTACGGATACTATTGCTTTTACAGGGCTGACTGGAAAAAGTAATTGGAGTATCCCATGGACAATAAACACTCAAAAAGCTCAGTTAAGAGGTGATAAGGCAGCTGGGTGGTGGTGGCGCACGCCTTTAATCCCAGCACTCAGGAGGCAGAGGCAGGCAAAGCGCTGTGAGTTCAAGGCCAGCCTGGTCTATAAAGTTAATCCAGGACAGCCAAAACAGAGAGACCCCAGGAAAAAAAAAGTGATAAAGCCATTTCAACATGGTGGAGACCATCTGATCAGAGATAGGCTGGTCATTGCAGTGCTGTGCTCCACAGGGCTGATTGGAAACTCACATTTGGTTTTTTTTGTTGTTGTTGTTGTTTTTGTCTTTGTTTCTTTAGATTTACTTTCAGACATTTAGATTGATCACAAATCTCCTTTGTAAGTTAAATCTTGGCAACGACCCCTTTTATTGATTTCATTTTTTGTTATAATATTTCAACTTACCAAAATCAACCTTATTAAGGGGAATAATGCTTTAAAAAATAGCAGCCTAATAACCCACTTAGCAAAAATAACTCAATTAAAATGTGCTAAAGGTCTGGAGAATATTTCTTAGAAGGAGACATACTACACATAGGCAACAGGCATATAACGGCCACTATTACTGCCCATCAGGATGGTGCAAATCAGATTTCATGGAGAACAGCTACTATAAAACCAATAAGTAACCTCAGCCACCAGAATAGGAGAAGGAGGGACCCTAATTGCCTGTTAACAGGGATGATGTAAATTACTGTGGCTATTGTGGGGAACACAACAGGAGGTCCCCAAAACAGTAAAACCACTGTACATCCAGCCACCCCACCACTGGGTGTGCACCAAAAGGAAGAGATGGGGAGGGTAGTGAGGCAGGAGGATGATGGAGTTAGGCAGTGACACACTGTTATTGGCAGGACGGCTTATGCTCTGGTGTTCAGTAACACAGGAGGGGCAAACTAATTACCAATAATAGCATATGTCTCCAAATAGAAGATGGGGATTTGAATATGATCACCTAAGGAAGTGATCAAAACTGTCAGTTAACCTTAATTGCTCTACCCATATACCCACGGATCAAAACATTACATTGCACCTCACAAATACTTAGAGACGTATTCCAAGTGAAATATGTGTTTTTTAAATTTACATTATACTTGTCCCTTAAGCATATTCTGTGGACGTATCGGTTGGGTGAAACCTCAAGGTACAGTTACCTTATCTAAAACATTGAGTAATGAGACCTCATTTACCAAACTATCCTGTACAAAAAGGACGCCGAGTCATTTCTCATGCAAAGTTTTAATAAACTCTATAGCTCAGTACCGTTTGCTCTTGAAGCCAGATTTTTAATTCCATAGACTATGATGGATAGCACACGGGTTAGAGCACTCAGGCATCAGTCATGTGCTGCAGACCTCAGGCAAACTCACTCCCTTAGTCTTGAGTCCCTTTCACTGTGAAATATGGAGACAGGCGGGGAAAAGCACAGTGAAGGGCATATTATAAACACACAATAAATGGTAGCTGTCATTATTTTTACTTCAATTTTATTTCTCTGTGAATTAGAAATGTGCCGGGGAAAGGATTGGGAATTTTCCTCAGACCAACCACATCCCCAAAACTCTCTGTATTTCATGGCTATTTAGGACCAATGTAGAATAAGGAAGTCAAGGAAATACCCTAGACATTTTACTGGCATCCAAATCCTTGGTTAAATACCGTTGGGCTTGGATGTAAAATGTCCCTGAAAAGCCCAACGTTTCCTGAGAATAAAATGTTGCAAGGGCTTGCTCACTTGAAATGTGTTTAAAGTGGCTTGAAAAAAAAAAGACACAAAAACCAAAGTCTTTTTAAAAAGTAATTGTGCGATATTCATCCCTCTCAACTGCAGACTTCTAAGTCTCAGGGTAGCTGGTAGAGTCACCACCTTCCATGGCAGCCTGGGAAGGAAAGACTCACAGCTGTTCTCAATCCATTGTGGTCTGCCCTAACAGAGCCCCACAAGCCAAGAACAGTGATGTTTTTCTTGTAGTTCTGGTGGCCAGAACTCGTATGGGACTTCTTGTCTGTCATGACATGGTAGACAGAGGCCATCCCTTGAGAAGGCACAGCCAGAGAGGTCAGAGCTGAAACCTAGTGCCCCTTCATAAACATCATTGGCCCACTGCGGTGGGTGGAACTCCCATGGCTTAGCAGTTTCTTAGTTGGAGTTTCTGTTGTTGTAATGAAGTGCCACCATGTAACTAACCACGGGGTTTCCACCTGTGCCCCATACGCTTTGGCTTGTTACTTGACTAGCTCATAACTTATTTTATCCATTTATTCTATTCTATTTTATGTGAGCCATATGGCTGGCTACCTCTCCTCAGTTTCATGTGTCTGCCTGCCTCAGAATCTGGGGTGAATCTCCTGTCTCTGGCTCTCTCCCAGAGTTCATCTCTCTCTGCTGGAACTCCCACCTCCTATTTGCTGCTTCAGCTAATAGGCCATCAGCTTTTTATTGACAGGTGATGCTTCTGTACAGTATACAAGAGAGCCTATCTACACCATGACCAAACAACTTGGGGAGGAAAGAGTTTATTCAGGTTACACTTCCATATCAGTCCATCACTGAGGGAAATCAGGACAGGCACTTGAACAGGACAGGAACCTGGGGTGATGCAGAGGCCATGAAGAGATGCTGCTTATGGGCTTGCTCATCACAGCTTGCTCGGTCTGTTTTCTTATAGAACACAAGACCACCTGCTCAGGGGCGGCACCACCCACAATGGGTTTAGCACCCCCATTACCACCTCCATAAGCAATAACTGAGAAAATTGCCTATAGCTAGATCTTACCGAAGTATGTTTGCAGTTGAGTTTACCTCCTTTCAGATACTCTAGCTGTGTCATTGACAAAAGTAGCCTTCACAGTTATCCTCTGTAATAGTCACTTTTCTTGTTACTATGACTACCTGACACAGCAATGGAAGGAAAGGAGGGAGAGAGGGAGGGAGGGAGGGAGGGAGGAAGGAAGGAAGAAAGAAGGATGTATTTAGCTCAGAGTTTGAGGGTAGAGTCCATCGAGGCAGGGAAGGTCATCAGGGCAGGAGCTTGCATTTGCTGCCAGGAAGCAGGGATGGATGCTCTGCTCTGCTGCTTTCCCATGTGTGTTCAGTCAGGCACCCCAGCCCACCTCAGCTAGGCCAATCTAGAAACCCCTTCCAAGGCACATCGGAGGCTTGTCTCCTTGGTGGCTCTAGATCATTTCAAGTTGACAGAGGTAACCGTTACATCCTCTATGAAGTCCCCCCCCCCCCCGCCCAGGTCTGCAGCCTCAGTCTGGTGAGTGGTCTGCGAGACAGTTACCCAGCCTTAGCTGCTAAGCCTTTAGGTGCCTGTAGCCTTAGTTGATGGTTTAGAATCCTGCCCCTAAGAAGCTGTGTGAGAGAACACTCATTTTCAGCTGCCATGTTTTAAGATAAGTTGTTATACAGCAATAGTGGACTAACACAAGGGTATGACCTATCTGAAAAGGCTGTCCTTGCACTTAGAGAAAAAGATGCAGGTAACACAGTCAAACAAGCTGCAGAAGCAGGAATCTATCTGTATTTAGGGAATGGGTAGATTGGGCCTTCCCCCTTACAGTATCTATGCACCCACATGCGGAGGGATGGCAGGCCATGTCCCAGGTGAAAGCAGTCTTGCTTACCCCTTGGAGACGCCACAGATACCCCACTGAGATGGCCATTGGGATAGACTGAGAGGGGCCATCCTCAGGAAACAGACCAGGGACTCCAGCCAGGCTACTGTGTTTCTAATGGAACATCAGTGGGAGGAGGAACCAGGGATTGTGGTGAGAGAGAGAGAGAGAAGCAGAGAGGAGAGGAGAAGGCTGCAGAAGGCTGCAGGTTCAGACTATGAGGGTGTGGATCAGCGTGCAGGCCCAGAGACACCTAGGGATCCATCCCGTGGAACTGATACCCGGAAGGTTTATTCTTGTTTTCCTTTAACGTTTTTTTCCTTCCCGTATAGGATAGTTGGGTTGTATAATAAAGTCTGTTAAGAAACAGAGCCAACACCCACAGGCTGGTATCTGCCTGATGTCCTTTAGTATGGCTATACAAGTTATATACAGATCAAAATATTTCTGTACTGTTAGTAACTCTCTGTCACCCAAGGCTCTCAGTTGTCCCCGTCTCACCTCCACTAGGCCTATCCCCATGGTAACCAAAGCATCAGTGGGTGCCTTGGATCCCAAGCCCATTCCCATCCAGAGGACCAGTACCAACCAGCCCAGAGTTCACCTGCCTGCCATGAAAGAGGGCTGAGGCAGGGCAAAGTATGTGATGGCACTGTAGCACCAAGCCACACCCCTCTGCCTACTCTAGTGACACTCTGCTTTGCTGCTACAACAAAACAAAGACATTTCCAAACTTTTGTGGTTCTTCATAATTCTCAAAGGGCTAGATGTAGAAATGTGAGGAAGCTAGGGTCTGGATGGAATCAAGTCAAATACATTTATAAAAATTTGTACAATATACACTGTATATTAAATATATGTTTTATATGAAATATACTATAAATGTAAATATATCATAAAATTGACTTTATGCTATAAGATGCTATACACAACAATATATACTGCATATGAAATATATCCTTTATATGAAATGTACTACAGACATAAATATATAATAAATTTGACTTGACATTAGAAAATACTATACACACACACACACACACACACACACACACACACACACGAACCATATGGGGCAAGTGTGATTCGATTTTTAAATTTTTAGCTGACTATTGTGTATGTTAGTGATGTGAGGTGTGATATTGTGACACAGGCCTACAATTCACCGATCAGATTGGCTGTATCCAGCACCACTTCTTTGTGCCGGGAACCTTCAACATCATCTCCTCTAGTTATTTTGAAATACATGGCAAGTTCCTGTTAGTGCTAATGGCCTTGAGTGCTGTAGACCACTGGCATGTAGCCTTCCTAGCTAGCTGTACTTACGAACCTGGTAACCGCCTTTTTCTATGCCCTCCTCCTGTGCTTAGCCTCTATTCTGTTTTTGGTGTTTGTTTGTTTTTTTGTGATTGGGAAGAGCAGCTTGGTTTCCAGACCCATGCTTTTTTCCTCCTTATTTTAAGCATGAAACCTTAGAGGGGAAGTCTTTTTGTTTGAACCATGAAGGTCCCAGGTGAACACTCCTCTTGCTTAAATCTGAAGACTGAAAAGTGCTGTGCACTGCACCTGGCACTCTGTCGGTTCCTCACAATTGTCAGCTCCCTTCCCCTCATTTCCCCTTGACAAACACCAAGGCCTTGTTAACGATAGCAGAGGTCTCAGAAGCCAAACATGTCACTAGTTTTCAGAAGCAATGGCTATGAGGGCCTGGCCCACAGCCAGCCTGGGCCTCTCTTGGCCCTTGGAAAAGGTTTATGAGGTTTACTTTGATGACTTAGGCAGCCCCGAGCAATTTCTCACTGACTTGTCAAAGAGTCTATTGCCTTTCACTGCTGCCTAATGAGCATCCTGGGTAGAGGCTTAGCTGCCCTTCCACAGGAGTGGAAGCCAAAGATTTCCCTTTTAAAGGAAGGGGTCTGCACCATAACAGGCTTTCCAGGTAGGCATGGTTGACATCCTTCCCAGCTAATATTCCACATTCTGCATAGAGCTGCTGGCCTGGGCACCCAGAGCACTTCCACTCCAGTGGGTCAGACTCAGAGTCCCTGGCCCTGGCGCTCCTGTTTCCCAAGTCAGCAGGCTGGATCTGCTGACTGCCTGTGTGGGGCGCTCACCCACTGATAGTGTCATAGCCCTGCTCTGGCCTGTCTGTCTCACCCACCTGAGGCCATGCTACTGGCCAACTGGAAGTTCTTGAGACTGCTAGGGTTTTGGTTTGGATGTGACACGGCATCATGGTAATTAAAGGGTACTTGAGCCAAGATTCAAATGCAATATGACCAACACCTGTGATATCAGCACTCAGATCCTGGAGGCAGAAAGAGCTCCAGTTCCCGGTCAGCCTAAGTTCATCATAGCAAGACCGGTAAGGGGGAAAAGAGGCAGTGCAGAAAATATAATAATATATGTGAGAGAGAGGAGTAAAGTTTAATAGAAAAATAATCAACCTATAAATGGAGAAATACAAATGGCCAACATGTTTTTGAAAATACTCA
The DNA here is from genome assembly GCF_964271855.1 of Acomys minous. Classification (NCBI taxonomy): domain Eukaryota; kingdom Metazoa; phylum Chordata; class Mammalia; order Rodentia; family Muridae; genus Acomys; species Acomys minous. Next base: position 59,416,535 of record NC_140490.1, read on the forward strand.
GCTTCAGAGAGATAGCTTGGGAAGTAAAATGGTTCTCTCTCCCAGAACACACATGAAAAAAGAAGGAAAAAATGCAGGTAAGGTAGTATGTACGTGTAATCCGTAGCTGAGGAGGCAGAGACAGGGAGGTCCCTGAGGCTCTGTGCTCAGCCAGTCTAGCCTACTCAGTGAGTTCCAGGCCAGTGGGAGGCTCTCTTTTTTTAATTTAAAAAAAAAATTAAGAAAACGCAAGTATAAAAAGTGTGCAGCAAAGGTTAGAGGTAAACAGCAGAGCTATACAGAGGGATGGAATCACACCACACAACAGATCCACCTAAGAGGTTTAATAAGGAAATACAGGAACTGTCTCTGGAGACACACATGGAGAGAGGGAGAGGGAGAGGGAGAGGGAGAGGGAGAGGGAGAGGGAGAGGGAGAGGGAGAGAGAGAGAGAGAGAGAGAGAGAGAGAGAGAGAGAGAGAGAGAGAGAGAAGTAGTGAAAGGTAGAGAGAGCAGGGCAGGTAAGCAGTGACATCACAGGCAGGCAGACTATAGCAGAATCCTAACATTAAGTTGCCCAAGGAACAACAGATACACACAACATGAAAATAGTCAGCCTCCTGCTTGGCACGTGGGAGACCCTGGCTTAAATCCCTAGTGCAGGGTGGAAAGGGGAGGATGGAGAACGAAGGAAATGAATAGATCCAACTTCATTAAGAATCAAGGAAAGTAAAAAGATACCCAAAGTGCATCAGTGATTTTATTTGTGTAACTGTCAAACGGAGGGAATGAAGCCCTCATCTGTGGCACCTGAAAAGACAAGTGAAGGGCAGGTTAAGGCACGAAGTGTTTGCATCACAGGCCCTGGGCAGGAAGTGGGGGGACAGAAGATTTACTGATTGAATGATTGGGGTTTTTTTTTTATTACTTTATGTGCATGAGTGTACTGTCTGCATGTATGTCTATGCACCACTATGTGTTTCTAAGGTTCACAGAGGCTAGAAGAGAGCATCCAGATTCCCTGGGACTGGATTTACAGAGAGTTGTGAGTGCAAAGAACTGAACTTAGCTCCTCTGGAAAATCAGCAAATGCCCTTAGCCACTGGGCCACCTCTCCAACCCCCAGAGGACTATTTATTTGTTTAATGTTCAAATAAAAATCCATTAAAACTGTCCTACCCAATGCTCACATTCAGCTTGAAGGAGTCAGATGGGTCATTTCCCTATCCCAATTAGGGTTGCCTCTTCTGAGGGGGGGGCAGTAAGAATGGGACAGGCTGCTCAGGGGGCGGCCCCAAAAGCAGCAATTCCGGGGACCTCCTTGGTTCAATGTCAGAAGGGAGCATTGGCTTCTTCTGTTCTCTTTAATGAGCACCCTGCCTGAAGGCTACAAGTGACCTGGGCAACCCAAAACTCAAGCCCAAGCATTATGAATAATGCCTCCTGGAAAACAGCTTTGGAACTGGTTCTCTAGACGTTCATGGTGAAAATGACTTATATGTACCTCTCCCAATTCCAGCCTTTTAAAGGCTACTTCTTCCTGGGGGTAGGGTTGAGGGAAGATCATCACACAGCATCAGTAAGGGTCCATTAATGGGAAGCTAGTTCATTATGGCTAAGAAGATGAAATCTCCAGCATGGGTGGAGATCCAGCATTCCCGTCCCAAGAAACCTTAAAACAGTGGTTCTCAATCTATGATAGCACGCATACACACCCTCATGGCAAATCTCTAACTCCAAATATAAAACACTTACATTACAATGCATAACAGTGGCAAAATTACAGTTATGAAGTAGCTATGAACATGATCTTATGGTTGGGGGGGAGGGGGTCGCCACAGGAGGAACTGTATTAAAGGGCCACAGCATTAGGAAGGTGGAGAACCACTGCTGAAGCCTTGCTAAAGACATAGGTGGAGTAATTAGCTCTCTAATGGGATAGTGTGCTTTCCCTTCTGAGAATCCTGCCCACGAGGCTGTCTCTTGCAGGGCCACAGCCATGAAGAAAAGTGTAAACACTTCTTTCTCTGAATGTCTGTACTTTGAGCAGTTTCCCCTAACATCTTGGACTTCCAGACTTTCCCTAAAGCTCTCTTCCCTGTGATGTGGTTGACCTCCATACCTCAAAGGGCAAGGCTTTTTTTTTTTTTCTCTTCTGTTTCCTCTTCCAGGCAGCTGCTGAGATTTACAGCTTGCCTGTCTTGGAACTTTTTTTTTCTTTTAACTTGAGCTTAAAAGAGGAATCAAGAAGGTCTGAACATAAAACATCAGGTAAATCATTGACCCGATATCAGAGCTGGTCCCTGAAGCCCATGTAAGGTGGAAGGAGAAAAGAAATGACTCCACAAAGTTATTGCTGGACCTCCACATGTGTGCCATGGCACTTACACACATATACATTAAACACACAGACACACACCAACACACACACACACATACACACACTCTCTCTTCAATAATAAATAAAAATTATTATTATTGTTGTTGTTATTATTATTATTATAAATAATCAAGGAAGCACAAGTTGAAGTAATATATCTGGGGGCAGAGCAGGTGGTGCCAGATAGTGAAAACATAAAACACAGGATGAGTATCTGGCACCCAGTTACCCCTGGAGAGATGGGTAAAACCCTTTGGGAAGGCAGTCAGTAGCATGCTGTTAAAATGCAGCACAGTCTAACCCACGAGTTCACTGCTAGGACACAGGTGAAAAATGGATGAAACGACATTTCAGCCTTTGTTACAGCATCAGGAATGGAAAGAGGATGGATACCCAGCAATGGGGCACTGGCCACGTAAGTGTCAACAGAGTGAGGCAATGGAATGTTACACATCGGGCAAACAGCAAGTGCTGTGATGTGAAAAGACTATAAAACACCACGAACCAAACACCATGAAATGCCTGCTATTTGTGTAACTACTAAAGAAAAACAAATAAAAAGGGTTGCATTTATACAGCTCCCTTTTAGGGAGCTTGGTTGATGCTGTATGTCCTTTTTTTTTTTTTTTATGGAGGATGGGCTGGGGAGCTGGCCTCTGATTTGCTATGTACCTGAAGAGGAGAAGCTGACTCCTGGTCCCCTTGCTGCCTCAGTTTCCCCCAAGTGCTGTGATCTTAGGCATAAGCTGCCACGTCCAGTCCAGCTAGGGCCTCCTTGCCACAAGTGGATTATGTTGTGCTAACCCCCCAACACACACACACACACACACACACACACACACGCACACGCACACGCACACGCACACACACACACAGATTTTGTGGTGGTTCTGAATGTGTTCTCAATGGGTAGAATTTTGTTTCTGATCCATGTGCAGGATTCTTTTATATTCCATCATGTTGAATTCCTTCAACAAGTATCTGCTGGTCACCGTCTACATGACAAATGACCCTAAAGCCAGTAGCAGAAAAACAACAGAAATACTGAAAGCTTGGTGTTAGGGCTGTGACATGAAGCAGCAATAATAAGAGGAGGCTGACGGTGCACACGCACGAGTGCACACACACACACACACACACACACACACACACACACACACACACACACACACACACACACCCTGGCCTACTCTTGTTCATTTGTCCATGAAAACAGACAGTTGTTCTATTATCCTTTGGGAGCAGTCTCTTTAAAAATCAGGGTGTTTCACATTTAGGTTTTGTTTTGCAGTATGCCTGCACACACCACCAACCCTATACCCACACCTACACACCTACACACTCCTCTGAACAGAAGCCGAGCCGGGTAACACGTTCTGTTTGGTAGTGGGGCAGACATGAAGGCTCACTGAAGCTTGCAGATTACAGCAAGCGCCGAGCAACTGCTTTCACTGTTAAGGCTAAATAAATAAATAAATAAATAAATAAATAAATAAATAAATAATGAAAATCAATGGTCGCCTTCACTGCTCCCATCAAAGGAAGACTTTGCATTACCTGGAGTGGATGAGGGCAGACACCTGCAGCTTAACTGCCTGCCCGGTGCCTCTCCAGAGGCTGCTGCAGGCTAAGCAGCTTTTCCACATGTGAATCTCTGTGCTTGGCTGAGTAGGGGAAGTTTGGGAGGATGAACCAAGGTTGTAAATACTACCAAACAAATCTCAGGGGAGGTTTCAACTCCCCAGCCTCCTGCCCACACATCTGACTAGCTGAGTGGTCTCAAAATTTACATAATTCCCTCATGGCTTCCCTTCCATTTGTAAATGGGCATGCTAATGTATTATGAGGAATAAATGTTTAATTCCTGGGCGAGTCTGCTATTAAGTTTAATACACTGTGGCAGAAACGGTCCTCCCAATGCTCAAGTCCTTTCCCCACACAGAGAGGGCCTGCAGTGCCACGCATCTCAACACCCTTAAAATGTCTCCCCATCCAAATGCAATTTAGCCCCTTGGCCCCTACCCCCCTGCACTCCCCCCTGAGGAGTTCGGACTAGTCTGGTGGCCTGGCTGCCAGACCATTATAGAAGAAAATGCTTTCCAAGCCCCAAGATGGGGACCTAAGGTGTGGGCACCTGCTACCCCACCACCACCCAAGCTGTTCCTTCTGGACACTACTCACAGCTTTGTGTCCTCAAACTGCAGGCATCCCCCCACCTTTAGGGCTGGCCACAGGTCCCCTCCCCCAGCAGCTGTCCCTTCCCATCCGCTGAGCTCGTCATTTTCTTCTCTCCTCTCTGCAATCTCCTGAAGTCTTTTCTGTGGTTCTCCTCCATTGCTTTGATAGGTAATAAACCCACCCGACAAAAGCAGCTTAAAGGAGGATGGGTTTCGTTTGTCTTTCAGTTCAAGGGAATACAGTCCATTGTGGTGGGAATACAAGGCAGCTGGTCACGTTGCATCTATGTAGAAGCGGAGAGATGAATGCTGGCATTTTACTTGCTCTCTCCTTTTATTTAGTCAGGGATTCCCAGCCCATGGAGTGATGCGGCCACAATTAGGGTGGCTTTTCCTTCAGCTAACTTGATCTAGAATTAGAAAAATCTCTCATAGACATGGCATGCCCAGTGGTTTGCATGCAACATGATTTTAGACCCTGTCAAGTTGTCAGCCAATAAGTATTAGCCATGAAATAGCATGAAGGTTCCACAACGGGTCAATCAGACAATCTCCTTTTTCTATTTATCTCCTTTATAGTACTGCTACTTAAGAAGTCCATTCTGGGGCCACAGTGTTCTCCTAGCTCTGTGGCCTTAGGCATGTTCATCACCCTCTCTGTGCTTGTGTTCTTGCCTCTCGAGGATTGTTGTGAAGAGTAAGCCAGGTCATCCTCAGGAAGTTCTGCCAAGGCCTCCAGGCTGCACCAAACCATACATCATCCCCAGAAGCTTCTCCCTGCTGTTCCCACTGGTTCTCACAGGCAGACTTGGCTCCCAGACTCTGCTGTTTTGTTCTCTCTCTCTCTCTCTCTCTCTCTCTCTCTCTCTCTCTCTCTCTCTCTCTCTCTCCTCTCTCTCTTTCCTCTCTCTCTCTCCCTCCCTCCCTCCCTCTCTCTGTGATATGTGCATACATATCACCTGACCACGTGGAGGCCCCACATAGATGTTACAAATGGTGATCCATCACTTTTTTATCTTATTTATTGAATCAGTGTCTCTCAATCAAATCCAGAGCTCGTTGATGCAGTCAGATAGCTCCAGAGACCCTAAGGATCTCCCTGTCTCCACCCTTTGAGACTGGAATCACAGGCAGGCCACTTCCCACCCAGTACTTGTGTGAGTTCTGAGGTTCTGAACTCCAATCTTTGTGCCTATGGACCTTCCCACTGATGGTGTGGGCCAGGCACAGCCTTTCCCTCTTGGCACACTGAGAGTCTCAGAAATAAACACGAATCTTTTCTTTATCTGTGACTCCCTAGTGCCTGGCGTCAGATCTGATCTGCAGCAGCAAGAGCGATGGATGGATGATTTTAGCACTATAATAGAGAAGCGGCCATAGATGATCCACTTTAGTCAGCAGCTCGCTGCGTGGCACTCTCTTTCAATTATCTTCATAAGGACCTTATAAAATTAGGTAGTGGTTCTTAAAACTTCTCAGAGCTCCTGAATTCAAATCAAATTTCATGACTCAATGGAGCTGAATTTTCAAGTTTCATTGATGGCTACAGCCAACAAAATCTTGAGTCTACACTGATTTGTAATCCTGTCTAATGGCGGTAGGATCCAAAGCAACCCAGCAGGACTCTCAGCCCTAAGCTTAAAGCAGTCATCTGCCATTTCCCTTCTGGTTGTACAAATGTGGGACTTAGACATAATTTTTCATCAAACATGACGAAGCTTCTAGCAATCTACCAAGTAAGACCCATTCTCCCCTTCCTTACAAAAAAAAAAATTAAAACTAATTTGTTTGGAATAGGAAAACACAGCTATTGAAAATCACATATCTAAATAATTCTTGTGGCTAGGGAAAAATGCTGGGTGAAAAAAAATGACTTTCAATTGATTGAAGCCATTGCTGTTCCTTTTGTTGCTCTTAACTGAATTTGTTAATTTTAGACAGTTCTACACATGAATTCAATGTATACCAACCATTCTCTCTCCACTAACACCCCGCCTCCCGCCCTCCCCACAAACCTCTCCTCTCATTCATGACTATATGGTCTGTGTTGTGACCCAGTAAGATTAGCCAGGGCTGTGTGACAATGGGCTTGGAGCCATCAGATGAAGTCTGGCAGGCTCAGCAGTTTGAACACACAGAAGACAGTGGTTCTCTTCTCTCAGAAACTATCAATAGCCAATAGCTCAGAAGAAATGGGTGAGGCCCCACGAGCCCCTCCCTTCCTGGCCTTAGTGCTGATCTGGTAAGGGTAACCACAGTCGTTGTGAGTTAATGGTTATGGTGTTGTAAGGATCTAGAGAATGGCCTGCTGTAGCCCCTCGCTCTGTCTTCCAGTTCTTTCTTAAATACTTCCTACGTATCCTTCAAAAATGCCCCTTATTTTTGAATGAGCATTAGATGAGAACTTTTTACTTTTGATAAAGAGGATATGCTCAAAAGAGCAAGTATACTGGGGCAGGAATGGCCTTCGGTTCTTTCGCACGTGTTGACTATATCTCTTCCCCCATTGGGTAAGGTCTGATCTCACAGTCTTTTGAAATTGTCTAAGTTTTTAAAAGAATCAGGGCAATGGAAATGAAGGAGAAGGGAAGGGACGGGTCACTTAATTCACTTACGTTCTAAGAATACAGCAAGACCGCTGTGTAAACAAGTTTTCCTGGGTGGGTGGATTAAAACATGGCATGGGAGTCAAACATTTTCATAAAAGTTTTACAAGATAAGAAAGAGTAAAAGATTTGAACTCCTTGTCATGCACACAAATTTTACAGTGTTTGATAGAAAAAAATTTAATATTTAATGTTTCTTACACATAATGTGAAAAACGCCGTGATGTGTCATCCTCTCTGCTGAGTTTTAAAACCTCTCATCACCATAAAATGAAAAGCCGTGCCCCATATCAGACAATTTCATTCGCCCAACCCTGAGAGCCACAGTGGGATCATGCAGGCCAACAAAGGCCTGCAAAGAATAACTCCCATTAGTGTAGAATGACTGGTGCTTCTCAGAGCAGTAATTAATGCAATTAAAACAGCCACTGTGCCTTCGATTTTAAACACCATACTTAGGGCAAATTACCAAGCAGAACTTCTTGTCAACCATTTGTTTTCTTCTGCTTTCATGAAGTTTCCAAAAGCTCAGCCTGTTGCTAGCAGGCGACTGGAGGTCATGTGACCCAGTCTTGTCTGTCATCCTCCCATCTTCCCCAGAAGCGCCATCCACAGCAGCTATCCAAGCTTTCTCCTACGTAGAATGAACCTCCCTGCTCTATCTTGTCTATAATCCCAAGCCTTTACCGAAGGCTCTCTCTGATGCTGCAGCCCAGGCCAATCCAAAAGACACCAAGGGCTCAACCCTCCTACACAGGAGTATCTTACTTTTCCCAATCCTCATGCTTAGGTGAACAAGCCTTCTCCTGTGACCTGCAAAGCATAACTCTGCCACTTTCAGACTCATCATCATCTCCGTTGCTTTGCAGCCAAGTTCTCAACCCCTTTCCTGAGTTCCAGATGGCCCCCTATAATGGCCCAAGGCTCCTGCAATAGCTTCCCAGGATTTCTTCATGTCTGTCTGAGGTATGCTTCTTTTCCCAGCCTCTCTTTCAGCACATCCTAATTTTCTAGTCATCCCCATGGCAAGCTCCTGGTGAGCTTTTCAATCCAAAGACTGAGGCTCCGTTATGAAAGACCCAACCCCCTCCAAGTATGAGGACATAGCTTCTCTCATTTCAACAATACATATTGTCCCAATGCTTTGGAAGTCATTTCTCTCTCAATTGACTTCAAACAGAGTGAGCAGGCTCATAGAAACTCGAAACGAGAGTGCATTATCTATCCTCTGCCATGTGACCATTAATGTTAAATGAATTACATTTATATATACTGAAAAATACCATTGAAAAATGACATAATTTTGTCTTCAATAATTGCAATTTCTTAAGAATGATGAAGAGGAAAGTGATTCTGATTTTTTTTAAAGTTCTAATTACTGTAGAGTTCTCATTAGAGATCATATAAGCTGGAAGACAATGGAGCATGATCTTCAAATGACTAAAAAAAAGGGGAAGCCATTAAGCCAAGCATGCTAAAGCTCCTTAAAGTATCTTCAGGACTTAGAAAGAAACAAAGATATGCTTAGTGACTGAAACCTAAAATAATTTACCTCCAGCCAATATCAAACCCCCACGGATACACCAATCAGCATTCTACTGTCTAGAGAAAAATTGGAAACTTCATAAATCAAGGAAAAGCAGCCAGATTAGTGCTTAAAAGTATGTTTTTTGAAGAAACAAAGGCTACAAATTTTCAACATCTGTGAAAGACATAGTTTATAGATTCAACAAGTTCAGCGAAAATCCAGTATGAAAAGCACTATGCCCAGATTCAGCAAAATGCTGAAAATTAAAGTTAAAGACAGTGTCATTGTGACATAATGATCTTGCCAGATATAGAGAAGACAGAGAGGTGGTGGACAGAAATAGCAGATGAGACAGACAGACAGACAGATGATAGATAATGCAAAGATTTTTGGTTTGGTTTCTCTGAAGAAGCCTGTCTAAAACTTTGCCCTAAGATGCTAAAATTATATATAATTTCTAAGTCTTCATCATTTTGTATAATATTGAAAACTAAAGAGAAAGGGGGAATATGAATAAATAGCATTTTATATATAATAAGGACTAAAAAGTAAGGTAAAGGAAAGTGCAGTAAAGACACATTAGCAAGTTCTGGTGTCTGAGTTCTGGAGGTCATGAACAGTATGCCGCCTTAACTCTGAGAGTCTTTGCAGTGATAGAGAAAAAGACTCCTGTTAGGGTGATGCACAAAATGATATTCCACCTTCCTAGAGAAAGGAAACAAGACAAATGATCAAAGAAGAGATAAAAAAAATTTTGAAAAATGAAGCAATAAGCAATGGTAATATACACAGCATGAAATAAAGCCAAAGAAGCATTAACCATGCCTAGATCAGGTCATGCCCTTCCTAAGCTTCATGTCACGCAACTGCTGCTTCCAGACACATGAGCATTAAAGAGAATGATAAAGGGAAAAGAAAGCCAAGAGCTGAACAGAATGCATCAGGGAGATGCTAATAATGGCCAACAGTGAAGTGCTCATATCATACACAGTATATATTAAGGCCCAAACACCAACAAGGCTAATAAATTTATTAATAAAAGGTGAAATTTCTAAAGAAATGGTAGCAGTCCAAACACTTATACATCCAACTACATTGCCTGGGCATATGAAAGGCCAAAATAGATAGAAAAAAGAACAGAGAAATGTGTGTGTGGATGTGTGGGGTGGGGACATTCAAGGTCATGCTGAGATGATAATTAGCTTCAAAATTCTTATATTAAAATGTAACTGTTCCAACAGATAAAGACTTAGCATTAGGGAGCTTAAAGTACACAGTGAACTTTACTGAATGGACATTCTATTTTGTGCAAAAAAAGAAAAGAAAAGAAAATCAATTAAAAAAATTTAAATGTTCAAGTATTATTGTAGAAAGTGTTCATAAATGGGGTCATAAAATAGATTCTTAACAAATTCAGAGAAACAGACAGGTAAATAGATATCAGTTAAGCACACCACATTCCCTGACAAAATTAATATATATATATAATGCCATGGTATAGCCTCTAAGCTAACCTATAAACGTGAAGGCACTCATAACTCTGAAAAAAAATGAAATTATCTTTAGAATTGAAAATGAGTTAGATTAACTAGAAAATAGCACTAAAAAAGAAATTCTACATTTCAAAATCTATGGAATGTGAATGAAATCCAATGGAAAAAACAAACACGTAAACACAGTCTTAAACATTTGAAAAAAAAATAGTGTTTTAATTCCTTTTATTCACTTTTTAAAAGACTGATTTATTTATTCACTTTACATGCTGACTGCAGTCTCCCTCCTCTCCTCCTAGTCCCCATCCCCTGGCAACCCCTCCCCCTCTTCTCCTCTATCCTTCTCCTCAGAGAAGAGGAAGGGTCCCCATGGGTACCAACCCACCTTGGCACATTAAATCACTTGCAGTGCTAGGAGCATCCTCTCCCACAGAGGCCAGACAAGGCAGCCCAGCTAGGGGAATGGCATCCAAAGGGAGGCATCAGAGTCAGGGAGGGCCCCCACTTCAGTTTCTGGGGGATCCACATAAAGACAAAGCCGTGTATGTGCCCTATATGTGCAGGGGTCCTAGGACCAGGCCATGCCTGCTCATTGGTTGATAGTTCTGTCTCTGTGAGGCCCCATGGGCCCAGGTTAGTTGACTCTGTAGGTCTTCTTGTGGAGCCCTTGACCCCTCTGGCTCCCTCAATCTTTCCTCCAACTCTTCCATAAGACTCTCCAAGCTCTGTCTAATGTCTGGCCGTGGGTCTCAAGTAGGGCCAGTTTTTGGTTGGCTGTTCCCTCAATCTTTGCACCATCTTTGTCCCTGTACATCTTGTAGGTAGGATAAATTTTGGGTTCAAGGTTTTGTGAGTGGGTTGGTGTCCTTAGGCCTCCACTGGAAGTCCTGCCTGGCTAAAGGAGGTGGCCACTTCAGGCCCCACTGCTGGGAGTCTCAGCCAGGCTGACCCCCATAGACTTCCTGGGGCCTCTCCTATCCCAGGTCTCTGGCATATCCAAGAGATTGCCCCCACCTCCGATTACTGTTCTCTCACTCTGCCCTCTCCCCAGCTCTCCCTACTCCTAGTCCTCACCCCTACTCCCTCCCCACACCCTCTCCTACCCAGTTTCCTCCCTCCCTCCACCTCCAATGTCTATTTTATTTCCCCTTCTGAGTGAGATTCAAGTATCCTCTTTGTTACTTTGTTACTTTTTGGGGTCTGTAAATTATAACATGGTTATCCTGTATTCTTTTTTTTTTTTTTTTTTTTTTTGTTTTTCGAGACAGGGTTTCTCTGTGTAGCCTTGGCTGTCCTGGACTCGCTTTGTAGACCAGGCTGGCCTCGAACTCACAGCGATCCGCCCGCCTCTGCCTCCCGAGTGCTGGGATTAAAGGCGTGCGCCACCACGCCCGGCCTGGTTATCCTGTATTCTATGGCTAAAATTTGCTTATAAGTGAGTATATACCATGTGTGTCTCTAATGTATATATGTGATATATATATATATATATCAGATTATATATATGATGTACGCATATCTTAGAAATATATATGAATATTCTATTCTTATAGGGAACCCTAACAAATATAAACAGGTAACAAATTTCTTTCTAAAACTTACTTTCTTAGTGTCTGTTAAGTTCATTCATTGCCTTTGTGAGACAAAGGACCTGGAAGCCACCACCCTGGGGTAGCTTTGGTGAGCTTTGATTGTCTGAGACCCTATTCTCCTGAGTTATTGCTCCAGTCACTCTCAAGGGGGTGCCCATTGTCCATACACCAGTTAAGAAGAGGAGCTAGGTCACATGCGAAGGAACCAGGGAGAAGATGATCTCTGAAAGCCAAGAAGAGAGGACCCTGGAGAAAGCAGCTCTGCCCACCACCTGGCAAACCTGTCTGGCACAGCAAGTGAGATGTGGGCTACCCTACTGCCTCTCCTTCTGGGAATTCTCCTGACATTGAGCCATGTGTGATCCAACAGCCAAGACACATATATTTGCTGCCACACTGTTCCTGTGAAAAGCAGTCCTCTTCCCCCAGGGCTGAAATAGAAAGAAGATTAGGTGGAGTGACTGATGGAGTTACAACTGTCCATGCTGTTTGTTGAGCTCAGAACTCCGACAGTGCACCTTACAGTCGAGCTAAGGGATTCTCTGCTGCAATTCTGTCTATATTAAATTATGTTCCTATGGGCCGCTGTAGTGCTTAGCCTTTGCCTAAGCTGTCAAGCCACAGGATAGTGTGTATCACATCTGGTGATGACATAGAAATACACACATATACAGACAGCCTGGGACAGAAACGTGTGTAAGTGTATGCAGTGGGGAAGGTGGGAACACACACACACACACACACACACACACACACACACACACACACACACACACGTTCATGTTCAGCATGTGCCATGGAAATTCTCAAGTCCTAGAACTCAAACCTCCTCCCAAAGACTGTCAAATAAAGAGGTAACAAAACTGGGCGAGAATCGCTGGACTTCAGGAGTCTCCAGAGAGTCCACACACTTAGCTACACCTCAGCCCTCACTAGCCTGGATCCCACAGGATCACCTGAGATCCGTTCACAGTGACCACACATCCAGACCTCATTGGCCAGAGATGAGGCAGAGATAAGGAGACAGAGAGAGAGGATGTGCTCAGCCCAGACAATTGTCCACAGACAGCAGGAAGCCCAGTGAGGAGGTGGGGTTGTCAGTGGCTGATCCTGGGACCACAAAGATAACGTAAGACAACACACAAAGTAACTTAAGGTAAACCGTCACCTCCTCAGGCCGTGTCAGGTTTCAGCCTCTGTACATTTATGATAAGCATAACTTTTCCTCTTTAGAGGGAGACCTAGGAGGGAAGTAGGAGAAAGGGAATCAGACAAAAAACAGGAATGGAGATCGCCCACTGTGGTCCCACAGGACCTACGCCAGAGTACAGATGTGGTTATTGGAGAAGTGAGGGGAAAAGGTACATGCTTCAGAAGATGCTGGAGGACTGGCTTTCCACTTCCTCTGAGCGCGATGAGAAGGAGCAGTATAAGCGCTCTCCCAACCTTCTAACCTGTTATTGTGATAGAAAGCGAATTCTAGATAGTTGCAGATTTAAATATCACAAATCAATGTATAAAATTATGTAAAATATAAGAATCTCTGTTTCTTCCCCATCCCCCTGTAGAAAATTTTTCTATGTGTGACATAAAACCCGTAAATCATAGATTTTAAAAATTGACTTAAATGACTAGTAAATGTTCTACAGTGGGCTAGCAAGGACTCAGCAGATAAAAGTGATGGGCATGCAAACTTAATGATCCGAACTCAATGCCAGGAACCCATATAAAGGTAGTAGGGATAAGTGATTCCCCAGAATTGTCCTCTGACTGCCACATGCATGCCAGTAGGCACAATTACACTCACATCACACATACACACACACACACACACACACACAGAGAGAGAGAGAGAGAGAGAGAGAGAGAGAGAGAGAGAGAGAGAGAGAGAGAGAGCGCACTCCTGGGCTCATGTGACCTTCCCGACAGCTGGGGGGGGTGGATAGCGGGGGAGGGAGTGGATAGCGGGGGGTGGGTGGGTGGATAGTGGCAGGGGGAGGCAGGGGAGTGCTCGAGTGCTCTAGACCACTGGTTATATACCTCTCTTTTCTCTTCCTTCCTGGCTCATAAGGTGGATGGCTTTGCCATGGTGACTGCCAACTGACCACGGACTAAAACTTGAAAAACTGTGAGACAAGATGAACCTTTTGTCTTTATAAGTCAGTTGTCTCAGGAATTGTGTAATAGTGATAGAAAGCAAATGAGCCCACTTTTTAAGTGCGTAAAGATGTGAAATAGCAAGCAGGAACCAACGAAGGATCTCAGTAGAACAAGTTCACCTATCAGACAGGAGACACTGCTGAACGTAGGTGAAATGCGTGGGAAAGGAGGCCTTTCACTCCTCTGGGAGGTGAATGGGCAGAATAATTTGTCAGTAAGCATTTGAAAGCACCGTTTCCCAGCCATAGAGCTCAGCCCACAGGGACAGCCCAGAAATCTGCTCCCTGAGACCTCTATCCTAACTGTGTTTTCAGGCAAGCATCTTGCACAGAATTTCCTGTACCTGATCTCCCCTATGCTGGGGGGCAGCCCAGCCACTGAGAAAGTCTGTGCAACCATGCTGGCTTCAGGTCTCACCTCCCGCCATCACCTCCTGATGTCTTTCTGACTAGGGAGACAGAGGGGGGAAACCTTCTGACCCCAAAGTAGAAATATTACATACAGTTCTGGATACCTCAGCTGCTGACAGGGGAAGTCTGGTTCCATCTTCTCAAACGCACTGACACTGAGACTCATCATCAAAACTCATGCTGGGTACATCTCTTCACACTGTGAAGAACTGCAGATAAGGCCAGGCCAGCATGGTCAACAGAAGCAGGACCCAGGGGACAGGTCACCTTGTATTGAGTGAGATGATGCACCTGAAGTGAGAGAAACTCTCCCTCACCCGGCTCCACATTCTCTCTGGGCCATGGGGACCTTAGCAAACAAGCAAATCCGTACCTTTACTTTACCAGTTTGTGAATTCCCAAATGGAATCCCCTCCTCCTCTGAATCCTACCCAGTCAGGGAGGCCAGAACTTCCTAGGGGCTGATTTCTGTCTGGTAACTTCTGCCTCCAAGCTAAGTGCAAGCAGCCCAGCTTTCTGTAGACCTCTCCGGACCTGGCCTGCCTCTTCATCAATTATATAGCCATTTAGACTGGGACTCTATTAGTGGCTTATCTATGCTATGGCCCTAACAGCCTTGTTCCCAGACCCATGTTAAAAGTGGCTTTGAGAACTAAGTAGGTGGAACTCCTAAATCCAATTCAGGGTGCTAAGCTCAAGGAGATTCAATGCATGTGTAAAATAGGCACGCTTACCAAGGCCTTGTTCACAAGAGCAAAAGATTAGAAACAAGCAAATATTTACCACCCAGAGGTTGGGAACTGTTCTTGCTACTCACACAGTGTTACAGTGTCTTTAAAAGGACAAAGGACAACGGTGTTATGTGTGTGCTAAGAGAATAGCCAAGATGCCATTACTTAGTGAAAAGCAAACAGTTTGAATAAGGCAAACAATGTAATAAGAGGGAATGAGAGAGGGAGTGTGTGTGTGTGTGTGTGTGTGTGTGTGTGTGCGCCCGCGCGCGCGCGCGCGTGCACAGCTTATCTATCTTACAGCAACAAATACAGGAAAACAGTGCATCTTAGGTTGTTGGCAAGGGGACAGATGATGGGATGTGCCAGCCACCCTCAGGTCATCTAGATTCTTCCTAGTCCATTTTATTTCTAGTGGGTCATATTTTGTATCTTTGAGACAAGATTTCATTATGTAGCTCAGGCTGGCCTTGAACTTATTACATAGAACTTATGATAATCTTTCTGCTTTTGTTCCTGAGGCCTAGGGTTTCAATCACAAGCCACCATGCCCAGCCCGAGCCTATCTTTCTGTTCCAGCCATAACCACAGTGTTCAGTGTGTCCGGAGTGAGCTCCGCTGAGGAGCCCCATCTGCTGTTCTCTTGCTCAAAGGACCTTGTCAGTCATTTTGAGCACAGACAGTCATCCTGAAAGGGGAGTCGGTCACACGCCCTCCGATATTCTTATCTGCGAGGTCTAAGGAGCTAGACAGATGAGCTCTTTTACACGTCTCAGAAGGTTCTGAGGCAGATCTAGAAGTGCCTCATGGAGCCCTGAGGTGGGCAGAAACCTGGCTGCTCAGTCCAGTGACCGCTTAGTACCCCCGTCACTCTCCTATTCTTCCCACGCCATTCCCTGAGATGGCTTCCAGTCTCAGACTCTAGCTCTGCTCCACAGATGTGCCCTGGTGTGGGGATTCCCAGTGAAATGCAGGCCTGCACAGCACTTGATTTGCAGTTCCACCTGTGGAAATTAATTCCACAGAACAGCATGCCCAGCGGCGAAGAAATCCATCTGTTCATCCGCGCCAGTGAACCATATTTTCTGTTTATTCTCCAACTTCTGTTTGTCTTTTTATTACGTCCTATTCCTGGGCTCATGGTAACAAAGGCACATAACACTTGCAGCCTCCTTCTGCTTGGGGAAGGGAGCACAGTGAGCAGAAAAGAAATATGTGAGCAGATAAATACACTAGAGTGGACTCAGTGTCCATGAGCTTGGTTAAAACAAACAAACAAACAAAACAAACTATAAACTCACAAAACCAATGGAAATAAATAACTAAAAATACTCAATGAATTATATTACCAAGTACTGGCATGAGGCCATTCAAAATGAGGTCTTCTCCAAGGACTGACACAGAAAAATGTGAAAAATGTATGCACTGAGTAAAGCAAGTTGCAGAATTTCATGTCTACCTTTTAAAGAGCTATTTATCCTCCCTCCCTCCCTCCCTCTCTCTCTCTCTCTCTCTCTCTCTCTCTCTCTCTCTCTCTCTCTCTCTCTCTCTCTCACACACACACACACACACACACACACACACACACACACCAGGACTGTATATCATACAGTATTTGCTGTAGTTTAAAAACTATCCCCAAAGGCCTACCCATTAAAACTGTGGGCCCAAGCCAGGCATGGTGGCACACACCTTTAATTCCAGCACTAGAAAGGCAGAGGCAGGTGGATTTCTGAGTTGGAGGCCAGCCTGTTCTACAGAGTGAATTCCAGGACATCCAAGACTACACAGAGAAACCTTGTCTTGGAAACAAAAACCAAAAACCAATTAACTGTGGTCCCTAACTACAGCACTATTGGGAGATGATAAGGGCCTTTAAGATGTGAGGGCAAGTAAGAACAAGCTAGCTCTTGGTGGGCATGTCCATGACCCTGTCCCCTGCTCTGTAATCCTGGTGCCTTCATTCTGGGCAGGAAATGTGCAAGGTCCCTTTGCCATAAGCTGCCACCATGCTCTAAAACAACCCTCTCCTCCTTAAAGCTTTACATTTCAAGTAGTTTATTACAGTAACAGAAAGCTAGCATAGCATCAATAATTTCTTTACCTGAATATGCAATCCCACACATATCTGATCAGTATCAGGCCTGCGTGGACAAGATTCAAGTTTGTTATTAAAAAAAAAAAAAAAAGGAGGGGGGAGCAGGTAAAATAGCAACAGTCAGCTCTGGCATGCAAAGTAAGTGTATACTATTGGATAACTTATAAGACAGGTTATCTACTTGAAAGAGAATCTTCTAGATGTGTTTAATCTAGATTAACACATTCTCTCCTGTCATGGAGAGAGGCACCTTTCAGCCTCTGTCATGGTCAGGACGTGAGACTTGTAGTTCGGTGGCAATGAGTAATTAGATAGGATGGGCAAGGGAGGGCAAGACAGGAAAAGGAAGGTGATGGGTCAGATGGGTAGCTCTATTCCACCACACATAGGTCCCAGCCAGGGAACACAAAGTCCACTTGCTGCAGGAAGTAGCATTGAGAATGTGCTGGCTTTTGTATACACTCCCTAGTCTAGGGCTCTAAAAAATGCCCGCTCACCAGTTCCACCACCAAACTCAGCCGTGGCCACCTCAACCAGTAGCATAGCCCACCAAGGCAAAAACAACTCTGGCAGTGTGGGGTGGTCACTGAGCAGACATCCACAGTCATAGCTTTGCTGTGACTCGACAGCAGAGCCCAGGTGACTTGGGAAGAGGCCTGGACGAGGACAAGGCTGTGAGAGTTCCACTGTGACAAAGGCAGCATGGGCTCTGCATGAACCAAAAAGGAAGCCAGACCTTGAATGACAGCCGGAGGTTAAGAGGAGGAAGTAGGACCAAGGTGACAGCCAGAGATGGCCAGACCTTCTGCTGTGAGGTCATTAATTGACCCACCTCCCTTCCACTTATTGTTTAGAGAGAGGAAAGAGAAGGCAATCAAAGCTTGAGTGTGTTTGTTTGTTTTTTGCTGAGAGTAGGACTTACCTGAAAAAAGAACAACCATTTCAGATTGAAATTTGACTTCCACTGGACATCAAATCATTTAAAATTATAAATAGATACATGGAGATATTTTCTCTGCTAACCAGTAGGCAGCATGCAAAACCATGACCAAATTAGGTACTTTCTCTGCATTCCTGAAAGGTGGTGAGTTACATTAAGAACCTCATATCTTTATTTGTTTGAAGCAGGACTAACACATGGGTGTCAGGGACATTTGATTTTTTTTTTAAAGGTTTGCAAATCAGAACAGGGAGAAATATAGAAAGAATGGAATAGAAACCATCAGGGGGACTGGAGAGATGACTCAGAGATTAAGAGCACTGGCTGAGTGCTGAGTTCAATTCCCAGCAACCACATGATGGCTCATAACCCTCTATAATGTGATCTAATGCCCTCTTCTGGCCTGCAGGTGTACATGCAGGCACAGCACTGTATACATAGTTTTTTAAAAAAAAAACCTTTTTTTTTTTTAAGGAAGAAAAAAAGAAAACAATCAGAAAAACATTTGAAGAGACAGATTTTCTTTGTAATAAGATATCTCTGCCCCATAGAGCCCTTTACTTTCTCCTTCCCACACCACGGTTGTCAGTTTTCTGCTCCCATAATACTCACCTGATACCATTGTCTCATACAGGGAACAGGCTTGTTTGGCTCCTCATTTTGGAGATCACTGTCTGTGCTCGATTGTCCCTGCTACTTTTCGGCCTGTGGTGAAGCAGCACGTGAGGGCAGGAAACCACTCACCCCTCAACTATTAGTGAAGAAGATAGAGAGGGACAGACTCGGGTCCTGAGGTCCCCTCTGAAGGCATGCCTCCAATTAATTGTAGAGCTCTCTCTAAGATCCTACCAGGCCTTAAGGTATATATCTTTGGGGGATGCTGAGGATGTACTGAGTAGGAGAACCCTTTAGTTGGTGAGTCAGGTTCCATTTTCCTCTCCACCCCCCCCCCCCCTCCATGGGTGTCCAACCCTCCAAACCTCCAGGTTCCTTACTTTTCTTAAATCTACCAACCATTCTGAGTGAGCTCCAATCTCTATAGACACAGAGGTGGCGCTGCCATGTATCTCACTCACCTGGCATCTTGGTCCTGATCATACAGTCCTTTAAATCTCCGTCACACAATGCATTGATGTGAATTCTAATTTTTGTTTATTTATTTTAATAATCGTATTGACATATCCCTTGATTAAATTTCCCATCCCATCCACAGAGCCTATGTCACACCTTCTTTGTTTCAATACAGTAATGAGGTTCAGAGCAGACAAACAACTTCCTTACATCACACAGCTTGTAGACTGTACACAGAACTATCCTGCAGATCTCTAGGTCTCCCGTCCCCCTACACCTACCTGCCTCCACAACATCCTGTAAACCAAAGGTAAAAGGAAATGAGCTTTGCTGGCTTAGATCAGAACTACTCCTGTAGGCTAAGCACAGAAACACCAGCAGAGCGTAGGGATAATTTTGCCTTCCTATGATCTACCCTTGTCAAGCCATGTGACTTCCTTTCCACACCATAGAGAGGATCTCTGCCTGGTCCCAACTCTCACACCTACAGCCTGTGCCCATAGTCTACACATTTGCTTCCTGCAGATATTGCTTGCATTAGCAAGGATCAAACAATGCACCCTTCAGGCTGCAAGCGTCCATCAGAAACATACACTTCCTGACAGATTTAGCCCCATTCCACTAACCCCCTCCCACATTCCAGCTTATACTTTGTGCGCAGTTCATGTTCCTGCTTCCAGTCGGTTACCATGGCTTCTTGAGAGCAGTTGCTAAAGCCAGGAATCAAGAGTAAATCCAAAGGAGGCGTTAGCCCTAGCAGCAGAGGGTCGGGTAGCTCTCCAAGTTACTCCACAAGTTGACGGTACTCAGAGAGCAGAAGAGAGAAGAGATAGGCAAGGCTGCCAATCCTGCCGCCAGCACACTGCCCAGGCTAGCGCTGATTCCCTTTGTCAGTGTGGTGGTTTGAATGAGAAAGGTCCTCATTGACTCATATAGTTAAATACTTGGTCTCCAGCTGGCAGAACTGTTTGAGAAGCATTAGGAGGTGTGGCCCTGTTGGAAGAGGTGTGTGGCTGGGAGAGAGCTTTGAGGCTTCCAAAGAGTTATGCCATTCCCCCGTTCTCTCTTGTGGTTCAAGATGTGTGTTCTCACTTGTTCCTGCTCCTTCATGGATTCTAGGATTCATAAAGCTCACTTAAAGACTTTCTTTCACAAGTTGCCTTGGTCACAGTGTTTTAATCACAAGAATAGAAAAGTAACTAATACAGTCATCAAGGATGCTTTCCATCTGGGTCCAGGGAAAATTGAGGCACAGCGTTCCTGGAACTCCATCTTCTGCTTTCTTGTGGATGTGATGAATCTGTGTTTGCCTCTGAACCTAAGTCTTTGCTACCTAGCTTTGCTACATCCCAAGGCCTTACCCCTGGGCTCAGAACTCCCAGGTTGCCCTCAGACAGGTACCCAGACATTGTTATATGGATATTATTGTTGCATTTTGTCTGAGTTTATCATTAGTTTACTTAAGATCTCACAGTTTGCAGGTAACAGAACTTAAGCCAGATTGTCAAGCACCAGAACTTATGTGCCTCAAAGAAAAAAGACAGAACAAACCAGTGTCCAGCTTTACCTGGGTCAGCCTTCACCTTCAAGTAAGAAGCTGCATTTGACAAACACCACTGTGGGCCAGTTTCTGGGATCTTGATGACAGCCCTGTGAGTCAACTTCTCTGCACATGGCTTGAATTCTACCCAAGAATTGCAGCAACAGCTACGTTTCCCCCAGATTAACTTCTAAACCTAAACGGGGCCAGCTGCCTCTTCATATCCCAAATTGGATGGTGTATTCTAACTAGCAAATTCTTACTCACCTAGTTTCATCCTTCCCCACGCTGGGGAATGTGACGGGTCCCTAACTATGGATCCCTCTGAATGCTTTGTGGGTGTCAGGAAGTCTGGGCAACTTTTGGGGACAGTAGTGACAGGCATGTGCTTCAGAATGTCCTACATGAAAACCATGAAGACGAACTCTTAGGGGCTCTTTGATCTCTGCTGGAAAGGATTTCCTTCCTGTCTACTTTGGATTGATTTTATCTGACAACAGAAAGGTGTCGGGGTTGGTGCATAGAGGTGTGAGTCTCCCAGACCTGAAACCGTCTCGCCACAGGACAGGGCCTCACCCTGCAAAGCTGGCTGGGTGCCAGGCCTCCTTCCCCCAAGCCCCACACATAACGCTTCCCCAGATCCCGCAGATAAAGCCCCTCCACACCCTGGAGATGAGTTAACAAAGCTGGGGAGTTGTTCTTCAAGTTGAATTCTTTTCATTAGAAATGGCAGCCTGTTTTTTCTTCTGGGGTTAAAAATAATCATGAAAGCAATGTTTTATACTGAGCTCCATACTCATTCCTGTGAAATCCAAGTTGCAAAAGGTCTTTTTTTCTTTATTTATTTCATATATGTATATATGTTCTCATATTTGATTTTTCGAGACAGGGTTTCTCTGTGTAGACTTGACTGTCTTGAACTCTCACTTTGTAGACTAGGCTGGCCTCGAACTCACATCGATCTGCCTGCCTCTGCCTCCCAACTGCTGGGATTAAAGACGTGCGCCACCGCACCCTGATAAAAGACCCTTTCTTTGAACTTGGGGTTCAATCAGAATGAATATGGCTGCCATCATTCCTGGATGACAAATGAGATTCGGTCACGTGATTACAGATCAGTGAAGGGGAGACCTCCTCCAGCCATGTGCAGAGGGCTTCAGTCACGAGGCTATACTCAAAACCCCAAGAGCTGATTAAATTCTACATTTCAGAAAAGAAAGCAACAGCACAAATCTAATTGCCTCAGTAAGTCCTCACTGCAAGGGGGGAGATCAGAGCTGACATTATGAGAATCCTGTGCTTTTTAAATTAAACACAAGGAAGACCATAAATTGTACTTAAATACACATGATATCTGTGGATAGGATGCAGACTCAGTGTGACAGAGAGCCCTGGGTCCACTTCGTTTGTGGGAGCAAGATATAAACATGGTGCTTCTGGGATTGCCTTCTGTGCTGTCCTGGGACTTCCATCTCCCACGATCTTTATGATAAAATGAATTAACTCTCAGAGCCTCTCAAGCTTCTAGTGATTTGGAGGCACGGTTATGTCTGACAGCAGGAATGTGTAACAGCCTCATCCCCTTGAGGCCAGGGGATTCATTTTGTCAGCCACAGGAGTATTATGGCAAGTGGCACTCAGCTGAGTCTCTCTTGGGCTTGCCCTCTGCCAAAGGCTGTGGGCTGGCCTGAGGTCATTCTTCTTCCTCTGGGAGGCCACACCCAGTTATCTAGGGCCCTTCCCTCCAAGTCCATTGGTTCCAAAGGACTACCCTGGCTCCATAGTTCCCAGTGAAGTTCATTGTTTCTTCTAGCATCACAAGTCAGACCAGGGTGTCTCCAACCCTAGGCAGACCCGTTCAGCAGGTGCTGGTGCCCAAAGCAATTCCCGAACCTTCTCAGGAGCAGCTCCCTGGGAGATCACATCTTCAAGTATTTACAGATGAAAAAACAACGACTCCAGGGACAGGACTGAGGATTCTGCAGCATTTAGAGGTATAGGTAAGGAGGGGAGAGTAACTGAGGGACCAAGGAGGCTGAAGGGGAGGGTCAGTAAGGAGCAACTACAACAGGTGAGAGACCTAGAAAAGGACGGGCCACTGTGCCAGGTGGCGCTGGTGAGTAAGACCAGAACTGAAAATTGACTTTGGAGCTAAGCAAGTCTTTGTTGACAATGACAACAATGACGATGGTGACCTTGTTGTTGATGGTGATTGATTGATGACCACAATGATGATGACAGCCATGGAACTAGCATTCAGTTAAAAAACAAACTTCACTTAATCCTAGAGAGAGCCATGTGGAGCTGGTACAATAGGCATTTCATCTCATTCCACTTATAAGGGTGGCATACTAGGCAGGCCTCTCCAGACAAGAGCAACAGGATGTCTCTCTATATAAAGAGATCTGTTACAAGGGACAGGCTCGTGCTATTACAGAGGCACACAAGTCCCAAGATTTGCAGGGTGAGTCAGCAAGCTGGAAGCTCAGAAGAGCAGATGGTATAGTTCTAGTCCAAAGATCAGCAGGCTCCAGGTCCAAGAAGAACCAAGGTTCCAATTCAAGTTCCAAAAGCAGAAGGATGCTAAGTTGGGCAGGAGGAACCCTGCTATGGTCCAGTGTCAACCTTTGCATGCTACTTGGGCTTTGACAGATGGAACTTACCAAGGCTGGATATGGCTATGTGCTTTGCTCAGTCAACTTATTCAAATATTAAGCCCCTCATAGACACATCGACATTCACATTTCCATGAATCACATTAACATTAACCAAATGTCTAGACAGTCCATGGCCTGGTAAAGTTGTTTTGTTATTTTGCTTTGTTTCGGTTTTGTTGTTGTTGTTGTTGTTGTTTTTGTTTGTGTGTGTGTGTTTTTTGTTTGTTTGTTTTTGTTTTTATTTTTTGTTTTTTTGTTTTTTTGAGACAGGGCCTCACTATGTATTCTTGACTGGCCTAGGGCTCACTATATAGACTAAGCTATCCTCCAACCACAGTTCTGCCTGCCTCTAATTTCAAAATGCCGGATCTAAGGGTAAGTGCCACCACACCCAGCCATGGCCCAGTAACATTCGCACATGAAATCAACAATCACAAATTGTAAATAAGGCATTTAGGGACACAACATGATTTGTCTAGCACTATAGGCCTCATAATAAGTCAAACTGAGAGCCGAACCAATGTACCAATGTATTTAAAATTCTTTTTACTCCCATTTCATCATACTGTGCTCAACAAGAGATGCCTCATGGATAAGGGTTCATTTATAGGCTGATCTCTCTCTCTCTCTCTCTCTCTCTCTCTCTCTCTCTCTCTCTCTCTCTCTCTCCCTCTCTCTCTCCCTCCCTCTCTCTCTCTCTCTCTCTCTCTCTCTCTCTCTCTCTCTCTCACACACACACACACACACATACATACACACACACACATACACACACACACACACACAACAGGTGGAGCCTGGCTGGATGAGGTGTATTGCTGGGTATGGACTTTGAGGGTTATTGCCTCACCCCAGTTCTAGTCCTCTCTGCTTCATGTTTTCAGGTGGAGACATGATGTTCTGGTAACTCTGACTACCATGCCACCCTTAACTTTACAGATTTTTCCTCTGAAACAGTAAGCCCAAATAAACGCTTCTATAAGTTGCCTTGGTTGTTATAGTTTATAACACCAACAGAAGAGTAGCTCAATGCCAGTGGGAGATACTCTGATATACTTGCACTTTGCACGATGTTTGAATCATGTTAGGTACCCCTGCCTGTTTGAACACTTAGCATTTCTTTACAATGAAAAATGTTCAAAACCCATTCCTTTGCTTTTTAAAAGATACAGTACATAAACATTATCTGTAGTCACCTTACTGTGCAATAGCACCCCAGAAGAGTGCAATAGCATCCCAGAAGAGGAGTGCATTCTGTCTGGCTTTCTGTCATTTAATATTCAGCTATCAACTTCTTTCTATTCTTCTCACCCATTCTTATATTTCCAGTGGATTTTTTGAGTCTTAGAGAATTAAAATATGAGGGGTATTAGGAAAATATAGTGGGAGTAAGATGTCAGGAAGTGGTGAAGCAGGAATGCTCTCAGCAGAAACTACTGGAATGTTCTCAGTCAGATGGCGATGGGAATGAAGGAACAAAGGGAACGCTCACCTGTGCTAAATAGCTTACTTTCAAAGTGCCTATGAGTATCACAAATGCCCCTGAGACATAGAGAGGAAAGTGAGGCACAGATAGGTCACTTCCACAAATTCACACTCCTAGCTAGGGATCCCTCCTGAGAAAGATTAGGGTACAAGTTGGTAAAGTGGGAATGTATCATAGGCATGGGAAGCAGGGTGTGGACAGGAACTATCCGCATAAGGATATGAAATACAAGCAGAATGCCCCCAGCAGTACACAACTGAAGACAGCTGTGTCTGCTCCAACTTCTGGCTTGATGTCACCTCTCAGGAGAAATAGCAAGCTGTCCTGATGACCACTTTTAAAAATGTTTGTTCATTTCTTTTTGTGTCCACATGTGTTTTGCCAGCATCTATAGCTGAGCAACACACACACACACACACACACACACACACACACACACACACACACAGCATCTACAGAGACCAGAAGAAGGAATTAGATTCCCTGGAACCAAAATTACAGTAGCCCTTTAGCTGCCATGTTGCTGCTGAGAATCGAACCTGGGTCCACTGGAAGAAAGGTAAGCGCTCTTAACTGCTGATCAATTTCTCCAGCCCCCTTATGGACACTTTTAAGGTGAGTGACGGCTGTGCCTTCATAAGTCGCAGTAACCAGGGGCAGTGGGAACAGAGTTAGTGCTGGCTGCTACAGCCACCCTTGGGGACCATCCTCCCTAGGCTGGTCTTTAATTCTCTTCCTCACATTTCACTGACCCTAGGATCCCAAGCAGCAGACTACAGGAGAGGATGTCTTTGTCTTTCCTAGGTTTACCACTTACTTCACTAGTCATTTGGTTGGTGGGAAACACTGTCCTACACATACCCTCAGCTAAATACAGATTTCTCTGCTAGAACAGGAAGGATTACCTCCATGAAGCTAGCAGAGACCCAAAGTCACAGATCATTCTGCAGACAGTGCATTGTGATAGGGCAGTGTCCTCTGAGTAAGTTATGCCTCCAACAATCAAATCCACTGCATATGATGGCCTGCCCCCAGCACACTTCCTGCCCTGTGCCTCCAAAACTGCATTTCTTCTCAGATGCTCTGGGCCATGCGCTGTCTGACGAAAGCCTTCAGCAAGTCCCTTCATCATGCTCGTCCTCATCCAGTGGCACACGTGGTCTCACTTGAGACCTCCTTTAAGTGCTGGTTTGTCCAGTAGAGTCCATCATTTGTCACTGCCAAATTACCCTAAGTCTCAAGGATTCTCCCATTCTGTATCATCCCCCATTGAGCAAATTGGATTTATCACCATTGGGAACACTGTTGATGACCCATTTGATGAGTGATGATGGCTTCAAGACATCAACAGGATTCAAGGCTGCTGAGCCTTCTCTTACAACCCCGGGTCAAAGACAAGAGACCATCTGCTCCCTTCTCTCCCTCAGAACCACTGGAGGTGTGGTTTAGGTTCACTCAGGGCTCATGAGGCAATTGATCTCCACATGTGAGGTGTGTGCCTCACAAACTTCCTCAAACGCTATGGGAAGGAGAAACTGAACTAATGCTGAAAATAATCCTCCTCCTCCCTTGCAAACTGTGTTCAGCCATCTCTGAGATCTTGCCGGTGGGGAGCAAAACGGACGCTTAATGAAAGTCAATCCTGCTTCCATGCACTGAAGAGCCGCTTCCTAGACACTCATCACCTCCCAGACACCCTGATGGGTTCTAAAACCACTTAAAGGGCATGAGGATGCATGTTTGCATGGGAGAGGACAGCCATCCATTCAAAGGCCAGGCAATGTCCTGCCACAAAGGTGAAGAAACATTATCCCTACCCTTAGGGGCTCACTCATGGCAGAGAGAGTAGAAAACAAGAAATGTGTAAGGGTCACAGCAGAATGGGGCTGGTGTCCTGAGAGGGGAGAGTTTTGTAGGGGCACAGTGGAAGCACAGCAGAGGGAACACACATAGTGGGTCACAGAGGGGAACATTTCCATTGGGTCTTGAGGGATGGTTAGGGGTTTCCTAGGGAATGAGAAGGTATTCCAGGTAGAGCAGAAAGTATTTGCTTGAGGTTAAAGGCTAAAAATTCTTGTACATATTCAGAGACCAAGATACCATTCTAGATCACCAGTTCTCAACCTGTGGGCTGTGACCCCTTCTGGAGGTTGAAGGACACTTGCCCGGGGGTTGGCTAAGGCCATCGGAAAACACAGATCTTTCCATTATGGGTTGGAACAGTAGAAGAGTTCGTTATGGAGAAGGAGCAAAAATAATTTTACGATTGGCAGTCATTAAAAGGTGTGAAAGGGTCACAGCATTAGGAAGGTTGAGAACCATGCTCTACACAGAAGAATGAGACAAGGAAAACTCTGAATGGGCTGAGGTTGAGATCCTGCTGTGGCAGTAGCTCAGGGTGTCATTTCCAGAGCTCTGCTTGGCTGGGCTGTCATAGAGAGAGCAGACTTAAACCAACCAATGCTTGAGTAAAACATTTTTAGTTATGTGTGAAGTGGTGTGATAAATAAGCATAAGTGCCCACAGAGTGCAGAGGAAGGTTTCAGATTTCTTGGTTAGCGTTACTGGTATGTGAGTATTTGCGGTCCTGGGAACCAAACTGGGGTCCTCTGTAAAAAAACAAAAAAACAAAAAACAAAAACAAAAACAAAAAAAACCCAGTATGTGTTCTTAAACACTGAGCCACCGCTCCAGCACCTCTTTATTATTGAGGTATTTATGGTTACAAATGATGCCCGGCCCTAATAAATGTATAGAAAATATTTTCCCAGTGTGGTGGTTCTGTGTGTTGATGGTTAAGGCCAGGCCTTGTCCACCAGTAGCAAGTTCTGCACCCCAGCTTTAGGTCCTTAGAGGCAAGATCTTGCTATGTATCCCAGAGTGGTCTCAGATGTGGATTTTCCTGTCTACTACTGGAATTACAGTGGTGTGCCACCGCACCCACCACTTGCTTTATCTTTTTATGAATGCTAGAGGGGCTTAGCTGTTTGCCAACTCTAAGGTCTGTGGTTCAGGATGAACTCCTGACTTGGAGGCCATGGACAATGGAGGCCATGTACAATGGAGGCCATGATGAAAAGGACAGGGTGTATTAAAGAGGAGACAGGATTCCCACATCTCAATTTTTATCGCTGCTACGTGCTCCTACCCCACTTTGCTTGTCAGCTGCCCCTCCCCTCCACCCACTTAATAAGCTATAATTATCATGCAGTTTCCTGAAGAGACTGACTCTAGAATCCTCGTGGATGCTAAATTCTGAGGATGCAAAAGCTCTTCTGTAAAATGCTATTCTGTTTCATAGATCCAGCAACATCCTCCTGTGAACTTGAGACCCTGACTACATGACTTACGCCCAATGCTAAATGATGCCTTCAGTAGTTGTTAAACTGCACTGTTGAGGAAAAGATAAAGAAAACAGGCTTTACCTGTTTGGTATAGATGTAGTTTTCTATACTGGGAATATAGGTTAGAGCCTAAACAAGCAAGGTGCTGTAGACTCAGTTCCTGGTACCAAATGTAACTAAAACTATCCCAAAAAAGTGCAATTTCCCCCCAAATATTTTCAACCCACAGCTGATTGAATCTGCAAGCACAGAGCGCTCGGAAGAAGAGGACTGGCATCTCCAGTGGGTCTCCATTTGCCTTTCCCTGTGCTATTTCCTTTGTAGGTGATCCAGTATTACGCTCAACCCCAGACTGATAGACCTAGTAAATTATTCTGCTCCTTGCCTTAGAGAACATCCCTGATGCTCACATATTCCACCCTACTATGGCCTCCTCACCCCACTCACTCTTTATACAGTCTTAATTCTGGGCTTTTCTCTCCAGATACACGTTTGATTTAACAAGTATCGGCAATACCTCCAGCTTCTTTTGAGTCCCATACATAGTCTATCACCATGCTCAAGGCACTGCTATTTAATACCCTTTTAAGCAATGAGACAAGTTGCTATCCACCCATCCCTCACTTAGGCATGAAGATGCTTTCCAAGCCCCCAGGAGATGCCTGAAATCATGATAATATCAAATCTTGCATGTAATATGCCTTTCTTATACACACACCTAAGATGAAGTTTAATTTATAAAATAGGCACAGTAATAATAACTAATACTAAAATACAGAAAGTATAATGAACTGTAGGATAACATATGATCTTTCTGTACACATACACACAGACATGCATGTGTTCACACATATGTGTGTGTGTCTGTGTGTGTGTGCATGTATGTGTGTGTGTCCTGTGTGCTTACAGTGCAGGATGACAAAGTGTTTACCTCTACCTGATGAAATGTGGGGGGTGAATAACGTAGGCTGCTGCACAAGTGTCTTTGAATGCATGCACTACTGATCCCTCGGCAGTTATCTGATAACTGAGTTGACCAGCAAGTGAATGGCAGGTAGTTAGTTAATACAGTGTGGACACACTGGACAAAGGGGCTGATTCACCTCCCAGCAGGATAACAGAGGATTTCACTGTGCTCAAAACAGTGCATAGCTAAAACCTGTGGATTATCTTTGGGGATCCTTACATTCAGAGCTTTGGGCTCAAGACTCTGGTAACTAAAACCTCAAAAAGCAAACTTTCAGATAAGGTGGAGCTGCTACTGTTGGCAATTGAAGATCAAGAATTGATAATCCTTATTGGCTTGGCAAGGGATTACAGCGGCTGCAGCAGTGATAGAAGCAGCCCAGACACAAATTACTGGGAAGAAAGCCAGTCTGGACCCCGACACCCCTACAGTCTGGTATACTAGCAAAATAAACCTCCATTGTGCTAAGCCTTACTAACAGCCAGTGTTCATTTCTAAAATTTCCCTGGTTAAAACAATCTCCTTTGTTTTAATCCCTTTTGGATTGCCTTTGAATTCCATTTCAAATATGCTCAGTGCTATCAAGCCATTACCCTGTGTGTATGAATGAACTGATTCAAGTCAGCTCAACAAACATGTATTAAGCACTTCGTGCAATCAGAATAGGATAGTAAAGGCTGGGGATGATACCAAGCCAAGTCTTCGCTCTCCAGCACCTCATGCAGCAGCACACCAGCACGTCTAAGTAGAAAAAAATTGCTACAAAGACATGAGATAGGCTTGAGTTTAAAGTCATCAAAGCAATTTGTTTGGAAGCCATTGTGCACCAGAATAGCTGCTAGGCAGGACACTGTTACATCCACGACATTTGTGCAGCAGTGTGGAGCACTCTCATTCTCTGCCTGAGATGTGCTATTGATGATGTGGGATGCCATGTGATGAGTGTATTCTACCACCGAGAAACCAAGCCATCTTCAGGGTGAGGTGGCATGCTTGGAACTGGGTGTCTGGAGTGATCCCGGTACTGAGTGCCTCTTGATTTAAAATTGGTCACTTTTGTACCTATTTCTCCATGTTTAACTCAGAGAAGAGGATTGATGATGTCATCCCAAGCTGTATAACAACAGACATGTGTGAGACACACAGAGCTTTGAGGGTTAGGATGTTTTGGAGATGAGCAAGGTGTGGAGACTACTGGTAGTGACAGGGCTCCCATGGAACTTGCCCAACTAAGTGTCTTAAAATTCCTCCCCACCTGAGCAGGGGGGAAAAAGACGGAGGAATGGCACAACAAAGGAGAGAAGCCGAACTAGAGATGTGATGATGGAGACACATATGGGCTAGCAGACTTCAAACAGGATGGTTGTGCCCAGAGCACTGGCAGGGCCAACGACGCTTGCGCAGGTCGTGCCCCCTGAACGCACCACCGGGCCGAGTGATCACTCTGACTCTGAACCACAAGCTATTCAAGGTGAAGAATGGTTCATTTTCTGGGTTAAGTCTCCTCGAAAGACTTTTGTGATTCATGATGCTGCTGGAAACCGCTGGTGCCCTGGATCCCTGCTGCTGCCACTTCTTTTGCAGTGGGTATCGATCACTGCAGACTGATAACCGAGAAGGAGAGACAACCTCTCCCACCCCCAACACGCAAAATAAGGGAAGAAACAATCCAGGACTGCAATGAGTCCTTAAAGATTGTAGTAAGGTTGCTGAATTATAGCTTTTCACGGTTGATGGTTTCTGGCGGGGGCTGGCTGGCTTCTTTAAGGGGTTGGCCAAATGGGAGTTTGACCACGCTCCAGTGAGAATATGAGCAACAAAACTGGACTTGGTGGCTTTTTTTCTTTTGGGGGCGGAGGGAGGTGCTGTGTGCAAGGGTGGAGGGTGGGCCTGGGAGAAATGGGAAGTGAGTATGAACAGGCTGCATTGAGTGAAATTCCCAATTAATAAAAATATTATGTTTGGGTGGGGAAAGTGATGTTAGCAAGGCAGAGTCTTAATAAGCACACACTTAAGTGAAGAAGAAAAAAAATTGTCTCCCCAAAGGGCATAGTTGGTCGTTAAGGGGATAAAAGGAGAGTGGTACGAATGCCACATAGGATAAATACACACATAGAGCACCTGAGGGTAAGGGCCAAGGCCTCAGCAAACTCAGATCCACACTAGACACTGTCCAGGGCATCAGCAACCAGCTGGCAGTGGGGTCCAGGGCCCAGGCCTTTCCTGACTCTACGTAGCAAGTCCACCCATGAACAATGTACACAGGCGCCATCACCTAAGTGGTTTCTCCTGGGCTCCTCTTTTATTTTCCTACAGAGTCAGTTGCAGGCTGCAAAAGGACGATCTAGATAGACAACGGCAGATCATGTGTACAGAGGTTGTCACTGAAGATTACAAAGGAACTGGAAAACTCCTACTGCCTGGGCCTCACGGCTGCCCTACCACACGGGCTGGTCACATGACTATAGGTTTCTGGTGTAAAAGCAAACCTGCCACTCTCCCAGGTGCGCGAAGGTGCAGCCTGCACATACACAGGGCTGGATAATGGTTTCTGTACTGCTTATCTCTATTTCTGAGTATCCACCTTCTATTTATAAAGTACCCAGAGGCCATGTGAATAACTGACCAGGAGCATCCAGGTTCAGGAATGCCCCTTTATGATGCGTGCTTGTGACAAATCTACCATTCTCAGAATGTGCCCCACCCCCCAGACTGGTCAGCTATCATGACTACGTAGGATGAGATGGACGCTAAGACAGCTTCCAGCTATTCTGGTCACAAGGCTCACACTGTCACTCACCGTTGCCTTTCATCTGCACAGCAGGTCCCATGGTAGTTTTCCCTTCATTTCCATCTCATAGATGAGCAAACAGCGACACAGAGGTTAAGTGACTTTAATTACAGCCACACACCACGTAAACAGCAGGGATGAAGTTCAAGCCTGTCTCTGACTGCAGGGTCTAAATTCTTTACTGCCTCACTAAAATAACAATTATGGTCATTAATTTTATGTGTCATTTTGAATAGACCAAGAGGAACTCAAATATGTTAAACAGTGTTCTGGATATTTCTGTGAAAATATTCAGTATTTGAATTGGTAGGCTAAGCAAAGAGACTGCACATACACACACACACACACACACACACACACACACACACACACACACAGACGCACGCGCGTGTGCTTTTGGCCCCAGACTTGGTTGACTGGTAACATTCAACTGGCCTAGGGACCAAAGAAAATAAAAAGGCAGAGAAGGTGGGAATTCTCTTTTTCTGTCCACCAATTAGAGCTGGAACATGGCCCTCTTCTGCCTTGGGTTGTAGGTTGTACTTTCCATCAACTTAACTAGTCAGACTTCAGATGACTTGAATCCCACACACTTTCCTAGGTCCCAGACTACATGAAAGGGGGAAAAGAAGAAAGCCATTTGAGCAGTGTTTCTCAACCTGCTGGGATGTGACTCCCGTGGAGGTCAAATGACCCTTTCACTGGGGCCAAATATCAGGTATTTGCATTACAGTTGATAACAGGGGCAAAATTACAATTATGAAGTAGAAATGAAATTAAGTTGATGGTTGTGCCTCACCACAACTAGAGGAAGTGTATTACAAAGGCCGCAGCATCAGGAAGGTTGAGGACCACTGTGTGAGACAGTTGGCATTCTCGTTTCTCCAACATGAACTAGTCTCTTTTGATATTGTGCTTTCCCCACCACGACAGACTGCATTCCTTTGAACTGTGAGCCAAAATAAATTCTTCATCTTTAAGCTGCTTTTGGTCAGGTATTTGGTTACAGTTTTTCCTCTACTCCTGAGATCATCAGGCACTGGCTGAGGGCACACTCTGACCCCTTTGTAATGACTCTTCCTGGACAAGAGCACATGTAAAAGACGTGTGCTCTTGAACACGTTGGGGCACGGGGGCACACTCAACAACCACAGTAGTAAAGTTACTCACTAAAGCTGAGAGGAAAAGGAAGGGAAACAGAGGACACTTGAGAACGCCATCTTCCTTTGGAAGGAGACCGTGATAGAGTCTAAACTCAAGACACACAGAGAGGTGTGTGTGCCCAGATATAAAACCCCAGCCTGCTAATGTTAGCTCAGAAAAACATCTGAAGATAATGATATCTTCAGAGAAAAATAAAATCTTCTTTGGAACATTTACTTAAGGCTTAGCAGCTTTAGGTTCTGTTCTTTTATAAAACAGATAAAACCTAGATATAAAGATTGCTTATTCTTTCAGAGATTATAATGATTTCTTATGAGATTATTCATCTAAGCAGTTATGATATGAACTGCCCATCATTAAAACCATCAGAAAGGAAAATTAATGAAGGAGAGAGGTAAGAAGGGAGAAGAAGAGGGAGGAATGAAGAGCAGTGGGAGGAAAGACATGAACATTTCAGTCTTAGTCTTGTTCACGTTCTGAGAGGCTAACAAGAGCCCAGGTACAGCTGCCAGTTCATAACTGTTTGCTGGGCTGTGTCCTTGGTTGTTAACAGTAGCATGCTGTCCCGATGCGGGCATGCCCAGGCCTTTCTCTCTAAGATCTGTGGTGCTCAGTATTCAAGGAGTGTGCGTTTTATTTCTCTTTCCTACCCAGCCATCTAACTCTGATTAATTTCAGACATAGCCGAGGAGAAGAAGCCAGCATTCTCCTCAGACGAGGTGACCCCCTTGCAGGACAACAAACGGAATCTTTTCCTTCTGTTTAGAAGGTTCTTGATTCCTCCAGCTTCTTTGGCAAAATATTTCCCTCCTTGAACAATGGGACCAGCTGATAAACAAAACAAAACGAAACAAAAACAAACCCCAAGGTGTCTGGCTCATTCCCTTTCTCTGCAGGGGACACTGTGGCTGCTCATAAACATTGTCCAGCTCAGAACTAAGTAAATGCCTCAGCTGCTGACGAATACTCACAGCCTGTCACCAGCTGTACACCTCCTCATCCTGCCTGCCCCACCCATGCTGGCTCACCTCCAGCCTATATCAAAGGCAACAGCTGTGACTCAGGCTTCTATAAAGAGCAGAGACTGGCCTCACTCTCACCAGCAGGCTCCTAAGGAGGGACAGTCAGAGCCAGACACTTCACGCCTCTGCCTCTGCTGTGTGTGTCTCTCCCTCCATCAATCCCCATCTCATATTTGCGCTGGAGCAATCACTGTTCTCGCTCAGTCAGACGGAGGGACCCATCAGACCCACTTACCAACCTCTGCTGACTCATACATCATCACCAGCTCAGAACTCCCTCTGGCTGGACCAGGAGCATGGTGACTTTCTGGCCTAAGCTGGCTCAGTGCACTTCCCCTTTTTCCTGCTTTCCCAGAAGTCATTTAGGTCCTTACCTGTGCCTTGTCACCCTAAGAGTCACAGAGAGGCTTGGAGCCCTACAGACCAGGGTGGGTTAAAATAAATAAATAAAAATAAATAAAAATAAAAAAGATCAAGTGTCATTATTTTGAAGTGTGAAGAAGCCACTAAAAGAAGTCAGTTTAAAAAGAAAGAAAGAAAGCCAGTAAATACCTGAAATACGTTCAGCCCCTTTAGCCAGCAGGGCAACACAGATGGATACTGCATTGAGGTTATAGCTTACCTATGTCGGAAAGATAATCATCATAAAAAAAACCAAATTGCAACAAATGGTGGTAAGAATATGGGGAAAGGAGCACTACATTGTTGGTGAGAATGTAAATTAGTGCAGTAGAAATTAATATGGAATCTAACAACAAACTAAAAGCGGAACTACCACATGACCCCACTATCGCCACTCCTGGCTCTGTACCTGAGGGAATCTGAGTTGGCTAACCACTGAGACACAAGAATGTTCATTGCAGTACCACTCACAAGAGCAAATTAGAGAAGCAGTGTGGCGCCGAGCCATCCACAGATGAGTGCGTGAAGAGCATGTGGCATATGTACACAATAGCATTTTATTCGGCCACAAAAAAACACAATAATGTCTGCTGCAGGAAAAGTGCATGGGTCTGGAGATCATCATGTTAAGCAAAAGAAGCCAGATTCAGAAAGACAAAAATCACATGTTTTCAGTCAAATGGAGACTCTAGACCCTTTTTTAAAAGGCAGAAAAGCCCAAAAGAGGATAATTTAGCAGAGCAAAAAACCATCAGGAAGGATGGAGGAACAACGGCACAGGGTAACGAAAGGGTTAATCAGGCCAAAGTACATAAACTGCATCTGTGAAAACATCCTCATGGAGCCTATTATTTTATGCAGTGAATGTATGTCAATAAAAAAAAAATTCAGGTGTAGAACCAGTAGGTGCAGGAGCTGCCTCGCTGGGGCAGAATCTTCATGTCCAGGTGTGGAGGATAACCTAATTCTATAACCTAGCTAAGAAGGGCAGCAGTGTGGAAAAACAAACACTGCTTTAAATTCTCTTCAGTCTGGTGAATGAGGCTCAGAGCCCGTGGGATGCTACAGTGGACCCATGCTACAACGTGTCAAATATTTAGTCACCAGAAATCCCCTGGGAGATAGTGAGGCCTTTAAGAGGTAGGGCCTAGTGGAAACTCTTTAGGCTATTTGGGGGGGTGTACCCCGAAGAGACATTATGAGAAGCCAGTATCCCTTCATCCAAGCTGGACATGATTGTTACAGTCTTGACTCAGAGTAGCTGTGATGACCAGCCTGAAACCCGCAGGAGACCTAGTCTTATTAATGTTCCCACGGAGGGGCCAGGGAGGCTCATTAGGCCCCTCCCATCCCAAGGTTACTCAAATGGTTAAAAATCGCTGGAAGATCACTGCTTCCCCGTGATGGGCTTGGGTAGAATCGTTCTCTGGTCTGATGTTGTCCTCTCTTTCTGGGGTGAATAGAAGTAGGCACCCCAGAAAATGTCCTGCTACACTCTTTTACTTCACAGCTGTGAAATGAGTGATTCATTCTGATTCATGCTCCTGCCATGATCTGCTGCCTTATCATAGGCTCAAAGGTCCAACCATGGTGTAAAACCTGTAGAAACATGAGCCCTGAATAATTCGTCTCTCTTTAGAAGTTTGTTACCGCAGGGGTTTGTGATACAGATGGAAAACTGACAAGCATACTGCATCTCGCAAAGCAGTACACGAAATCCCTTCTTTTCAAGGAGGAGACAGAAAATGTCTGAAGCAGGCTTTGGCTCTCCAACCCCACCCCTTCCTCCCACGTCACGCACAGGTGAGCAGACTCTGGGCCTTCAGGGTTCTTTTCTTGCCTCTATTTTGTGTGCTACCGTGTAGGTTTGCATGTTATCCTTACTCTGCTCAGCAAGGGGATGCTGGGAATCAGTGGTGCTGATGACCTTCTTAGGAATGGAACCTGCGTCCATGGGAGGAGCAGGTGCAGCTAGGCTTTCTAGAAAAGACCAGAACAGGGAAGTCCAGGATAGAGCTACCTATTAGCCAGTTCCTGAAGATTACAGGAAGACTGTGCTCCCCTAAAGTCTATGACAGCTCACCGGCCCAGGAAGGAGGGAAATGACGTCACCCTGGGAGAGTCCAAAGGGTAAAGGGCAAGGGCGATGCACATGCTGCACCTCGGCTTCATAGAAGCAGCTCGGAGAGCCCTCTGCCTGCCCCATGGATATCCCTGCAGAAACCAAGCACACTGTGCATCCTATTGCCCTGGACTGCATTGAAGGCCTCAAGGAAAAGGGAGGAGATGCAGGAGGAGGTGACTAGAGCTGGGACATGACATCTCCCAAGGCACGTCTGCTCCATCTGGGGGTTTCAGAGAACGCTGTCCCACAAACAAGCAGGGAGAACATAGCCCATTGGGCTTAAACCAGACTGCTAGTCAAGGGTGGCTAAGTTTTAAGGGACTGGTTGAATGAGACCTGGATAGAGAGCGAAACTTTGAAATAGGAATGAAATGTCTCATCTTTAGGGACCTGAAGTTGCAGGAGGGTAGACTCTGAGCTGAGCGATCCCGGGGCCTATCTAGCTGGGTACTGTGTCCTGGGTAGGAAATATTTGCACAGTCAAGCTGCTTTGAACGATGCAGTATGTCAACTCCACAGTCCACTTTTCCACTTAGAGAGCTTTAAACTCATTCAGAAGATCAGAGTAAGCCCCCTGCTGCGCTTTGATCACTGCCCTAACCCTTCCTAGGATTCTCAAAAGACAACTTACAACAAATTTTCAACATGTTTTACAGATTGCATGCATGTATGTACACATGTGGGTGAGAGCACAGGAGAGAGAAAGATGAGGAGAACTCATATGTATTATTTAAATTAATAATCTTGCCAATTACCAGCAATTAGCAAGCCAGGGGTTTCTTTATTTGATGGTTATCAATGACAAATTCCAAAAAATCTTGATTTAGTTTTCAGAACTCTGTTTGAATTTGCGATTCCTGAGTCTTATGCCAGGGGAAGAAGCTGAAGCAACTTCCAAATGGTAACAGTGAGCATAGTAAATAAAAGCCAGTCTTCCCCAGGATACATGCCCTTTAAGATAATGACTGTCTTCCGTGCCCCTGAACCTGGAACCTTGCTGTCCCTGGAACCTGGCTCTCTGGTATCCCTCCTGTCAGGCTTGCTGCACCGTCTGCTCTGACACACCACCCTCCTTCCATTCACAACTGTGCCCATCAGTCTCCTGCTCCAAGCTTCCTGATCCCACCAGGCTTCATCCCAACTACCCATCCATCCCTCAAGGCCTTTCAAGGACACGCCCAGTTTGAGTCACCGGCACCATACATCCACTACTTTCCTTTGGGCTTGGCAGCTCTTATCTGCATTTGAGCTTGGTGCTGGGACTCCTGGCCTATGCATGCCTCACCTACCTCACCTTCCACTCCTGCAGCCCAGTCTCCCTATGTTCCTTTGCTCCCTTGGCTCCTGCTACTCAAGGCCATGTCCAGTTGGTTATTTTCTAGCCTTTTCAGTGAAGGTTCTATTTCCCTTGCACTGTGACATGTGCCATCATTTTCTCAGAAATGCTCTTTCTTGCTCACACCCCACAGCAGGGGAAATGTGACCTGTACAATAGGAAGGCACATTCCATATCACCTGGGGAAGGCACTTCCTTGGGGTCTGACATTGAAAGTGGAGCCTCTTGATATGACAGGATCAAGGATGGCATGAAGCTGCTTCTTTGGAACTTATCTTTACTTCTGTTGTGTCTTGGGACAACAGACTGGTGGTCAGTGAACTTTCAGGGACTGCTTAGTGGTTACTTATAAGAGCATGGGTAACTTACAGGCAGAAACAACAGCCGAGGGGCATCGCTCTTCCTGACAATTGTTAACCATTTACATGTCCTCAGAGAGAAAAGAGTCTTCATGGGCCTAACCAGCTTTCCTTCTCCTTCTTCCATGAGGGACCGTTATGACCCCAATCTGTGATAGTCTGATTCAAAACAGTAACGATCATATCCAACTTAGAGTAAAAAAAAAAACATACGATGTGAATCAAGGAGACTATCCTCATTGTTGTAGAACATGGCCTTCCAAGACCCTCCCAGTGTGATCCTGAGATTCCGCCCCACCCCTCTTCCCCACCAATGTCAACATGTCTGCACACCTACTAGCCATCAGATAAGAGATCTTCTCTCCCCAGTGATCTAGACTATTCACCATGAGACCCTCACTAGTGGTAACATGGCTGTACATTATTCACAGTATCCATTATATTATATGATAACATACAATTTAACAATTTACATACACATATATAACTTTACAACTTAACATAGTAATATATATCTATATGTTAGGTTAATATGTAAAGTCCAGTGACATAGTAAATAAAAAATTAGAAAATGCCACCGAACTATACATATAGAATCATAACTTTATAATACTGATATATAATAACATATACAATAATATGCTTATATATTAACTTAATGCATAATATTTGATAACATTTAATATTCATTTAATAAAAATGAAACATTAGACAATATATTAAGCATTATAATTGTATATAGCATATTGATATATAATATATAGATGTACTAATATGCCCATGCTAATTTAATGTATAATGTTTGAAATGTCTAGCAATAAAAATATATTAATAGATTATTAGAATAATATTAAATGTAATGCTTTGATATTATAATATCTTAGATGCATATTGTATGGTAGTATATTGTAGTCTAATATCATTATTTATTACTAAATTATAATATGTAATAATTACAGTAGTGTGTAAATACATATCTATGTGTATATATCATGGTTCCCAATTTGCTTTCTGAACCAGCTCCTCTTCTGAACACTTTGAATGCACTGGAACTGTATTATCTCATTGTCTTCCAGATGCTTTAAATTCTTATTTGATTTTAACCAGAGCACTCCAGTGCAAGAACCTTTATTCCTCTAATACTTAAAAGCACTGCACCTCTTGGCAACCCACTGCAGCTTTGAGCTCCTGCTAGAAGTCACCTCATGCACCCTCACTTCTCAGGAAGAGTGGCTCTCACTCTTCTACCTCCACCATGTCTTCCTAAGTCTCCTTGATATTGAAGGAAGTCCTCTGAGTCTGCCTTCTGAGTCCTACCTCTGCCCCTATGTGAAGGCCATGAAGGAGCACCTCGGAGCCTCAGAGCTTGTCCTAACCGGTCAAATTGGATTACATACATCTGCAAGCACACTCAGCCTTGAGAACTGGCTTCTACACAGATGAGTAAGTCACATATTTGGTAATTGCCCACTGCCACCGAATTACCTCTGCCACATCCTTCAAATGATGGTCAGGCTCCCTAGCTGGATGTACTATATCCTGTTGTTTGCTCATGGCACACAAGACAGGCTTCAAACACAGGGTTAGTGGATGGCTAGGGTGAGAGGGGCTAATTCCTGAGCTGAAGGTTCCTAAACTCCTCAAGTCCACAGAGAAAATATGGTTGTCTACATGTGCACCAGAGGTGATGGCTGTCCACATGTGTGCTGTAGGTTATAGTTGTCCACACGTGTACCAGGGGTGATGGTTCTCCACATGTGTACTGAAGGGATGGTTGTTCACATGTGTACTGTAGGTGATGGCTGTCCACATGTGTACTTGAGGTTATGGCTGTACACATGTGTACTCGAGGTTATGGCTGTACACATGTGTACTCGAGATTATACACATGTGTACTCGAGGTTATGGTTGTCCATATGCGTACTGTAGGTTATGGCTGTCCACATGTGTACTGGAGGTTATGACTGTCCACATGTGTACTGGAGGTTATGACTGTCCACATGTGTACTGGAGGTTATGACTGTCCACATGTGTACTGGAGGTTATGACTATCCACATGTGTACTGGAGGTTATGACTGTCCACATGTATACTGGAGGTTATGACTGTCCACATGTGTACTGGAGGTCATGGCTGTCCACATGTGTACTGGAGGTTATGACTGTCCACATGTGTACTGGAGGTTATGACTGTCCACATGTGTACTGGAGGTTATGGCTGTCCACATGTGTACTGGAGGTTATGACTATCCACATGTGTACTGGAGGTTATGGTTTTCCATATGTATACTGAAGGTTATTGTTGTCCACATGTGTACTGGAGGTGATGTTTGTCCACATGTGTACCAGGGGTGATGGTTGTCCACATGTGTACCGAATGTGCTTCTTGTCAAACATATCACCAGGAGAGGGAGCAGCAATGTCCCGACACTGTGCCATCTCCTCCATCAAAAACATCTGAAAGGCCTCCAGACATGTCACATCCATCTTGTTTGCTCGTGCCTTTCCTAGTTTCTACATGAGGACCCAGATAACTGTTCTCTCTTGCTGGGAGGAAGATATTGTTGGAAACATGACCCTGAGACACTGAATTCTATTCAGAGGAGAAGCTGAAGCTACCACAAGCTCTTCTCATTCCTCCTGCACTGATGCGCAAGCCCCCATCACTGTCCCAAGCATTCTGCTCAGGCTTCATTTGTACAAGACGACTAGAAAACAAAAGGATCCATAGTAAGTAAATGTACATCCTTAAAACAGGGTTTCTTAAACTCTTTCTTCCCAAGCCCTATTTGCCTACAACATTTAATACCATCCTAATTACATAGGTATATGAAATAGATGTACATATTAAACATTCACTGATAATAAGTATTAAAATTATTCCTAAAAATTATTTGGTCTGCATACGTTATGCCATTTATTAAAGATGAGAGTAAGTTTTCTAATGAGATTAAATCTTGGCTGAATTTTTAATATTGCAGGATAGAGAAAATGTTCAACATTTTTCAGAGTTGGTCAACATTTTGATTTTATGTTCAGTAATGCC
The DNA here is from genome assembly GCF_964271855.1 of Acomys minous. NCBI lineage: Eukaryota > Metazoa > Chordata > Mammalia > Rodentia > Muridae > Acomys > Acomys minous. The sequence continues at coordinate 59,457,937 of NC_140490.1, forward strand.
GAGAATAGTGTTTTGCAGAAACACATAGTCCAAAATTATGGAAGTGTGTTTACAACCATTTCAGAAATCACTGAAAATTCTTTTCTAACCCCAAGAAACATTTTCTATTTGTTTGTTTGTTTATTTATTTATTTATCGTGTGCCTACATATGTGTAGGAGGACATTGGACCCTCTGGAGATGGAGTTACACGTGCTTGTGAGTTACCATGTAGGTGTTGGGAACTTAACCCAGGTCTTCTGCAAGTGCCCTTATCTACAAGCCATCTTTCTGGTTAATAATTCAGTAGCATCTTTAAAAATCAAATATTGTAAAGCTGAGAATGGAGCTTAGTCAGTGAAATGCTTGCCTAGCATCCACGCAGCCCTGAATTCTATCCCCAGTAATACATAAAACAAACATGATGATAAACACCTGAAATCCCAGCACTTGGGGCACAGAGGCAGGAGAATTAGAAATTCAAGCTTATCCTTGGCTCCATAGCAAGTTTGAGGCCAGCCTAGGATACATGATCCCTTATCTCAATAGAAAGAAAAGACTTTTTAATACAATACATTGCAAAGATATACTGCGTGCTGAGGATTGGCAGAAGGAAAAATGCTTAGTCCTTCATTTTCTTTAATTAAAGCTCAATATTTCCATAAGAGTAGAAGGCTTTGTAGGTATAGTGAAAACACTGTGGTTATATTATACACACAATGTCTTGTTTCTGAGCCGAGGCGTTCCCGGCAGAGACCACTGGTGTTGAGTGTGTGAGGGCATGCAGAGAGCAACTCACACATGTGTTCAGAACCAAGGCTACAGTGTAGTCACAGGGAGCAAACGTGAGTGAGTGCTGCCAGAAACACTCCAGCTTTGTTAAATAATTCGCTTTAAATTAATTTTTGCTTACTGTGCATTCAGAAGTCTTTTACTGTGGTCAAATTTATGAAAAAAAAAACCCATACTTAGTCATGCTTCTCACAGTTTAAGAATCTGTGCCTTAAAAGGTTCTTAAAAGGTTTGCCCTCACATCAGCCCCACTCTGAAGGTTCTTTCCAGCCCCGCCTGGTAACATCCTCCTTACAATCCCAAGGCTATGTCAGGGGTCATCTAGGGTCAGGCTCTACAGAAGCAGGGCTGTGTGAGCAGGTAATGTTTGCAGGTAGTTCTCCTGGGGAAGCAGGGAAGCAGCACAGCTGGAAAGGAAGGTCCCTAAGCCAAACTACAGCTCATACCTAGTGAGAAAGTCAGTGAAAATCATCCTCCTATGAGTCCGTCCTGCATCCAAACAAGGGCTCTAACCCAAACTGCCACAGTCCCTCACCAGGTGGCCCTTGTTTGGTCCAAACTCCACAGGTGGAAGCAAACCTGTTCTAGCTACCCCAGGGCAAGCCATTAAAAACAAAACACAACAATACTGGAGCTTGGTGCTGTCTTAGTTGTTTCTGTTGCTAAAACAAAATACCTGAGACTGGGGGAAATTGTGATGGGTTTGGGGGCAGGGGGTGGGGGTGTAAAGGGGTGAGAGGGTGGGGGTAGGGTGGGAGGGTGTTAGTATATAGGCAGCCCATTACCTACTCACCAGATAAAGGCAGCAGGCCACACCTCTCTCTCTCTCTCTCTCTCTCTCTCTCTCTCTCTCTCTCTCTCTCTCTCTCTCTCTCTCTCTCCCCCTCCCCTCTCCTCTGCCTGTCCCTCTGTCTGTCTCTCTGATTTTCTGTCTGTCTCCCTCCCCATTCTGTATTCTCTTCTCTCTTATGCCACCCCCACATCGTAGGTCTCTGTCTTGCGTTTTCCATAATAAACTTCCTTGAACCACACTTGTTGCTCGGCATGTAATTTATATATCATAACAAAGGTGTTCATGGGCTTGAAGTGAGAAAAACACATTTGCTAAACCCTGACCTGACCTCGACCTACAGCTAGAGTTGGTCTATGCAGGACTTAGAACCTTTGCTGGCCTGCATTGTTCTGCTTCTGTAACTCCGATAGGACGGAGACACCATGGTGACACAACCGTGCCCTATTGTTATTAAACACTCGCATCCTGTCGTGCTTGCTAACAGCCATCCCAGCTATGTCAACTTGAGGTACCAAACGTGTGGTTTTTACCTTTATAAACCCCTGCTCACTCAGCTCAGGGCCCCTTCTAGACTTGTAGTCACAAGAGTGTGTGCCCCTGTCTGGGTCTGTGTGGCTCAAAAAAACCAAAAACCAAACAAGCAAACAAAACAACAAAAAAACAAAACAAAAAACAAAAAACCTTTAAATTCATGAAGAGTTCGACCTGTTCTCCTCTTGGATGAGAACAGCCTGGCTACAACTGTCTGGAGGCTGGAAAACTTAAGACAGAATAGCTGCACGTGGCAAAGAGAAGATGCCCATTCACCTCATGGTGGCAAGATAGAGGAGCGTGAAGTCACATGAAGAGGAGCACTCAAGCATCATGGCGACAGAAGTGCCTGACTGACTTTAGAACAATCTCTTCTTGAAGTAGCTAACCCAGCCTCAAGAAACTCAGCCCGGTCTCTCAGAAAGGACAGTGATCTACCTGTGAAGGTTATATCCCAGAGCCCCTCAAACAGCCTACAACTCCCCAGTGCCATTACATTGAAATTGTAATGTCCTGTGTGAGTTTCCTGGAGGAACAAATCACATTCGTACTGTGAGCTCGCCTGACCAAACAGGAGAGAGAGGGCTGCACCTGTGTTAAAGAGTATGCAAGGCCAAATGACTCAAGTTCAAGAGAATGGAGTTACTAAAAATGCCATCACTTACTACCTCGAACACAGCAGAGCTTTCCCTGTTCGAGGCAACCCACTTACCTGTGGCCCCTGCCAGCGTATTTGACAAGCACTTTCATTTCTGAGTTTCTCTGCTCTGCAATTAATACAATCTCATGTAACTGTGGAACATGGTATTTGGGGAACTTTATCTGTGCTCCTCAGCCATGCCCACTCATATTTAGCTTTCTTATTCCCTTTGAGACTTTCACTTTTGTGGTGACAAAAACCACAGCAGGTACACAGAAACAAGGAGAGGCAGATACCAGAAGTGGGTGACGTACCAACTGTGTTGCTGAATCATGCTGAGTGGCACTTGAACATCCGCTGTCCAGATGAGCCGTTCCTTTATGTATCTCTGCCAAGAGCTGGGAGATAATAACTTAGAAAAAAAATCTTTGATTCATGTATTAGTAAACTGAACTTCAGTTCTCTCCCTCCCTCCCCCCTCTCTCTCCCTCCCTTCTTCCCTTCCTCTCTCAACACACACACACACACACACACACACACACACACACACACACCAAGGTAGGGGGGGACTACAGGAGGAGGGCTGGAACTCAGGGTTCCATTCAGCGACAGGATAGAGTGCTGGCTCAGGTAGAAGCCCTTTCTCTGAGCCCCTGGGGTCAGGCTCATCCTGCAGCAGCACTGCCTTCCGGCTGAGTCTTCCTGTTTCCACCTCTTAGAGAGGTTCTGTGTTTGTCTGAAGGCCAGCATCTGTTTCCTTTTGTCATGGTTCCTGTGGCTTCCTCTGCATCCACAGGGTTTGTTTGTGAATCCTTTCCTGGAGCATGCACACTTTGTGAGCAAGCCCTTCTCCAGGCCCCTGGAGATGGCGTTCCTTGCCACCTGAAGACCAGTTCTCTGTATCTTTGGTCCATGCTCTGTAAGGCAAAGAGCATTATGTCCCTAGGACAGCGGGAATTCCTCACAACTTGTAGCTGGGAACCAAATAACTACCTCATACATAGCCCAGCTCCCACGGTGCACGTGAGTGTTCAGCCCAGTAGGAGCCTGGCAGAGCATACAAAAAGGGATGTGCTTATTGCTTGCCAGGGAATGCTTTACTCACTTCCTGCATGTCAGATGAAGAACATACAAAGTTGTCTGAACAAACAGATCGAGCATGTGAGTCATGCAATATCAGCCTGGTACACCGTGAGCATCTATTTATGGTAGCAGCAATGGCCGCCAATGTTGTCCTTGATGGCCACCCCCTCTCCTTTCCAAAAAAGTGTTGGGGTAATTTCATAATGGCTTTAAAATCCAAGATCAAATACCATCTCTCTGATCACTGATCCTAGGAAAACCCAACTCCTGGGAGCAAGCTCAGCTCTGTCACATGTTTCCCGGGTCTTTGTTCCATATGTGACAGGCACCCAAGAGAGATGAATTATCTTGCTGCAGAGAGAAGTTGCTGGAGGCAGAGAGGGGTAGGAAGGGAGGGGGGGGATATAGACGCATGTATGTGAATTTTGATTAAACTGGCAAAGATTAATTGAGGGGATTAAAAATAAGGTCTATTGGCATGAATTGATTTTTTTCTGAACAATAGGTTAACAGTCAAAAGCAAAATTGAATTGACTAAAAACAAGTTTATTCTTTGAAACATTTTTCTTAGCACAATCTACCGGAACTTTCTTTTATTTTCCTTACTTTTGAATAATTTTAAGCTTGCCAAAATCACAAGAATTTCCATAGTTTTCACACAGATTACCTATCTGTTTATGCATCTGCATGTGTATGGCTGCACACGTGCATGTGTGCCTGTGTGGAGGACAGAGGCTAATGTCAGGCGTCTTCCTATATTTGCTCTCTATTTTAATTTTTTGCATATGTGTTTGTAATGTGGTAAGTACACATTATGCATGCATGTTTGAATGTGCACTTAATGTGTATGAGTGCATGAGCATGTGTACATACACCTATGTGAAGGCCAGAGGGTGATCTTGGGTTTTTTCTTTAGTTGCTCTCTACTTTGTGTATTGAGGCAGGGTTTCTTATTTGAACCCAGGGCCCACCAATCTATCTAGTCGAGGTAGCTTGCTTGATCTACTTGGACTACAGGGAGGACACACACACACACACACACACACACACACACACACACACACACATGATTTGTATAGGCACCAAGGATCCAAACGCAGTTCCCTGTGATTGTGCAGCAAGCATCTTGCTCACTGAACCATTTCCCCAGCTCCCAGATTACCAACTATTAATGTGTTGCTTCCTTTAATTTAACTCTTTCCTCTCAATGCATACATGGTTGTGGGTTTTTTCCTGGACAATTAAAAAAACTAACAGCAAACACAGTGTGACTTACTCCCAAAAATTTCATCATGGATTTTGTTAGACAAGATAATCTCTCTCTAGTCACACCACAATGACCAACTTCAGGTAAATTAAATACAATAGTATGACCTAACTGACAACACAAATTCATTTTTCATCAATTGTTCCATTAACATCCTTTTCAGATATTTTTCCCTTGAACCAGACTCTAAGCAGGACTGTGTGTAACTATTGTTTTCTTCCATAACTTAGTCTTCAATAGGTCCTCAACCTGTCATTACTCTTAGAACTGATTTAAGAGAGAGAGGGAAAGAGAGAGAGAGAGAGAGAGAGAGAGAGAGAGAGAGAGAGAGAGAGAGAGAGAGGTCCTGCTATATATCCCAAGGTAGCTGAAGTATTGGCATTCCTTGGGGAAATCTTCTGATTTGTAAATTGTGCTGTTGTGTCCTTCTCAGTGTCTGCTCCTCTCAAGAGGCATCGAAAGCTAATAGTCCCACTAGTTCAGATGGTAGCCTTTCTCATTGTCTGTGAGTTTCCTCACAAATTGTTGCATGAAAGGAGAAATCTAGGATATTTCTAAGGATTTGCAACTCCTGTAAATAAATTTAGGGACGTAACAGTCTCAAATTTTCCCAACAAGTTTCTGACCTTCAGCGGTAAATCAGCAGATGCCTTCAAAATAGTCAAGCAAGTGTATCCCAGGACAACTCTAAGACAAAAGAGAAAGGAGGCGTCTGGTATGATAGCTCACATCTATGGTCCCAGAGCAGAAGGATTGTTAAGAGTTCAAAGCTAAAACTAACCTGGCCTGCAGAGTAAGAAGACAAGAAGGAAGATTTCCGTTCTCCTCAGTTGTTAAAACCCACCCAAAAACCTTGGTGACCAATACCACGTGGCACCTGAATTGATAGATGATAGTCCAGTGAAGCAGAAGAGCACAGATCCACAAATGATACAATCAGTGACCATAGACTCTTACAAAGAGCACCAGGACAGGAAAGTGACCATCATAGAGAAAAGTAAACTGGAAACCATGTTACACATCATGCATTGAGATCCTCACTAAAGGATCTAAGCTTTAAATGGCAAAAAAAAAAAAAAAAAAAAAAAAAAAAAAAGTAAAAGGCTAAAAGTGCTGCCCCACTCCTGCAGGGCTTTGAGCCACACTCCTCATTCTCAGCCAGGAGAGTCACTCACATAGAAACAGCCATGGGCATCACAAGACAGTAAAGAAACGAAAGTGTGGCCTCTATTCCCAGGATCTATGCCTGTAGGCTTCTATTCCTACAGCAGAGGAAAAGGTCTGTACTGGAAGGCTACTCTTTCAAGCTCTGTCTCCTTCTAGGTTACAGTAACTCAGCTGTCCCTCATCCCTTGAGCCTTAGCGGTGATGAAATCCTTGTTGCCTCTGTTGAGCTCTGATTCTACTCCCATCCCTAAGGAACCCTTCAAAACTTACCCATACTCTTATAATAAAGCTTTGTGGGGACTAAGCAGTCAGTCCCTGTACATAAAACCATCTTATATTGTCCTAATTTAAGTATACCATCTGCTTTCTATTGGGGCTCAGATTGATGGGATAACCTTGGAGTGGATTGGCACTTCTAACTCTGTAGCGAGATCCAAAAGCCAAAAATAAAATACTTCTTAAGATTACACAGGAAACAAAACCAAAGCACAAGACAAAAAAAAAACTGGGAGAAATATTTGTGGCTCACAAGACAGAAAAGTACTTTTCTCCAAAGCAGGAGAAAAGCACCCAGAGATGAAAAATAGAAAGACCACAAGATCAATAGCAAAGTGGACAAAGGGTCATGGGGTGGCTCGCAGAATCAGAAGAATAAATGGACTGAAATATAAGCATCCATAATCAGAGACATGAAAAATTAAAGCTATATTAGGATACAATTTTCTCTTGATCAGATTGGTAAAATTCCAAAAGTTTGAAAAATGCTCTATTGGCAAGTGGCCAGAGATGCAGACTTCGTCATTTTCCTTTGGTAGGACAGGAAGATAATGCCGGCCCTACCAGGACAGTAGTCATCAGCACTTCACATCAACTCCCTTTGGCCAGCAAACCCTCTCCTGGGATTGTATTTGACAATATTCACCCCAGCATTGTTTGTGATGCTGACACCTTGGAAATCACCCTGGTGACCATGTCAAAGGAACTGAAGAAACCTTTGGTTCACTCTCAGGATGGAATGCTCAGGGAGTGAGAGTAGGCAAGCTCCGTGTGCACTAATGTCAAGACAGCTAAATGCAAAAGGAAAAGGAAACCAAAGAAAGTAGAAAATAGAAATATATATTTATATTTACTTGTTTTGCATAAAGAAACCCTGAAAGAGTGAAAAAACAAAGTAAGGACAGCTGAGGAGGAAGCAGGCAAGAAAGTCACAAGAGTTCACATTCATTTCTTCTCCATTGGCTGGGCTTTTTCTTTTTTAAACTAAATACAGAGGCTACACATCTTCAGTGTAAAACTCCAAAGTCCAAAGTGCTCTAAAATCCAAAGCATTTTGAGAATTAACATGGAACCTTAGGTGAAAACAGCCACATCTGACATCATGTGACACGAAACAGTAAAAATGCAGATGGCTTAAGAATTCTTATAAAATGACCTTCCATATGACCTTGCAAATATGCGCATGAAACACACAGCTCCTGCTGGTGTTTATATCTGAGTCTCACTCCACCTCGTTTTGTATGTGCAAATATTCTGAAAATCAGAAGTGGAGCATCCTAAACACAAAACACATCTTCCCAAGTATTTCAGGTAAGGGATATCCAATCTGTACCTATTCCAAAAGATCTGAAGGATTGAAGAGGGAGAAAAGAAGATGAAGAGGACCAAGAAGAAGATGAAAAAGAACTGTGAATAGCATAGACAAAGGCGTGACTGTGCTGCTGTGCCACAGACTTGGTGAACGCTGCCATTACTTCATCCCCTGTTATCACAGACATGGACCAGGATACCACAGGGAAAGAAGGTGGGTTGTGGATGAAAGCAGACCTCGACTTGAGTCTTGGCATCTCTGCTTTGGCTCACCTCTCTGATCCATCTTGTGTATAATCAGTGAGAAGGGATTTCAGTATTCATTGCTTCAAGGTGCTGTTGGCAGGACCAAATTCAGGGATACATAAGCTTAGAAAGGGCTGGCTCCTTGGAAATATAAGACTTTGCTGCAATTTTTCCTGCTTTTAGGCAGACTTATTGAAAGGTAAGAATTTAATTGCCCATGTAAACTCTTTGGACTGAAAATTCTCCCTGGAAAATGAAATTAGTCTTCCAAATAAATACTGAGACTTCTATTTTGAGATCCATTGCTGAGGGCTCTCCACTCAGCTGCAGTTCCATCATTTAATAAGCCTCCATTAAGAATACACAGGGGTAAGGCATACACTTTTATTCTCAACAAATATGATGGCAGGTTTTCTCCTCACTTCCTCTGATCCCCCTGAGTTCATTTTCTACTCTTCCTTTCCCCTTTTTTCTTTCATTTTCTGTGCTTGCCTTTATTTTGGCTTCTGCAGTCATCAATGACCAGAATGTTAAAAGCAGATGTGACCTTGCTGGACCATGTGCCTAATCCACACATGATTGCAGATGAGCAATCAAGATCCAGAAATGAGCAGCCCCGTGCCAGGCCTTCTCCCAGGTGGCAGTAGACAGGACCAGAGCCAGCATCCCCCAAAGTGCCCTTTCCACCCATCTCCCAAGGTCATCTTCTGCTAACGTTTCCCACAACCTATACTGAAGAAATACTGACACTATTTCTCAATATCTTGTTTTGGTTGGAAAACAGATGGATTGTTTGTTTGTTTGTTTGTTTGTTGTCTCTTCAAACTCTGAGGTGAAGCACACAACACCCTTGGAACTTCAACTGGAGAAGGGCTTGTCAGAGTGCAGAAGGAAAACAGAGTTATGGGAACTCAGCCTGCTTGGCAGGCAGCTCACAGAACCTTTAATGTCCGTGTCTCAAAGACAGAATTCTACAACTGCCCAGATTCTGCCTTCCCTCACTGAGGCCTGGTTACTTTCTTAAGTCTTTGGAGCTGAAAGCAAGCACACTTTAGAATGAAGGGACAATACCAAAAATCAAAAAAAATCTAGTAGCTAGCTGCTCCCTGCTTGGCAGGATGCTGGGGATTTACGCCTACAACAAGTACTGGCGTCAAGAGACTTAAAACCCAGGCTGCAAGAAAGGTCCCATTTTCATTTGTCGTGCGCTCCCCACTTAGAGGCAACAATCCTATCTCAATTATACTCAGGATTTCACAATCATTTCTCTTGAAATGTCTTCACTTTGCTGTTGTCTTCTTTTCTCCAGGATGCTCGAGTGCTGAGTGGTTCACACAGCATTGTGTTGCTGGGAGGAGAGTCTGGTTTGGGCTATCTCCGGCTCTGTTTGCTCTGTTTACACTCACATGAGAGCGTGGCTACTCCCAGCCATCACCAAGGGCCTCTTGCCACCTTAGGCAGTGGACTAGGCATTCCTTCGTCCCTTCTGTTTTCTCCCCTTTGCCCTGACTTTGAGCTCCTGTAGCTGAGTTCTGCTTTGGTTAGGTGATGTGTTGAGAGCGTGCTTTTCATCCCTTGAGGCTAAGTGACCTTATGACTTGTGAGCAGAAGACTGTGTCACTTCCAAGTAGAACCGTGTAAGAGCCAGAGATTAGATCACCAACTTTTGCCCTTGCCTCTCCCATCAGGATTGCTTCCTATGGAACCATCCTAGGTCTCGGATGATGTCGGTGAGAAGCAGGTCAGATGGCAAGAGCAAGAAATAAGTCATCATTTAACCCACTGAAACCTAGTAGGGGATGTCCGTCACCACCTGCCATCTGGGAAGGATGACATGTTAGGATGTTCTCTTGTTTGGGGCCACTGGAGGTAGGAAGGTTCTCTGAGCCTGTGTACCTACATGGCCACTATGGAGTGTTTGTTCCCACATCAGGAAGGGCTAGCATCTCTACAAGTTAGCTGTGATTCCCGTCTTCCCCCAGGGAATGGGGCATATGATCCCATACTCAGTTCTTTTTTTTTTTTTAACAGGATCCTATTGTTCTTTCCCAATGGATGTTTATACTACAAAGTAGAAAGTATCTGCAGCCCAGAACCTGTCCGTGTAAACCCCTCTCTGATGTCATCATCTCAAATTGACCTAGTTGTAAGGCATTGACATGCTGGCCTTTGATTCTCTTCCTAATTATGTTTTGTGCCATTACCTTGCGGTGGTGCCTTCAGATAGCACCGTCTTAGATCCTCAAACTCACACTCTGACAAGTCAAAAGTCTTTCCTCTCAAGGCAGCCATCTCACAGTTTCCATTTGCTTTGAAGTTAAAATAAACTATCAAAGAAATACCTGTGCACCATTAAAAATCAAATAGTACTATAAATCGTGTGATTTAAAACGGCACCTTTTAATTATTTTTGCTATGCCAGTATTAATAGCTATAATCTTAACTAATGTCATTAGATTGTTGTTTTTTAAGGCTTTTAAATTATTTTTATCTCTCTCCCTGTCCCCATGATGTATATATGTATGTATGTATGTATGTATGTATGTATGTATGTATGTACGTATGTATGTATGTATAACAAATGCCCAGAAGGCCAGAGACTTTGGATCCCCTAAAGGTGCATGCAAGGTACTTGCCATGGATGCTGAGAACTGAATTTGGGTCCTTTTGCAAGTACGTGTTCCTAACCACTGGGCAATCTCTTCAGGCCCATGGCCATTATTTTTCACATGTTTATTTTAAACAACATATACCTCTTGATGTCCTGTAACAGAAAATGGCCCTGCAGTGCCTTGAATCAGTACAGTGCTTTTGTCCACAGTTCTTTTTCTCCATTCATCCCAATAGCGGTGACATTGATAGTCTATATTTCCCTTTATATCCAGGAACTGTGACTGAATCTGCTTCTTTTTCTTTTTTCATTTTCATTTTCCCTCTTTATGGTGGTTAACCTTAGTTGCCACACTCACTGGATTTTAAAGAACGCCATGGGACATTGGTGAAGCACACATGTGGATGGGTCTGGAGAGCATTTCCAGAGCTGACGGAACCTTGGGGTTCTGACGTAAAGTATGAGGTTCATCTTTACATGGATTCATATAGTAGCCTTGTTGGGAAGTGGAAAAGGATAAGAAGGGGCCTAGTTGGAGAAAGTAAGTCACTGAGGCAATGTTCTTGGGAACTATATTTTGCCCTATCACTTCCTGCATTTCCTTCCAGCTGTCTGTCTGCCATGCAGTTGTCTAGTCGACATGACCACACCTTCCCTGACATGAAGGGCAGAATCATTTGAAACCATCAGTTGAAACAATCTCCCCTCTCTTAAGTTGTTTCTCTCAGGTGTTTTGGTTGCTGTGATTAGCAAAGTTTGGAACAAACCCTTGGTTCTAATAGTTTTTGAAGCTAATGATTTGTATTTGCTTGGTTTGTCTATCTCTTCCATGAGTTTTTGACAGAATTATAAAACATGCCTAATGTAGTGGTGTACGTATGGATGAAGCACATCAAGTAACCTACTTATCAATTTCACATTTTAAGGTCTACCTCTCCCAAACCATTAGTCCTTCTGCCAGGAGCAAGCAAAGGCTGGGTCTTGGCCTGCTTCTCCAGGCCTCTCTCTTCTGTATAGTTTTGGATGCTCCGTTTCCTACATCTCCTTCCTTCCTTGTTGTTGATGAATCCCTTTAGTTTGAAGGCCTAGTCTCCCATAACTTCCAAGACAAGATGGACAGGATATAGCTGTATGTTTTAAGCCATTCAGTGTCTTTATTCTACAGTGTCTCTGGTTCAGCCATTTGACAGGTGGACAGTCACTTCTGTATGAATCTCTGGCTTCCAAGCCAGGTTTTGAGAAAAAAAAAAGTAACATTTGAATTCTCTTGCCTTTGTGCCTGGCCTTCTCTTCCTCCTTTGAAGAATTAAGGACCATTTCTGACTACTAGAACGGTAATATTTCTGTCCTCATTGTGTCTGGGAATTTTGTAGACCCCTAAGTTCAGAAATGAATATATTTTGCCATCCAGCTGTATGCCTAAGAAACTGTCAGCTTTTTAAATACAGCATCTCAACATAAACCTTGTGAACTTCAGAGTTGGGATGCTCACCTTCCCACGTCTGTGCTTTCTCCCTTAGGTCACATATGTTTCTAAAAGGAGCGTGTATGTGGAGAAATTTAGCTAATAGAACAGACTTTTCTCTTGCCACTCTTCTGAGGGCCATTTATGTCTAAAAGTTGCTCTATAAAGTAGGAACTATGAGGCTAATTTAAGGGGAAAAAAACTCAACTCAATTGTCAGCACATTTAAGTAACTTTCCTGTAAGTCTACTGCAGATTCAGGCTTGAATTTGATTCACATAGTCTTGATAATCCCAAAGACCATTTCTCAAAGTTTATACTGTTTCAGTTGTTCTAAAAAGAATGTATACATAGGTCAAAACACTGAGTCCACATTTAGATACATAGTGTAATCACAGAGGCAGGGCCCGCCTATGGCTTCCATAACCCTCCCTCAATGCTGAAGCTGAGTCATCAGCCCGTGAACTATCAAGAGGAAGTGAAACCTTTAGGAGGTGGGTGATAGTGTGGAAAATTAGTAAATTGAGGGGTATTTCTTTGGATTTGTAGTCCCTTTCTCTCTCTTTCATGTCTTAGGCAACATGAGGCGATCCTGTGTTCTATAACTCCTGATGTGATGTGCTTACTGCCTCACCGCAGATCTAACAGCAACAAGCCAAGTGACTATAAGCAGAAACCTCAAAAACTGTGAGTCCAAATAAACCTTCTGTCTTCATAATGTGATTGCCTTAGATATTTTTATCACAGCATCAGAAAGCTAACAGAATATTGTATCATCAAATTGCTGAAATCAGTGACAAACAGACTCTTTATGGGGAATCAGAGGAGAAAGGTAAAAGGAGAAAGGTTAGGTAAGCCAGATTTGAATATCACACATATGTACATGTACTGAAATACCACATGGTGGGATGGAGAGATGGTTTGATGGTCAAGAGCAATTACCGCCTTTCTAGAAGGGACCCCACTTTGGTTCCCAGAATCTACCTCAGGTTGTTCCCAATTACCTGTAACTCCAGCTCCAAAGGATCTGTTGTTCTCTTTTGGCTTCTAGGAACACCCATACACATATACACACACATACATATAAATAAAAATTAAAACAGTAAATCTTTTTTTAAAAAAACACCATATGGTACACCATAAATGTATACAATATTTATATATCAGCTCATTAAAATAAATAAGATAAAAAGAGCCAGAGAGGAAAGAGACACAACAGAGGAACAAAGACACAAACCAACAGAGTTCTTACCAGAAACGAGCAACACAGAAGAAAAAAATAAAATAAAATAAAGGAATTTGTTTGCTCTGGTTTTCAGTTTTCTTTCTTTACTAGGTAGTTTCTGGTTCTGGGGGTTGGGCCCAAAGCCTAAGCATGCTAAGCATGCAGCCTGCCAGTGAGCTGCAGCCCATTCCTGAGGCTCCTGTTCATAATCACATTTCCCAAGTGCTTCCTGGGAACTATAAAGGGGCACAGGAAGGAAGGAAGACAGAACAGCCACAGGCTGCAAGAAGCCTGTGTATGGTACATGTCAAACCCCCTGGAGACTTGGTTGCTTTTTATGTCCTCTCCTCATCCGTTAGGAAACGTATACTCTTCCAGAGAAATGCAAATGAAATAAAAGTCTTTTGAAGCTGGAAAAGAATATTCCTCTACAGAAGGAGTAAAAACTGCTCATCTGTGGAATCCTGGGGCTGTCAGAGGCCTTCACTCTCTTGCCCACGTTGGTTCCAAGATTGTGTGGACACTGCCATCCCTGACTCTCAGAAGTAATGGGAAATGCCCACTGGACCTCTTTCCTTTTCAAAACGAGGTTTCCTTAGGGGGGGTCACTTGGGACTCCATCATATAACCATGAATGACAGCCAGCTGGGCCCTGTGAGTCTCCCCTGTGGCTTAGTTGTGGCACCCCCAGTTGATCTGGGTTCCTTCCAACCTCATAATACAAAAATAAAGTGAACGCTCTGGCCTTCCCAGTGATGCGAAGGTCTGGCTAAAGTAGAACTATTCATTGCTGTAATGAAATCTCAAGAAAATAAAGATAAATATTTCCCTGGGAAATGAAATATCCAATTAGAGGGTTTTTTTTCCCCCACAATTAGATTTGTTAGCCTTGTGTCCTGGTTTCGCCACCTGGTGATTAATACATTAAAGCCAATTAAACTCTGACTAACTCCTTACATTTGCTCGCCTATTTTTCAGAGGCACACACACACACACATAGAGTTAGTTTGAACCAAAGGTGTAATTTATTTGTCTGTAGTCTGAGTCACCAAGCTCCCTCGGGGTATCTTTTCACTGCTCTTTTTAATCTCTGTAGAGTTTTTTTCCCCCCAAACATATGATTTATTTAGAAACAACAGGCTCTCCATCGCAGAACCCAACCTGTTGTGTGTCTTCCGTTTCAGAATTTTCTGATATGACTGAAGACACTTAAAACACAGTATTTTAAATGTTCTCAAGCTCTGAGTTGGTACATAGCATGGAAATCTGTTGCGAAGCATGCTTTATGGCAGAAACAAGACGCAGCTACTACTGTCAGGAATGCACCTGTCAGCCGCGGAGACGCGGAGGGAGGGAGGGCTTCGTCCACACCCCGCTCCTACCCCCGCTAGTTCACAGTTCTTCCACAACAGAAGAAAGTATCGTGCTTTTAAGTTCATAAGAAGTTGTCCTTCCTTCAGGGCTGGGGGGATGGTTCAGAAGTTAAGAGCACCAGCTGCTCTACCAGAGGACCTGGGTTCAATTCCCAGCCCCCATAAAACAGCTCACAACTCTCTCTCTCTCTAACTACAGTTCCAGGGGATCTGAGACCCTCACACAGACATACATGCAGGGAAAATACCAAATGCACATAAAAATGAATACATAAAGCATTCTTAAAATGTTTTTTTAAGCTGTCCTTCTCTTCTCTTGGCGTTATGTGAAAAGAATCATGAGCTATGTGACAAGCCTTTGATCAAGGATGGGCCATGTGAATGACGGAGCTCCCACACAATGATAATGGGGCTAAAAAGCATACAGTGTCATAGTGTGATGCCTCCCTCACTCATGTGTCTGTGTGGTGCTGATGGAAAGAAATGCATAGGATAGATAGGAATAATGTCATGGGATAGTATAGCACACATAATAAGTCACAGGATGTGGTACTTGGTGGTAATTAACAAGTGGGAGGCTGGCTTATATAGCTCCTGTGCTGCAAGTATTATTTTTAGAATGTATGCCTTTTAAAAAGTGTTAACTGGAAGGCAGCCTGAAGTAGACCCTTCATGGATAGTCCAGAGGCCTCGGTGACATAGGTGACAGCTACTGCTCCCTAAAACCTTTCAGTGGGTAGCGTGGTGGATAGTGATATTAGTTGTGACCTAGGCTAATATATGTGGTTGTGTCTCAGGGTTTTTATTTGGGGAAAGAGGTTGAGATGTGATTTCTCTGTTAGCCCTGACTGTCCTGGAACTCTCTCTATAGACCAGGTTTGCCTCAGCCTTAGTGATGTGCCTGCTTCTGCTTCCCAAGTGTTGAGATTGAGAGTTCAACACTGCACCCAGCTGTATCTTAGTTTTTAACAAGAGATTTGTTTAAAGATTTATTTTTAATTGTGTGTGTGTGTGTGTGTATGTATGCATATGCATATGTACCTATGGATTTTGGTGATCATAGAGGGCAGAAGGGGCATTAGATCCACCAGAGCTGGAGTTACAGGTGTTTGTGAATCACCTGTTATGGATGCTAAAAATCCATTCTCCCATCCTTTGGAAGAGCAACAAGTGTTCCTAACCCCCTGAGCCACCTCTCCAGCCCCCTCCCTACCAAAAAGACAGGGCCTCACTGTGTAGATCCGGCTGGCTTTGACCTCAACGGCTAGAATT
Organism: Acomys minous; assembly: GCF_964271855.1. Taxonomy (NCBI): domain Eukaryota; kingdom Metazoa; phylum Chordata; class Mammalia; order Rodentia; family Muridae; genus Acomys; species Acomys minous. The sequence continues at coordinate 59,473,966 of NC_140490.1, forward strand.
AGAGACATTTGCAACCACACCTAGCCAAACTAGTTTTTTTTTTTTTAAATACAGATTATACCATATAAGATAGACGCTTGGTTGTTCATCCCATGTGAGTACCCTCTATGATATTCATACAACAAAACTACTTAATGACAGTTCTCAGGATGCCTGTCCATCATTCTGCAACATGACTTTGCAAATTATGAGATCCTAGGCCCTACACCACAATTTTCTTCTACACTTCTCCGTCTCAGTTAGGGTTACTATTTCTATGGTGAAACACCATGGCCAAAGCAAGTTGGAGAAGATAGGGTTTATTTGGCTTACATTTCCACATCACGGTTCATTATGGAAAGAAGTCAGGACAGGAATTCAAACAGGACAGGAACCTGGAGGCAGGAGCTGATGCAGAGGCCGTGGAGGAGTTCTGCTTACTGCCTTGCTCCTCCTGGCTTGCTCAGCCTGCTTTCTTATAGAACCCAAGACCACCAGGCCAGGAATGGCACCACCCACAATGAGCTAGTTCCTCCCACCATCAGTCACTAATTAAGAAAATGCTCTACAGGCTTGCCTACAGCCTGGGCTCCCTCTTCTCTGATGACTTTAGCTTGTGTCAAGTTGACATAAAACCAGCCAGCACACTCAACTAAAATTTCTGTGTAACAGTTTGGTGTACGACCAAAACCACCAGAATTCTAGTTTTTAGGTCTGTTTTTAACTAAACCATGAGACAGCTATGTGAGCGACGGACCTCAGAGTCCTAGTAAAGCAGTGGGGAGACTATGTGGCAGGTTCAGTGAGTGAATCTCTAAGTCTAAATGATAATGTCTGCAGAAGCCCTCTGCCGTGCATGATGCTGTCCCGGCACAAAGCATTAGTGTACAGCTTTTTACCACTGCCCTTAAATAGTGATCTCCACCCAGAGGCCCTCAGAGAGAACGAGAGCAGTAAGAAAATACCAGACTGCCTAGAATATTGACTTTTGACCTTTCATTTCTGTGTGTGTGCTTGTGGAGCATGGGGATCTGGGTGTGTCTGAGGGTAGATTGATTTGTTTCACAACAATTTCAATTTCCTTCTGGGTTGACTTAGTGGACTGCAGAGGCTGAAGAACTAAAGAGCCATGCATTTAGTTTTTTATATTCACCAGGTTCTAGCTTCTTAAGCCTGGTGTTCTAGCATATGCCCTGCATGCATTGTGTGGGTGTGTCTTAGCCCATACAGTTCACCAGGCTCTCTCACCCCTGCTCCTCCCTAATCTTCCCCTGTTTTTCAGATGCAGTCCACACAATCCAGAGCCCCTACTCTCTTCTTCATCAGGGCTCCTGCCTTCTGGGTCACCATGTGTCTCTCCTAGCTCTAGAGATTGCCGAAATTCATTCACACTGGCTGGTCCTAAACTTGCTCACCCAACCTGTTCCTTCCCACAGAAAACACAACCTTTCTGCTCTACCTCCTAGTGACCCGGGGCTTCTTCCACTCACACACGTGCTGTGTCCCTGCTCCTGGCAACTGTGAGCATGCACCACCTGACAGTAGCATTTCCACGTTTCCACATTAGGTTGCAATCTTTCTGAAAATACTTCCGTGTTCTTTCACAGCTGCATTTTTCTGATACTTTCTTGGAGGTCAGCGTGCTCATGTTACTATTATTTTTATTTTTCCACTAAGCAGTGAAGGGAACCTAAGAGACTAGTTAGAGGCCACAGAGAGATTTATTGTCTGAAAGAGAAAGGAGGGTAGAAGCAAGGATGGACAAAAAGAAGGGTGGAGGAGGATGGAGAGCCAGGCAGCACTGAGCAGGCCAGGCAGCGCTTCCCCAGCCCAACTGCAGAAGCTCTTTCCCAGGATCACAGGAGCCATCTCCATCAGGGATTTATTGCTCTCAAGCAAGCTTTCTGTAGAGAAGAAGTCATCTAAGGGCAGCATAAAAGGTTATTGATTATCATTGGTCCATTTCGTGCTGGGTACTTAGATAAGAGGGAAAGAGAAAAACATAAATAATCTCTAAATTTACTTCTGCAGAAAGAAATGGACCAAATACCAATATGGCACCTTCCCAGCACAGACCAGTCCTTGCACTCATTAAAATTCACAACAGTGATCTGAGCATGTCCTGGGAGGAATGGCCCAGAGTCACGCTAATGGATCTTCCCAGGTTCTTTATCCAACGCCAGCAGAGAAGGGAAGAAAGTGTATACCACAATCAGTTAGAGGGCTGTTGACCTAGTTCTTTGGGCTACCCCTGCGGGGCTGGGCCAGACCAGCGATGTGCGTTTCTAACACATCCCCAGGTATGTGAGTGCTCCCAGGGTGCTGCTATAACAAAATAGCACAGATTGGTAATTGTTAAACAACAGGACAGTTCTCGAGTCCAAGAAGTTCAAGATGAGCATCTGATCCTGCACAAGTTAAGGAGTCCTTTAGACGTTACACTCAGAGTTCATCCTGAGTGGTCCTGCTCGCCCAGGAGTAGGGCCCATCTCATGCAGAGTTGTAGAGGAAGGAGAGAGAAGTGAGGAGAGCTGGGTATTATTCAGACATTTCCAGTGTTCCCTAGGCAGCCTTCTGAGGCAGTTGGCATGGTCCCATTTTTGACATGAGGAAATTGAACTTAGAAAAGCTGTTACCTACCAAAACTTTGGCCAGCTGACATGCAATAAAACTGAGGCCTGGCCAGGCATGTAGTGCATGCCTTAATCCCAGCACTCAGGAGGCAGAAGCAGGCAGATCTCTGTGAGCTCAAGGCCAGCCAGGTCTATATAGTGAGTTCCAGTACAACCAGGGCTATGTAGAGAGACCCAGTTTTGATACAAATAAATAAACAAACAGATAAATAAAAATAAAAAAGAAAGGTTATTTTCTAGGTACTGAGTCACAGTGAAATGGAAGAAAGAAGTCCCAGTGTTTTTTTGTTTTTGTTTTTGTTTTTGTTTTTGTTTTGTTTTTCGAGACACGGTTTCTCTGTGTAGCCTTGGCTGTCCTGGACTCACTTTGTAGACCAGGCTGGCCTTGAATTCACAGAGATCCACCTGCCTCTGCCTCCCGAGTGCTGGGATTACAGGCATGCGCCACCACACCCGGCTGAAGTCCCAGTGTTTTATTGCACAGTGGGGGTGACTATTGTTAAAAAAATGATACCTTGTGTATACATGTGTACAAATATGGATAAACTTGAATGCGTCCACCATGAAGAGGTGGTAACTGTTTGTAAAGATGTTTGTCTCAAAATGTCTATAACATAACTGTACATTTTAAAGTATCAGTTAAAAAAATAAGAACCAACCAAATAAATAAATAAATAAATAAAGCAAAGCCAGAGGCTTGACCACCATGAAAGTAGTTCAAGGTTGAGAGTTAGACCTTCAAACAGGCCAGAGCACACTGGAGGGTTCATGAAGCACAAGGGTATGCTTGTGGAGTGGCTCACAAACTGAGGCTGACACTTATTTGACACACTGTCCCCAGCATGCACCGTAAACGTCTCATTTCCTTTCTTCTTTATCTTGGGAGGGATGTCCTTGGAAACTTGTCCCCAGGCATGGCCCACAGAGAAAGCAACATGAGGGCAAGGAAAGCCTGGGAATATACTCACCTCCATCCTCTTGTGAGGCTAGCCTCATGGATAATGCTGTTAGAAAGTCTAAGCATGGGCTGGAGAGATGACTCAGAGGTTAAGAGCACTGACTGCTCTTCCAGAGGTCCTGAGTTCAGTTCCCAGCAACCACAGGGTGGCTCACAACCATCTGTAATGTGATCTGATGCCCTCTTCTGACATGCAGGCATACATGCAGGCAGAGCACTGTATACATAATAAATAAATAGATCTTTAAAAAAGAAAGAAAGTTTAAGCATGGACAAAAGCAAGGCAATTGTATCACCCACAACAGAAATACAGGCCAAACTCTCTTTGAGCTAAAATGAATCACAGCTATATTGCCAACTACAGCTCTGGCCTCCCTTTTCTCCCCTGTTGTGGATATCTCCTGAGATGCTCAATTACAAGATCATCTCAGCTTCCCTGAAATACCTAATCTACAGCCCATCCAACATCCCCGATTCATCGGAGCAAACCCCAAAGCCTTTCTGTACCTCCTCACACCTACCCACTGAGATCTGTCATGATTCCCCCTGGCCTGAGTTCTCCATCACTGAAACTGATGTACCTCACTTGCTCAGCAGGAGAGTGATTTTGGTTGGCTCAGCTGGGGACACTGGCAGTGCTATTCTGTCAGCTATTTGAAGGGGTAGGACACACCCACTGCCTTGGGAGAAGCATCTAGGATGGGGCCTTTGCACAACCACTTATTTTTTTTTAAAGATTTATTTATTTATTAAGTATACAGTGCCCTGCCTGCATGTACACCTGCATGCCGGAAGAGGGCACCAGATGGTTGTGAGCCACCATGTGTTTGCTGGGAATTGAACTCAGGACCTTTGGAAGAACAGGCAGTTCTCTTAACCACTGAGCCATCTCTCAAGCCCACACAACCTCTTATTTAATTTTCCAACACAGTGTGATGCCAAGAACATACAAGGTATTGTTGACACTGGCTTTCAGTTTGGGGGAAAGAGGTCAGTTCTTACAATAACTAAGAGGGGGAAAAAAAAACCCTATGTGCCAATTCAACAAAAAAGAGAAGATGACACCAGTGGCCCCCCTCTATTGAGCTACCAAGATTGCCTCTTCACCAGTCAGTCTACAAGTGTATCTAGAACATACAACCTTAATCTCATTTAGTCTTCAAAGTGCACTGAGCAGGGCAGGGGCTCAGGACGGATGGAGGGATTGTGTGGCTATCCAGGAAACCCTCTGCTTTCCAGAGAAAACCGGTCATTACCCTGCTGTCATTGGCAGAAGTAGCTCTGGGCTTCTGACTCAAAGCATCCCATCTCTAGGCTGACTGCCAGTGTCTCTGCAGATCAGGGATGACAGGGTGTGATGGATCTATTCTGGTTCCTTCTTAGGGCATTTGGCAGCAGAATAGATGGAAGGCAGCATGAGCATATTTGTTTCCTGTGGCTGTTATAATGAACTACCACAAGCTGAGTGCTTTGAACGCTAGAAATTTATTGTCTTGCAGTTGTAGAAGATAGAAATTGGAGGTAGAGTTATTAATATTAACCAGTTTATTGTTCCTTATAATGAAACACCTGTGTAGGCCACTTCACAGTGGAAAGACATTCACTCAACTCACAGGTTCAAGCAGCATGACCCAGGCTCTGGCAAAGGATCCCTCTCTCTGTCTCTGTCTCTGACTCTGTCTGTCTCTCTCTCTGTCTCTGTCTCTGTCTCTGTCTGTCTCTGTCTGTCTCTGTCTGTCTGTCTGTCTGTCTGTCTGTCTGTCTCTCTCTCTCTCTCTCTCTCTCTCTCTCTCTCACACACACACACACACACACACACACACACACACACAAACACAAACACACACTCACACCCAATGCCCCACATCACACACACATGCACACATACTCACACCCAAACCCAATCCCACATAACACACACACACACACACACACACACACACACACACACACACACACATTTGTATCATAGCAGGACTATGAAATATATCTCTCTAACTCTCCCTCTCCCCGCTTTGGCCCAACAGATTAGCTCCTGCAAAGACAGGTGGCAAGAAGAAAGGCCGTTCCGCCACGAATGAGGTAGTGACCCGAGAATACACCATCAACATTCACGAGCGCATCCATGGAGTGGGCTTCAAGGAGTGTGCTCCTCAGGCACTCAAATAAATTCAGAAATTTGCCATGAAGGAGATGGGGACTCCAGATGTGCACATAGACACCAGGCTCAATAAAGCTCAATAAAGTTACAGAACTGCCAAAAAACAGAACAACTCTCCCTCTCTTTATGAAGTCACCAGGGAATAATAGGTAACACAGATCCAGAAAGACAAACATCACATGTTCTCACTTGTATGTGGATCCTAGCACAGTATCTTTGATTTGATTAGCTGTTTAATGTGGAGTGCCTCTAGAATCCAGAAAACTCCAAAGGGATCGTGGGTGGGAAGAGTAAGAAACATCCTAAGAGAAGGGACATGGTAGAACACAGAGGGAATGAAGAGGGCAGGGGGTCACGTGAGGACAGAGCTGCGAGTGTAAGGCGAGGGAGGAGGTTGAAAAAGTCCTACGGAAACCTATCATTTTATAAACTCCCTGAATGTGCGCAGATATTTCTTTCATATAAGAGTGTAATTGGAGTTGCCCTACATAGGCGATGATGATGCTCATCCCAGAAGTCACAGGTGGCCAATAAAAAGTCCAGTTCCGGGTGTGGCATACTTCCCCTTGAGTTTTTAGTCAGTGGTCCTGTGATGTGGGGCATTGGGTGTGAGTGTGTGTTTGTGTGTGTGTGTGTGTGTGTGTGTGTGTGTGTGAGAGAGAGAGAGAGAGAGAGAGAGAGAGAGAGAGAGAGAGAGAGAGAGAGAGAGGACCACATGGGATCCTGGGACATCCCCTCCCCCAAAAAACCCAATACATTCTGTTATTTCTCTTGTTTGCCTGCAAGAACTTGATGACAAGAACTTGTTCCTGAATGTGCCACGCCGGTGGGTCACAGGACACGGAGAAATCAAGTTAGCACTGGCCAGAAAGCTTCCTCCCTGGTGGCTAGCTTTCATAGGACTGGAAGGAGCTATTTGAGGAGAAGGGTAGGGGATGCATATGATCAAAATATATTGTAAGAATTTCTCAAAGAATTAATGACATCATTTTAAAAGAAAAAGTTTAAAAGGAAAAAAAAGTCAGTGGGGCCACCTCCTAATAATCTAATCTAACCTAATCACTTCCCTCAGAGCCACAGTCAGAAGCATTCTCATCCTTTTAACACCATTAGCACTAGGCTTTGGGGATTAAATTCCTCCGTGGATTGGAAAGACAGACAAGTCCTATTCAAATAATAGCAGCATTTATAGGCGGGTTCCCTCTGAGGGATCACAGAAAGATCCAGCCTTCTCTATTCATCTTATAGATAGCCATCTATTATGATGTGGCATTTCCCTGTAGGCCTATCTCAGTGTCTAAATTTCCCATTTTTTAAATAATTTTACCAGCCATGTTGGATCATGGCTTGCCCTTCTGCAAATACACCATTTCCAAATGAAGTCACACTCTAAAGTCAGCAGGAGGTAGGATTTCAACATATGACTTTGGGAATGGAAGAAAGACCTGTTTAACCCGACACAGTGAGAAAACAGCAGGAGCCAAGAGAACCCTTAAAACATCATCTTGGAAAGTCCCACTCAAGCCTCATATGCCCATAAGTTCCCTAGTGACTTCTGAAATGCAGTTTTACTGAGCAGGTCTGAGATGGGGCCGAAGTCTCTTTCCAAGGCCAATGGGTGTAGATGCTAACACATCCAGGAAACAAACCATATATAGAGTTCTGAGACCAGAACCACATGCCTTAGGGTGCCTGGTGCCCCTGACAAGGACTAGCAAACAGAAGAGCTGAATGGCTGCCTCAGATTCTTTTTTTTTTTTTTTTTTGGTTTTTCGAGACAGAGTTTCTCTGCGTAGCCTTGGCTGCCCTGGACTCACTTTGTAGACCAGGTTGGCCTCGAACTCACAATGATCCACCTGACTTTGCCTCCCAAGTGCTGGGATTAAAGGCGTGCGCCACCACTGCCTGGCTGCCTCAGATTCTTAAGGCATGTTATGAAGCATCACTATATTTTGGAACTTGAAAACTATTGTCATCTTTTTTACTTCCTAGAAATCTATTTGGCTGGTCTGGAGTAGATATCAATATTCTTTTTTAAAGTTCCCCAGATAACTATCCTTGCTTTCAGGGATCCCTCTTGCAGCCCACAGCTTTGTGTTCTAACAGCTATATAGCTTAACACATGAATTTTAATTGTATGGACTTTAACCAGTTTCAATGTTGGGAAAATATCCTTGGACAGACAAGTTGTTTGTTCTTCAAATAAAGATAACATGGGCCATTCTGTGATTGGTAAGAGCACCATTGTCAAGTAGTTTGGGGTTGAGGCAAGGGCTACAGTGCCACATCCCTTACAGGGCTAGAAAAAAATGTCCTCACATCTAGGAAAGCACCAAACAGTATTTAAGACAGTAACAGCTCCCATCCTATGCACACAGCACTGTGATACCCAAAGAGGAGGAAGTAGTTTCTAGATTTTTGATGGTGCTTTAACAAGAGGACCATGGCTGCATGGGAAGGGCCTTCTGACAATAGGGAATTGCCAATGGGGCCCAATAAATGACTCCCAAGAGCAGGTGCTTGCAAACCATCAGATGTGCTATGAATTTGCCAGTGCGGGCTTATTGCCTTGGCAGCAAAGGGAGCAGGTAAAAGAAGAGGCTGGGTTTTTTGGATGGTGGTATAAAAAAGAAAGTTTTTGTTAAATCTCATAAGCTTTGTAGGGGGACTTTTCTCTGTAACCTCAGCACTCGGGGCAGAAACAGGAGGGATATAAATTCAAAGCCAACCCAGACTACGTAATAAAAATAAAAACAAAACAATAAGAGTGTTATACTCTGAAAGAACACCACCATAATGTACCTTCTCTGAAGGATGCTGACTTCCAATATGTCTGAGTAGATGACGTTTTTAAAAAGTTTGTATACTGGAAATGCAATCCCCACCGCAACAAGACTGAAGGCTGGGGCATGATGAGAAGTGATTCAATCCTGAGGAGGCCATTATTTCAAGAATGGACTAGCTCTCTCTGCACTGACTTCTTATGAAAAAAAGCCACCTCTTTCCCTTTCAGCCTTCATTTGCAAGTTCTTCCATCTTCCCACCTTCCTCCAAGCAGGGCAGACTTGTTAGCAGGTGGAGGAAGAGGAGATTTATGGGTCTAACCCCATGGCCAGCCCAGTGGCTGCACACTAGTGCAGAAAGCATTTGATGAGTGAGCATCAAGTCTCCAGGTCTTGAAGGTCCAGTTCTGACCATGGGGTGTGCGCCCTTGATCTACTTCCTGCCTGCTTGGGTACCACAGTGCTGTGTACACAGGGTGTCAGTTGTTCTTGCCTTGAGCAGGCTATTGTGATTGCATTTTTTTCAGATTGTGCTTTATAACGGAAGGGTGGGTAGGAAGGGTAAGGGCGGTGGCTATGGGGGCCAGGAGGAGCAGTCATCTTTGACCCTGACCTTGACTCTTCTCCCTTGGAAGCAGTCTGGGTTCCAGCAGGACAGCCACCTACTTCCTTGGCCACCACTGAGCTCAGAGCCCTGGGCTGCCTTTGCAGAGTCGAGTCTTCCTGAGAAGCTTGCAGTAGCCTTGTCACACCTCCTCTGTCTCACAGGTTTTTTAGCTTCTTCCCACACAGCACTACCCCCTAGGCACTCAGCTTTGCCCTCACATGACCCTGGAAATTTCTGCTCCCTAGATTGGGAAGTACAGCATACTTCTACCCCCAGGTAGCCAGCCTCTGGCCAGGCCCGCACACCCCAAATAGATTTCAAGAGCACAGCTGATATGTTGAGAATAACCAGTAACTAGATGTTGGTACAGCTCGGCTGCCTACACTGGAATCTATTCATAATAATCAGCTAGCTCTTGTTGAGTATTCACAGGGAGTCTGGGCTCTGCTAGGTCCCAGTGCAGGAAGCACAATAGACATGTGATGTGATTTCCAGACTGATTGGAGCGCAGTTTCCTCCTTACCTGAGGTGACAAGAGTAGTACTAAGGACAGCATGCCGGTATTCCATCATACAACAGCCTGCCTGCTGAAGATACAACAGAAAGGGAACAGGAGAATGAATAGGAACCGGACTAGATGAAGAAGTCGTGCCAGTGCTTGGGTGGATGGGTAACAGGAAGGTGGAAGGCGCGGGTTGTATCACTGGCAAAGTTACTGTTGGAACAAAAGTACAGACATGCATGCTGTCTAACTGGACAACAAGGAGGTTGGCCGACTCATTTACGGAGTATACTGGGGCTGGACAACAGAGTCACGGGCTTGATTCGGCCTCGCTGAGAGGGAACTTGGAAAACTTTTGAGGTCTAGAGCTTTATGCTGGAGCCCGAGCAATCCACTTACTCAGCAAACCAAGTCAGACGCTGCAAGGGCCGGAGAAGAACATGGCAGGCGCCGGAGCCATGGCAACTTGGAGCGCTGCTGCAGGACCAGGATGCCGAAAGAACAGCTCCTTAAGAGAGTGGTAGGACTTGGTAAACAGAGGCAGGGGAACAGCTCACTGTAGGAAGCCATGCTTAGCGTGTGTGGAGCAAAAAGCTGCTGGAGACAGCCCTTCACCCCAGGCCATAGAACTCTGCAGCCTTTCCTCCACCTGAGAGGCAGGGAAGTCAACGAAGTAGACATTAGAGTTCCCGCTCCACCCGGTTCAAGGCCCACCTCCACATTCCCGTGAACAGCCACGCAGCCCAAGCAGTACTGCTTCGGTCTCTTCCTGTGACATGGAGATGCTGAGCACACGTCCTACAATTGGTTTGAAAAGTGCCTGAGAGCTTAGAGCACATTATAGGAACACAACCGTAACCTGCCGTTAGCATTCCTCCTGTGTGGTGCTCCTTCCCATAGGAATAAAGGGGCGCCAGAGAGATGTCAGAGACTGCTAATAGAAGGGAGGAGAATATATGCTTTCTCACCGAACTACATCTCCAGACCCTTAGCATGTCCTGACTCAGAATCTGACTACGCTGCTCACACCAGCCTCAAGCTCTTGTACTCAAATGTTATTCTTGTCTTGTCCTCTTGAATGGCTGGGATCACAGGTGCCGTTAGGAGTTGACTCTTCAGTGTGATGAAGGCATGTTAGCGAGCCTGTGGCACAATTAGGAATTAGTAGAACCTTTAGAAGGTGGAGCCTAGTGAGAAAAAGTTGGACCACTGATGTATGCCCTTGAAGCGATATTGGGAACCTGGCCCCTTCCTCTTTTTGTATCCTAACTGCCACGAGGTGAGCAACTGTGCCCCCACATGTGCTCCTTGCAATGACGATCTACCGTGCTGCAGCCCCAAACCTAGCAGAGCCAAGCAGCCACAGAATGAAACCTCCTGAACTGCGAACCAAAATAACCCTTTCCTGCTTTGTTGTTTGTTTGTTTTTAAGCTGATGATGTCACATATTCTGTAACAGTGTCAGAAAGCTAAGAGAAGTGCACACCACTGACCCTGCCTTCCAGCATGTGTCTCAATAAATGCTTTTTGCTTGCTGTACCTGGAAGATTTTTAAACCTCCCTTTTATGGATGCCTATAGCTATCTAAAGCTTGTGCTTACAAATGCACATGTTCTCTCTGTGCCTCTGTTCTCTCTCCCCCCTCCCTCCTATGCTTCCCTTACATTTGCCCTTGCTTGTGGCGCTGGGTATATACCATACTTTACAATAAGCATTTCCAAGGACTTATGTTATGACTCCACTTCTCATTTGCATTTGAGCTAGATAAGCATTTGAATTAATGTGTGAGGCTTAAGTCAGGGTGGAGTACAGCCCATCAGCAATGTTATATTTATATGAAATTATATTTCCATCAATGGTGACAATAAAAAACAACATCAAAGCAAGCCCAGACTTGCAATGCTTTGAATATATTGTAATACATTAATTCCACGGAGGCTTTCCAAGGCGGCCTCATCAGGCATTTGGAAATCATTTATCTTAAACGGGGCTCTGTAATGTACGAGGGCATTAAGAACAGCAGTCAATTATGCCAACTTCATGTTTTACATTAAAAAATAGGAAGCATCATAATTCCTGCTGTGGGGGGGAGGTGAGGGCATTTTTTTTAATCCTATAATTAGCTCTCTAGGCATCAAAAAAGAACATTTCATTCCAATCTTTGGAATAGCCACCTCTTTTTAAAGCTGGATAATGTATGCGTTGGCAGACACGAAAGACCAAAATAGATCAAGTGGTGCCTGCTCTGGTACCTCTAGGTGATGAGACATGGGAGGAGGGAACAAAAACAAGGAAGACGGTGATGGCATTTATGGCATTGTAAAGTTGTCGGCACACTCTGCCTAACACACACACACACACACACACACACACACACACACACACACACCATTAAGTCATTCCTCTGCCCCCTACATAATCCAAACTATGTGAGGGATTCTGTGCCAGGCTTTGGCAGCACAGAGAATAATCAAAGGTTCTCCCCACCCTCAAGGACTTCATTGTCTAGTGAAAGGGGCAGCACAATCGCGTAATTATGACGCAATACCAGATGTATATTTGAGAAAGGAAAAGGTGCTCTTAGGACACATCCACACACGACGCTGCAACACATGAGTGTCCACCAGTAACCCTTCACCAGCTGCAAGCTTGCCTCAGCTCTTGTCATGTCTGAGATAAAACATGGAGGTCTCTATTCTTTCTGACCCAAGCTACGATGTCAATGATATGCTCTCTGGTAAAATTTCCTTAGCCAAGCACACATCTGCACCTGAGGGCGCTCATTCATTCCTTCCTTCAGTATAAGTCACAGTGTTAGTTTCCACAAACATACAAGATGGACAGCATGGTAGTTGGGGGGGGGGGCGGGAAGGTCTAGCTTTTTAACAGTTATTTAACAGCCATGGTATCTAGAGTTATGGTTCCAAATTCCCAGGCAGCAAATATTCATTCTGGATGGAAATGGAAAAACAAGAGTGTAATAATTGACTATCAGACTTCTGAAAGTCTGGACTGAGAGTCACCTAGGCCATAGTTTGGTTTCTGTTACTGTGATAAAATACCATCAAAAATCAACTGGGGAGGAAATGTTTGTTTCACATTACAACTCATGGTCACAGTCCATCACTGAGAAAAGTCGGGACAGGAAGTCAAGCAGGAACCTGGAATCCGGAACCGGAGCAGACACCACAAAGGAACACTGCTTCCTAAATAGCTATCCATGGCTTGCTCAGAGTGCTTTATTATTATACAACCCAGGACTGCCTGCCCAGGGATCAGATAGCCAGCTGCTCCTGGTACTAGAAGAGAGACCAAAGAGGTTAATGGCACATCAAAGGTAAGAACAGAAAAACAAAAACAAAAATAGGTGCACTCCTGAGTCAGCATGGGATCGGTTCATCCTACAGATGGCTCCGCGTCTGTGATAGGGACTTTCCTGAGCTCTGAGCCATGTCCCAGGTATGGCAGAAATGAAGCTATCTCTGAATGGCTCTTCTGTTCCTTCCAAGGTGAAATCCAAACTCTCCAATAAGGTGTGCCTGGATCACAAGGGTGTCAAGACCTAACAAATTTAGTAGCATCTTGCTTTTTGTATGTTCAACACCTGGGGCTCTCTCTCACATGTGGATTGCTAGATACACATATGGATAGAACTGTTGCTATAACAGAATATGTGAGATCATGTATAGATTATTTCAATTCACTGCTCAGGCAGTTCATGGGCATGGGTTCTCACAAGAGCCTTATACTGCCTCAAGTTGTGCTAGAGCGTGGAAGGGCAAGTGAGCAGGCAGACTCAAAAGAGAGGACAGACAAGGACAGATCATTTTCAGACAGAGACATGGTCAAGTTATCCCTCTTCTGGGAGGGGGAACTCACTACCATGACTTGATATTAGTCTACTCAGGAGAGCTCTGTTCCATGACTCAAACTCTTGCTATTAGGTCCCATTGACCTCCTAGTACTGTGACATTAAGAAATTAAGCTTCAACGTAACTTTTGATGGAGGTAAACCATTCAAGGCACAGTATCTATTTTAAAAAATCTTAACAGTCAACAGTTGGTTGACTCCATAGTGACTCTGAAAAGTGTGGCTCAGTGGTACAGCATTTGCCTGTCACATACAATGCCCCAACTCTGCCCCTCCAGCCTGACTTTAAACAAACAAACAAAAAAAGAATACTGGACGGGAATGGTGGTAATAAAGGGTGCAAACAAAGAATTTCTACCAGGAATCCCTGAGACTGTGAAGACACAAATTGAGATGCAGTGATACCCACTTAGCAATGATAGTGCATGCACATGGGATTGGAAGAGGTCGGCTCTACCTGCCAGGATCTCAACAAGAATTATTTCACTGAAACAACTCTTGTGCAAACAGGTGTGGGCACAGCTGGGGAAACAACTAGAGGGTATGGTATAATAAAAAAGGACTTGCCAGGTTCCAGACACAGAGCTCAGAACACCTTTAGAATTTCCTGGGGGATGAGAAACCCATTTTATTCCCAGCAAGCCTTCATACCACGCTTGAGTTTATGCTGATGAATTGACTGTAATTCAGGATGGGGCTGGCAGCCAGAGCAGCCCACACATGCTGAGGGCTGGATCTTTAGTCTCCCAAGCCCAACCACTGGGGGTATGCCAGAGATCAACGATTTAACCAATAGTTGTTGCATAAAATGTCTGGAAAATGAAGTTCAAGGGAGCTTTCTGCTTGGTGAACATGTTGATATATGCAGTAAGGGACTCACCTTGGCTCCATGGGGACAATGGAACCTAAACTTGGGATCCTGATTCCTACAACTCTTTATTTAGCAAGTCCTGGGTTGTACGCTTCCTAGTGAAAATGAACTTGTAAAGTCAGAGTATTCTTGAGTCCACTGAGTCACGATAGGGAATCATAGAACCAGCATGGGGGTCATGGTTTGTTTGTCTCATAGAAGACTGGGTTTGGTGTAGAAAGAGCAGGTTACTATGCTGCATTTGTCCTTCTAATCCCTTCCTCCCTTCTGTGTGTATCTGCTTAATGTGCCTTTCCACATTCCACCATGACTCAGGTAGCAGAAGGCTCTCATTAGAAGCCATGCTTGTGGCCTGAAGTGGAACCCTAGACCCATGACTGGCAGTTGAAATGGAGATAGAGAAAAGAAATGCCTCAGGGCTTCATAGTCAACTTGACTGAATTTGCAATCAGATGGAGACACAACTCTATGCATGTCTGTGAACGTATTTCCAGAGATTTTTTTTTTTACAATTTATTTATGTATATGGGTGTTTTGTCTTCATGTACACCAAAAGAGGACATTTGATCTAAATGTAAACAGTTGTGAGCCACCAGGTGAATGCTGGGAATTAAAAACAGGACCCCTGGAAGAGCAGCCACTGCCCTAAACCACTGAGTTTTCTTTGACAGATCAGGAAAAACCAATCCTGATGCTGAGCTCCAGTGTTTGTCTATCTCTGCGTCATGACTGTGACCAGCTGCCTCGCACCCTGATGTCATGCTCTCTGTGCCACGATGAACAGGGGGAGCCAAAACTACATTATTGGCACTGTACCTTCCAACTGGGGGCCAGAAAAAAAACCTGTCTTTTGTCAAGTTTCTTTTGTCAGGCTTGTTGTCATCACAACAATGCAGAAAGTGACTAATGTAGGGCCACTCAACAGTTTGGGGGTATGGTTGGACCAAAGAAGTACCTGACGTTACAAGCGTATACTTTGTCAAAACAAGCCTTGAGCCATTTATAAACAAAGCATATGTGTGACATGTTTGTGAAGTGTGTACAACACACTATGACCCAACCACTGCCAACCCTGACAGTAGGATGGTGAGGCATGCTATCTCTGATAAGGATGGGGCTTTCAGACTGGTCAATAGAAAAGATGAGAGGCATGTGAAGGAGGGAGCAGACAGTAGGCACTCTGAAAATGTTTGTCCCTACAGTTGAGAGCATGTAAATTTCACAGAGGGAGTCAGAAGGCTGGCTTAGGAGAGAGGGCCAGCAACGAGATGTACTGCTCCAACAGAGACTATCTATAGCCTCTGACTAAGGGGAAAGGGACAAGCTTTGCTTCCAAGGATGGGTCCGAAGGGCAAATGGTCTCCCTCAGAAGACACATGGCCCAAAAGAATTACTCTAGACCTGTTCGCCTAAATGTTTAGCCCTGTAAACTCAAAATGTTTTCTAGAGCTTTCTCTGATGAAAGGCTATGGACAATACATACACACAAAGTGCACACATGGCTTATGTATGCACAAAGGGGACCATCACCGGGGACTGCACAGCCCTATTTGGATGTCTGCCTTCAAAGATGTGAGCTAAATAAGGCGAGAGGGGAGGGGAGAGATTGATTTTAAAAATTCACCAAAGATGATGCTTGAAGTGGTGGTATTTCTGAAAGTGCAGTACAGGAAGGGTTGTGGGCAAACCCTTCTTCCCATGTGATTTACATAGATCAATGAGTAGAAACAAGAGAAACAACACAGAACAGTGATGACCACAACCAATTGCACCAGACCAGAGAGCATAAACTAGTATCAGGAAGAGAGGTATTGTGTTCCATTGTTTATCATACTAACCATCTTTATCCTTGCAAAAATTCCAAGGACATTAGCGAGCCCTCTCCTCATCAGAGACTAGCAATCCAAGACACCAGATGCGGACACTGAACTTGGGAGCCAGAAGATGATTAAGCACTCAGATGGGATACAACTCAGTGGCAGAATGTACAGTCCTGAGTTCTCAGGTAAAGACCTCAGGCATGAAGATAGCAGAATAAACAGTACTGAGTTGTAGAGGAGTTCCCCAGTCCCTTGAGTAACAGCAACTGAAGAAGAACACATCTATTTAGAATCCTGGTTGTTCTAATAGGGACAATGCGGTTACAAGTGTCCATAATATGTTCATTTTTTTCCTATTGGTTCCTATTATTTACATATCTCTGAGTTCAGAGGGTATCTTTAAGATTTCTTGACATAAAAAAATTAAAAATTAAGATAAAGATTTATTGGCATAATATAACCACAATAAAGTGAGATTGATAAGTGGCCTACATTCTAATTTAATATCTCTATTTAACAGATAAGACTGGAAACAAGCTACCAAGAAGAGATTTGATACCCTATGAGCATATAAAGGGGGAGGAAGTCCCCCTCAGGCACAGTCATAGGGGAGAGGAGTAAAAGGAAAATGGGAAGGAGGGAAGAATGGGAGGATACAAGGGATGGGATAACCATTGAGATGTAACAAGAATAAATTAATAAATTTATTAAGGAGAGCGCTAACCGGGAATGGTGTGGGCTTTAGGAACCTCAAATCCAAACAGTTCCATTAACTCTGAGCCTACAGGGCTATTTGCATTCAAACCTCCACAGAGACATATATGGCTTATGTCAAAACTTCAGCGTTGCCGTCAGTTGCTAACTAGACTGTGACTGTTCAGCCAATTGACCTTAGACAAGGGGGTGTCACACCATCACAATGTGTGGTAGCTGGCATAAGTATGACACAATTTTAAGACCATAGTTAGGCCATCATCCACTCTACAAATATTCCCTAGCGAACTGTCTCCAGTTATGGAGCACTTCCTCACACAGAGCTAAGTTCTTAGCATCTTTTAAAGTTCTTAATCTGAAACAAACTGAATTGGTTTTTAAATTATGGTCATTAAAAGAAATGTGCATGTTTAAAATTTTGTACCAAAGTACCAGCCAAGATTGTGGCACTTTTTAGTAAATGTCTCCCTCTAAGGAACTCCCCATCTTTTGAGAGGCTCTGGCCCTGTTGGAAGGCTTAATGGAAAGTTCAGAACACTTTAGACAAACACACATAATCTATATATCACCTCAAAGCTGTCAACACAAAATAACAATTCTACTTGAAAACAAGAAATTGTTTATCCTGGACCAAATATGAGTGACACATTCAAGTTACTCAAAATGGACATGTTCCACCATCAAAGAGGTTATGTGAACTGCTGAGAGTTGCAGAACAAAAGTCTGTGAACCCATAGACTTACCAATGGGCTCCAGCAAAGCAGAGAAACCTCCCCAATAGGCCTCAGATGCTGTCCAAGAGCAGTCTTCTTAGCTTTAGAGTTGATGGAGGCAGGAGATCCGCTGAGATTAATGATATACTCCCAAGAAGTTTACCCATTAATTAGGAAAATGTTAGATTACATATAAAAGTTAAACGAGTCGGCTATTAAAAGGCCTAAGATAACCCAAGATAATTTGAGCACTTTTATATAATAATGTGGAGAATGATAATAATAAGTACTTTCACCATTTCTAGCTTGGCAGGCTCTCTCACTCTGAGTTCGTCTAGCATTTTAATTATGATGCCAGAAAGAGAAGGGAGGCTGCAAAGTCTTCCTCAAAGCTCCACAGCCCATCCCTAGTGAAGCCATTAACAAGCATTTACAGAAACCATCAACCCAGGCAAGGGTGAATTACTGCTGAGTCATCGTGGCAGCCGGGGCTGTTGAATGGCTTGTTTGTGTCAGATATTTATGAAATGACCCCCAAGGGACATAAATACACTCTTCCAAGACTGAGTGCTGAAGTCACTAGAAGGTTGAAAAAGCAAGACATTTTGAAAGGGTTAGCTAATCCAAGCAGAGGAGAGCGCTGGGGGGGAGGCTGGATTTCACCTCTTTATGGACACCTGTCAGCGGGAGTTTGAGACAGAGAGAAAATTTGAGTGTTTTATTCTTATTTTTGATTTTAGTTTAAATGTTACCTTCAGCTAGGGATGTAATTCAGTGACAGAGTGCTTGCACTGAAAGGAGTCCTGTGTGGTGGTGTTGGGGGTTGGGGATGGGGAGAAGGGAGGAGAGAGCGACAGAGATTAGTGGGCTTGGAAGTAGTGCTCTAATTTTAAGGACAGAAACAACATTACAATCTTTCCTCCTTATACTTTAAAATATTATATGAAAGGAGGAAGGTGGCGCCAACAGGTATTTGTTGAAACCACTCAAGAGACGATTATTTCTTCTCAATGAAGCACGGTTGGTGGACTGGCTAGTTTTATGTCAACTTGACACAAGCTGGAGGTATCTGAAAAGAGAGGACCTCAGTTGAGAAAATACCTCCATAAGATCTGGCCGTAAAACATTTTCTTAGTTAGTGATTGATTTGGGGAGGGCCCAGCCCATTGTGGGGAGGGCCATCCCTAGCCTGGTGGTGCTGAGGTCTATAAGAAAACAGGATGGGCAACCTATGGGAAGCAAGCCAGTAAGTGCACCCCTCCATGGCCTTTGCATCAGCTCCTGCCACGGGTTCCTGCCCCCACTGCTTTTGATGGTGAACTGTTCTATAGAACTGTGAGTGACATAAACTCTTTCCTCCACAAGTTACTTTTGATTGTGGTGTTTCATCACAGCAATAGTAACCCTAACAAAGACAAATTGGGACCAGGAGAGTGGGGCATTGCTGTGACAGCCCTGACAGTATTGTTTTGGGGAGGACTGTGAAAAGACTTTGAAACTTTGCCTAGAAAATCCATTGAGTGTTGAGAGCTCCATTAGCTTGGAAGATAAGAATGTCGGGGGCAGTACAGATGATGGAGGCTTGGCTTGGGGAGTCTCAGAGGGCAGCAAAGACTCTACTGAGCAATTTGTGTGAAGACTCTGCAGTGTCTGGTCAGCTAGGGATAAAGAATCACCTGAGATTAAGAAGAGACCGTCATTGCTGAGGTGAAGTCTTCTGGGGAGTATTTTTTTCAGGATCAACACACAGAAGCTGCCAAGGCTTAGCTCAAGCCAGCAACTGGACTTGGTAGTGTATGTGTTGTCCAGGTGGTACAGGTTTTAAAGAGATGAAGGAGTCATGGAAAGTACCTGAGGCTTAGGTAACTGTGCGACAAGGCTGGAGTCCCTGAAGAGAGCCCAGAAGAGACTATTGGTGAAAGTGAGGCCCAGTTGCAGTAAGGGATCCCAGAAAATCTAGAGATACCAGTGGCCAAGGGATGACCACCAAGAAGAAACTCTAGATATTTTAAAGGAACTTTGGACTTTTAAGCATTTGAATTTGTAAAGACTGCAGGACTTTTAACATTTAAAACATTTTATACTGTGATGTTCCTATTAACCTGAGATCTTGGGGATGAATAAGAAAGGAAAGGGTGTGGCTTAATCGTGATGTGTTGGTGTGTCAAGTTGACAAGGAGTCATCTGTGCTGGCTAGTTTTATCTCAACTTGGCACAAACTAGAGTTATCTGAAAGGAGGCAACTTCATCTGAGAAAAATGCACCTATAAGATCCAGCTGTAAGACTTTTACTTTATTAATGATTGATGGGAGAGGGTGCAACCTGTTCTGGGTGGTGCCATCCCTGGGTGGGTGGTACTGGGGTCTATAAGAAAGCAAGCTGAGAAAGGCATGGAGAACAAGCCAGTAAGCAGCATTCCTCCATATCCTCTGCATCAGCTCCTACCTCCAGGTTCCTATTCTGTTTGAGTTCCTATGCTGACTTCCTTCAGTGATGGACTGTTACCTTTAAGTGTAAACTGAGATAAACCTTTCCTCCTCAAGTTGCCTTGGTCATAATGCTTCATCATAGCAATAGAAACCCTGACACATGTCTAGATTATAAATTTATTTAAATGTTTTCTTTAATATTTTTTGCTCTACATTATTACATGACTTTTTTTTTGTTCAAAAATAAATAGATAAACAAAATGGGATCTGAGTTGCGCCTCTGGCCCTGGGTAGAGACATAACATTCTAAATTGCACAAAAGATAATGGTTACAAGAACATATTGTTGTCTCCACTGTTAAGAATCCATCCAAATTGGCCTGTCAATCACCTGGACAGGAAACTATCCCTCTAGAAGCTATCTGTTTCAGAAACTTCAAGAAACATGATATACCTTAAACAAAAGGCAGTTGGAAGAACAAGCTCCCACTTACTGAGATATAATAGACCAGAGAGGTATTTATATGTGTTTATGTGTTATAGGTATTTCTATGATGCAGTTGCTTTTTTTCAGAGTTCTAAATCAGAAAGTGTAACTCTTTCTTTTTCCCTCTTTCTGGGGGACTAGGAGTTAGATTCCCTGAGAGGCAGACAGATAGGGGGAGGGGCCTAGGTAATAAAGATGGTGAACTTCCAAGATGCCTGGCTTCTTCCTCACTCAGCTGGCTGGAGACAAAAGCCTGGCAGTTCAAAAGAAAAGCCTTGTAGGCTTCTTTCTTTCTTTCTTTCTTTCTTTCTTTCTTTCTTTCCTTCCTTCCTTTCTTCTTCTCCTTCCTCTTCTTTTTCATCATTTTCCTCCTTTCTTTTTCTTCTTTCTTCTCCTTTCTTCTTCTACTTCCTTTTTCTCCTCCTTCCCCTCCTCCTCCTCCTCTTCCTCCTCCTCCTTCTCCTTCACCAGCAGGCTGGATCAGGATATGTTACACAAGAGTTATGAACCAATCAGCTGTCCTACCTATTTTCAAACTGACCGACCCTAAATTAGGGGAGGAAAACTCTTCAGAGACTTAAAACATGCCAGCTGTCTAGAAGAAACTTGGATTTTTAGCTTCTAGAGTGTCCCCTCTTTTTTGCAGAGGGTCTTTGTCCTCATGTCTTGCTGTTTGTGTGGGTTTTCTCACCCCAGTAAACAATTTTCTTCAACTTACCGCTCTGTCTGCTCCTGTTTGCTGTATTTGAGATTTCTCCATTACTTCACAGAGCGTTCAAGATTTCTCTTGCGCTTTAATTCTTTAACTGGCAGAGACAATAAACATACCTAAGACACCTGCATGATGACCGTTCATTTTCTCTCTTTTGGACACAGGCTCAAATCCTAAGCCTGTGACACTTTGGGCACTTAGGCACTCCTGTTTCTCTCTGAAGAGCCTCCTGTGCCCCAGTCCCCACCCCCACACCCCCACCAGAGGTGCCTTAGATGTCCATCGCTGAGTTGGCTTGCTCTCTTGACCTCTAATTCAGCACTCATAAACATAACATCCTTCTCTCACAAAGCTCCCTCATCCTAACAGCCGCTGAGATGTTCAGTTCACCCACCTAGCTGCTTTTTCCTCTCTCGCTCTCTGATAAAATCATCTGAGAGTTACCTTCCTGATCTGCTTTTAAACTATTTTACCTCTATGACTAAGAACCTGCAAAGCAGCCCCCGTGTTCTGGAGCTAATACTTTAAAAATTAAATTAACTTCAGAAATCAAATTAAGCAAATACAGAAATAATAGTGTCTGAATAACCAAATTACTTAGTAACTAACACGAGGCTCCCTTTGGTCCTTGGTTAAGATGGCTGATTTTGCCTCACTTTGCTTCCTTTGTCCTCCATCAATTGACCATGAGCCTAAGTCAACCTTCCCTTTCCTTTTAAACTGTTTCCATCAGGTAGTTTGTCACAGTAATGAGGACCCTGGCTAGCACTGCGCCAACACCGGTGACTCTGGGAAACCCCAGTTGTTTCCTGCTAGGATAATGTCTGCTTCTGGTTCCCAGGCTGTCACTTGGCTCAGTGTCTCCAGGCCTGGGTTTGGGCAAAACATCATGGTAGGAAAGGGTGGTGGAGGAAAGCCTATCACGTCATGGCAGCCAGGAGAGAGGGGAGGTAAAGGAGAGAGGGAGGGAGAGGAAGAGCAGAAGGTGCCTGGGAACAAGACGGTACCCTTCCTGCCCCCTTACTAGTCACTTCTTCCAACTCCTTAGTTTCTATCACACCATCAAACTAACCATGCGTTGTGAAGGGCAGAGCTCCCTTGGCCCAATCACTTACTTTCCAAAAGCCTCATCAGCTGACAACCAAACCTTAACACAGGAGCCTTGGGGGAGGGGCTTAAACTCAAACCACAGCAGGCAGATGGGACTGGGCCAGTGTCTGAACACAGTCTAGGCCAGAGAGAAGGGCCAGGATATTCCATAGAAGACCTGTCCATCAGATCGAGACAAGGGCTCCCTGCTCAGTTCTTGGCTACTAAGACAAGTGGCAAATGGTGTGGTGCGAGAGTCCTGAGTGTTGGAGACAGATCTGCATTTCTGTTTTGAATCTGGTTCTGAAGCTGTCTGGCCTTGGGCTCACTATTAACTATTCTTTATTGGTTTGGTTTTGATTGTTTTTGTTGTTGTTAGTTTTTTTTTGTAGTTTTTTTTTTTTTAATAAACTTAACTCTGAAATCCAGTTAGACTTGGAAAGAAATAAGGAAAACAGGGACCCTAAATAGCTGCAGTGAGATTACAGTGATGATAAAATATTTTGAGGGAAAAAGGTAGAGGGCCTTGGCTCCTGTGTTCCAGAAGGCGTCTACTAGTGGTGAAGATGCGCACAAGTTTCAAGTGTCAGCGCTGTCCACTGTTGTCAGTGGCGACTTTCTTGTTTGTCTTGCCATCCCTGGACCTAAAGCACTTTACAACTTCCACATTGCTCAAGCCTTCTTTTCACCATCCCAACAGCTATACATTTGCCATCCAACTGAATGCAGTCTTGGCAGCGAGAGGAAACCCTGAGAACTGTTCGTATTTGGTCTAGCATTTGTCATGGACAAGATGCTAGCACCTACATCCTTCAAGGTGTTCTCATCCTCAAATGTCTCCTGTAGGCTGTGTGAGGACACCACCCTGGCGCATGAAATCCTGGAGTAATTCTTGCTTGTCACTAAGTTCTCTCTCTCTCCAGTATTCAGAGCAGCAGTTTTTCACTATCTCTGGAACTGTGTCTACAAAAAGCTAGAAGAAGATTCAGGCCTAAGGCTCGTGATCAACCACAGGGCAGGGTTGACGAAGGTTGCCAGCAAGCAGCTACAGGGGACAGTCACATCTGCAAAGCCTTTACTGGTCTTGAGAGCTGGTTCACCCTCATTTATTTGACCATGTCCCTTGGATGGAGATACCTGGTGGCACTCAGAGGAAGGATAATAGGTCACCAAGAAGAGACTCAATATCCTATGAGCATGTACAGGGGGAGGAGGTCCCCCTCAATCACAGACATAGGGGAGAGGAGTGGGGGGGGGAAGCAGGAGGGAGGGAGGAATGGGAGGATACAAGAGATGGGCTAACAACTGAGATGTAATATGAATAAATTAATAATAAAAAAAGTAAAAAAAAAAAAAAGAATAGAGCTTAGTGTTCCCTTTGTGACTGCAAGTAAGTCAGTCTCAATGGAAAGGTGGCCAGCTGCTCAAGCAGTCGTAGCCATGTCCATTAAGAGTATTTGTCTGGGGAAAGGTTGGTCAATAGCCTTGAGTTAGAGTTGGACAGAGGTCAGAAGTTCTGACGTGCTATTGCTGCACAGTAGGGCAACTGTAGATACCTTTGAGAAGCCAGAAAGATTTTATGGTGACATATGATATGACAAATGTTTCATGGGATGGGCATGTGTAAGACAATATAAACACCCCATGGTGTATGCATATATTCAAATGTCACATGATAGTTTTTATGTGTCAGTTAAAAATCAATTTAAGTTGGCAGGCCTAATGGCACAGCCTGTAATCCCACCTACTGGGAAGACCAAGGATGAAAGATAAATTCAAGACCTGCTTGGGGTATAGTGTGAATTTATGACCAGCCCAGGCAATTCAGTGAATGAAACCTTGTCTCAAAAAGTAATAAAGTGCTAGGGATATCACTCAGTATACAGAAGTTATCTCATGCCCAAGACTATAGGTTTAGGATGGTTTTAGTGGCCCAAGCCTTTAATCCCAATACTTGGAGGCAGAGGCCAGCCTGGTCTACATAGTGAGTTCCAGGACAGCCAGAGCTACATTAGACTCTGTCTCAGAAAAAAATAAAAAGAAGAGGAAGAAGTAGAAGAGGAGGAGGAGGAAGAGGAGGAGGAGGAGGACTACGATGACTGGATTTAATTCCCATCTTAAATTAATAAACTTAAAATTTGGCGTATGAAAAAAAGTTGGTGCGTATATATATGTCTATGTGTTCAAATGCATGTGTGGCGTATGTGTGTGGGTACTCATGCTTGTGTGCAGAGGCCACAGATTAGCATCAGATATCTTGCCAAAAGAAGGCATTGGACCTTCTGGAACTAGAGGTACAGATGTTGTTTGTCGCTATGTGGGTGTTGGGAATCAAACCTTTGACCTCTAGAAGAGTAACAAGTGCTCTAAAATGCTGAGCCATCTCCCCAGCACATCCAATCATTTTTTTAAAAACCTACTAAAAGACATGTATAGATTGTTTAAAAAAAAAAAAAGACTATTAAGGTAAGTTATCCCATCACACACCTGTAATCTTAGCTCTCAGGAGGTCTAGAGTTCAAGACCAGCCTGGACTATGTAGCTAAACTCCCTCTCAAAACTAATCAAAAGAGTGTGAAGAATGTGCAAATCGATGGTTCTGTCACAAACACAAAGCCATGTATCTACAATAAGGACAAGGA
This sequence comes from Acomys minous, assembly GCF_964271855.1. Taxonomy (NCBI): domain Eukaryota; kingdom Metazoa; phylum Chordata; class Mammalia; order Rodentia; family Muridae; genus Acomys; species Acomys minous. The sequence continues at coordinate 59,498,937 of NC_140490.1, forward strand.
AGGAATCATAATTCCTCAGCCTGGAGGACAAGCTGGGAACAGGAAGCAGGTTGCGCGGTAGAGGGGGCACTCCTTTTTACCAGCTGTACCTCAGCTCCAACATTCCACTCTTGATGCCATTTAACCCAGTGGATAACACACAGGAGGGTCTGGTCTCCTTTGGGGGCCAGAAAAACAAAGTGGTCTGAACCAATGAACCTTAGCTACCAGGAAGTCTGACCTGAGGCAGCAAGCCCCAGTTCTCTGCCTATCTAACTGAACTGTAGAATTCTTTAGCAGAGCTAATGGAATGAAATGTCCTCTAGGGACACCGTCCTCTTCTCTGTGTGACTGTTGTTAGTTTCAGACCCTAGATTTGTAATGATGAAGAATGAGATACGATCAATATAGATACTTTAAACACTTCTGATAGTGCCTCAATAGTGCCTCAAGGAATATTTATATGTCATCTGAACATTCCTAACCCAAAATACTAAACCCCAAACTTTGTGAACACCTACCTAATGTCACAATGTCATGTTTTCTACATCACATTATTTAAAGTATTACATTCAGGCTCCAATGAAACCATTTATTTTTAATTATTAGTTATGTATGCATTTAGTGTGTATGTGTGCCTGTGTGGTGTGCTTCTTCGGTGGAGTACATGTGAAAGGTCAGAGGGCAACTTTGTAGGAGCTGGTTCCCTTCTTCCACCATGTGGGTCCCGGGAATTGAACTCAGGATGTCAGGCTTGGCAGCAAATGTCTTTACCTGCTGAGGCCTCTCACTAGTCCAAAATACACAATAAATTTTGTGTTCAGACTTGGGTCTCATCACCCAAATATTTTACCATATATGTATATACAAGTGTTGTGTGATTTCTGCTGGGGAAATATAGAGAAAAGATCTATTCATCCTAGACAGGACACTGAGGATATAATAAAGGAACACCTGTATTCTAATAACCTCCAAAACCTCAGGTGAGCTCACAAACCTGGCTAGGGAAGTGGACACACAGACAACAGTTTCTGCAGGAAATTAGGATCTGGGAAGGTCAACATATCAACCTCTATTGGTATTTACAACTTTTGCAAGGGAACAGATCTGCAAATGGAAACTTCTCCCATCCCCAAAGTTCCCCCTTCTGTCCCATAAGACTCGCAACCCCCACCCCCTACCCGTGTCTGGGCGCACAGTATGTGCTCCTGTGGAGAAACCATTCATTGTTTTGATTAATGGACAGCCTGTTTCTTTGGAGACCAGTCTCTTCTTTCTCTGACTGTCACATCACCTCCAGCAATCCCTATCCAGCACACTTGAGTTTAGCTTAGTGAATCAAAGAGCACTGGGGTCACAGGAGTATGAGTGACAGCCTCCTTACAGGAACATGGATGACTCAAGGGCAGCTGAATCATCAAAAAGCCCAGGGGTGACAATGCACAAGAGCTGCATCCCTGGGGCTCCCTGAACAACTTGCAGGCAGCTCAGCCTCAGTTCCCGTCTCATCTTTCCAGCAATTATTATTGCTTGAATAACCTTGGGGAACAGCCTTGCCAACCTTGTGACTTTCAAGAGATTCCTGAAACTTACAAATTTCATGTATTTTCTGAGACCCACAAGGAGACTTTCTGCAAGGGGGAACGTTTCAGTTTGAAGGGAACAGCAAAATAACAACACTTTTTTTTTTCTAAAATCCAAAACATCTTTTGGTCCCAGGCATTTTGGATAAGGAATAGTAACTTGGAGCTGCTGCTTATTGCTATGGTCCTCTTCCTTCATGTGATCTCATCATGCCTGCGGAAGGGTTAATACGTCAGGGGCAATGATTATTCCCAATGTACAAGTGAGAAATGCAAGACACATGACGGTAACAGAACATGTTCAAAGGCGCCTAAGCGGAAGGTTGTGCAGCCTGGCCTGCAGCTACTCTCCTCCCTTGCTGGACCTGTGTCCTTTAGAACCTGAAGCTTCAAGGATGAGAGATGGCTCAGTGGTTAAGAGCACTTGCTCTTTCTCCAGAGGAGGCAGGTTCTGATCCCAGCACCCACATGGCGCCTCACAACCATTAACAACAATTCTGGGAGATCCAATGCCCTCCTCTGACTCGTGGCAGGATGCCAGGCACACAAGTGGTACACAGACATACACCCATACACATAAAAATAAATAAATAAATGAAAATTAAAAATAAAAAGAACTTGAAGCTTGTGTCTACCAGGCTCAGGCTTTGTTCCTTAGAAAGAGATCCTGAACTGGGTCTCTTCTACATCATAGACAGGCTCTATTGCCCTATACTTATAAGAACACCAACCACCTAGGTCTTTCTTTCTTTCTTTCTTTCAAACCAGCTCTAGCAATTTATATGGAAAAAATAAAATCTTGTTCTTTTGGTTGTGAGCCTAGCCTTTAATGGATGAACCATCTTGCATGCCTTTAATCCCAGCACTCGGGAGATAGAGATAGGTGGATCTCTGTGAGTTCAAGACCAGCCTGGTACACAAAGTGAGTCTAGGACAGCCAGGGCTACACAGAGAAACCTTGTCTCGAAAAATCCAAAAAAGGAGAAAAGAAGAAAAACTCTTAAATTTGGGGATGAGGGAAATCAAAGGCCCCTGAGACTAGCCCCTTTCCCTACAGTTCCCAGACCCCGGACAAAAAACAACAAAAAGGTTTCTCAGATGCTCTGAGCAAAAGCTGCTTCCAACCCTTGCTTTGGCTTGGAAGGCTTGGAAGCTCTGGTTCTCAGTCCCATGAGCATGGCTGTGTCTCCTGTGCTCCTGCACATGTATTAAGTGAAAGATGGCATTGGGGCAGCATGGAACCATTTGCTCGGTTCATTCAAATTTATCCTGGCCAATAGAGTGCTTGTTTCTGGTATAGAGTGTCTCTCCATTTCTCATCTATTTTCTTTTGTTTTAGATTAGGACCACTGAATGACAGCTATGTACTTTAAAACCTGAATTTGTGCATCATTTAAAATGAGACGCATTTCAAATGAGCAAGATGACACAGCTAAATGGGCATCATTCCTTCGCCTTTGGTAGCTTTCTTGGTTTTTTGTTTTGTTTTTTGTTTTTTTTTAAAGAAACTACTACTCTATTTCTTGTGCCCATAGTTCACATTAGGCCAAAGGAGCTTTCATACTCTGTGCTCAGGCCTAGCTAATCAGAGCCTCATGGCCTCGGCACCATAGTGATAGATTCCAAACCCTGCCTGGAGCAAACCATGACTTCAGAGCCAACAGACTCTGTGATGATCTGGTTGGAGTAGAAAGCATCATGTGTGTGTGTGTGTGTGTGTGTGTGTGTGTGTGTGTGTGTGTGTGTGTGTGACACCCCATTGAACACAAGCAAGAGGATAGTGGGAATGAAAGCATACCTTGAGATGGAGAGAGACAGGATACCACCATCACAAACACCATGTAAATCCCAGCTTCTGGGCCACTGAGCTCACCAATCCCCTTCTTTCCAAAGCAACCTTCCCTTGAGTTTTCTGTGGTATGCATATGAAAATAATACTGATGTATAAACTATAGACAGGATGCCTAGAGACTGATGGCCATTTAGACAAGCATGAAAATGACCTAATATAGGTTCAGTTTTAGACACTGACATGTAAAGTGCTCCTTTTTCCTTCAGATTTGATGAGCAGTGCACGATGCCATCTCCCCATTGCTACTTGTGTCCTGAAAGGCTGTGGGCATTATGCTAACTTCATAGGAACACAAGCTGTTCCATGCCTGCTCAGATGATGCTTTTTTCAGCCCTAGGTTCTTTTTCCAACAGCAACCCAAGGACAGTCTTTTTAGATGGGTGACCTAGAGCCCGGGAGTCACAGTGCTAGGTTCCAAAATAGCACCTGGCTCAGCCAGCGGCAGTCGGAGCCAACAGACTTCATTGTGATCTGGCTGTACAGAAGACAAATTCTTCATCACCTTTTTTTAAAAACATAAACATCAGATTGATGTGTATCTATCCTTTAGATCAGTAAGCACATATAATTCATTATTAAGAAAAAAGAACAGATCAAAAAAATTTGTCAGTTTAAATCTTAAGCAGTCTCTTGTGAGTTAGTTATCTTATCGGCAGGGGGTCATGCCTGTGGAGGCCAGGTTGGAACTCAGGAGTTTCACCTGGCTTTTGTCTCTATTGTGTTAGGATTAAGGGCTGGTGCCACCATAGAAGATACATTCTTGATGATACCTTTATAGATGCAGCCTCCTCTAGACCAATCTGGCCTGTTCTGTAAACGCTCCCAGTCCCTGTGTTTGTAAACTTACTTCTGGGTGCTGTGGGACTGAAGAAAGAAGATCCATCATTGTACAGAACTGTCCATAAAGGACTTGCTGACAGGAGCATCCATAGTAGCATCAGGGACATGGATCCCCTTGATTTGGGTCAGAAGAAGGGAGTGATTATTCAAGTGGTTTATCTCAAGTCAAGGCCCAAGACGTTAGTCATGTTCCTGGTGTACCAGGGTCTGTCTGGAAAGCTCCACGTCCTACTCAACTGTATCTCTGTTATATGATACTATTGCTATCATATAACACCATGACCAAAGCAACTTATGGAAAGAGTTTATTTTGGCTTTCTGGCTTGAGAATAATATGTGTCTATCAAAGCAGAGAGTGAACTGGAAGTGGCAGTGAAGGTTTAACCTCTCATGCCCACTCCAGTGAGGCCACACCTCCTAAAGCCTCCCCAAACAGCGCCATCTATGGTGTGTATGTGTGTGTGTGTGTGTGTGTGTGTGTGTGTGTGTGTGTGTGTGTGTGTGTGCGTGTGTGCGTGCGTGCGCGCGCGCGCGCGCACTCACTCAGGACCAAGAGTTTAATTGCCCAAGACTACAGGGGATAGTTTTCATTCAAACCACCACAGATTGGTTTTGTTTTTTCAGGTCTCTCTCCCTCTCTCTCTCCCTCTCTCCCTAGCCCGCTTCCCCCTCAGGATTGAACCCAGGGCCTTGCACATGGCAGGCAAGCACTCTCCATGACTGGTCTTCACTCCCAGCTCTTGCTTTTGTTCATTTATTGCTTGCTGAAAAATTATGGGCAAAACTGACTAGAGTTACTCAAGTCACATCAAGTTGAATCCCAAACTATACCTAGATTATGTACTCAAGGGAAATGAATTGTATTGGTACAAAGAACTCTCCCTGAAGGTTCACAGTAGTTCTGTTCACAATGGCCATGACCTGGGAATAACAAAAATGCCCACAAACCAGAGAACAGTCACAACATGTGGCATATTCATACAGTTGAGTAGTATTCAGCAGCAAAAAGTGATGAAATGCTGATACAGGCATAATGACACAGTAGTAGATCTTACAAGCTGTGCACAAAGTGTGAGAAGTAGGTGTGAAAAAGCATGTACTGCCTGCTTCTACTTCTTCAGGATTCTAGAGCAGAAAAGTAGAACCCATGGTTTGAAAAAGCTAACCAACAGTTGCCTAGAGTGTCACGTGGGAGTAGGAGGTTGGTTGCACAGAACATAACAGAACGTTCTGCAGGAGAATGAAGTGTTTGGCGCTTATTTGGACTTCAGTGGTGCATATACAACATCAAACTGAGCATTAGAATCATGTGTGAATAATACCTCAATTAACCTGGATGATTAGATGTGATACTTCCCTTGTTCCCCCCCCTTTTCTTTTAGATGTATGTTATTTTATGTATATAATTGGTTTGCCTGCATGGGTGTCTCTGTTCCACATGCATGCCCGCTGCCTGCAGAAGTCAGAGGACAGTGTCACATCCCTGGACCTAGAGTTATAGATGGTTGTGAACCACCCACCATAGGTGGAAACTGAGCCTAGATCCTCTCTGCAAGAGCAGCCCATGCTCTTAGCCACTGAGCTCTAGAAAACTCTGAAGCCCTAGACTTCTCCTTTCAAAAGCTTTTGCTGTTCAGCAGATAATCAACCTCAAATTTAGCTCACACCGTCAGGGGTTTTCAAGCCATGATCGTTTGTACCTTGTCGCCTGTGCATCTGTGAGAGGCAGCACATCCCAGTGGGGGAGGGTGGAAGAGAAAGTTGCTCACCTGACAGTGGCCCAATGAACAGGGAGATGACTGAGATGAGGAGGTTGATAACATGACTCTGCCAAAGGCCACTCACGTAGAAGATACGGCCTGCTCTATAATGCTACCCAGTATCTCTCCCGAGGGTGTGTTCCAGTGATCCCACTTCTGTCCACTCTTCCTTACTCTCTGAAGTTCACAACATTCCAAAAGGGCCACGGGCTGGGGGGGTTAAAGCCTGTTACATTAGCCTTGGGGGAACATTCCAGATCCAAATTATAGCAATTACTGGAAGTAAATTACATTGTGGAAAAGCCATCCACCATCCAGACACATAGATCTTACACATTCCTGCACAGGCATTTGTCTTCATCTCCTTAGGGCTTTCTCTCCCACTGTTCCTCTGACTTGGAAGGTATGTGCCCTCTTCTCTCTGTCATCCAGCAAACACTACTGAGTGTCAGGCCCTAAGACACGTAACAGGGTTACCGAGGAAGATAAATCAGGGCTCTATCCTTTAGGGGCATATACCAGAAAAATGGAGTTTAACTCAAACGTAGACAGATTTATAGTTACAGGATTTTTGTGGCAGATAAAAAGATTCTGTCAAAGAGCATTGCCCTGGAATCTACGGCCTGCTTTGTCAAACTACCTAGAAAATAGCTGGTCCTTCTGTTCATGTGTATTTTGCAGCTTCCCCCCGGAGGTTCTCTGTTAACTTTAGAGAAATGGAATCACCAAAGAGCTTGACAAGGCAGAGGATGCTCCAAGTCTAGAGCTGAGTGTGGTGATGCACACTTGTGCTTTTGGCTGAGGCAGGAGGATAAAGAGTTCAGGCTTATCCTTGGCTACATAGTGAGTTCCCACATTAGCTTGGGCTACAGGAAACTTGAGACCTGACTCAACAAACAAACAAACAAATAAATCCATACCTGAGTCTGTGGAGAAAATGTGATAAAATATAGACGTTCAAAGGCAAATGGAACAAGACAGACTGTAAGTTGTTCCTCCTAAGTCCCCGGCTTAGGAACTAAATGAGGAAGTGTCTTTAGGTTTTCCTACTGTAGCCTTGCTCTTCCATTGTTTTCCTCCCCTTGTTTCCCACATCATACTCCTTGGTGGGAAGTCACTGTGTAGCCCATCCTCAAGAAGACAAGAGTCAGGCTCCACCTCTTTGACAACAGAGCACCTTCATAAGTTAGAATTCTTATACATTGAAGATCAGCACTCCCATCTTTATTAAGTCATTCATTTCAATAACTTGGAAGCTAGCATACAAAGCAATGTTTCAGCTTATAATTTATACACATTTGCCACTGTACTTTGCTCTTACTCTTCCCTTTCTCCTGTGCCCCCTCTTGCTGACCTTTCACCCTCTCCCCTTCTGTTTCCATGTCACTTGTATGTCATTGTCCTTTCTTCCTGTCTCCCATCCCAACTTACGATGTCTCTTTCCACCCCATACTCCTCTTTCTACTTTCATGATCTACACACATATATGTATATAACTTTTAAACTAGACCGTGGGTGTGAGAGAAAATGTGGTACTTGTCTTTCTGAGTCTGGCTTATTTCACTGAACATAATGACCTCAAGTTCTATTCATTTTCCTACAAATGTCATGATTTCATTTTTCTTAGTGAAGGGATAATTTTTATTTTAATATTTAGTAATATTTTGTGTGTATGGAGTATGCATATCCATTTATCTGTTGATGGACATGTGGGCTGGCTTCATTTCTTAGCTATTGTGACCAGTACAGCAATAAACATAAATGTGAAAATATCTCTGTTGGTATATTGTCACCCATTTTGTATGATATGTATTTATTTATTTAATCACTTATTTTTGTCAATATAAACTGATACCTATGCTAAGCTTTTTTCTTTTTAAATAATATTTACTGCTCAAGTTGCCCCAGAACTCAAGCACTCCTTTACCAGCTCTGTCCGTCAGTTCCTGTGTTTATATGATTTACTCCATCTGTGGTGTGCAGAGTATGCCCAACTACCTTGCTTTCTGCACTCCATAATCATCTTGTATCTTTCCCTACAGAGCCCCAGAATCAAACATTCCACCAAGGAGCCCTGGCCCCTTCAATGGAGAATGCTATTAGACATTAGATGCCTTCACTGATATTGTGTTGAATTGCTTTATCAAAAAAAAAAAGTGTTCTCAGAGTTCAACATTTTTAAGTTAGCTTCATTTAAAAAAAAATCATTAACAGAGCCTACAGAGATGGCTTGGCAATTAAGAGCACTGGCTGTTCTTGCAGATGACCTGTGCTTGGTTCCCACAACCATCTGTAACTCCAGTTCCAGGGGACATGATGCCTTCTGAATCCTGTGGGTACTGCATGCATGGAGGGCAAAAACATACATACATATAAGATATAATGATAAAAAATTTTTAAATTCAGTCACGGTATCTCAGTTACTTTACATATTTATAGTTTTGTTACAGAAACAATACAATTTAATTAGGACCCCTGTAAGATCGTCCACCATTTAGGCTAGAAACAGTAATTGTACACTGTGTGCTAGTCAGATTTCTGTTTCTGAGAGAAATAAGTTAAAAAGACAGAAGTTTTGCGTCAGCTTGCCACTCGGAGGTTTTTGGTCCATGATTACGGAGCGCCATTGTTTCTGGGTCTGGCGTGAACTACTCTGTTATGATGGAAGTGTGTGGTAAAGAAAGCCTTTTACCTCATGGCTTCCAGGAAGAGAGAAATCCCATCTTCATACTCTACCAGGGCCATCAGTAACTTATTTCCCCCAACTAACACCACAAACCAATGGCCCATTATGTTGTTAATCCATAAATGTGTTCAACCACCTCCTAAGGTTCCCCTCACAACACTGATGCCCTGGGGGTGAAGCTTCCAACACTCAAGGGGACATTTACTATCCATACATAGTTTGTTTTCAACCAAGAAAAGTCCTTTATTATTACCCAAGTTATGTCATCAACACCATTGAGTGTAACACCTTTGTCTAGGGCTGAAGTGGCTCAGTGGTAACATCCTTATCTAGTCTGCTCCAGGACCTAGGCTCTACCCCCAGCACTTCCAAGAAAGAAAAATGCATTTTTTTTTGCCTAGCACCATGCATATAGCTTTCAATCTAAACTGTGATCTGTCTTAGAAGGCTTTAGTTAGTTAGTTAGTTAGTTAGTTAGTTAGTTAGTTAGTTAGTTAGAGTCAGAGTTTCTCTGTGTAGCCCTGGCATTCCTGGAACTCATTCTGTAGACCAGGCTGGCCTTGAACTCAGAAGTTCACCTATCTCTGGCTCTCAAGTGCTCTTAGAAGATTCTAAATTAAATATTATTTCTACAGCAAAAACTATAAATACAAATGGGTAAAGTGACTATGATGGCATGCTCATACAGTTGAAAGTGCTCAGGAGGCTGAAACAAAAACAGGATAATAAGTTCAATGTTAGCCTGGATTATATGGCTTCTGTTTCTAAAATGGATAAACAAATGCGTAAAGTTTATCTTAAAAAAACAAAACAAAACAAAAAAAAAACAGCAGCAGCAGCAACAAAAAGACATTGGGAAAAGTGTGTCGTTTCAGAAGGTGTATTCTGGGTCTACAGAGTATTTTGTATTTTAGGGATATTGATTATCTTTCTGTAAGTTCTAGCCATTGAAAGAAATTTGTTTACTGACTTTAGCTTTGACTAGAAAGAGTCCAGACCATCTGCTGGCGTGTCGGGGTGGGGGTTCTGGCATCTCTATCCCAGGAGAAAGAAATAGAGACAAAGAGTTATTTACTTAAGGGACAGTCTTTACTTGTTTTAGGAAATGAAAATTCCTTGCCCTAAATCTCTGTTATTCAATTGTCCCAAAGCCTGCATTGCAGTGGCAACTCCACACATTGCTTTACTCATAACCAAAACCCAGTGTTGGTCCTAGAAGCCAAGTTCAGGGTGACTCTTATCAAACAGAAGCTATCCCAGTGCATGTAGTGTTTACCTGTGAGGCTCGGTCTGGCAGTCCATCACATGTTCTCACTCTCTCTCTCTCCCTCCCACAAAAGCAACAGATTTCTTATCGACAAAAACACAACACAGAGCTCTACATACATTTGATAGGTGAATTTTTATTTATTTTTTTTTATTTAATTTTTTTTATTTTAGCTCAGGGAAAGAGTTCAAAACTAAGTGGGTTTTGTTGTCTCTTAGGGTTTTGGGGTTTTTTTGTTTGTTTGTTTTGGTTTTGAGACAGAGTTTCTCTATGTGTCTTAGGACTCACTCTGTAGACCACACTGGCCTTGAACTTAGAGTGCTGGGATTAAAGGTGTGCGCAGCCACCACCTGGTTTGAAATTAAGTTTTAGCCAAGTTTTTGAAAAGTAACCGGGCCCTGCTGATCCCACTGGCACGGGAACAGCTCTTCGCACGGAGGACTTTGTTATTTCCCTGTGCTTTGGAATCAGGAAAGATGAATTTGGCCTGCAGTAGAGAAGCAGGTGGCTTCTCCTCCAGGTATTACCTGCAGCTTTCCTTTAGGAGAGCTCCTGTGACATTTTTATTACTTCTGCTGCCACAGACTGAAAGTAGCTTTTTCATTTTGATTTATGATAGGTTTTTGTAAATGTCAAATTCCTTGTTAAAGTGTGAGAGTTGACATTCCAGAAGCCAAGGGATGATAAAAAATAATGTTTGAATACTATATACACAGCCGTAGCTGGGAGTTGCTTCATATCACAATAAGTGAACACTCGTGGAAAGCAAGGTAACCTATCTTTCAAGCAAGTAATTGAAGAGAAGAAACTAAGCTGCCATTACGCAAAAGAACAATGCAATAAGTGATCTATCCACCTAAAATTCAAATATGAAGAAAATTAATAGATGAGTGGAAACCATCGGAAATACACTCAGTGTGATGTAGGTTCTGAGTGAAGTTACCTGATCCTGACACCAATTCCTTAGAATTAACTTTTGAAATTGGGTGTTCCTCAATTTTAGAGGTAAGCCAAAAGTCATGTGGGTTCTCCTGCTATCTCCAAGGGGCAAAAATTATGTGAGCATATTGCGGACTAAGTACATTTTTCTCAGTTTTGGGGAACTGCAAAGTGATAGATTACTTAACAGTCTGTCGAAGGGAGAGGGGATGACTCAGCTTCTTTGTGGGCATCGGTGCACTCAGGATGCTAATATGAATCAGGGTCCTGAACTCGGATGGTGATGCTTCCAGGGGCCAGATGATGACAAGCATGTGTGGCAGGCAGCGATAAACACAAGCTGGGGAACCCTTGCCTCCTCACTGTTCTTCACAGGAGGATGGCCCCACAAATATGGGGCAAGGAAAACCCCAGACGTCTGCTGTGTCGGGAGAATTCCCGACACATTTTAAAAGCATGTTCAGTCCTTCTAATTTGAAGTGTTGGCAGTGGTGCTTTTAGAAACCTTGCATGTAGTCCGTGAGCCACACTTAATCTGCAAGCCAGTGACAACTTCATATCAGGAGCTGATCCATTAGCCACAACAGCTCACAGGACACGCAGTTGTCAAGTTCATCTGAATACTCAAGTTGGCTCAGTTGAGCACTATGTTTGAGAGATTAAACAAATAGGAAAACCTTGCTTAATGGCTTAAGAATCAAAGTAAAGCCCTGTTGGAGATCTCAATAGATGGTGTCATCAGATGATCATAGCTGGTGCACTCAGTCATTCGGTAAGTGCGTCCTGGGAATCTCACGAATGCCAGATACCGTTATCGTTATCGCTCTCAGGAATGCAGCTGAGCAAGGGAATCACGAGGCGCTTACCTTCTGGAGGTGGGAGGGAAGCAAAATCAGTAGGTAAGCAAGACAAAGACAGGCAATAGCAAAGGTCACCCAGAAAATTAGGGGCGGCTTTGTTGGTAGAGGGCATCTTTCCAGCTTCGCTATTCCATCTGCGTGGCCTTCACACCTTGGAGGCCTCCTTCCACTCTGGAATGCCCAATTTTGCTGGGGGTCTTCACACCTTGGAGGCCTCCTTCCACTCTGGAACACCCGATTTTGCTGGGGGGTCTTCACACCTTGGAGGCCTCCTTCCACTCTGGAACACCCGATTTTGCTGGGAGGTCTTCACACCTTGGAGGCCTCCTTCCACTCTGGAACACCCAATTTTGCTGGGGGGTCTTCACACCTTGGAGGCCTCCTTCCACTCTGGAACACCCGATTTTGCTGGGGGATCTTCACACCTTGGAGGCCTCCTTCCACTCTGGAACACCCGATTTTGCTGGGGGGTCTTCACACCTTGGAGGCCTCCTTCCACTCTGGAATGCTCAATTTTGCTGGGGGTCTTCACACCTTGGAGGCCTCCTTCCACTCTGGAACACCCGATTTTGCTTTGCTCCTTTTGCTCTAGGGCTCATCACGCCGAGGTCACTTGTGGTGCGTTTTAATAAATAGAAAGGCCAGCTTATGTTAAATTAGCTACATTTTAATCTCCTTGACTAGATTTGGGAGAAATGTTGATCCAAGAGGGATTTAGGGAAAGCCCTAAGCTAATCAGTCACTTAATTACAATGCCTGGGTCCAGGCTGATGCCGCTGAATTCCCAACATTTGGTGTTGGTTTCATTCTTCATCTGCTTTAGAGGGCAACATTTTCCAGCATGTCTCCAAAATCTCAGAATGTACCATTTGGGGATTGTTGCTACCCTTTGGAATAAGAACAAAGAACTTCAAAAATGAAAGTCCTTCGGGGCCAGGGCTGCTCCCACCTAAAAGCATACATTAACAAACAGGTTTTCGTAAAAAGGCAAACAGACTTCATTTAATAGTTCCTGCTTTTCTGTAAGGTTCTAAACTTTATATAATTGCATGTATTTAATGTGTACAGGGTGTTTTGATATATACACATTGTAGCAAAGAGATTGGTAGTCAAACGGTATCTGTCACTCCTTGTAAACAAACATCTTTGTAAACTCTTCTGTGGTTGGCCATCTGTCCCCACATGCTGAAATGAAAGGACCCTGGAAGTTGGAGGACTGAGGATCTAAAACCAGGAGTTTCTCAGGCATCTAACTCTCACTGCATCTCAGCCTTGGCCATGAGAATTGAATGACTGCAGATGTGAAAGCCAACACCTGCAGAGTTCTTCGTGATTATTATTTCAATTAGACAAGCCACTATTAAGATCAACGGCTGTGTTCTGCAATGAACTATAAAACTTCAACTAGGGTCCTAGTGAGCAGATGGGTGAAGGAGGCAGAACCAGACATGGAGCAGGCTTCCTTTGAAAGAATCAACACTGACACTGACGGGGAATGAAAGAAAGCCTGGCCAGTAACATTTCGGTTCAGATAAGCAAATGTAGGTTGTGTGCAGTGGGTGGATCCAGTAATAAAACTCTGACATTCATTCATGGAGTGCTGAGTCTGTTCTGGGGGGGTGGGGTGGGGATGAGGTCAGCTCTTCCCAAGTATTAGCTCTTCAAGCGAGGAGAAGGGGAAGAAAAGTTAAGCTAACCAATAAGGTGAAATTGGAAAACAACAATAACAACAAAGAGCATCATCACATGCATTGGCAAGGTGCACTGCCACTCCCAACTGATCTTTTAAAAATAACACTTTATTAGGTTATAATCATTTATTATACAAAGTGATAGGTCTCATAATGACGTTCTCATTCAAGTATGTCATTAAATATGTTTAAGTTTCCAGCCTGGGTTTCCCAGACCTTTAGTGTCTTCTGCAGCTTGTGCCTCTTCCGTCTATTGTTACCTAATCTCCCCTTAGCAGCCACACAGGAGAGTTCACAGTCGGGTTCCCCAAAGCCCAGCTCTCTGGCAGTCTTCAGAAATAGTTCTCTCCGCGTGCCAGAATTTCAGCAGTAAGTACATGTTGCCTGGAACATTTTTTTTTTAATGTCTCCCACTAAATTATACAACATGCAGCTGAGCAAATAATGGAGATGCTTAAAGAACGCATTCCACACGTGTACTCGCAGGATATGCTTTTGGAAAGAGAATGCGTGCGTCTTCCTCTGTGCTAAATAAGACTGGAGATAGATTTGCTCCATTTAAGATTTCCATTAATTCCATTAATAAACTTCTCAGGATATGAAATGTCTCCAGAACGTAGTGAGGGCTAGGATGAAAGACGCATAATTCTCACCGGTGTCAGGCCCAGCACGCTGGAGAAAAAAAAATGCTAATGCGGCCGTTTGCCGCAGGGCTGGTGTTATTTATATAGTGCTGGCTGGGCAAGGCTGGCGCTGGAGTCCGGAGCACCGAGAGCATTTGGATCTCCTGTGAGGTGTTAGAAGTGTGCGCCTGTGCACACAGCATAAGAATTGTGAATCCGAGACCTTGGGGGAGGGGGTGGGGCAGGCCGCCCTCATTCACGTTGGTATCGAGTGTGTAGCTCCTGTAGAAGGTGTACTTCCAGCATCCTGTTTATTATATTTGACACTCATTCGGGAGCACTGAAAGAAATGGCGATTTGGGGTGGGCGCTGCAGTAGGTCTCTTGTGACCTAGCGTTGTGAGGCACCGGCAACCTAAGATTGACAAATATCCCTCCTTGCCCCTGCTCCTGCTCCACGGACATAAAAAGCAGCTTTATTTGAGTCTGGGAGAAGCGCAGAAGGTTGTTCTGGAAGGCAGGCTACCCTTGGGTTCAGGACCAGGAGTGGGGTGCCAGCCGCTAGGCACCTCGGAAACGAACAGAGGTCACGGAGAGACGGTGTGCCCGGGGTGTGTTCCTTTGCGGCTGTGGGACTCGAGCCCTGCCCCTTCGCTCCCCGCCAACGCCGATTCCGTGGGTACCTCCGCCCTGCTCGCCGAGGGGCCTCCGGGGGATTCTGCGGCGGCCCGGGTGTCCCTCTCCCCACCTCTGCGTCCGTCCGGGCGGCGACAGCGGCGGCGCGGCCCGACTGGAGGGGGCGCTCGCGCGCAGGAGCGGCGCAGCAGGTGCCGCGGTTACCTCCACCTCGGCGGGGGGAGAGGGGGCGGGCCGGGGCGGGAGGCGGAGGCCGGCTCGGTGAGCCCGGAGCGCGGCCGGCTCCTCAGGCTGGCTGCGAGCTCGTGGCTTCCGGGAGCTCCCGAAGTCCGCGGAGGACCTCCGAGCCCGCGGCAGGCGGCGGCCCCAGCACAACGCGCACGGGTGTCCGCAGGGCTCCGAGTCGCGACAAGGGCGCGGGTCCGGCGCAGCACCGCCTCCTCCTCCTCCCCGGCCAGCGCGCAGCGGCGGAGAGCTTCGGAGCTCGGCGGACGCCCGGGCCGCGGCGCGCATGAGCCGCGGTGGCTGAGGGCTTTACCAGCCTCTGCCCGGCGCCGGACCCGGGCTGTGGCGCCCAGGGCGCGGGGGTGCGCGGGTGACATGGGGACGGCCTGACTCGCCGGGCCCGGAGCGCTCTCTCCGGCTGCGGGCCCTCCTCGGCGGCGGCGGCGGCAGCGGCTGCGGGCGCCGGGCCCGGAGCGCTGTGCCCGGGCGCCCGCCTAGCTCAGCCGCGCTCTATGCGCCTCTGCGGGCGCTGCGGGCCCTGGCCATGGCGATAGACCGGCGGCGTGAGGCGACGGGTAGCGGTGCCGGGAGGCAGCCGGCCCCGGCGGAGGAGAACGGTTCCCTGCCGCCCGGGGACGCGGCGGCCTCGGCGCCCCTCGGGGGACGCGCGGGCTCCGGCGGCAGCGCGGAGATCCAGCCGCTGCCTGCGCTGCACCCCAGCGGCGGCCCTCACTCGAGCTGCTGCGCGGCGGCTGCCGCCCCGAGCCTCCTGTTGCTGGACTACGATGGCTCGGTGCTGCCCTTTCTCGGGGGCCTGGGCGGCAGCTACCAGAAGACCCTGGTGGTGCTCACCTGGATCCCGGCGCTGTTCATCGGCTTTAGTCAGTTCTCGGACTCCTTTCTCCTGGACCAGCCCAACTTCTGGTGCCGCGGGGCCGGCAAAGGCAATGAACTGGCGGGTGCTACTGTCACCGGCCGGTGGGGTGACATGGACAACTGGACCAGCCCCCCAGCCACCCCCTTCTCCACTGCCGCCTGGGGAACGACGAGCAACCGAAGCAACAGCAGCGACACGCCACCCCTCCCGTCCCCTCCAGGCAAGGGGAACAACGACTCAAATTGCGACTGCCAAGCGTGGGACTACGGCATCCGAACTGGCCTCGTCCAAAACGTGGTCAGCAAGGTAAGGGCCACGACCGTCGCGTCCCCATTCTTCCGACCTGGGTCGCCTCTGCGCTCCATCTGTCTTCCTCTGCAGACCTAGGTCCAGCCTACCCAGCTGAGTAACCTGAAATGCTAGCCTATGTATACACAGCCCAGCATTGACTGAGCTCCCCGGCTGTCCCCCAGAGGAGATGCTCTTACTTGGATATGATGCCAAGGTTTTTGCCGCCCTCTGCGGTGCCGGTGACGCTGCATCCGCTTCAAAGAGACCGATTTAGCCTTTTCTAATTCCCACCCAAACTCCTGTCCCAGTGTACATATGGAAAGGGCGCCCCTCCCCCACCCCAAGGTTCATATCCTCCCTCTATCTTGCTAAGTGTCAGACTCACGGCGGGGCGCAGCAGAGGCCCCAAAGACTCAATCCCTCTTCTAGGTCTGCTCCTTAGAGCCAGGACAGAAGTGTGTTCTTTCCACAAGCTGCCTGTCCCTGTGTCTCCCACTAAGAACTAACTATCCATGAAAAAGAGCGCTCTACTCTCAGATGTCCTTTTTAGCAGACCTCGACCCCCCCCCCCCCCCCGCCCCTTGAACATATTAAAGCCAGTTAAAGAACTGAGGTTATGGAACGAGAAGCAAGGCCCTCTCCAGCCATGCACTGTCCTTTCCACAGATCTGATTGTTGTAGACTTCTGTGTCAGGGTGTTTTCTCAAGACTTCAGTAAATAGCCCCCAAAGCATAGGAAAGATGTGGGAAGCTTTCAGGGTGTCACTGCAGCTCTTGTACAGCATCTGCTGGTCAGAGGAATTGAGACATGGTGAGTTGGTCCCTATTACCTACCTATTCGGTCCTCCCTGTCCCTTCCTGAGGCCTTCCATTCTGTATCATATAGCAGGTGTGTCTGTGAGGTATCTGTATCACCCTAAAAATGGTCAGTAGCTAGTGTTAGTCAATCATGATCCTAGGTACCCATAATTTTCCATTTTTTCTTGGTGTGTAGGAAATACTGGATGCCACCTGGTCAATCAGTTTGAGAAACATTTGTAGTTTCTGGCCTTTTTTTTTTTTCCACTTTAAACAGTGTAGTTAGAAATGGGGCAGTTATGAGCTGTTCGGAATGCTTTGTGTAAATGCATGTGAGAATGGCTCTGGATGGTTTATAATTGTGTGTGTGTGTGTGTGTGTGTGTGTGTGTGTGTGTGTGTGTAATCCATCCCGGCAACCAGCATGTGTTAGTAAACAGTTGTAGCTCCTGGATGTGTAAGATGAAACTCTTACATCATCATAATCATTGTTTTAATCTTGTCCCAACCTGGCCAGAAGCGCTGTGTCCTGTGGGAACTGTCTGGCTTAGTGATCCCTCTGCTTTGCAAGATAATTGAGAAGATCCTCCCTCCTAGCTTGTCTCATCTTGACTCATCCCGCACAGCCTCTCCCTTCCAAAGGTGCTTCTGTGACTGGTTCCCATTCATAAAGGGTAATATACATTTCTCTCTCTCTCTCTCTCTCTCTCTCTCTCTCTCTCTCTCTCTCTCTCTCTCTCCCCCTTTCTCTCTCCTCTCTCTCTCTCTCTCTCTCTCTCTCTCTGGCTTAGCAGAACAGATTTAAAACAACGACTATTTAAATGGCCATGTGTGCCTGTCAGAATAAGGCTTTGGCAACACTCCTGAGTATTTTAGGGCCCTTTCTAGAGTAAAGGAAGACTAATGGTTTGAAGGAGTATATGCAAAGAATGCCTTGTGCGAGAAGGTAGCAGGTGGAACAAGCAGACCATTGCCCCAGCAGCGGACACCAGGAGACAGCTACTCATACCCTGCCAGGCATGGCGTGAAGAAAGAACAAAAATAGTTCTAGAAAACAGGCTAGATAGAGGCATATTGGAAAGCTGGGCAAGTTTTTTTTTTTAATTCGTACTCAGAGGAGAGGCTCCATGCATGTGGGGGGTGGGCAGTGCCTGACAACACATGACAGTTACAGACAAGATGACACTGAGGAATGGAGGCCTGGGTACAGTAATTCAGGGCACACTTTCTCAGACTGGAAAAGCTAGGAAGGACATTTGATTTTCACAGACAAATACGATCCAGATAGAGGACTGGCCTTCCACTGTGTTCTGTTCCGTAACAGTGCTTAAAGGAGCTTTTCCAGCACATTTTGGCTCTAAGGCAGACTTTTCCCTCTGCTAACTGTGCTCGCTGGATTCTGTGTCCATGCACAAATGTAGAATTCTCGCTGATGCTGATGCTGGCATTTTAGCAGGCAAGTGTCTGTCCACTTTGAACACAGTAGACAAGAAGAGACGAAGCCTTCACCTTTTGTCAGTGGATATGAGTTCAAGGTTGGAGACGTTGCCCTGTGTCCCGTTCCCTGAACTATAAGCCATAGGCTGCCTTCAGCATTCAGCATGCCTCCTTCAGCATGCTGAAGCACAGTCCTGTTACTTCCAGCCCTAGTTGTTGGTTGGAAAGAGATAACTCCATTGCTGCCTTCATGCCTGGATGCTGGCAGAGACCAGTTAGCCCGAGGATGTTAGAATAAAGAGAGTCCCCTGGGCTCTGAGCTACTTTCCCCCTCAAGTTACACCCCTGACATGGACTTACTACCTCAGCTTAAACCCTTCCACAAGTGGGGCTCTATCCCAAGCAGGCCAACCTGCCCTTCCTTATAAAGAAGCGTGGACTTGGGTGAGTTCCACTTAAGTTCTCTCATGCCTGTCTGTAGGTCATTCCTGAGAATGTTTGGTTTTCCAGCATAGAAGGTGTATTTGATGGTTTCTTTCTTCCTCCTCCCACCTCTGTCCCTCCTTCCCTCCCTCCATCCCTCCCTCCTTTATTCCCGCCCTCTCTCTCACTCTTTCTTTCTTTATCTTTTCATTGTTGTTGTTGTCCTCCTGCTTTGCTTTTTCCAGACAAGGCCACCTCACTGTATAGTTCTGGCTGTCCTACAACTCACTCTGTAGACCAGGCTGACCTTGAACTCATAGAGATCCACCTTCCTCTGCCTCTCAAGTGCCGGGATTAAAGATATGCCCCACTAGGCCTGACTTCATTTAGTAGTTTCTTACCTGGCTGAAAACTGTCCACCTACGTCAGCTGTTCCATTCATAACAAAGTCAGGTCTGCCAGATTGACCCCTACATGGACTGTGTAGCAGAGGACAGCTAAGCAGGCATTGCATGGTCTACCCCGAAAGGGAGATGGGTGAATGCCCCCCACTAATGGAGCCCGTGGTGTGTGCACCATCACCTTTAGCAGATAGCACTGTGACCCCCAGTTCACCTTACTTTCTCTAGTAGCTTGCTTTCTCTAAGGACTTCTCTTCTTCTGCCCAGGTAGCATGAGATACAGCTCTGGTTTCTTCTAAATAGCTTCGAGTGTTAAGATCTCTCCTCTTGGTGTATTTATTTATTTATTTATTTATTCATTCATTCATTCATTCATTCATTCATTCTATATAGCCCTGGCTGCCCTGAAATTCACTCTTTAGATCAGGCTGGCCCCAAACTCAGCGGGTCCGCCTGCGTCCGCCTCCCAAGTGCTCGGATTGAAGGCGTGCATCGCTGTGCCCAGCTATCTTCATTATTTCCATCTTTTGACTTGATCCTTGCATCTGTTAGACACACCCCAGACTTTTCACCCCAGACTTTACAATTCCTTCAAAATAATGATGGTGGTAACGATGTTCTCACCACCTTTATTTTGTGCAGCTCTCTCTAGTTTCTGGAACATTTGACATGAATTATTTCCTTTGATTAAGAGTAGTAACCCAAGGGCAGTTTTAACGTAGCAGTGCCACTGAGCACAGAAAAAAACCGAGCCCACATTTGAACCGTTCTTCATAGGAAGCAGGTATTCAACCAACTTCCTTATCTCTGCCTTAGCGTTCTGTGCTTCATGCTGAGCAGAGCCCTCCGTCCTTTTGAGAGAGCTAAGCAAACAAATCCCTTTTCCAGCATGGCAGGTTTGGGGTGCTGAAGATAGGCGGGTCTGGAGTAGGCTCCTGTGGCCTCCGTTTCTCATCCTCTGTGCTGCAGCCCAAAGCTTCCCACTGTGTCTCGGATTTTAATAATTTCCTTAAGTTAAAAGAGAAAAAGGAACTCCATGAATGTAAAGCATTGCTTTTCGTAGCTAGCACAGCTCACCCTGATCAGCATGAGTATAGCCAGCTGCTGACACTCCTGAGTAGTCTCCTTGGCCAGGAAGCAATGCAGCTGACCTTCCCAAGCCCTTCTCTTTCCGTATAGTTGTGGTTTAAATTGTTCATTCATCTCCTGTCTTCTCATGAATTTGTGGAGATTCCTGACCTTTGTCTTGAAAGCTGTGTAACACCCTGGGAAATAATTTGTATCCTTTTTCTCCAAGTTATTTAAAATGACTTCACTACAATGTAATTAAGACTAAAACTAATTTTATTATCACTGCAGTGGTAATATTTTTTTTTTTTAAAAAAGAAGTCCACAGTGTTATCCTAAACTAGTAACCATAACTATTTTCCACTTTTGAGACGCCTAACACTTGTGCATATTTCTACTCTTCCAGAATGTTTATCTAATGGAATCTGCCATTGTTCTGTATCATATCAAAAGTATTTCTCAACCATTAGAGATATTTTATTTTTTTTAATACCTTATTTTTATGTGAATGTCTCTCTGTCTTTGTCTCTGTGTGTGTGTGTGTGTGTGTGTGTGTGTGTGTGTGTGTGTATGTGTGCGTGCGCGCACGCGCAAATGCGCGCGCATAGGCCAGAAGAAGGCCTCAGATCTATTGGTGCTGAAGTTACAGGTGATTCCGAGCTGCCTGACATAGGTGCTGGGAACTGAACTCCATCCTCTGCAAGAACAGTAAGAGCTGTTAACCAACCAGCCATCTCTCTAGCTCCTCAGAAACATTTTAAATTTCATACTCTTGCTGACATACTAAAATTTCTTGAGTTAGTTCCCTGGTATCACTTTGTCATCCCAGTAGTGGCTTTCCTGTGGTATACATCTTTATGCATATTCCTTTTTTAAATAGACTATAATAGATCCTGCATTGCATGTTTAGAATAATAGTATAAATAATGCATGCCTTTAGTCTGTGCGTTCAGGCAGAGGCAGATAAATGTCTGTGAGTGTGAGGATAGCCTGTTCTACATAGTGAACTCCAGGTCAGCCAAAGCTATGCAGTTAGATACTGCTTAAAACAAAACAAAAAACCAAGAAAAACTGTAAGTCACACTACTTGCTCTCTCTGCTCCTCGGTTTCACCGTGGTTGCCAGGTTGTATCATATATATATATATATGTATATATGTATATGTGTATATATATGTACATATATATATATATAATCTTGTTTGTGTATCAGTTGAGTATACATGAATATATAGAACATCTTCATTCTCTTTGATGTCTGCTTAGTATTTCTGTTGTCTGATTGGGCTATAATTGATTTAACTAGTTATTTCTAAGAAGGCATTGGGGGTCATTTTTAGTCTTTACTTTTTATATATCTATGTATATGCAATAAGTAATGACATTTGTACATACCAAAACATTTGCACACATTCAAGATGTTGTAAGAAGCAAAAGTTTAAATCCTTTGGTGTTCCTCAAGTGTTCCCTATGGAGAACTTAGCAATGTATATGCTCACCAACAATTTGTATGGTCCTGTTCCACACACCTTCCATGATTCGGGGAATTATCAGACATTCAAATGTTTGCTAGCCTGATAAATAGAAAAAAAATTGACTACTACTGCAGTATTTGCGCTTGTCTTGGTCTTTGGCAGGTTTTTACATTGCCTTCCTTGGGATGGTCTCCCATCTCTGCCTTCATGCCCATGCGTGTTCCAGCATTGTTTCCTAACTGGCTGACAGCAGCACTGTGGCCCTGCGACTGCCCCGCTCTGGGCACTTACTTGAGCTTCTGATTCTGCTTTAGTGCTTGGGTTGTGCACACAGATGGGTTTGGATAGAGTCAAGTGACTTAGTCTTTCCTTTGTGGCTTCTGAGTTTTGTATTGTTAGATTTATGATTTCTAATAGTCCTGGATGTCTGGAGGGAAATCCCCTGTTCTCTTCTAATATCTTTTTGATCTTGTTTCCTCTTCAGTTTGGCATTGCAATTCTATTTTGTTTTTATAGTGCTGGGAGGGTACATTTCTAGAAATGCCAAGACAGGGATAAAACCCACCACGTTTCATGCAGACTTGAATCCTCACTCAGCAGTGCAGAGGCCAGAGCTGAGAAGCTGTGGAGAGGCCTGACCCCTCCCTCAGGGGACACAGCACTCACTCTCCAGGCCTCTAAGACCTGAACAGAGAAACCTGTCCTAGATGGGCTGGTGTATTTCAGATGGGCTGAGGGTCGTGTATGGGGAGAGAGGCAAAAGAGAGCAACCGTATGTGTTCCCCAGAGGACAACTGTGTTTGCAAGGGCCATGAGGCATGCAGCAGGAATTTGAGACTGCCCATCATTGGGATGGGAATAGGACAAGGGCCAGGGCATATAACCCATGTTAAGAACTTTTTTTCTGGTTAGTGAAGACTTTCATGGGACATGCCCCTTGGGCTAGTATGCAGATATAAGTGAGTATATACCATTTAACTCTTTCTGCTTCTGGGTTAACTCACTCATTATGATCATTTCTAGTTCAAGGTGCCTCATATTTGACCACGTCCCCTGAATGGGGAGACCTGGTGGCACTCAGAGGAAGGATAGCAGGCTACCAAGAAGAGACTTGATACCCTATGAGCATATACAGGGAGAGGAAGTCCCCCTCAGTCATAGTCATAGGGGAGGGGAGTAAGGGGAAAATGGGAGGGAGGGAGGAATGGGAGGATACAAGGGCGGGGATAACCATTGAGATGTAATATGAATAAATTAATAAAATAAAATAAAATAAACTTTTTTCTGTAATTCCAGAGTAAGGGGAAACTGTCAGTGCACTGAGCAGAGTTGGGATATGAGGGTAGGAGAGTTCATGTTTGTAAGCAGTTTTCTCTCACAGCAGCATCAAGGTTTGAAAGTGGGATGTGCAGAGCGGACTGGGCTGTGCCAGCTAGGCCTGCCGCAGACACAGTTTACCAGGGATATGAACTCAGTCAGAGAGGTGATGACATGTGGATGAGAGAAAGACAGACAGACAGGAAGGTAGAGTGAAGAGGTCCTGGGCTAGAACCTTGCAGCTGCCACGGACTCTCAGTGAGGAAGGCAGCCTGTTGGGTGGCTGGGCGACCTGGTTTGTGTGTGGTCTACTGGAAGGTGGCTGGTGAAAGGAGGGGTCTGAGAGGGGGCTGGGTGGTCAGGGGAGGGGGTGGACACTGGAGCTCTGAGCCCAAGGCAGACATCGAGCAGCCTGCAGCAGGACAGGAGGACCTGACAGCCCTTCCCTGGGTGTGGATAGGAAAGACTGGTCCCTAGGAGACTGCTAGCGTTTCATTTGCTGTCATGCTAAAAATGAGAGGGTGCTAATTAAATGTCTACAAGGCTGAAAGATCAGATGTGAGCAACCTTACGGGCAGAATGTATATCCACTGCCGACTTTCCCTGTACCCCCTAGGCGAGACAGAGGCCATCTCGGGTGTAAGATGCCATGTCAATAGCAACTTTGTGTCCAGAGTCCTTAGTTTACAAGACATGGAACTGAGGGGCAATGGAAATGTCCAGTTCTTATCACCCACTGCTTTTTGTGACCTAGATGATCTTTTGTGCCCTAAGAATGCCCCCGATCACACATTTGGATTACTGTGGTATCGAGGCGTGCTGTTCTATGGTTCTTTCGGGGTAGGGTTTTGCCTCTGGGCAAATTTCTCTGACCTCTGCTCCTTGGCCTTTGTAGACCCCTAACTGGCCTCATCTTGTTGCCTTTGAAAGCCACAGACTCAGAGACACTAAGATGCAAACCTGTCATGTGGTTCTCCAGCTTGCATCCTTGAAGCCTTGACCTGAACCCCACCTACCAGTCTACTCCCCCTTGATACCTCTTGCAGTAGACTTCTCTAGCTCCCAGCTGGCCTCTCTTCCTCCTCAGCTTTTTACTTAGGCTGTTCCATTAATGTGGAATACCCTTCCCTTCATTCTTCCACCCACTGGTTCCACTGGCTCAGCCATCATCTGACTGACTCCACCCAGTGATGGTGAGACTGCAGTCTGTTTACCTCCCCACCAGAGGTCTTTGACCCACAAACTCTTGCCATCCATATTTGAACTACTTGCCCATGGATAGTACAGTAAGATGTGAAAGGGTGCTTTCAGTTGGCTGGTGTGGTTGGCCAACGGTCAGTGCTTTGGCTTGCAACCAGCTTATTGAAATCTAGATTAATCTTTCTAGCTTCCTCATTGGCAGGGTGGAGTACCCACTGCCTTACCTCCACGAGGTGAGAGGACAGGACACCTGGCAAGCATTGTCTCACCCCTCTACCTGGCAAACAGGAGGTACCTACCTGGCTGCCAGGGTTAGGGCTGTTGGTATGAGAAGCCCTGAGATGAGGCGATAGGTCCATCATACCTAGAAGGGTGATTTATCTCGCTGGAGCATAGAGGTAGAGGTGCCTCTCCCTGGAGAACTGGGTGTGCCCTGTACAAGGGAATCCTGCACCTAGGGTTAGTGTGAGCAGCCAGGCTATCAGCGATCCTTTTATGGTTGGCTGAGTGTAGAATTCTAATCTGAGAACTAAACAGGTCTCATGTGAGACAAATGCCATGTGGTAGAGAATGAGTTCAGTATACTCTGATATCTGACTGAGCTACACTGGGGGACAGTATAGATGGAGAATGGATTTGAGAGAGGTGTCCATGGTGACAGTAGCCCACTGCAGGGCTAGGTGGCAAGAAGCAGAGTGAGTTTCTAGGTACGACACTTTCACCTAGAGTCTTACCCTGGGCAGTTTTTTCAAAGCCATTGGCGTTGGCCACAATAATCACCTTCCTTCTTCTGGGGTGGTGTGAGGTCATCATCTTGTTCTTTTCTTTGCTGCTGTGACTGCTCTGGCTGACGGTTCCCAGTGGCATAGCTCCCTCCACATAAGTGACCCTGTTCCTCTGTGAAGGGGTGCTGGTTATGGAACCAGTGAGGGTAGGTTCCCGCTGGACTCCATCACTGCTGTGCGAGACTCTCCAGCCTGCCACCTGCACTGTGTGATATCCCATCAGGCTGCTCATGGCACGTGGCTTATAAGGAACAGAACAGCAGTGCCAGTCATGCTAACAAATAGAAAAGGAGTTTGCTGCAAAGATGCACCATGTGGGTGAGACGGGAGGCCTTTCAGGAACCCTAATATCTCCAGCACTGTCCCTTCCTCACATCATAATTGTTGTCCATGTCCTCATCATCCTCTCGTGACCCGTGTTTACTCTTATCCTTGCTTTCAAAAGTTGGCTTATTCTCCCTCCATGGGAACCCCAGCCTGGGGGGGGGGGTGGCAGTTTTCTGACCAGCCATGCAGTTACCTGAGCTGGGGAACTCTCTGGAAGCAGTGACTGGGTGTGGGACCAGTTTTCCTCTGGCTGGGGTAAAGGATTAGAGGCAAACGTTTTTTTGGTAATTAATTTAGAATAACTGAGTATTGCTGATTTAGTTGATAAATGCTGTAAGTAATTACCCCTTTCCATCTCAGTCACTCAACCTGTAACTTATCTGGCCATTCAGACTGGGTATGCTGTTGGCAGGGATCTCCTGAGGCCTCTTTTGGGAATAATTAAAAATGACCTTAGGCTTTAATTCCGTGTCACCCTAGGAGCTTGGAAAGTGCCCCTGCATGTCAGAAACTGGGAACAAAAATTGCAAATTCTTACCTCCACTACCTCCACAATATTGGCACCAGCTCCATAATTTACAGAGCCCCTTTGCAGAGTGGAGATACAGTCAGTGTAGTAAAGTACCAGGGCAGTAACTGCAGAGCAGGAGGCCCAGTGTGGATACTTCTGAATGTGGGGCTAGAAGGGCGTGGGCCTGCTTCTACTGGCCCTAGGCTGTCATTGTCAAGAAACACAGGTACATACACACACAGGCACACAGGCACACAGACACACACACACGCACGCACGCACGCACGCACGCACGCACGCCACGCACACATGCATACCCACATGCACACAGACGTCACTGCTGCAGAGCTAAGCAGGCCTGTACCCTGAGCTTTTCTCAGTCTGTCTGCCTCATCTTTTTCTTATGTGTTTATATTCCTTCACTCTCCCCACACCTCCCCTTGTAGTATTTCATATCTTTTTCTACATTTCTTTTAGTAAAAGGCCAGACTCATTTGGGGAGGGGCCCCACTCTTGCCAGGAAGCAGCTGTCACAAAGCCTTAGCAG
Source organism: Acomys minous (assembly GCF_964271855.1). Lineage (NCBI taxonomy): Eukaryota > Metazoa > Chordata > Mammalia > Rodentia > Muridae > Acomys > Acomys minous. The sequence continues at coordinate 59,525,332 of NC_140490.1, forward strand.
GTGTGTTCTAGGTCATCAGTGGCTGAAGGTGTGTTGTACAACACAGAAGAGCCAGGAAGCCACCCAGACTTGAAAGTGTGCTTCCAGGAGTCGGTTCACTTATCTGGACTGAAAACCAAAGTGCTGAGTCATAGGGATGTGTGGCCGCGATTGTTAAGTCATAGCAGTGCTACTGGAGTGTTTCTCGGACTTTTGTTTTGAACTGGAGAAAAGCGGAGTCAGCCCTCTGTATGATCCTGCTAGCTAGCAGTCATACTTTACTTCTTGCTATCATTTTTAAAATAAGAAAGAAAAAAAAAAAAGAAGAAGAAGAAGAAGAAAAAGGAGAGGCTGTCAGAGAGGCTCCCGGAGGCCTTGCTAAATTATGACTTATGCTTTCAGCCTCATAATTTGCATATCACAGTGTTTCCTCCCAGATTAGATTACAAGCTGCCTCTCCGTGTTTAAAACACACTCATCGCACTGAGCACCCTTGATTGTCACATGCCGAAGGAGTCCCCAGTGGCAACTGTGTACGCATAGCATGTAAAATGAACACAAAGCTGTCTCACGTTTAAAAAGAAAATTGCTTCTTTTTTTTTTTTTAATGTTGATAACACACGCCACAAAACTGACCACTGTTAAGTATGCGTGGTGGTCTTATGCTTGGTCACACCCTCATGTAGACTCATCCAGTCTGATTCTTTCATCTCAGCTATAGTTTAGTCTCTCTTTAAACGTCATCTCCCATCCTTTCCTCCACCAGCTTCCAATGGCCACCATTTCTACTTTCTTTTTTCTGTGATTCCAAGCATTCTAGCTATTTCCATGCACAATATCTGTCCCCTTGCAACTGTCATGTGCTGCTGAAGATGTCCTTAAGGCTCATCTGTGTTGTAGCATGTGTCAGAATCTTTCTTTAGGGTGAAGTCTGCTACATTTGTGAATAAGCTTTGTTTTGTTTCGCTTTTCACCCATGATTGGCACTTGGGTAATGTTACGAACAGCATGGCTGTGAACTTGAGTATGTCCTCGTGAGGACTAAGGCAACTCCTATCATTTTCCCAGTTAGACGCCATGTTCTGGTCCTGTGTGGGGCCTGTTTCTGGTGTTTGTCTCAGAATATCACCATGGGCAGGTGACAGAGATGGTGACAGAGACACGGAGAAGGAGCTTGCGCAGAGGTAGATCTATCTGTAATGTGCAGATTCAGATGCAGGGCTAAGCCAGCAGAGGCGGGCACGGCTGAGAGGTGGGGTGTGGTGCCCAGGTAAGAGAACTGATTGAAGCAAAGGAGCCCAGAGACGCACGAAGGCCGTAGCAGCTGCTTGTGTTTTGCTACGTAGGAGATGGAGACAGAACTTCCTGTGCCAGGGAGCTGGTGATAGCTGAGAGGGGACAAGTACAGGGTGTGGAGGGTCCAGCCTAGATGTAGACATGGGAGTCTACCCTCCATGGCTCTGGAGTTTGTTCCTGAGTCACAGTTCGGTTCCCTTCCCCCAGTAAACAGTGAGTTTCCTGAAATTTGTAAACAGGAAGATGGTAGAGGGGGGCGATTTGATGACATGGGGACACCCAGAAGAGACAAGCCAGCTTCATGCTTAGCCCTAGGCTCCTGTGTACCCCTGGATTCTGCCCACAGCCTCCCTGGTGCTGTTCCCAACAGACATTCACTTTTCTCTCTACCTTCTGAAGCCCCCTCAGCAAACTCCTGTCTTACAGTGTGGCTGTGCTCCTGCCTGCACGTCTCTTCCTTGCTCATGTATGCACCCCTGGGAGGCGGCAGCGTGGTCCGGTGTACTCACTGGGCTTTGCATGGTCTCTGTTGCTGCAGGTGATTATTATTAGGCTAGGCAAATGACAGATCACACTGGACTGCTGAGATGTTCCAGTTGGCCTCCTGGCTTAGCTCCTACAGCTGCCATAACAAACAACACAGACTGGGCAGCTTCAAACAGGGGCATGCGTTTCCTCAGTTGTACCTACTGAAATCCACTCAGATCAAGGCAAAGCAGGCATGGTTTCTCCTGACACACACCTGCACTGGCAAGTGGTTGCCTTTTCTCTTTTCTCCTCACCATTTAACCCCTGTGTGTCCTGGTCCTTATCTCTCCCTCCTTTTCATGTACTGGAGTAGAACCTAGAGCCCTTGGCATACCAAACCTGCATCCTACTTCTGAGTCACCTCCTCCAGTGCCTCCTCTTGAAAAGGTGCCAGCCATATTGGGTTAAGGCTCACCTACATGACTTCATTTTTCTGGCCTCATTGAAGGCACTGTTACTAAACAGCCCTAATCCTGGGGATCAGGGCTTAATCACACAGGTTCTGGGGATATAGTTTGGAGTACAACCCTGGAGTACAAGCACAGCCCTGCATAGAGTAGCATGGATGGATAAGACTGTGGATGTTTCTAGAAACCCTAGACTTGTTACTTGCTGGATGGAGCTCTCTTGGGGTCTGCAATCTTATCTTTCTTTTGCCCTGAGTCTCAGCACTTGGTACCCACATTGTAGCTGAGCAGCTCTTGCTGCCGGCTGGACTTTGACAGTCCATAGCTGGCATTCCTGCTTCTGTCCTCACCCAAACCTGTGTACCAGATGCTATTTTGTTTCCAAGGCAATGCCACATCTTTGCAACCCAGAACCTACTCCTCCATGCTCACCTCTTTCAGCTCTTCCTGCCTCCCTAGTCCAACACTCCCGTCCCCTACCCTGGCTAAAGTCTGGATCCTCAGCTCTTGGGCGTGCTGAATGGCACCAGTGATGAGGGCAGTAAGGGGAAATGGCTCCCATCTGAGCGAGGTCACATCATTTAATTCTAGCATAACCCACACACAGGCCACCTCAAACGCCAAGTGCGAATCCTTGTAGGAAAGGAAGTTCTGCTTATCTTAAGAAGGCACTGGATATCTGAAACCATGCATGCTAGGCTGGGGTCTGAATGGTGTTGTCATTGTGAGCTGATGATTTTCAGAACTTGGTGTCACAGTGCTTTTTTTTTTTTTTTAAAGCATGAACAGGTCCCTGAGTCAGGAGTGGGTCGGTCCAAAGCACTTGGGCTTACTGAAAAGCTTTGGAAAATCCCCAAGGCATCAGTGGTTTAAAGATGCAGCCTGGATAATGCTGTGTGGGATGATTCCTCCCCCTAGGGACATTTATTCTCTTTCCTTGATTGTCATATCTAGGTGAGGGTGGTGGTGGTATGGGTGCGATTGTCATCTAACTGGTAGAGGCATGAGCTGCTGCTCATTCTGCAGAGCTGGGTCTAGCCCTGATGCCCAAAGTGTAGAAAGTCTGGCTTGGTCTGATAATAGGGTAGATGGATATTTCCTGGCCACACTCAGCAGCTGTCTGTGCTGTAGAGAATCAGCTCTGTGACCTGGGCGTCTCTCCTGTGCAGGTGAGAATCTGGGGAGGAAAGAGGGATCATCTAGTCCAGGGTGACCCATGGCAGTTATCTCCTCCAGTTCTTTAATGGTAGTCAAGGTTACAGCCTGTAGACACAGCCTTTACATGCTTCTGCACAAATAGATGTTACCAACACTCTCCCTCCCTCCCTCCCTCCCTCCCTCCCTCCCCTTCTGTGTGTACACAAGGAATTGAGAATCAATCCCAGGGCCTCATGCATGTTAAGTGCATACCATTGAGTTCTATTTCCAGCCCTTCTCTTTTCTTTCTACTTCTTTTTTAAATGATGTTTTTGAAATTATACTTGCATAATTTTGCCCCTTTTCTGCTCTCTCTCCCACTCCTCTCATGCACCCTCCCACTTGCGCGCTCTCTCTCTCTCTCTCTCTCTCTCTCTCTCTCTCTCTCTCTCTCTCTCTCTCTCTCTCTCTCACACACACACACACACACACACACACACACACACACAAATACAACCAGATCAGTCAGCATAACATTACTTATATGTATAGGATTTCAGAGCTGGCCACTTGGTAGTGAGGCCTCATAAAGTTCCCTCTTCCCATGTTAGCTGCCTTTCGGTGTAGTCCTTGTTCGTTGCTATTTAGGCAGCCATGTGATGAGACTTCATAGATGTAGCCTCTCTGACATTTCTAGGAGATACGTTCTCACAGCAAACTTTCTGTCCCTCTGCCTCTTACTGTTCTGTCCTCTCTTCTGCACTGATCCTTGAGGCTTTGGTATAGGAGATTTGTTGTAGATGTATCAATTGGGGTTGAGTACCATCATTTCTTATTCTCTGCATCTTGATTGGTTGTGGTTTTCTGTAATGGTCTTCATCTGTTGCAAAGACGTGTTTCTTTGATGAGGGGTAAGGACCACCATTTATCCCTGGGTATAAGGATAAGCACTTAGAGTGCAGTTAGGGACCACTCCCTGTCCTCCTTCGAATAAGGGTTACTAGAAAAGGAAGCATTTGCTTGGAAGTAAATCGTATTTGTGTGCAAAATGTCTCTAATTCAGACAAACCCTCTCCACAATTAATTCCTAGAGAGGTAGTTTCCTGGTGTTTCAGGCAGCAGGAAAAGAGCTCTCCCACGGGACGTAGACATGGAGCACTGGAGGCCAGGGCTACTCATTAGCACTGGTGCCACTGGTTCAGCAATTGACAAGAACCCACTTCCTTCTGCAGTGCCGAGCAGTAAGCCTCAATGATCCTAGAATAATACCTCCTACTTGGGCTGAGGGTGGACAAACACACACTTGTCACCTCTTTAAGGAAGTATGTTGTCTCCCCTCTAGAGGCTATGGGACCTATCTCATGCAATAGCCCACTTTGTTCAGAGCATCAGACAATTTATGCTCTGGGTGTTAACAAGAGTCACAGGAGGAAAATGTCCAATCACAAGGGCAAGCTGCATGTGGTAAAACATGTTTTCTTTTTTTATTTTCATAGAGGCAAATAAACAAATAACAAAATCCAATTATAATGAACAATCTGAAGTTAACGTACTCCTGTCTGCTACACCTGGGAGGAGCATGGAAACACATTCTAAGAACAGTGCCATGCTCTGAGGAAACTGAGGTCTTGTTTTCCTGGAGTTTTCCCACAAGCATTCAGAATTCTCCTCACAGGACTCCATTCTTGGACCATGTTCCAACACTGTGCCAGCTGTTACTGATAGCTGACTGATATCTATCTATTGGCCCCTGTTCCCACCATCCAGGATCCCCAGGCTCTGCCTCCCCAGCAGGGCCTGCCCCTCCTTAGCTGCCTACTCCACTTGATGGTCCTTTGACCGAGTATCATTGTATCCTTTTCAGAGTGTGTTTGGCATTCTTGGTGTTGTGTAGTAAAGCCAGTTGGTGGCTGTGAACAGTGAGACCTGGCCACATGCTAGCATGGGATGTAAGTCTGGCTGCCAGCCACCAGAGAGGATTCTCACCCGGGTGGGCCCAGTGAAACTAAGTGGCATGGCAAAAGGGATGTGCTTTTTGTAAGGGTCCATCTATGCTTTGGAGGTCTCCACGGCTTCGCTGCATGGTGGGCCTTCTTCTTCTTCTTGCGTTCCAGGTTGCGCATTGTTTGTTTAAATGGTTACTTCATTTGTATAGAAGATTTATCTTAATACTTTTCTGAGAAGGCCAGTAAGACTCTTGTCTGTGTAATTGATTTCTCACTTGCCTTCCTGTTCCATTTATAACTCTAGTTCCTCTTGGGCAGTATCTTAGGTAAGTGGTCAGAGGGAAGGGTAATGAGGAAGGCAGGACTCCAGCTCTGCTGAGAAATCTTGTTTCCTGAAGTAGCGTTGGAGGAAGCCAAAATGAATCACACTGAACAAGTGAAGGTGTGTCAGTCAACCTTCCATTAGTGAAACAAAAGACCCGAGCTGATCAACTTCAGGAGAACAGTGTGTTTTGACGCACGGTTTTGGCAGTGTCCATCCATGGTCAGTTGGGCCCCTTGCTTTTGGCAACCTCAATAAGGCAGGATGTCATGATGCAGTGTATGGTAGAGGAAGATGAGCTCCTCATGGGTGTGGAAGCAGGGCCAGAAGAAAAGAAGGGGCCAGGGTTCCTTCTATCCTCCTCTTAGTGGGCGCATTACCTCCCAGCAGCACCGCAGACTGAGACCAGGTCTTCAACACATGGGTCCTTGAGGGACCCTTTTCCAATCTAAGGCAGAGAGTTATCAGAGACTTCAAAGGCCCATAGTTTATCACGCTGAATGAAGTTTTAAAGTCCCCAAAGGCATTTTCCCCTTAACTACAGTGAGGTGATAGTACATAGCAATTTTTCTTCACTGATCTCTTTGGACTTATTTAGCAAATGTAATAGCTGACTCTCACAACTTTAAAATATATGAGGTCTTGAAAGACCGTGCGAAAAGATCCAGAACTCCATGTGCTACTCAGGTCTTCAGTGAGCAGCTACAAATGCACATAGCACTGTGTTAGCAGCAGCTGGGGACAGAAGGTAGACAAAGGCCTTGGAGATGGGGGTGGGGGGGTCCTGGTGGGTGGAGGTGGAGCAGATGAAGGTCAGTCTGGGTCGGGGGACGCTGGAGCAAAAGGGTAGCACTGGGGATGTTAGTGTAGTGATTGAGACCAGCATTCTCCTTCAGCAGCCACTGCTTTCAATTCATTTTGATCACTGCTTCATCTGCCTCTTCCGCAAGGTTCTATACATGAGGCTAGGTAGTCTGTAGTCTGGGTATTGACATCACCTTTGAGCGTGTTTCCGTGTCACTGCATGCATTACTCATTGTTCCTGTGTGCTACTGAATGGTATGGCCGTCCCTCAGTGTTTGCTGGACCTCACTTCTCAGACTCCCGAGCATAGCAGGGTCCAAAGATGCTCAAGTGTCTTTGGTAAAATGGCAGCGTTTGCGCAGAACCTACTACACCTTCTTTCTTGTACACTTTACGTCATCTTTAGGTTCATTACTGTGTCTCATACACGATAAATACAGTGCCAGGAGTTATTAAACTGTATTGTTCAGAGAACAACGGCAGAATAAAATGTCATGTTCGGTGGAGAGGCAACTTTAAAAATGGTTTTGGATAACGTCTGTTGAAACATATTGTTACAATTCTATTGTATTCTGAATGGTTATGAATGTCTTACCATACCTAATTTACAAATTAAACTTTGCCATAGGCATGTCTTTGTAGAAAAGGTATAAATAAAACTTAGCTCTATTTGCTGTTTCAGTCTCCCACTGGAGGCTGTAGAACTTGTCCTTCTCAGATAAAGGGGACTGCTGAATAGGACAAATGCTTTGTAAGTCCTGCAGGGGCGGGGAAAGGAGCCGTGGGCACACCAGGGTTTGGTGGGAGATTCTTTATTACCCACCTTTCTTTTCCTCCTGCACTAACAGTACATCTTCTTTTGCAAAATGGATTCTCATCTAGACATGCATGCATACACACACATGCATGGGTGTGTGGACACACACACATACACATACACACATATACATACACACATATACATATATACACACACATATACACATACACACACACACACACACACACACACACACACACACACACGGACACATGGTTTTTCAGTCCTTGTGGTTTCCATTGCTTTTTAAAAGTTGTCTCTCTTACATTTTATCTGCGCACACTCGTGATGCATGATAAAGGGTTTTATTATGGCATTCTCATTCATGTATACACTATATTTCAATCCTAGTCACCCTCCACTACTATCTCTTGTCTCCTTCAATCCCTGTGCCCCTCCCCCCCATTTCTCTTCCCAACACCTCACACCCCAATCCCTTTGTCCCATTTCTATTTTCATGAGTTTATTTGTTAGGTTGGCTTGGTTTTGGTGAGCCAACTAATTTTATCAGGGTTGTTTACATGAACTTGGTCCAGGGGTTATTTACAGGAGGGCAGGCAACTTACCAGTTGCACACCACTGAAGGAAACACCTCTCTTCCAGCGACTGTTAGCTGCCTGTAGATCTTCAGGCAGTAGTGAGATCTGGCGAGCCCCTCCTTCCTCCATAAGGGAATGTCACACTCAGCCTTGTGCTGGTAATTACAAGTGCTGTGAATTTGTGAATGCAGGAACCATGTCTAGCCCAGAAGTCAGAGATCCACAGCACTCCACCCCTTCCTCTGCCTCCTGCATTCTTTCTGCCCCCTCTTCTGTGATGTTCCTTAAGTGTTGGAGAGGGTGATGTTTAGGGCTGAACATTCAACAGTCACTTACACTCAGCACTTTGACTAGTTATGAGTCACCGCAGCCATTGCTGTTAACTGTGAAATGAAGCTTCTCTTGCCAGAGCTGATTGTAGCACTAACCTACAGGCCCAAAGATATATATTTAGAGGGCAGTTTGATAATCACAACATACCCATCAAGGAAAACAACAGTATCTTCCCTGTGATGTTCCCAGCCAGAGGCTCTTGAACAGGTTTATAATATACCCGAGGAGCAGGCTTGAAATACAATCAGAAAAGTATTAGCCACCCTTGTATAGTCAGGCCACTGTTGTATCAAAGGGTACCTGCCATGTTGATATTGTAGCTCACAGAGGTCACAACTGAGTAAAAATATTGATGATTTTTCTACCTGGTAGCTTGTGTAGCACCTTCTGGCACTATGCAAGCTGGCTAACGGGAAGGAAGCTTCTAGCTCAGTTGCAGTTTGATTTCTCTAGCTCCTGTAATTAAAGTATCTGTAACTTCAGCAGTAGGGGCCTCCCTTACCAGCAGCTCATAGAAAGGAATTAAAAGCATGCACCACCACACCTGGCCCCGGCATTCCCTTTCACACCACATTTGCTCTATATCCTGCTGCCCTTAAAGCCTCTATTTTCCACCTCATGGGTCCCTTCCTAGTTTCCGGAGATGCCATGTTCTTTTGCTTGTTTGCTTTGTTTTAATATTGCTGACCCAAGAGTATGAAAACTCTGATGAAGCTTGTCCGCCCCACTACATGTCTTCCATACTGTGCATCACCCCACCCGACCACGCCCCAGCTGATGTGCAACCTGGTTGTTCAGGCCCATCAACGTCTGTGAACACTGGATTCCTCATCCTGTTCATCTTCCCACCCCTTATGTCTATTACTCCTCTTATCCTTCCGTTCTAATAGGTACAAGTTGATTGGCAGAATCAGGCCAGCTCTGTAATACCTTGACTTGCTGATGAGCCAGGCAAACTTCCTTCTGAGTCTCTTCTTTCCAGAGTGATAGGGAAGGGCTGTGGGGGAGGGGGAATGTCACCTCCAAGAGGCCCTGGCAGTTGTGATTCCCTCTGCATTCAGGCCTCACTGCCCAGGGCTGATGGAGAGACCCCGAGACATGATGCTGTCCTGTGGGTGGGGAAAAGCCACAGCTAGAAGCGATGCTGCCATGCAGCTGTTCTGTGTGACCTCGGAGTGACTTAGTAGCTGGTTCGTGCTGTGTTGGTGGCATGTGGGAGAGGTGTCCCTCCTTCCTAGCGCCTCTTCATCCTCTCCCCTGTGAAAATGACCCTGTGAGGGCAAACACCCGGGGCCTGAAAGATCCTTAGGCAAACCCCCAGACAACACAGGTACTGTGTCTACTCTCAAGCAGCCCAGTATAAAATGCAAAGGACTAAAGGGTCCTGTTTGTAGGGAAATTCCAGGGAGCAAGGGACTCCACTTCTTTGGTGATAAAGCCTGCCCTGCAGGAACCCACTGTTCCCTTTACTAAGTTCAAGAGGGACCAAGGAGAAGTACTGCCCACGTATGAGTCAGTGAGAAAAGCCTTTGCAGTTCACCTCTCACCTGATATCCTTGAAGAGAGCAGTGAGGGTAGGTGGGCATCCCATTTGGCTGGAATATCCAAGAAGCCAGGCTGTTCTGCAGGATGTTCACGCTGCTCTGGTTTGTGAGCCAGTCTGTGTGTTGTTGGGAAGCTTGTTTGTGCTTGAGCAAGCATGTTACCCTGACTAGGGCAACTGAGGATGCTCTTCCACTCAGATAACCAGTTAGAGGTGGAGCCTCCAAATATTCTGAGTAAGTGATGCTCCCAGCTGTTTGAAATGATGGTGCCCAAGAGAAAAGACAGGTGACAGGTGGCCTGTTGCAAGTTCTGCCTTACTTAGGTTCAAAGCGGCCAATGAGCAATCCTGCTAACATGGAAGTGAGGGTATTTGGAGGAGCAGGGCCACTAGTTTAGTCTTCTTCAAAAAGGCCAGATCTTTGCTTAGGATGTTTCTAACAATTAGCAGCATCTATCAAAGGATCAAAATAAGATGGTTAATTTTGTCTTCTTCTTGTGATGTGAATTAGACCCAGAAGCCAACCTAACTTCTGAGCTGCAGTGACTAGAGGAGCCTCTGTTGACACAACAGAGGGAGGCAGGTGTGTCCTCACTGTTACCTGGGGCACAGGTGGATAAGGGACACTGAGCCCAGTGCAGAAAGACTGAGCTTACACCTGGGCTGCCAGCTGGTCACTGAACAGTCATAGCAAATCGCTCAAGGTTGGAACCTCCTCTCCAGAATGGAGAAGACACTACTCCATGAGGCTCTGTGGGGATTTCTGCAGTGGTGGTCATGGAAGAAGTCCCTCTGTGAAGTGTGTGCTTGACTTGCCTCGAACCCCAGTCCTTTCCTCAGGACTTTACCATGGCCTCTTACTGTAACCATGCAATCACCTGCTCAGCATTGAGAATCCCCTAATTCAAAACTACAAAGTCCATAATTTAAATACAAAATGTTTCCACACTTGAAACTCTTTGGGTGGCAACATGATGCTACAAGTAGAAAATTCTAGATCATTAAACTCTGTTTCATACATACAATTAAGAAAAAAGTTATACGATATTACCTTCAGGCTCTGCATGCAAGGTGTATATGAGACATAAATGAATTTTGTGTTTAGCATTGACTCTCTTACAATATGTGTATGTAAATATTTCAAAATCTGGGGAACAAAAAACCCCAAAATTGAAGAACTTTGGGTCCCAAGAATTTCAGATAAGGAAACTCAGTCTGAATAATACCATATATATATGTGTGTGTGTGTGTGTGTGTGTATGTATGTATATATATGTATGTATATATATATATATATTTGTTCCAGTTTCCCTTCACTTACCTTAAAAATATATTTAACTATGTATATTTGTGTGAGTGTATTGAGATATGTGCATGTAATATTAGGTGACCTTGGAAGTCAGATGAGGACATTGGATCCCTTGGACCTGGACTTATAGGAGGTTATAAGTTGCCTGTCATGGTTGCTAGAACCTATTTTAGGTCCTTTGTAAGAGAAACAAGCTCTCTTAGCCCACTGCACCTTCTCTCCTGCCCCAGCAGTTAACTTCCAGGACACAGAAATGAGATCAACTCCAGCAAACGGCCCTGAGTCCTGGACATCCCCACCCTCACTTCCAGGACCTTCTTCCTTTGACTCAATTTATTCCCAATCTATTTGACATCTCAGCTTAGGGATGCTTCCTAGATCCCCTTAAATATCTTCTATTTTAGAATTCCCTTTCTATTCCTACTTTCCAAATCTAAAATATTGGGGCTACTAATCTTAGCTAAGCAAGTAAAAGTGTAACTGGTATATAGGGCTGACCCCATTCCTTTCTGTACTTATCCTGTCTCAAACCTGTTTACCACAGACTGAACAATAGCTTTACAAGCCTCATTCCCTCTTGTAGGTGGCATATTCTGAAAGGCTGGCTCTTAGGCTAATATCCTTGATTAGGACATTTTTTTCCCCCTGGATAGGGCATCATTGTATGGCCCCGGCTGGCCTACGGCATGTAGACGAGGCTGGTCTTGAGTTCCCAGACATCTGCCTGCTTCTGCCTCCCAAATGCTGCAATTAAAGGCATGTGCCACCACTCCCAACTCCTAGATATTTTAAACAGTTAACAGTATCCATCAGAAGCCCAAAGTAAATTAGACGTCTTTTGGTGATGCGAAATCAGCCCAAGGCCTTGTACATGCTAATAGCATGCTCTGCCACTGAATCACCTTTGGCCTGTGGTTGGATTTTAATAGCTATTGAATGCTACCCCTGATAAGGGTTCAACTTGGAAGCACTGTGCACCTGACGTTACCCAAGGATCTGCCCTGAATTCTCCCCGTTCTTTCTAGCTCAGTGTCCAGCCCACGTGTGGCTCTTTTTTCATCCCAGCCTCACCTCACCTGCCTCTCGTTTCTTAATGATGACCTGTGGCAGGGCTGCCAGGACTGTGGTGGGGCTGGGCAGTGAAGCAGAGTGAGAAAGGCCATTTACATGAGGCCAGAGCCTGGGATCTGGGATAGCCTTCCTTGGGTGCTATGAAAGGCCGGAGGAGGGGGAGGAGAGGATAACCAGCCGAGGTGAGGTAAACTGCTCACTCCTTCTGCCGGTGGGCAGAGCATCTCTACTTTATGACCCATGGGCAAGCCTGGGAGAAAAGGACCCTTGATGACAGCAAATGACTTTCTGGTGGCCTACCAGTGACAGAAGGTGCTGGACCTCACAGGCTAGATCTCAAACATTTCTCAGGAGGGTGGCAAACAAGACTGAGTTCCAGCTTGAAGACCGGGCCTGTTCCAGAGCTGTCTGAAAAGGCCTTGACTCGGGTCCTCAGAGTACTGTGCATCTGTACTTAATATAGGTAATGCAATGTTTTCCCCCATCCTAGTTGTTTTTAAGTTATGTGGTTCACTGGTGTGAAGTACTACCTACCACATTATACAGAAGTCGGAACTCTCTACCTCCAGGGTCTCTTCATCTCTCCAGATGAACTTCTGACTTCCTGTGTCTCTATCCAGCCATGGCCCAGCCCACATGCTCTCCCTTTATGCATTTGGGGGCCTCTAGGGACCTTGTACAAATCAAATCATACAGTGTACATCCTTCTGAGACAGCTGACCTTACTGAGCGTACTGTCCTCACAATCCCCTGTGTTCAAGCCTGGGTCAGGCTCTCCTCCTTTCAGGTTGAATGATAATTAGATCTCATGTGTAGACTTTCTTTACCCATGATTCCAGGGATGGGCACTTGAGCTATTGAGGCTAGTACGCCAGACACATGATCTGGTAGCACTTTGTGCCACACCGCTTTTATTGTTTTTGGATAGCATGATGAGTTTGGAGAGGCTAAGGTCATGTAAGAAATTGCCCACACAGCATGCAGCCACCACTGAACCTTGGCTAGCGGAATGGTTGTCTTGTCAGAGGGGTACACGTGCCTGCCATGCAGTTAGACGTTTTTAGAAAGTGGACTTTTCGCAGTTGAGTGCTTTCTGCCCTGGATGATCTTTTGCAGGCCACATCCGAAGGGTATTTAATATTTGCCCATGTTCTAACCAGCTCGTACTGATGACTCCCTGAGAAGACAGAGAACTATCATTTGTGTTTTCTCTGAGGGAAGGCAGAAAGAATTCTTCTGCTTAGTATAAGCATGCCTCAGTGCACGCAACCCCCCTTTTTTCTCCTCAGGTGAGTATCAGGGGCAGCAGGATTGCAGAAAGCACTTCCATGTGTTATAATTTGCATTGTGTTCATAGATGCAGCATTGGGTCCCGAAAGCCAAGCAGAGCACACATGTAAACAACACTTGTGTTCTGTAGTCCGCTCTCTGCCATTGAAAGTGTGTATAGGGGAGTTTCAAATAAGTTCATAAAATGTATTTATGCTGACATTTTTAGATGTGCTGAGAAAGCCACATAAAGGAGATATTAGTTTAATTTTCTTTAATTGAACATTTCTAAAATGATCCCTCTCTCCACTTTTTTTTCCCCTGCTGCTGCTGGGGAGTAAACCAGGGTCTTGTATATGAGCTCCATGCCCAGCCTGGTCCCTTCACTTAGATGACCACCTAATAGTGCTCTCTGTGGAGTGACGCCTCCAGCAAACAAACACTTCCTCTACTAATGTAGCAGTGACCGTTCACTTTAAAAATCATCATCCTCATCACTATTAGTAATGTGTGTGTGTGTCTCTGAGTGAGTGAATGATGTGTGTGTGTGTGCGTGTGTGTGTGTGTGTGTGTGTGTGTGTGTGTGTGTGTGCGCGCGCGCGCGCACTGAAGAGGCAGAACAGTCTGTCCTTTCAGCTTTATGTGAGTTCATTGGATGGAGTTCCGATGACAGGCTCTTACAGTAAGGACTTTTACGCAGTGAGCCATTTCTATTGGCCATTCTGATTTAATGTGGAGGGATGCTGCATAGCCTATACTATGATTGTCCCCTGCCACACTTTGGCAGAGCATGGAGAACCTTACTTCAGAATTGCTGTGAAGGAACTCGAGTGTCTTGACTCGTTAAGTCCAGCCATGCCACAAACCCCATATCACAGCTGTCTCCAGAATGTCACTAGAATCCCAGCCCGAGTGCCAACAGGAGATCCCACCTCCCCCAGCTGCTCATCCCGTGCCTGTGAACAGACTTCAAAACCCGAAGCGGCTGGGACTGAAGCCTATCAGAAGTCAAGGTTGCAACGTAGGAAGGCAACTCTGCAACATCTTGGCTTATGACTGACCCTCTGCTCAAGGTGTGAGTTTTCTTTTGCACACTCCACTTCCCCAGCCCATAACATTCCATCTAGCCATAGAGAATTGATCACTGAGAGCTAGCAGCACCCTTTGGGGAGGCTTCCCTCATTCAGCTTATAGGTGCTTTCCCCTTTGATTTGAGAAGACATCTTGGATAACCATTTCTCACTTCGCTTGCGCCCAGAATGCCAGAGGCACCCACAGGCCAGGAACCCCTTCTTACCAGTGTCTGCACGGAATGCAGCCACACCTCTGCTTCTCTGGACTCAAGGGCTGTATCTGAAAAGTTGAGCCCCAGCTGAACCCTGGCCAGCTGAGGAGCTAAGACTGCTTGGTCACCTTTTGCTGTCACACTGCCAATTCATCATAGTGTTTGTAGGAGATTAATAGATCCAGGAGGGATGGGGAACTCAGCACCCACTGGAGTCTAATGCGTGAGCTTTTGAGAGCCATCTTGTCGTTCTTTCCTCAAGGTCAGGAAGACAGTATATTTAAGGGCTGATAGCAGGAAGTGCTAAAGAGAGCTGGGTTGCAATCCTCGGATACTTCTGGGAAGGTCAAAGCAGAGGGCATTGTACTCTGAGATCAGGAGGGCTTGGAAAATGTGGAGACTACCATGTGACACTGCAGTTAGGAGCATAATTGATCTGCACACACCTTATCTGTCCTCACCTCTCCTCCCTTCTACCCAGTGCTGGCTGTGCAGACATGATGTAGAGTAGTCGGTCCCATAATCGGACCAACTTAATGTGACTTAATGAGTAAATCAAAGCCTTTCTGGAAGACACTCGATTGTTTTCAGACTCAAGTGTTACCAGCAGCCAGCAATCCCCGAGGACCAGCTAAGCAGGCTGACAAGACAAAAGGCAGCATCAGCACGTGCCAGCCACTGCCCAGTCATTGCTCTGGACCCTCACAAGAATCATGTATGGTAGGGTGTGTGCCTCCCACACCACAGATGTTGAAACAGAGCTTGCACAAGGGCCGACTCCTTGACCAGGGTCACACAGCTGTCATAAGGAAGAACTGGAACGGAGATGCCTGTCCATCGGACTCAAAGGTCTGTGCTGCCACTGTGAATCCCTACTACACTCCTGATGATCCCATTCAAGCGCCATTCTTGACCCCCCTGGGTGACAGCACCCGTGAAAGAGGTCTGCGGGGAATGAGTGAGGGATGGCCGAGTCAAAGTGGCTGGCAGAGTGCCTAGGAAGAAGGTGTAATTATGAAATAGGCTTGGTGTATTTATTTATTTATTTCCTGGTTTTGTTCTTGTTGTTTTTGAGATAGGGTTTCTCTGTGTAGCCTTGGCTGTCCCGGATTCACTTTGTAGACTAGGCTGGCCTCGAATTCATGGAGATCCACCTGCCTCTGCCTCCCAAGTGCTGGGATTAAAAGCGTGCACCACCGCTGCCCGGCTAGGCTTGTTCTTTTAAAAGGGAATTCTTTATTTTTAAGAATAAATTTTCCATGCACCTATTTCCCAATCAATTTTAATAATAAAACAATAATATCTTTCCCTGGGGAAATATCGCTCATAGTAAACAATTGAGTACAACATCTCAAAACTACATTCTGGTATGAATTTTGCATGCTATCATGTATTATTTAAATAAAATATGTTTGAAGAAATCATGAAGAAGCCAAGGATTAAGGAGATAAACATCATGGCTCAGCAAACACAACACACGTGAGGAGCCCTCTGCTTCTGGGAGTTGGAGTCCTCCAGGGCAGTGCCCTTCCTTCCTCCCCCTGCTCCAAGCCCTTAGCTTAATTAGAAAGCACAGAGAAATAAGACAAAGTGGTGCCTCACACTTGCAGTACAGAAGGCCTTAACAAGGCTGCAGTCAGAGGCCTGTGTGGGCCACATGCAGAGACCCAGTCTCAAAAGGAAAAGCCGTTTTTGCATTAATTACTCTTCTACTTGCTGTTACAAAATACTGACAAGAAGCAACTTGGGGAAGGATTTATTGAGGCTTATGTCTGAGGTTGTGGTCTGTCAAGGCAGGAGTGTGAGGTGGCTGATCACATGGCATCCACAGTCAGGAAGCAGAGAGAAGGAGATGCATACTGATGCTAAGATTGTGGTCTCCTTTTTTCCCCTCCCCAGTCTGGGACCCCCAACACATGGCATGGTGCCACCCACATTCTTGGTGACTCTTCCTTCCTCAGGTACAAGTTTCTGGAAATAGCCACGAAGACATTCAAAATTGAGTTTTGACTGTAATGCTATAAAGATCAAATAGTAATCTTTTTTTTTTTTTAAGTTTGTGGGCATGGGAGGGGGGTATTCTGTCATCTTTATAGTGGCCCGTACTGCTATTTAATGCATATTCAGGCATAGTTAACATATAGGTGAAGTGTGGCTGCGTGCTAAGCAAAACTATTCACAAAAACAGATGCAGAAGTGTATTGGGCCTGCAGGCTAAAGCTTTCCAGCTCCTGAGCTAGTGAAAAGACTTGTAAACAGGCAATTATGGTATATTTGATCATCAGGACATTTGGGATGCAGAATGTTCTAGGAGGTCAGAGAAAGGGCCTTGGGCCGGGGGTGGTGGCGCACGCCTTTAATCCCAGCACTCGGGAGGCAGAGGCTGGTGGATTGCTTTGAGTTCGAGGCCAGCCTGGTCTACAAATTGAGTCTAGGACAGCCAAGGCTACACAGAAAGACCCTGTCTCAAAAAACCAAAAACAAAAACAAAAACAAAAAGAAAGGGCCTTGATCTAGTGTGGGAGGAGACCTTCAGCTGAGATGATTGCCCTGATGGAAATGCGACCTGGATCCATTTCTGCATTTGTACTTCGCACCCGTTCCTCTTAGTCTTCCGCTTGCCAAGGCGCCATCAACTAACTCACTGAAAGAGTCAAGTATAAGCTGTGGGGAAGGTCTAGCATACTCTGGCTGGTGGTGGTGAGCATAGGTTTTGGTTGGAGGGGTCTTTTTATGGTGTTGGAACACTGAAAAGCATTCTGCCACTGAGCCCACGGCTCTAGCCCCTGGCGGGGAGAGGCAGCTTGTTCTCTCAAGTAGATGCTGAGCCAGGCAGGCATGTCAGGGGCAGACAGAGTGAGGTGGTACACAGAAGAGCAGCTCTATCAAGGGTCCCAAGGCTTTCGGCTGGTGAGGTCTAGGGCATGACTCCATCGTAACAGGAGTTGGAGTTCAGGCTTGGGATTAGGATCTGTGGTAAGTCGGGTATACGGAGAACCCTACGGAGCCATGTTATGACAGGTCCTCTCCCACTTAAGCCCTCATCAGTCTGAGGGTTTTTTGGTCTCAGTCAGAAGATTCCCATCCTCAGCTCTTTTCCTGAATGAGTGTGCTTAAGCACTGATGTGACAGACGGGTTTGTCCGTGTACCCTGTTACGTGGGGAGAGGCCCTCTACGCTGTACAGCACTTGCGTCTTGAGTTTTCTCATTTGAGCCTCGTTTGCTACTTAGGGTAAATTAGTGGGCATCTCCTGATTGTGCCGAGAACACACAGGGGGTCTTGATGCCCAGAGCTTTGTGGAGTTGGCTTCTTTTCCTCCCCGTGTCTCTTGTGTCTCTTTATGCAATTCCCTTTGTTTCTTAGAGGTGGTCATTCACAAAGTACGCTTTGCAGACTATGGCAAGATTTCTCATAGTTTGATTAATAGAAGGGATTGCTTATTAGCAGTTTCTGCTGCCTTGCGGATGTCTGTTGAACTTCCCCCAAAGGACACAGAGGTTTCCATCAAGAGAATAAGACTATGCCACAGTATAGAGCTTTGCTTAGAGCTATCGCATAGTATTTCCCTAGAGAGAAGGAAAAGATAAAGTGACTCCCTGTATTGTTTTTGCAGAAATAAACCCTGCATCAGCTGAGGTGAGAGTGCAGCCAGGTGACGATGTTTCTGTTTGCCTTGCAAACCTTGCTAGAAAGCGGTTCTCCTCTAACCCTACGAAAAGTGATCTAGTTTGGTGAAAGCTGAGGAAGCCCCGGCTTCAGTAAATGAAGCATCATAGTTTTTTCTTCTCGCACGCCAGAGGGCCACGGTAAAAGCAGGGAAGCTGCCCCCAGGAATACTGCTTAGAAAAGGAAATAAAGCATCGCTTGGAGTTTGGATGGATTGAAAATCACACTGTTAACCATAAAAATGGGATCATGGAAATGCTTAAGAATTCTAACTAGCTTTAGTGGTGTGGTTTTGGTGTGGGTCTCATAAAATAAAATAAAATAATGAAAAGCAAAAACAAAATAAAAAAACAAAAAGCCTGGCATGAAGGGTTTTGCAGAAAGCTGCATTCTCCCTTTATCTCAGACAAACTTGCAATCCATTTTTTTCCCCTACAGTTTTCTCCAACAAGCTGTAGTTAGTTTTTTGTTGTTTTTGTTTTTCACAATAGGTTAAAGGGAAGAGATACAGACGAAGAGCAATTGCAGTGGCAATTAACAAAAAAAACAGAGACAAAATTTAAAAAAAATATATATATATATATATCCCCGGAGTCCCTGGCAAGGATGTTGATGATGTCATTTAAGGAAACTCACAAGCATGCCAGCTCTAATTGGCACTTGTGTTGGCTACTGTTGACATCAGACCTCCTGAAACTGGAGGATGAGCTTACAGGCAAAATGCAGAGGGAGTTTGAGGTTTTTCAAATTAGGCAATATATCTTGAATTTTGATGAAGTCTTTTAAGTAAAAAAAAAAAAGACTCTATGCTACTAAAATAGGAATACTAAAAATGGTAGCCTTGGCTGCCTACATGTGGAGAAGCTAACTGTGGCTCAAACCCTCCCTCAGTCTGGCTAGTGGACACCTTTTTTTTTTTTTTGGTCCATATGTGACTGATTTTCACATGTATATGCATGCTTCTATTGGATGCACATATGTGTATGTGGGTATGTTCTTAAAATTCCAATTGTTTCTAGTTTAAAAGCAGCATAACAGCACATCCATAATGTATAACACACTAGTTCCAGGGAGGCCACGAAATGCTTTTTTGGAAGGAAAAAGTGATGACTCCATATTTCTCAACATTCCTGCAACCCAGTTGGGCATCTTGTTTTATTTAATCCATTGGAATTTAAGGCCATTTTGTCTTCTTTGTAGCATTTCTTTGAACTTTTTCCTTGTATCTCAACTGACTGTGCTCAGGCACAGAACAGGCAGCTAGCACTGTGGCTGGCAAAGCCCTGTGGTGTGCTGATGGCAACAATTTTCATGGGCATCTCTACCCTAAAAGATAAAACTTGGGGGCAACTTACACTCAATTTAAAACACACACAACACACAAAACACAAAACACACACCTCACAGTAAATTTCACCTGGGATAACAGACATGTCCCACCACACCCAGTTTTCTTCTGTGCTAGAATACAGCCTAGAGCTTTGGGCATGCAAGGCAAGCACTCTACCAACGCAAGTATCCCCAGTCTCTAATTTTTTAGATTGCATGAAAATACATATCCCCAGAAAGGTGAAAGACATATGATTCTTCTGTTGTTGTTGTTGTTGTTGTTGCTTTTAAATGATTTTTGTCTTGCCCTTATCACGACATTTTCTTCCCACATTACAGTTCATAGTTAATCACTATAAGATTAGTGAATACAAGAACAGTATAAACTGGAAAATAAAATTCAGTTTCCATTCTATTCTCAGATCTCCCTTCCCCCTGCCCCCCCCCCCGTGTGTGTGTGTGTGTGTGTGTGTGTGTGTGTGTGTGTGTGTGTGTATGTGTGTGTGTGTATGTGTGTGTGTATGTGTGTGTGTGTATGTGTGTGTGTGTATGTGTGTGTGTGTGTGTGTGTGTGTGTGTGTGTGTGTAGTCAGTGTATGTTGGAGATAAGAGGAAACCGTGTGAGAATCAGCTCTCCTTCCACCTATGGGCTCTCAGGTAGGCAGGTTTGGCTGTTGTAGCCTGGATGTTCTGGCCTGCTTCCTTGTCACTGTGCACACCAGCTTGTGCCTTCATGTCTTCGTTCTGGCGCTACGATACATAAGGAAAGTTTCTGTCAGTCATTACTTGTTGAAAGCAGAATTTTCAGTGGCCACATGGTTCCCTGGACCTTTTCTCGGAAACTCATGTGTTGCTCTTTTAAGTTACAACTGATGATGTTGTTGAATAGGAAACCTCTGTGGACATCTCTGATAATTTTTGGGAAAAAGTTACCCAAAGTGAAGTTTGCTCTCCCAAAGGGTAGATACTACTTAAAGTGATGAGCTGTATGTTGTCAGATTTCTTCTTTTAAAAATGATGCCTGCTGCCACACCTTGTTTTTTTTAGAAATGTGTGTGTGTGTGTGTCTGTGTGTATATGTATATATTCACATATATAGCTTAGATTTTCATTAGCAGAATAGAACATTTCCTGAGTATTTCCAACTCATTTATATTCCATATTTTGTCAACTGCCTGAGTGTTCATACACGTTTCCATTTAAAGTGTTAGTCTATATTGCTAAGAAAACAAAACAAGGGGAAAATAGCTGATAGTTAAGTGTGAGGCCTGTGGTGTAGTTTTACAAATCTATAATTCTGTTTATGATATTTTTGGTATATAGAAATTTTAACTAATTAAAGTTAATAAAGAAGTAGTAACAAACTAAAAACATCTACTAGTCTTTGAAAAAAAAGATTTTTATTTCTATGTGTAGGAGTGTTTGCCTGGATGTATGTATGTACAAGCACCATATGCATGTCTAGTGCCTGTGGGGATCAGAGGAGGGCACTGGATCTCCTGAAGCTGAAGTTACAGACTGTTGTGAGCTGCCATGTGGGTGCTGGGACTGAGCCCAAGTACTCTGCAAGAACAGCCAGTGCTTGTGCCCTCTGAGCCTTCTCGCCAGCCTCTCTTGTCCTTCCTTTGGATAATTTTCTCCCACTAGTTTTTAATTACAGACATCCAACCTCCACAATCAGATAAGTAACCTCTCTTCTTCCAAAGTCTCCCAAAATCTTTTCAAAGATTCTTCTTTTTAAAATCTACTAGAGAACTACTTCCTTATTACTGAGAAGTTGTTTTCTCTATGTCTCGTTTTCCCATCTTCTTGAGAAATGTGATTAGTTTCCTTGAAGACTTTTCTCTGCTCTAACAAGTTGACAAATTTGATAAATGCCTTAAAACGATACAACTTCTATTTCTTGTAGCCTGCCCTTAAAACCTATAGGTAAAAAAGCAGCCTACCAGATCTTTTATCTCTCTCAAAATTTTAAATCAATTTTTCGAGCAGAATACATAGCAGCTAACATGTAGTAGGAGATGTGTGAAATCTTTTGTCTTGCCTTTAAGCTTAGGGCAGAGTCCCCAGGGGTAGTGATCACGGTATGCTTCTGGAGTGGGTATGGTGACAGAGAGGGCAAGCGTGGTGTGTTGAAATGGGCTGAGGCTTGAAGCATTTATGATCCTGTTAAACCTGCTGATAGAGTGTTACCCTGCTTCCTCAGAGGGCTGTTCCCATTGTTCTCTGGGGAATGGATTTCCAGGAGGTGGAGTTAATGCCAGGGTGTCCTGCTGCTGGAGAGTGGTGGTTTTGGGCCACGTCTTTCTTGGGAACTCTATTTCAAGGACACTCAGTCAAGAAAGGGGCTCACTTTACAATTATCAGGCACCGCTGTGGGTACTGCAGGAGACAGTGATTAAACACATGGTGCCTCTTAGGTTTCTAGAACGGCCATGGCTGGGGGCTTCAGAAGGACTCTTGGCATAGCACTTTATACCCAACCTGCCCAGGGTTTCCGGTTAGAAGCCTAGAACTTAGGCAGCCACTGTCCTAGCTACCGGCTCCGTGCTCTTTGTAAAGCTACATTCAGGTTGTATATTTGAAGGGGTTTCCATTGTTCTGCTGGTGTTGGTGATTGATTGACGGAGGGAGGAGAAAGGGAGGAGGAGAGGTAATCAAGGCTGTTAAGTCTGGTCTTAGACTTTCTACACAGCCTTGCTGTATTTAGACTTTTTCTTTTCTCTTTTTGATGGAGTAGTTAAATCTTAAAACTCATTTTAATTTCCTGACTGACTAATCGGCATAATCTTATCTATCGCAAGGAGAACAAATTTGAGAGCCAGGTGATGACGGAGCTTCCTCATACTTCTGAAATTCTTTGGTGGATTGCTAGAAAGATAACCCTGTGTGAGGACGCACTGGTGCGCCCCTGTACTGTTGTTGTTGTTGTTGTTGTTGTTGAAGTTAAACAAGGGAGCCAGCTCCGTGGATTTCCCTCATCTCCGTCCCCACTCCCCCCACCTCCAGCCCACCCCTTTAGCTCAATGGCATGTGCCAGCGTGGGCCCCTAGAACAGTGTTGTAGGCGGCTCCCCAGGTATGAGTAACCCTTATCTTGCTAAGCCTGCTGGGTGCTCCTAGGTGCTGTAGGCGCTGTGCTTGTTGACTCAGATAGCATCCGGCTGAGGAAGCTGTAGGGCACAGGTGGCCAGGCCGCCTTGCCCTGGATTCTCTGGTCCACCACCCCAGGGAGGCTGAGCTCATTGGTGCCAACCAGGCTTCCTTTCCAATTGACAGTGTGAGTGAATCAGTTTTCCTCCATGTTCTAATAATTTTCCACTCTGGCATTGTTAATTGGTAGGGGTCACGTTGAGGTGACTACTGAACAACTTATTAGGTGGCAACTAAATTAGGTCGTGGCTGCCCCAGGCCGGGTTAGTAATTGCTCAGGTGACTGAGTTGGCAACCACGCAGGCTATTTTTCTCCACTTCCCTGGATGTTTTCATTAAAATCTCCTGTCTCCCGGCCATTTAATATAAGTGTAATGTACTATTTTGCATCGCTTAACCTTGAGTAAACTTATCAATGGGGAGTCTTGGTGGAGGTGCGAAGGTAGTTAAAAGTAGAGAGCGATTGGAAGAGATGGCAGCTGGCGTGTTTCTCCCAGGCAGAAACCTGGGTCAGGCCAGCTTTGTGCTTGCCAAGAATATGCCAGGCTGAAGTCTATGCAGGTGCAGTGTAGCTGAGAGGTGAACAGGTACAGGTGCTGCCTCTCTCAGAATGTTTAAACAGAGCTGGGAGAACAGAATGCGCTCACATCGCTGATGGCAAAGCGGTAGCTCTCGCTTTATGGCTAAATCTGCTCTTCTGGCACCAGGAAGGTATTTATTATAAATTTCTCTTCTAGAAACATCAGTGAATGTTGGCTTCCTAGGCTTGGAGCTTCACAGTTTACTTCCAGGTGGACAAAGGTGTCGTCAGCAGTGATGTTTGTGTTGGGTGTGGAGTGTTAGCTCCTTTTTTGGGAGGTGGTTGAAGCCTGGGGTGGTGCGGCTATCGGGTTGGCTCCACTGTGGCATTGGGAAGGCAGGGTAGAATTTTATGGAGGTTCTCAGATGCAAGACAGTCAGTCCATGTGGCCCAAGCTCACCTGGACAGCTTGCCGGATCCGGATACGCCTCCACCCCTGTGCTGGGCTTCCCTGTAAGAGTTTTCACTCAGAGCGTGGCTGCAGCCGCCAAATCTGCACTTCCTGCTCATTCCGAGGCGTTGGAGTCCCTGTGGTTCTGTAGCATTGAAACCTCCTTTAAAGAATGCCTGCATCTGAGTGCTTAAGTGACATTCCAAGCAGCCAGTAGCCTTCCTCCCTAGACACATGAGTACATCTAGACAGCAGGCCCCAAAACATCCTTCTTGGCCTTTGTGCGGCTTGTGCTTGGTCTTCCTGCCTCCCCTCCTAAGCTCTGATTCAGACCATCTGGAGGCAGCTCAGTGGATGGTGGAGTAAGTTACTCTCCCTCTGTCTCTGGGTCCTGCCATGGAGGATGGGCAAGTAAATATCCCAAGGAGTCCTGGGCAGAAGTTAGGGCAGTGACAGGTGGCCCCTTCCTTCCCCATCTAGGCCTGGTTCTTTCCTTGGCAACTGCTGATACAGGCAGGTTTCCCCCCACCCACCCCCCCAAATTCCACTGAAGCTGTGACCCTTAGCTGCCATCGTTGGCCTCCATTGGGCTCTGCAGAAGTTTAGAAACAGTCAGGCATGAGGGTACCAGAATCTGTGGCGTTACATTCTGGGTCTCCCCATAGGCAGAGACAGTATTTTGGATCAGGTTTTGGCCTCATGCCTTTCCCCCTTTCTGACTCTCTCTAACACACTTCTTGTTCTAATGTTCTGAAATTTCCCCGTGGTGGGGCATGTCCTCAGCTTGTACTCCCTTTGACTCGGGTTCAAAAGCTCCAAGCTGTGGCATCAGCCAGAAGGGCTTCTCTGTCCCTGAGGGTGGGTGGCAACAGAAGGCAGAAAGGATGGCTGCTGCAGTGCACCAGTCAGTCACTTCCTGTTCAGTTGCCTCTCGGACCTAGAGGTAAACTGTCTGTGCCTCAGTGCTTTCCACTTTGGCAAATAGGAAAAAATGATCATTGAAGGTCTCTCCCCCGCCTCCCTTCTGTCTCCATCTTCCTTTGTGTATGCATGTGAATGATGTGTGTGCATGATTGTGTGTCTGTGGGTGGGCATACATATATGCTATAACACATGTGAAGGTCAGGGGACAGACAACCTCAGGTGCCAGCCCCCCCCCCCCCCCCCGTCTTCTACCTTGTTTAAGACAAGGGTCTCTTTGTCGCTCACCACTATGAATGCCTGCCTCATTGGTTCACAAGCTCCCATGGACTCCCCTGTCTTCACCTCCCATTTCGCTATTGGAGATCTGGGGTTACAGACGAACATTAGCGTACCCAACTTTATGTCACTTCCGGAGATTCAAACTCAAGCCCTCAACATTTATATGACACGTACTTTATAGACTAAGTCATCTCCCCAGCCCTGAGGATCATTTTCACTTTTCCTAATAAATAGTAAAACTTAACTGCACAAAATAGACTAAGTCTCCAGTAGTGCAGTTAGCTGTATAACACAATTTATAAGAAAAAAAAAAAAAGAGAGAAGATATAAAGCTCATATTTCAACATTTACTGTTAACTCCTGTTTCCCCTGAGACTGTAGTTTAGAGGGTATAATGGGGTGAAAATGCAAATGTTGCCTTTCATATCTTTGTGTTGCCATAGCACCCCATAAGAAACTTGGCTGGGCCTTCCCGTCACCTGGAGTGCAGCAACTCTGTGGGGTGTGAAGGGCTCTGGTCACCAGGGTGTCACCCATCTCTTTGGCCATTCTCAGTTTCCTGTGGTGGTTGAGACAAAAGGCCCACGCTCCCAAATTCTATGCATCACTTCTTGTAGCCATGGATAATCTGTTTAGATTAAAGCACCCCATTTCATTTTGGGGGCACATTAGAATTCCCACTGGATTTTCAGTGGCCTAATGACAGTATTCTTAGTGGCGCATGTGATATGGCCCCAACAGCAGAGCCAAGACCCTTGTAGGGTTATTGTATTGTCCTTGTGATTGCGTGCAACTAGCTCTGTGTATGCGTCTCTCTGATTTATCTTCTGTTTGCCCCTCTCTAGTGGAATCTTGTGTGTGATAATGCCTGGAAAGTCCATATCGCTAAGTTCTCCTTACTGGTTGGATTAATCTTTGGCTACCTAATAACTGGATGCATTGCTGACTGGTGAGTACCAACACATCTGACACATGGACCTTTGGAAGGCACAGCACACCTTTGCTAGCTAAGGAGGCGTGGTCAGGGTTAGCACAGGGTCATGGTACCTTTGCTCCGCTTGCCATTGATGCCAGACTAGAAACTGCCACTTGGAGAATGCAGGGTCAAAATAGGATTGACCAGTGCACAGGGCAGGACCAGTGGGAAGGAGGATGTGAGTGCTTTCAAGACTAGCCTGAAGCCCCACTTAATTATGATAATTTATGCTTAGTTGGGAGGAGCTTGAGCATGGAGATGCACAGAGGGGCACCAAGTGGGTGAATGTACAAAATACATTTAAAAAAAAAATGGAGAACTGGGGGGAGTGCCCTGTGCCTGTAGTCTCTGCTACTGGGGCCTGAGGCAAAGGATTGCTTGAGTTCAGTGAGGCCAGACCTGAGCAGCATAATGAAACTCCATCTCCAAAACTAAAAAAAAAAAAAAAAGTAGTGAAGGAGTTAGAGAGCCTTCAGGCCTTAAGGTTAAGACCTTAATTTTAGAGACATTTTAGAGATAGTGCGTGGCTTAGCCAGGAGCTGCCTCTATGCTGCCAATGGTGAGGAGGACGAAAGACCATGATGGCATTTAGGTAGTGGACAAGGAAAGGATAGCAATGAAAAATGAAATAGAATGTGGTTTTGGTGGGCAAGGAGGGGTGGAATTCCTCCTGTTTTAGGGTGGTAAGGAGGGCAACGGCATTATTAGACCCCACTGCTTAGGGGCTGGAGAGATGGCTCAGTGCTTAAGAGCACTTACTGCTCTTCCAAAGGACCCAGGTTCAATCCTTAGCACTCATTGGCGAGACTCTGAGGGCACCAGGCACAGACATGCATGCAGGCAAAATGCTTATACACATGAGAATAAATATGTAATTAAAAAAAAAAAAGAGCCCATTGCTTACTGATCACTGTGTACCAGGAAGTGCCAGATGTCCCCATGCATCAAAGCAGCCCATCCTCACAACATCACAACACACCTACTAGGTAGCTGCTCTTATGATCATTCTTATTGCTGGCAAACTGGAGCCCAGAAGTTTAGGTCGGTTCCCAAGTCCACTCAGCTACACGCTGCACTCAAGACCTGACACCGCGCCGCATGGCCCCAAAACGGCTTCTCTGCCAGCGTGCCACAGCACTTTTATTTAAGGCATTCTATGGTCACAAGAACACTATGGTAGGGAGACAATTGCATAATGTCAGGGGCTGCCCGAGGACAAAGATGTGGGGTGGCTATTTCCAACCCCACTCTTTTATAAGAATCATTTTTGTATGTGAATCAGCATGTCTCAGGCCTGTTGACATAGGAATGTCAGGAATGCCAGGGAACCAACTGTGTGTGTGTGTGTGTGTGTGTGTGTGTGTGTGTGTGTGTGTGTGTGTTTCCTGGTGCCTTCTGTATCCTGGTTAGCTGAGAAAGGTAGCCAGGGCAGTGGGAATGGCCTCAGAGAAGTCTCAGGCCACTTTTAAGTGGTGGAAATTTCCTTCCTCAAACTAGTGTCTATTTGTGTGAGCATACAGTGTGATTTCCTGCGAGCCCAGAAACTGCTAGATCACCATTTCTAGGACTTCCTATGGGCTCATCTCTTACGTTCAGCAATAAAGCTGTCAGTGACCTCTGCAGGCCTCTTCTAGGAGCTATCTAGTTTGTAAGGATGGGGAGTTAAGTTTTATTTAACCAGACGCTTAAGTTGCTAGCTTTCCAGCACGAGCTCTACTGACCTGGCAGGCACTGCTTCCCAGAGAAAGTCACTGACAGAAAGTAGACATGTATACCAGTGTGACCCGTGGCCCTCCTTTGTGAGACATGCAGGCTTGATGGCACTTGTAGAGTCCTGACCCTGCAAGTGATTTGCTACAATCGGAACCACACGATTTTATTAAAGAATCCATCTGTGGAGGCAGAGGTTGTGTCAAGTTTTGTTTTTTGTTTTTTTTCTTGCTCATGCATACCCAGTGACCTCCCTGATCACACTCCAGGCCTGGGCCTGGGGACAAAAGACTAAAGGGTTTGGATCTTGCTCAGTGTGACCAGTGGCTGATGGCACAAACTCAGTTCTCTGCAGTGGCTTT
The DNA here is from genome assembly GCF_964271855.1 of Acomys minous. Classification (NCBI taxonomy): domain Eukaryota; kingdom Metazoa; phylum Chordata; class Mammalia; order Rodentia; family Muridae; genus Acomys; species Acomys minous. The sequence continues at coordinate 59,553,291 of NC_140490.1, forward strand.
CTGAGGGGTTAGGTGGAACAAACAGGTCGGGGTGCCCTGGGGGGGGGTGGTCATCACACACCTTGAGCAGTAGCTTTGGGAGAGTTTGGGTGGCCTTCCTCTTCAGACAAGTTTTATGTTTTTCATACCTCACCTATCTTTCAGGGAGGCATATTTTAACTTGTTGCTTAAGCCGTGCCTTAAAAGAAGTCATCCCATTTAAGGGAACTCCGTATCTCAGACCAGGGTCAGTTTCAGGGCTGCATGAGGAAGTTGTTCAAGTCATAGGGTAAGATTTGTTAATTTACGGACACTTAAGGCAGCTTTCCTTAAAGAGTTTCAGAGCTGCTTAGACGGCTCAGTGGGTAAGAGCATTTGCTACATCAGCATGAGGACCTGAGGCAGGAGGATTTGGGGTGGGGGTGGGGTCACGGGGGATTGCTGGCTGCTGACCTACTCCCAGGTTAAGTGAGTATACTGGCCAGCTTTATGTCAGCTCTGATGACACAAGCTAGAGTCATCAGAGAGGAGGGAGCCTCATTGAGAAAATGATGCTGTTAAGACTGGGCTGCAGGCAAGCCTGTGAGTCATTTTCTTAATGATTGACGGGGAGGGCCCAGCTGGTGGTGGGTAGAGCCATGCCTGGGATGATGGTCCTGGGTTCTATAAGAAAGCAGGCTGAGCAAGCCACGATGAGCAAGCCAGTAAGCACTACGCCTCTATGGCCTCTGCATCAGCTCCTGCCTCCAGGACCCTGTCCTGCTTGAGTTCCTGTCCTCCTTCATGGTGAGCTGCCATGTGGAAGCATACGCTGAATAAACCCTTTCCTCCCCAAGTTTCTTTGGTCATGGTGTTTTATCACAGCCATGGGAACCCTGACCAAGACTGTGAGAGACCTTGTTCCACAGAAATATGGTACAGAATGATACAACAGGATATCTGACCTCCTTCTCCTCTGACCTGTACAAACCACATACACTAGACACGCCTGTACCGTGCACACACTCTCACACATACAAACACACATAAAAATCCCTGAAATAATAAAATACCTGACATCTTCTGACCTCTACAAACCACATACACTAGACCCACCTACACCATTCACACACTCTCACATGTAGAAACACTATAAGATATTTAAAATAATAAAATATTTCTTAAAAGAAAAAAACACTAGTTGGATTTTCCACCCAGATTTTTGTTTAGAGAACACGGTGAGGCACTCAGGACAGGGCTCTGTTGAAGGATTGCCTGTACTTATGACAGCATTCATAGGCTGAATGAAAACATAGCTAGGGAGATATACGCTGAAGATCTGCACTGGCCTATGCAAAGCTGTAGGGGGGTCCTGCCAGGTCCCCTCTACACAGTGTCCCCCTCAAACACATGCATGACTATCTTTCCCCTCCTCCACCCCTTTGAAGGTTCTCTGCCAGCTTGCCCCATCTTTTATAAACAGTCCCTGTATTTAAATCCCCCCAATCACTTCGTTGGTGTGGGACATCTGTCTGGAGACCCAGTGTCAGGTCCCTGTGACTGCTGTCACTATTACATGCTCAGTGGCTTCAACACAAACTAATCATCTTACAGTTCACAAGCCCAAAGTGGGTGTCGCTGGGATAAACAGAGGGTACCACTAGGGTAGATCTCCTTCCTGGAGGCTTAGGGGAGCAGTCATTTCCTTGTCTCTCCTAACCCCTAGTAGCTACCTGTGTTTTGGGTTCATGACCCCTTCCTCCATCTTCAGAACCAGTAAGGTTGGGTCAAGTTCTTTCATGCTGCCCTCCTTAGGAAATCACCCCATTTGAGATCCTCAGCTGTAGTCCCATTTTCAGAGTCCCTCTTGCCCTGAAAAGTAGGAAGAAAGAAAGAGAGAGAGAGAGAGAGAGAGAGAGAGAGAGAGAGAAGAAAAGAGAAAGAAAGAAAGAAAGAAAGAAAGAAAGAAAGAAAGAAAGAAAGAAAGAAGATTCTAAGAATTCACTTCAGATAAGGACGTTTTGGAGATCATAAAAGATAAAAGCTTATGCTGTCGCTGACCTCTGATCCCACTCTAGGGAACCAGCTCCTATGAGGCTTGTAATTAGCTTGTAGTGAACTGTCACTGAGTTGCTGGCTTATTCCCACACTTGACACAAACCCCATAGACACCAGTGGGCCCATTGGAGAAAGCATGGACTTTGCCAAGATCGCATAGCTCAGAGATGACATGGTAGGAGCCTGGATGCAAAACCAAGGTGTCTGACTTCAGAGACCCCAAGTGCCCTACTGATTGATAGGTGTGACTTATTGATTTAAATAATCAGGGAGGGGGGTACTTAGAATGTGTTTTTGTTAAGACTTAAAAACAAAAGTCAAACATCTTTTCTAAGACAAAGTCAGAACAGGGAAAAAAAAAAAACCGAAATGTTTGAACATCAGGAAGAAGTGGGCTGGTAGCGTATACCTGAGGTCAGAGAGGGCTTGGGGAGGGGGCGGGCGTTGGAAGGAGGAGGATTGCCAGTTTGAGGCCAACCTGTGCTATACAGAGTTCTAGGTTAGCCAGACTGGAGAGCATAGAAAAGCAATATCCAATAGCAGTGAGAAGTGCAAGAAGAATAAAAGCTGAAACATTTAGCTTGGGGATTCAGGCCAGGCCCAGCACGGCCCCATTCACAGGCGAGGTAGGTACAGGGAAGTAAAAGCAGTTGTTAAGTATTTTATGCTCTCCTTCGTTTTGAGAGACAAGTAAGCCATGCTTTAAATGTACTGCTGCAAGTGAGTTGGATATGGACAAAAACATCTAGCAAGATCTTTCCTGGTAAAGGTTTTATGAGCCCAGCACAAACGTGGGACAAAGATTTTTTCATTGTTGTAAACACAGCCTTGGCCACATATCTCCAAATCAAAAAGACTAATAAAAATGTGTGGGTGGCCCCTTAGAAAGCTCTGAAGAAAGTGCTGGCCTGTTGTGCCTGCCCCATGTTTTCTCAAAACATGTTACTTTTTATGTTTATAGTTTAAAGGTTATATTTTACATATGTTATATTTTATATTACATGCCATATTAAATTAAATTTATAGGAAACAAGGTAGAGCAAGGCCTTGCATTACTTTCTCTTAAAAATGAGCTTTAAGTGAGAGTTCATTTACACACACAAACACTCACATGCACACATATATAAAAAGCCTGCTCTTTAATGAGCACAACTCAATAACTTTTAATGTGTTTACAGTTATGTCCTTTGCCCACTCTGAATTTAAATCATTTCCCTCGTCCTTGGGGAGATTGTGAAATGTGCTCATAAACGTTCTCTATTCCTACCCAGCCCTGGACAGCAACCATTCTGCTGTCTGTTTCTTTGGCTCCTTTTTCCCGCCTCCGCCTTTATACTTGTATGTCAATGCTTTGTCATAAATGTCTAGAACAACGAAAGCTTTAGTTACCCTATGTTGTGTTTAGGGCACCAGACCTGCCTTTCCTGGCTTCCCTCTTGCCCCAGCTTCTCCATGAACTATATCCTTCTAGCCCAAACCAGTTGTGTTAAGTATTAATTTGTTTGCTGCAGCTCACCATAGTTTTACTTGTACTAAGGAGAGACAGGAGGATGGCTAGTATGGGAGCTAGGGAACTTGTGGTTTTCCAGTTTCCATGGACTACCCCACCTGCCCCCTGATTGCCCCCAAGTACATGGTCCCCTAGTGGCCACACTGATCATGCACCAGTCAGCTCTGTGTGTGGCTTGTGAACTCCGTGTACTACTGCCCTTTCCTGCAGGTTCTACTGTGAAACACCAGAGCATTTGTATACAGTTTCAAGTGTCTAGGCTTAGTGTGCGATCCCTGTGGTCCCTTTAGAATGACACGTTGTCATGTAGCTGAAGCAAGTTGCAGCTGGCCCAGCCCTGGACCTATAGGCTGCTGGAGAAACAAGTCTCCTCCCTAAGGTAACAGCTGGAGAATAGAAGTCATGCCGTCCTTCCATGCCTGTGTGGACTTTTGGGCCAGTTCCAAAGGTTGGCAGTTTCTCAAGACATTTTATGCTGGGTGTGTCAAGGTTTGTGTTTGGGGAGTTATTATTGATTTTGTTCTCTTGCCTTGAGCTACCCTTGTTTATACACAGAGATGGACTCAGCACCAGCAGTCGGGGCCACATCGTATAGTTCTCTATCCTAGTAGCTGTTTGAGCTCTGCTGTCTTAGTTCTAGAAGGGGGAGTGGGCTTAATGTCCCACAAGAGGTTCTATCCCAAGGGAGTAAGCCATGGCGTAGCACAGTGGGATAGCTAGTGTGAAGACACTTAGCGCGTGCTCATTGGGTGCTGGGTATTGGCGCTTACCATCGCCCTCTTGTTCAACACTGACGCCTGCTTTCTCCCCCTCTTCACACGCAGGGTTGGCCGGCGGCCCGTGCTGCTGTTCTCCATCATCTTCATTCTGATCTTTGGACTGACTGTGGCGCTGTCGGTGAATGTGACAATGTTCAGTACACTCAGGTTCTTTGAAGGATTTTGCCTGGCCGGAGTCATCCTCACCCTGTATGCGTTACGTAAGTAGGAGCCGCCATGACTAGTCCCTCTGAAAACCAGCTCCCAAGTGCTGCTGCCTGAGGGGTCCTGGGCAGGAACTGTGTGTGCTAGTTGGGGTGATAGCACTTGGGAAACACGCACTCTGAAGCCTTTGTGGTAAAGGAAAAAAAAAATGCTTACAGCTTGGACTCAATGGCCGAATCAAGGAGAATGGAAGCTTGTGTAGAGGTTTGGAGATGTGGGGATCAGCTTGAGCTGACGTAGGGGCTGCTGATTTCTCTGGAAGTTTCTGTATTGGCATTCTGTGCACTTCAGAACACACCTGTTGGGTACCTCAGTCCTGGATCCAGCAGAGCACCCTGAAGAACTCTCTCCGGGTGGTCCGTACTAGGCGTATCCTGTACTCCTTGACATCTTTTCTTCTACTTTGAGGCCATACAAAAATCTACATTTTTAGCATTCTTTTGGATGTGAGCATAAGTGGTCTGGATTTGAAGTGTCAGCCTTAGTACTAGGACATTAGGTCCAAGGCTTGGAAGTGTTTGCTCTTTTGGAACAGCATGGAGAAAGCGTTCCGCAGGTCTGCCATGTTTGTTTCCTGTATGATCTCTGATGTCAACTATGGGCAGGTTTCACTTACTTGTTTTCGATTCTCTATAAGACAAACATGCGTCCACAACAGAAGGAGAATCTGTCCATGTTGTACTTGCTAGTGTTGTGCTTCTGCCCCACCCCACCCCACCCCACCCCACCCCACCCCACCCCACCCCAGCCATGGAAAGGCCTGTTGGATCACTGGGACGTTAAATAAGATTCTTGCTTCCTTGACTGATAACATGGAGGAGTTAGGCCTAGATTAGTAAGTAGTGATTTCTCGGGTAATAAGATGCAAATACTTCTAATTCTCCTCAGTACTTCTTTAGACTTGAACTCTCTCAGGGTGTTTATGGCGTCCCTGTGGTCCTTACCCATCACTGGTCTGTGCAGCAGGTCAGGTCGGAGGCCTATTTTCTCAAGTGACTCCAGGAGATGCTTGAAGTCACCCAATCTGGTCCTCTCACCAGGCAGCTGTCTTTTCCAGGCTTTAGTTGTCACAGGGACCCAGCAACCTAGTCCTTCCCATAGGCTACCTCTGTAGGAAGATGGCAGACCACACAGCCTCAATTGTACACCCTAGTCAAAAGAGTTCAGGAGAAATTGCCCCATAGCAGAGGTGGCCTCTCCTTTTACCTTACATGTCAAGGGCTCATGATTTGCTGAGGCTATTTAGGTCACAGCAGAAGAGAACACCAGATGAGCCACCCCATTAGCCAAGGCTAAGGAAGAAGGATGGGGAAAGGATGCATATGTGCCTAGCACCTGCATCTCTGAGTCTATCCCTGGATTAACCTGGCCCACATGTGAATGGTACCTGAACTGTGTACTGACTTGTGCTGACCCCCCAGTGAAAGTCATTTCTGTATTTATGCTGAGTTTGAGAGAGGCACATTTCATGGGAATATAGGCTTGGTGGACCTCTTTTTTGGCCTGCCCTCTTCTATCTCTGATATCTGGGCCTTCCTGTAGCACAGGTCCCCTGGGCGGTGCCAGCTCTACTGGTAGGGCCTTTGCCATTAAGTATATGAGTCAGAGCTTATTACAGGTTCCTGACAAACCATTTAATTTTTGTTCGTTAATTTGTTTATTAAGCTTGAAAAGAATTTTGGAAGCTGGGAAGGTGGCACTACCTATACAACAAAGACCATACTTAGCCTAGGAAATGGGTTTGCTTCTATCTCCTAGGTATAAAATCATACAATTTGGCTGTTTGCATACTGTTATGAAGAGAGCTAGATAGTAAAAATATTCGGCATTGTGGGCCATATGGTCTCTGTCGTAGTTACTTTGCTCTGCCACTGGAACATGAAAGTAGGCATATATGTGTGTGTGTGTGTGTGTGTGTGTGTGTGTGTGTGTGTGTGTGTGTGTGTATAAAATGAATAGCTGTAGCTGGGTTACCATGCAACTTTATTCATTGATTCACTGAAACAGACTGTGGACCATATTGGGCCAGTAGTCTAGACCCTTCTAAGCACAGATACAAGTGCTTCCTGTGTTGGGCTGACAACACAAGCTTTACATCCTGTCCTCTCTTAATTTCACCTTAATGTCCCTAGTTTAATTCCTTCTCTGTACAATGTTCTGTCTCTGGTAATTATCTTACTGCATGTATTTGTATAAGCAGCCTGCCAATTTTTTTTCTGAAGTAAAATAAGCTATTAAAAACAATTGTGTTTGTGGATGGAGAGATGGCTCAGTGGTTAATAGCTCTCACTGCCCTTTAAGAGGACTGGAGTATGGTTTCCGGTGTGTCGGGAAGTCTACTGCTACCTGCAGCTTTAGCTCGAGGCCATCCAACACCCTCTTCTGGTCTCCATGGTTTCCAGAATACACAGTGATGCACGCATATACACAAATAGATAATCAGATTAATCTATTTTTTAATGAGTCATGTTTTTTTCAAGTTGAGAATAGCATACAAGCAACATGACACATGCAATTGCAATAAAAATGTACAAATGTGACACAGAGGCCTCCTATATGAGCTAACAATTAGTTCAGATAGCACAACTGAAATTAAGCAAACGAATGTGAACAATAGTTTGAGAACACATTGAAGTGGTGAAAATTAAGACAATTTTATTAAGAGATGCCAGAGAGGCCACCCAACAATGGAGAATGAAAACAAAACAAACAAACAAAAAAAGAACCAAAGTCATAATTGGCAGTGGACAAGGGTAGCTGGGGTGGCCCAGTTCTCTAAATGCCTGGGCCATCTTGGGGGCCAGCCCTCAATATAGGAGCTGATGACCAGACATAAAGAGTTGCCTTCAGTTAACAGAGCAGGGCGTTGTGAATTTTCAATTAGCATGCTTGCTAGCTTTTCAGACCCAAGTAGCATATGCACATGGGTAAAAGCCTGTGAATGTAGCTTAGAAGAGGTATTGATAAGTTGGTCCATGGGGTAAAGTAGTTCTTAGCTCTAAAGACACATGTAAAACTTCTGGACCTTAATCCTTTGCAAGTGACACTTTTAATGGTCCCCACATTTTCTTCTCCTTCTTCTAGAAGTGCTTTATATCACTTAAAGAAAGCCTCAGCTGGGAAGGGCTGGCCTTTGTCAAAGCAGAACTGGGCTTTATTCTGTTTTTAATCTTGCAAGTGCTTGGTAACAGAACTAGAAAAATAAGGATTTTTGCCATTTTGATTTCTTATGTAGCGTGCCATGAGGCTGGCATTTCGTTTCAAGAAATGCTGCCACCTGGGCAGTGGTGGTGCACGCCTTTAATCCCAGCACTTGAGAGGCAGAGGCAGGCGGATCTTGAGGCCAGCCTGGTCTATACAGCTAGTTCCAAGAAAGCCAGGGCTATACAGAGAAGCCCTGTCTTGAAAAATAAAAACCAATGAAACAACAACGACAACAGAAGAATTCTGCTGACTTGTGGATATTTTCTGCTTTATTAACAAGGTTACCTAAGGTTTTTGTTTTTTATGCTTTGGATTTTGTTCTAAGGTGCACTGTGGTTAACTATTCTGTCCTTTAAACTTTTGTTTTCTTCAAGTTGCCAATGGGATAAGTGGTTGTATAATTAGGACATAAAATAGAGATTATTGGTGTCTTTCTAGAGACTTTGAACAGAAGCAGAGTGTACGCTATCAAGAAAACAGGCCAGGTCTGCACAGGACCACAAGAGTGGTGCCTGCTCCTGCTGCTGAGACCATAGTGAGGCACCCAGGCACTTAAACACACTTGGGCTACATTGGAGGGTGGGTTTTCCTTTTTTTTTTTTTTTTAACCTATGAGTGTGAGTATATTTGCATTCACACACACCCACTTGCACATGGTGCAACACTGGATTTAGTAGTAAGAGACACAGACAAGAACTACAAATCACATCTCCCTATCTCTTTATGAAAAGTCAAGCAGTCTAATCAAGAACAAAAGAGAACATTATATAAGCAGATCCAACTGATTGTGGCCTGACTCTCGTTCCCAGCTGAGATCATAATGTCACAGGTGAGGTGCTCCAGCACTGCTTTAAAGCAAGCGTCTGCACACTGTGGTGCTCACTTGTGGTTGGTTGCAGCTCCTTAGGAAGCTGCAGTTGTAGGAAGGCTTGAGACCAGGGGTTTACGACCAGCCTAGACAGCATAATGGAGCATGTCTCTTTAAAAACAAAACAAAAAAAGAAAAAAGAAAAAAAAAAAGTGGAGAAAAAAAAAAAAGCCAAGATTATTGCCTTGTTGTTTTTAAGTTGATTTGATATAGGATATAGTAGAGTTTTTGTTGTTTTGTGTTTGGTTGGTTTGTTTATTGATTGGCTCACTTGTTTTTGCAATGCTGTGGATAGGATACGGGTCCTTGAATATTCAAGTAAAAAGTGCTATTACTGAGCTATGCCTCTGGCCCATTTTTTTTTTTTTTACCATTTTTTAAAATTTTTTTTTTTTTTTTTTTGGTTTTTCGAGACAGGATTTCTATGTGTAGCCTTGCCTGTCCTGGACTCACTCTGTAGACCAGGTTGGCCTCGAACTCACAGCGATCCTCCTGCCTCTGCCTCCCGAGTGCTGGGATTAAAGGCGTGCACCACCACCACCCGGCCTCTGGCACATTTTTTTTTAAAAACCTTTTCTCAATGTATTTTTGTGGGTTTTTAGAAAATGTCTTTTATTTCTCCCCTTTCCTCCCCACTTCTCTTTCCTCCCTCCAAACCCTTATATCCTTTCCTTGATGCCTTTCAAATTCTTGTCCTCTGTTTTCATTAATTGTTGCATATATGCACGTATATGTATTTACACACACACACACACACACACACACACACATACACACACACATATCTTTCCTTATATAACTCACCCAGCCTCTAGAATGTTACTTGTATGTATGTTTTCAGGGCAGACCACTTAGTACTCTTTTTAGTTCCTCTGGTCATTAAATCTCCACCTTTTCCCTTACTGTCACTAGCTCCACCTTCCCATAATTCCAATTTTCTGGCTTGAAACAACGAGTGTTACCTTTTGGTAACAGAGACCTTGCCTAGAGATGGCCATGTGACTGTAACTATGTAACTTGTTTTTAGCTATCGGTAAATACTTTTTGTGAGAAATTCCCTCAGAGAGGTTCTCATTATAACAACCCTCCTTAAGCCTAAGCACCCAAACAACGGAATGGATTTTACACATAATTAAAAAACGGTCAGAGATTGTAAAGTGCCTAAGTTACTGATGACATTGCAAAATTAGAATTCAAGTCTTGATTTAATTACTGAGACTAGAGAAAAATAATAGGTGTGGTGGCGCATGCCTTTAATCCCAGCACTTGGGAGGCACAGGCAGGCAGATCTCTGTGAGTTCGAGGCCAGCCTGGTCTACAAAGCGAGTCCAGGACAACCAAGTCTATTACACAGAGAAACTCTGTCTCGAAAAATGAAAAATTAAATAAAATGTACAGTTTGCTCTAGGTGGCATATTGGAGTTTTTTTCCCCCTGATATGACACTAATGAATTTAAACTCTCAAGGAAACGTTGAATAATTTCTACTCCGTGAGGACAGGATGACACATATTCTTACTCTACTGTGTATTTTTATACTTACACATTCTTTTGAAGTCCTGTAATTTGTATTGCTTGCTTTTCTGTATTTGTGCTGCTAAAAATTTAGGAGCTTATTTCAATCAACAAGATTGCTACATATCACCGCCACACTGTATTTTTTTTCCTTTTTTTATTAATTTATTCTTGTTACATCTCAATGGTTATCCCATCCCTTGTATCCTCCCATTCCTCCCTCCCTCCCATTTTCCCCTTATTCCCCTCCCCTATGACTGTTCCTGAGGGGGATTTCCTCCCCCTGTATATGCTCATAGGGTATCAAGTCTCTTCTTGGTAACCTGCTGTCCTTCCTCTGAGTGCCACCAGGTCTCCCCCTCCAGGAGACATGGTCAAAGGTGAGGCACCAGAGTACGTGAGAAAGTAATATCCCACTCTCCACTCTACTGTGGAGAATATTCTGACCATTGGCTAGATCTAGGTAGGGGTTTAAAGTTTTACAGCCTGTATTGTCCTTGGCTGGTGCCTTAGTTTGAGCAGGACCCCTGGGCCCAAATCTGCCTATCATAATGTTCTACTTGTAGGTTTCCAGGACCCTCTGGATCCTTCTACTTTGCCATTCTCCCATGCTTCTCTCATCTAGAGTCCCAATAGAATGTCTTCCCCTCTGTCTCAGTTTCCTGGTAAGTGAAGGCTTTCATGGGACATGCCCCTTGGGCTAATATGCAGATATAAGTGTATTTGTATTTTTTTTTCTTTTACTCCAGTGACTATACCACATGGCTCCACGTAGTGAGTGGCAGCCATGTGGAATGAGGGGAATGGAGCTGGGTGAGCTTTGGAATGGAGAGAATGGGGGCCGCCTGTTGAGCAAGTAGCTGACTGCTCTGGAGTGCGGACATTTGCCTTGCGCTGGGGGAGGCAGGTTCCCCGAGGTCATGTGCTCGGTGGCTCTTTTCTGCCCTGTCCTCCTCCATCTCTGAAGCCTGGGTCTTCCTGAAGCACACTCTTTGGATCTGTCATCCCGGTTCCCTGCGGGTCAGCGCTACTGACAGGGCCTTTTCTATCCACACGAGGCGGAGTTTACCATAGGCTTTAGACAAACCTTTTTATTTTAACTAGACTTTTTTTTTTCTTGGATAAGGAAAGCTTACGTAAACATTAGGACCTGTTTTCAAATCCCCAACACTGATATAAAAAGTTGGAGGATGGACTGGAGTGGTGGCTCAGAGCTTACGAGGACTTATGGCTCTCTCAGAGACCCAAGTTTTCTTTCTAGCACCTACATGGCAGCTCAAAACTGTCTGCCAGTCCACTCCAAACAGACCCAAAGCTGCCGTCCAGCCTCTGCAGGCGCTGTGCTGGACGCACATGTCACACACACAGACGCACAGCCAAATACTCATGCATATAAAAGGAAAAATCAATAATCTTCTAAAAGTTAGGCATGGCTGCATGTGCCTGTAACCTTAGTGCTATAGAGGGATAAAGCCGGGGGGATCTCTGAGACTTGGTGGCCAGAGGCACAGCACAGGTTCAGTGAGAGATGAACCTTCCCCTTAAGGGAAGACGTAATGGTGACAGTGGCGGAGACGCAGCTTCTTCCTGTGCTTTCCACATGCGTATAGGCACATGCACTTGAACACGTACCACACACACACACACACACACACACACACACACACACACACACACACTTAACTTTTTCCCTGCTCTGGCTCAATTTGGCTTGGTTAGGGAACCCATGGGTTGAAGGCTCTCTACCAGTCATCCTGCGAGTAAATTGTGAAAAGCAAAGCAATAAATTTATCGGGGGGGGGGGGGGGAAATAGAGGTGAATATGGTGGGTACTTTCTGCCCTGTAATCCCAGTGCTCACTTGGGAGATTGAGATAGAAGGATTGCCCTGAACTGTAGAGTTGACATTGTGGCCAGCCTCGGCTACAAAATGAGACCCTATTTCAAAAAAAATATTTTTTAAAAAATTGAACTGGAGCTCTTGCCTTTAAATCTTCCCTCTGAGCCATCTCTGAGCAACAGAGCTCCTCGTGTCACCATGGGTGGTGAGAGGGGATAGAAACAGCTGGTGTAGAGACAATGTGCAGTGGCAGAGGGACATGGAGGGTGACTTGTCCAGCAGGAAGCCATACTTTGCCACTTAAGACTTCTTTAAAATAAGAAAAAAACCCTATGTCAGTCCTCAAACAAAAAGTATTTGTGAGTGCCTGTAGAGCTGTCCAGGTGGGCTGCACTTCTGCATGCTAAGGATGGCCTCCCTGAGAACCACACACTTCACCTGTGCAGAAGCCCGGAGACAAAAATGTGCACCAGGTGCCTGACTGCACAGATAGGCTTCGAAGTGCTCGTGTATTAGGTGGCTTTGAATTTGGTAAAGATAGATATGTCTCAAAATCAAAAGGGGAAAAAAAACAGGAAACATTTGGATCCTTTGACATTTTAAAGTTCTAGGGTTTAGCTGTATTCTCCACAGAGTAAAAAAGCATTATTAAACTGTGTGCTTCCTTATGAGCTAGGCTCTGTCCTGCTGGAACTCTAATGCTGCCTCTGTACTCTGAAACAAAACCATCCAGACAGCAAAAGAATGGTCTAGAAACCGATAGATCTCAGCTGTGTGGCTTGAATCCCTCAGATGACTGTGACCGTGACAGATGATTTGAATTCTGTCAGCTTCTGGTCTCTTTCTCTGCAGCTAGGGCATCGGTTTTCTAGTGTGTTGAAAGGGTGGGTCCATTCTTGGAATAAATGGGGGAAAAAAATGAGGAAGAACGAAAACATAGAAGAATTCTTCCAGTTTTAGTATTTCACAACCTTAGAGTCCTAAACTCAGCCACGAGCATTGGTGGAATTCCAGCCTGCTCTGAAGGGAAGGATGTCACATGGACTGGCTGCAAAGGCCAGCTGGGAAGAGGTGCAGTGCTGGGATTAATGGTTAACAGTTTGTCTTTGCTGTGGTCCAAGCCCTTGCTTTCCTGTCAGCAGCCTGGCCTCACCTGCCCCACCGCCATTTTCCTTCCTCGATGCACATTTACTAGTTTAGCTTGACAGAAAATCCTGGGATCCTGCTGTACCTGCCCTCGCCTGCAAAGAAAGACAGGACCGGACACAGAGCTGAACACTGAATTCCTAGAAAGAGTTCAGGATTGTAAGGCAGTAATGTGTGGCTGACTCCTTTCCCTCCCCTCTCCCCTTTCGCCACTCTTGAATGAAAATAAAAATGATGAAGTAAATCAATCACTTTGAAAGCAAATAAATAGTCCCAGGCTTCCTGAAAACCTTCAAACGCCTATGGGGGAAATGAGACCATGTCTGGTTGGCCAGGGTTTTCTGCTAATGAAAAGAAAGCCACAGTCTTGCCTGAGAACAGAGAGAAATAGACCTTAAATTATATAGAGCCATAGAACCGTGCTGTCAGTGCTCTTATCCAAATTACAGTGCCATGCCAGATTTGTTCTATTTCAAACAAGACTTTTTTTTTTTTTTTGTCTCACATAAGAGCTACTTCTTCCTTTATTCATTCACTTGTTAAACATTTGAGGGCTAGAGAAGTAGTAATTTGTCAGTTTGGGTTTATATTAAGCCACGGGCACCATCAGGCTCTCAGCTTGCAGGGGCACACATCCCTTGTCTCCCAGGACACTTGGGATTCAAGAAAGGGAGATCAGGGCCTCACTCTGATTGGGCGGAGAGCAAAGCCTGAGCTTTGGCTTGTGTGTTCATTATCTGATGAGGGTTCTCAAAGACCAGTGGAGCCTGGTGCATTCTGGGTACTGTGGATCATTAGAGTTTGGCTGGAGCCTACTGCCTTCTGGGTACTGTAGGCCATTAGCACGTGTCTGGAATCTGGATCATGACTAGCAAAGCCCAGCTGGGGCAGCACACAAAATTCTGTCCTCCATGAAGTTAGGATAGCAGCAAGCCAATGAAGGAGTCCGAGCAGGAGAGGGAAACTTTCAGATGTTTGTTTTGGAGGAATCGCTCAGGCCAACCTGGCAGGTCAAGCTAGGAGCTGAGGGGCTGGTGCAGTACCAAGGCAAGGAAAAAGAGCCTGAATAAAGGCCAGGGCCTTGGGCAAGGTAGGATCCACAGCCAAATAAATAATTGAAGCCTAAGGAAGGAGGTGTTTGTGTGTATGTGTGTTATGTGTGTGTGTTTTCCCTTCCAAATGTAAGTGCTCTTGATAGGCGTGCGTATGTGTGTGTATGTGTGTGTGTGTATGTATTTTCCCTTCCAAATGTAAGTGCTCTTGATAGGTGTGTGTGTGTGTGTGTGTGTGTGTGTGTGTGTGTCTGTGTGTTTTCCCTTCCAAATGTAAGTGCTCTTGATCCCAAGTCCTGCAGACTTTGAAGCTACTGGCCACTCCTCTGTGGGGTGTGGGAAGGGCAGATGCTTTAGGAAGGTGAGTCCGTGGTCACCTAAGGGCATCTTCCAGCCTTGCTTTTCTAAGTGATTCAGAGCTCAGAATCACCAGGAACCAGCTCTGGGGGTCTTCAGCATAAAGCAACAGCTGAAGGCCACTGAGACAGCCGCGGTCACCCCAGGACCAGGGTGTGGAAGAACAATGGGGCGTGTGGAGGAGCCAGTTGAGGAATGACCTAAGCGGCTACCGGTGACTCAGATACGCTGGCAAACAGGGAGCCAAGGAAGGAGCAACAGGTCAAGTGATGCAAGACGCGGCGCAATGTCCTTCGGATGACGCAATAGCTGCCTGGTAGGTCGGAGGTAACTGTGGCAGAGGCAGTTTTAATTCAATTTAGTGGTGAATATGAAATACTTCAAGCATAGGTTTTAGTTCATATCGGCCTCAGTTACAGTGATTTCCAACTATTGTATAATACATATAACAAAAGTTTCAACCATTCTTAAGCATCATAATTGATAGTTAATGTAACTCTTTGTACAGAAGAATAATTTTTTTATATTAGTAGTTTGTTATTATTGGGTAGAAAAAAACTTAGACTATAAGGTACATCAATAATAATTTTCCTTTGGGCCTCTGAAGCGCGTTCACATTCACATGTTTTAATGCATAGAATCCAGACACGTAACTGAGGTGCAGTTGCCCTCACATGGATGTTGCATTGTCCACACTGAACAGTAATACTATGTGACAGATCGCAATACACACTACCTGCTTCTCTCCAACATACATGCCAGTGTGCACATGCATGCATGGCTACATGTAAGCAGCTCATAAAGAGCTGGATCTAACCAGCGTGGGACTGGAAGCCGAGCCCACTGCTCTCTACTTGTCTTGAGTGGCTTTCTCCTGCACGACCTTGAGTCGAGTTTTCTCACCCCTGAGGGACCATGCAGGTGGTGGCGGGGATGACAGCAGCCATCATTCTTAAGCCACAGTTGCAGAGATACGTGGGTGGCCTTGGCTTGTGTGTGCGCTGCCTGTGACAAGGTGCAATGTGACACTCGCTGCTCTGCTGAGGGCATGATTCATCAGTGGAGAAAACGAGCCCTCCTCCTCTACCTGGACCTCACAGCATGAGTGGGACCCTCAGTGAGGAGAGAGACTTGGCCTAGGGGTGACACTCTCTCCCCCCAGCTGAGCCATGCAAAGCAGGCTAACTGAGGTGCAGAGAGGGAGGGAGTCAAGAATCTGCTTTGCAATTGCTCTCCTCTGCCTGTCAGGGCCTGTCCAGAGTGTTCTCTCTCTCTCTCTCTCTCTCTCTCTCTCTCTCTCTCTCTGTCTCTCTGTCTCTCTCTGTGTCTCTGTCTCTGTCTCTGTCTCTCTCTCTCTCTGTCTCTGTCTCTCTCTCTCTCTCTCTCTCTCTCTCTCTCTCTCTGTCTCTGTGTGTGTGTGTGTGTGTGTGTGTGTGTGTGTGTAAGAGTCCTAACCGTTTAAGATCTAGAAAAATTCTCCTGGTCCCCCATAGTAGAGCAATTCATAGAACAATCCATAAAAAATACTGAGGAAAGAGCAGAAGTAGCTGCTTTTCAGCTTAATATACTCACAACAGTCCCCTTCCCACCCTAAATTATTGATTCTTAGTGTTGTAAATATGTCAATCATCCGTTTTCTCCATATTTTTATTTTTTGTGATGCTTGGCATGCCAGATCCAGCAAACACCTGAAATGAAATGAAATGAAATGACAGTGCCTGGTTTCCTCTGTATGTGTGCTGTCCCCTCTGCATGAGCAAGTGTCCTGCTGGGCTGAGTGTGGAAGTGTGCTTCTTGCCTGAGTTGTGTGAACAGAATCCTGCCTTCTTGCTAGAGTTCTCTCAACCCCCCTTGCAGGCAGGCTGGCCCTGCTTGTGTTGCTTGCACCTCCCGCTTCCCTGGCTCAGATACCTGCACCTTTTGGGGGAAGCTCTTAGCTGGAGAATCAGACTTGGGCCTCGGTCAGTTTTTAAGCTACAACAACCAACCTCCATAGCAGCAGCCTCAAGGAGCCTGAGAAGGAAGGGCATGGGTGCTGTAGAGGGAATAGAGGCCACACCTCCTTCAGGCTCCTTCAGCAGCATGGCATGAAGTTACAGGAAGGCTAACTCAAGACTCTTAACACGGATGCCAATGAGAATTTCAGAATTGGCCAGTTTATGAAGCAGAGTTGGAGACTTTGTTGAAGATGCTTTCGTGTAGCCTTAAGCGCCAGCATCAGGGAAAGAAAGGTACTCAGATGAAAGAAAGGCACACCCAGGGGTTTGGAGGTGGCCTCTCTGGGAGCCCCAGCCCATTGTTTTAGCAATAGTCAAATTTAAGGTCTTGGGTACTGTCTTACCACTGAGTTCCTGGGGGAGGAGGGGCAGCAGGATTACAGCTGATTAGGTAAAAGTCGAACCCACAGGCAGGGATACAGGAAGGTAGGAGTTTTAGGGTTCTTAGACTGCTTCTGGGGAAAAGAAGGAGGTTCTTCTAAGGTCATATACATTCAGGCTTTAAGCTCTGTATACATCAGCGGCCTTCGCAGCACATGCTGTTAATTTTGCTGGAGTTCTTGACTGGGAAAAAGTTTTAATCAGATTTTGAGAAAGGGGGTCCCTTTCCCTTCCCACGTATGTCCCTGTCAATTCCCTTTTTATCCTGCCTCAGTGTGATGGAGTGAGCAGCTCAGGGGCCCAGGCCGGCAGGGCCTTTGAACTGCCTTCATGGAACACAAGGGCAGGAAAATAGGGCTCTGCACTTAAGAGCTGTGTTTGCATTTTCCCTCTTCGGAGCCTTTGATGACTCCTGTAGCAAAGGGTGCTTTTGTGACCAAGGAAAGCTTACTCTGGGGCTGCTGTTTGAGAGACAACAGTGCTGGGTTCCTCTAACCTGGGCCTTTTGAAATCCTGTCATGCTTAGTGTTTGCTCTGTGTTGGTTCTGGGAAAGGGCTCAGAACTCCCTCCAAACTGAAGGCAGGTTGTCCTGGTGGGGCGCGGGTGAACTAAGGGCCTGTTGGCTCCAGCCCAACTCCACATTCATCTGTTTTACATAGCAGGGAGAATTGTGCAGAATCCCTACTGTGGTTGGGGGTTTCTTCCCTGACACCATTTTGTCCAGCTCCTGTTGCCGTTTATGTAAAGAGGGTTGTGGCTTTGCCCTGCAGGGGCTTTTGAGGTGGAGGGAGTGCCAGGGAAGAGTTGGCTTTGGCACATAATGCTGGCGTCTTTGTGTTAGAGTGGGAGCATGCAACTGCTGCTATTGCTCGGGAAGTGCTTGCTGGGAGGCTACAGCCCTCTATCCTTGGCCATTTGTACACTGTTAGCTGTACTCACTGCTCATCACCAAATGGCATCGTTTTGTCTGGAGTCTGAATCTCCCTTCACCATTTTAGAAGGACTAATCCAAAGCCATGGCATGAGGAGTCGGGCACACAGTGAATCCTGACCTGAGCACTCCCTTTAATGCTCTCTAATACGCAGCGGCTGAGGCAGTGAAGGAGCAAGCATGAAGGACTATTGATGGTGCCCTGGTGCCTGTGGCTTGGTAACGGTTAACTACTCTTAGAGCATCTCTCAGGTTCAGGTCCTGTGCTAAGCTGCGTGTGCTTGTCTCCTGGTGTGTATAGATAGCTAGCCTATGCATTATATTAATCACACATCATACGAGAAGCCCTTTCTACAAATGAGGAAAGCAATGCTTTCACTCCTGGATCCCCCTGAATGTGATGCTTATGCAGGGGAGTGAAAGCTACTGTTGCTGAATTTGAACGTGGTACCTAGGCACTTCTGAACGCAACCTGTGTCTCCACCCAGTCAGAGATGTTACCTCCATTGTAGAAGCTTTGCCTGAGATTTAAGGAGATAACTTGCCCAAGGTGATAGTCAGTCAGGAAAGAGGAGCCAGAGCTCAAACCCCTGCTTCAAGGTGTCCGTGTCTGTAACTGCTATGTGGAACTTACTGGCTCTGTTCTTTGTCTCAAAATGTGTTGTTAAAATATGAAAATGTCTACAGACATAGGAATTTGCAACAGCACATACAACATATGTGTGTGTGTGTATATACATATATATATATGTATGTATGTATGTATGTATAAAAAAGAATTTTGACAGCATACAGTGTCAACATCCTGTCGATGGCCTCTCTGAAACAGAACCATCAGTCTACCCTGGCTAGATTAAACAAGAGGAACCTTAGCATCAGGTTTGATTTTGTTTGTTTGTTTGTTTTCCATTTCATTGACTTTGGCACTTGGACTCGAATCTTGCAAGGCGTACGATGCAGGATCTTCACATCACTCTGCCACCAACAACCTTAAGGTTTTTGCCATCACAGAACTCTTCAGCTTCATGATTCCCTACTCTGGGATGACCTCAGTCACTCCCTGTAATGTCTCCATCTCAGGAAGGTGGTTATATTTGCTACTTAAAGGATTCACAAAGTACACATTTAATCCACGTGTGGCCATAATAGAGCCTAGGAATATTGTTATTGCCCATTCCTGTATTCCTCCTGTCATCCTTAATGGAGGTAAATGGGCCCAATACTTGCCTCAGTCCTTGACCTGACCTCAAGGCTCAGGGATTTTCCTCAGGCCTACGCCATCCTGCACATGTAGAGTCTCGGTTCTCCTGCGGCTTTATCCACACCCCTGTTTAGCTGCAACTGTGCAGCCAGTCATGGTAACATTCGGCCTTTGTTTATCATAAATCCAGTGGCACACATGGGTGGCTTCAAAAATCTTTATTTTGTTTTTTGTTTTTTGCTGCCGTTGTTCATTTGTTTGTTTTGTTCTTGCCACATGATATCGAACTGTTTCTGAAATGTTGTGTGTGTATTGGGCATTGGCATCTCAAGTGGAGAGCCTTGAACACCCCTTTGATTAAGCTAGGCTAAGAGTCTCACTAACAGGAGAGTACAGTTTAAGCTCTTGTTCAGGGACATACCCCAGTGGCACACATCTATGATGCAGCATTTAGGAGGCTGAGGCAGAAGAGCTATGAGCTCAAGCCATCTTGGATTGTGTAGTGAGACCATGTTGCAAAATGAACAAACAAAAATCACCCACAGGTGTCCATAGTCCTCTGTCCCTACTCCAGAGCCAGTAGCCTGGCATCCAGCCCACCTCAGGGGACCCACTCTCTGGCCTGGAGCCTGCTTCCCTCGGCTTCATTAGTTATCACATGGCTTCTCCCCTTCTCCCCTTCATCTTGCACTTGCTCCTTGGTTCTCAGGCCTCCTCACCCGTAAAGACATAGTCCTATATACAGATGTGGCAGGGAGGGGACCTAGATTATGTCGGAATGTGGATGGCACAAGACATTGGGTCTTTACTCTGCAGGTAGCAGAAAGCTGTTATCAGCCCTTTGAAGGAGAAAAATCCTGTGCTCTAGTCTGTGTTTAGGGAGATAACCTTCCTGTCCCTTGGGTTGTTGTGAAGCAGTTGCTGTCTGTCCATCTTAACAAGTACAGTCCAACAATTCATCTCTGGAACAGGAGATATTCCTAGCCCACATTCCCCATAAATGACGCTTGCCAAAGCCACTATCCTCTTGGCAATTTTATCACCAACAAGTTAGTCTTCTTTGGAACCTTTATTCAGTTTTCTTATGTATTTGGTGAGGTGTAGGTGTGTGTGTGTGTGTGTGTGTGTGTATGTGTGTGTGTGTGTGTGTGTGTGTGTGTGTGTGTGTGTGTGTGTGTGTGTGTTATAGGTATCCACAACATTGTGAGCTGATATGAGTGTTGAGGAGCTAACCTAGGCCTCTGGAACAACAGTAAGTGCTTGTACCTACTGGGCTATCTCTCCAGCTCTCTGATGGCTTTCTTAAATCCTACATATGTGGTACCTACCAACTACATGTAGAAATTGTTGAGAGAACTTTAACATGAACTTGGAGTTGCTCAGGGGAATGTCAGCTTACTCTCTGATACATGAATGTTGTCCTTGAAAGAAGGTCTGAGTGAATTACAGATCACACAGCCCAGCATGTGCACTCTGCAGCCCTGGGACATCACAACATTCATTTCAGGGCTCGTTTTTCCTTTGTAGCTCTTACCGCCAAACTCAGTGGTGTTCTCTGACCCATTCATGCTTGGTTCTTATTTTCCATTTCCTTTGTGGGGGTCACTGTAGGGTGTTATTTCATGTTCTCTTCGGGGGGTGATTGCTCTCTATTTTTCCAAGATCTCTTTTTTTGGCAATTTTCCTTTCTGCCTTGTGACATAGAGGTGAGTGTTTGTACAGTTGGCTTTCCCATTCCATCGCTGCTGCTTTTGCATCTCTGTGGAGCTCTGTGGAACTCCAGGAGAAAAGAGCGCAGAGGGTGAGGCAGGCCATCTCCCCGTGACTCAGAGGCTTGCTCCCAGCCCTCCTTCCAAAGGGCTGAATGAAAAGAAAAGTTGCAAGTCAGCAGACAGATACCTTTGAAAAGTGATGCGCACCCCTGATCTCCTCAAAATTCAGAAGTATGAGCAGTTGGTGAATACAAGCCTGAAGGCTACAAAGGAGTAAACACAATGCTGCACCATCTGCGTGGGTAAAGCACATACAACCAGTAGTCCAGTTCCTAGGACCAGAAAAATACCCATGGCTGGATACTTACGGTTTGTGGTTCTAGAAGCTCAAGGGCACAGAGCTGGGACCTGCTTGGTCTTCAGTCAAGAGCAGATGTGTGCAAAAGGAACACATGAGCCGGAGACTGATGAGAGACTGCAAACCTGCTTTATAACAAGACTCTTTGATCCAGTTCCATGAGAGACCCATCAGTGTCTCTATGAGGATGGAGTGACTATGGCCTTACCACTTCCTAAAGGCCTCATCTCCTAAAATAGCTATGTTGGGGATCAGATATCACCACGAGTTTGGATGGGAACAAGCCATATCCAAACCAGAGCATCATCCAGTTGAGAAAGCATGGATCTATTTGCCCTCCTCTTCTCACTCACATAGACTGAGGCTGCAAGGCAAAGGAAGCATCGCCCATGGTTCTTAAACAAGAAACCAGGTGAGCACTGAGGCCAGACTTGTTCAAGGTAACTAACTCACTGCCATAGAGAATGTGCCCCCTCTGTGCTGTCCAATCCTATAGCTACCAGGAGCTGTGGTTACTTGAGTTGTGGCTAGATTGACCAAGAGACCATACATGTGATTTTTATTCACCTTAATTGAAGTAGCTAAAAGCAACCATTGTCTCCCACACTTGACAGAACAAGAACACGATTAGAGGATTAGAGACAATGGCTTCATCTCTGCCCTTTCATAGAAACAGTTGCCTCAGCCTGCGCTCCATGTCACATCTCCATGGATCATTTCCACTCTTCCATTTTTCCACTGAGGAAATAGTGTGCTGCCCTAGGGGGTCAGGCGCCTTCTGCGGTGCCAGCCATTGTAGACATGCGTTAGCTAGCTTCCTACCGAAGGTGCTCTGGTGTCCTACCGTTGCTTCTTTTAGTCTTCGGTCAAAATTCAGTAATAACCTCTCCAAATGAATGGCACAGGAGGCTGGGGAACACAGTCTTACATGACGTGGGCATGAGGATCCAGGGAGTTAGTTGTCCTTCAGTGAGCATCACTGCACGTTCTGAGTTCCTTGAGGGATCCTGTGGGTTCATGCCCTACAGGCTCACAGGACGCCCTAGACAATAGGCCTTTCAGCTTACACTTACTCATTCAGGTCAGCACCAACGCTCCTTCTGCCTGAGTGTCCCACCCCCACATTACTCTGCACCTGGCCATGTGATCTTTGCTCATATGACCGCTGTGAAGCTTTCTTAGTCTACCTAATCAGTATCTTCCACCTCATTTCTCTAGAGCCACCCTGCCTTTGTTTTCTCGCACATTAGTATTTCCATGCAATTCCACCCCTCCTAAAGAAGACGCCCTGAAAGCAGGGATGGTACCTGTTCTCTTTACCATATCTCTAGGACAAGGTCTATTCTTTGTGTGGATTGGACATGGAAAAACCAGTTGGGTGAATCAATGACTTCATGGAACATGATGAAAGCCTGTGCAGCAGGATTGTGGAGTAGGTGGACCTGTGTGGTTACAGAATGTTGCAGCTAGGAGAGGCCAGCCCTCCAGCTTACCAACACACCATCCTGCCCTATTACAACATCATATTAGCATTGAAGAAACAAGACCACTGATGCCACACTGATGGATTTGGGCAGTGGAGGGAACGTGCTGAGATTCCTCATGAAAGCTTCCTGACCCAGATAGGTTTGAGCTAAATGCAAAACAGTTGGTTAGATTTCAACCTAATTGCTCAATGCTCTTGCAACTATTGACTAACAATATTGGTCAGAATAAGTCTCAGTGAGTAGGTGGGAACATCTGCCTGCAGATCCCACTGTAGTGAGCACAGAAAGAGGAAACGTTGGTGATCACCTCTCTTTCTTTTCCTTAAGACTTTTGGTAGACTT
The DNA here is from genome assembly GCF_964271855.1 of Acomys minous. Taxonomy (NCBI): domain Eukaryota; kingdom Metazoa; phylum Chordata; class Mammalia; order Rodentia; family Muridae; genus Acomys; species Acomys minous. The sequence goes on from NC_140490.1 coordinate 59,576,190, forward strand.
CCCATGTCTTGGAAAAGTCTGATCAGGGTAGTTTGGGTAAGTCTGAGAAAGCTTCTGTCAGTGTTAAGAATCAGGATATGATGTCTCTGCATTCCTTCTAAGCAGTTCAGCAATATCCCTGAAAGACAGAGCCGACATCTCTCGTCAGGATCCTGGTTGTGCTGCCGGGTGGGCTTTCAACTCTAACCAATAACCCCTTAGCTTTTCTACAGAGCAGTGCTTTGGCAGATGTGCTGCATGTTAATCTAAACTCCGGAAGCTGAAATTGATGTTTAGAAAACAGATGGGGAGTCCAGTGTGTTTGATATTCTCACTCCCAATCTACTCATGCATAGCAGGGTCAAGAGTGCTGTGCTGCCCAGCTCTGGGGCTATAACACAGATGAGACATGCAGCCAGAATGTGCATTAGGGTATACCCTCAGGTGAGTACTAAGTATGCCTAAGAGCTGCAGGCCTCCAGGAGCACTAAGTGTGCTTTAGCCTTGTGAACTTATCCTGGGACATTCTTGGCCTCACACACACTCTAGGTTAGTAGTTGGACATGATAAGAGTTTGGAGTGTGAGGTTGGGGGTGGGGTGGCCCACAGGATATACCTCAATCTCTGTATTCTTATGGCGTCTTGTCTTTACTATTTCAATCTGCCATTTTCTGTGATTGGAGGCTTGTTTGGGATGGCTGAGTACATACTAGATTTTTAGGCAATAATACCCTTTCTTCTTTCATACCTTTTCCTTCTTGATGTTGCTGGATGTGAGGTTTATGGTATGCCCTGGTGTTTAAGAGAGCCCAGTTCCTTTGCCTGGACTCTGGCTCACAATTGACTGCTGTTCTCAGAGAGCCAACAGATAGATGGTAACATCTGGCCTGGTAATGTTATACTAGGAGATCCCTGTTTCTATCATCCAAAATAGGAACTTTTTTCTGAAACATTGAGATAGTGATGCTACTTTCATAGTTCTAGCCCATTCTTTTAGTGTTGTCATATTGTTCTAGAAAGTGAGTACAACTTTGCAAAGCTGGCAAAAAGGTAGGGATTGGGAAGCAAGTCACCACTCGTTCCAGCAAGACCATATCTAGGAACAGCCTTTGTATACCTATTTCTCCCTTAAATTTTCTTTAACTCTCTCAAAGCTCATGCATTTTTTGTTTACAAAAAGATTGGCAGGGGTTTATGGAAAAATAAGGTTACGAAAAAAAAACTGCATAAGGTTAAAGAGTTTTGGGTTTATTTGTTTATTTGGCTGCTTGAGACAGGATCTCACTATGTAGCCTTGGCTGGCTTGATACTCTCTAAGCAGACCTGGCTGGCCTTGAGTTCACAGAGGACTGCCCACCTTTGCCTCCCATGTGCTGGGACTAAAGGAGTGTGCCACTGCCCCCAATGAGTTGGGTTGTTACAAAAGACTAGCTTGGTGAGTTAAGTGATGTGTCAGAGGAGGTCTGAACCCCAACACCCCTGGGGTACCCAGCCTTGTTCTTCTGTGTCTGCTTGTAATGATCTGCAGGTGAGAATAAGAGCGTGCACACACATACACACCAAGTGCCCAGAAGCTGCCCTGGATGGGAGAGCTTACCTAGAGCCAGAGATCTGCTCCTATTGTTGCTGCATCCACCAGCAAGCTGGGTGGCCCTTGGGCAGATCACAGGCAGTCCAGCACTCACTTCTTCATCAGTAACAGCAAGAGGATTGTCAGAGGGGCCACTCAGCCCTTGGACTGTCCCCAACAGCGCTTAGCGTTGCTGCTGCTGAGCCATGGCTCAGAGCCCCTAGCCTGTGGGATGGCTGTGACCAGGCGGTGCCAGCCTCTGCAGCACTAAGGACAAGGCTGCCTTAGAAGAAGTAGGAGCCTCCTGCTGGCTGCTTTACGCAGAGTTCCTCCCCCACGCTACAAACAAGGAAAGTTGTTGAAGTGACAAAGAAGAAATGAGTTACTGGTGCCCACTTGACTGAATCCCTGGCTGGTGGCTCCGTGTATAGAATATGTAAAACAATGAGGCCTTCTTTGTCCCTCTCTCCTTCAATGCCGAGGCTTGTCTGCCTTCCTTCAATGCCTGTGTGAGCCATCACAGTATCTACACACCTCCTTTCCTGCCTCCCCCTCTTCCCTTTCCTCCCTTGTGTTTCGAAATGCCTGATGGTTTGTTGTCCAAGCCAAGGGGCTTTCATAGGCTCCTCCTAGCTAGTATTGAGCTGGGCCGTTTTAAAACTCTGCCTTGCCAGGTAATGGAAGAGCAGGGAGGAGTGTGGAAGGGTGACCTTTTTTTTTTTCTTTTTTTTTTTTGGAGCCAGCTAAGTCTCCTTTGTGGACTAACAGAGATGAGTTTTTAATAGGGAATTTGAGCACAAGGTCATCTCCAGTGACATGTGTCTCGTCGTCAGCTTTCCACGTGCTGCACATCTTGGCAGCTGAGAGGGGGATGGTTCTGGGGATGTTCTCTCTGAGAAGATGAGCTGAAAACAAGAAGCATTCCAGCTCTGGTGCATGCCTTGTCATGGCAACAGAGTGCATCTGAGAAATGCCGTGTGCATTGAAGACGGGCAGCCCTTGTTGTCGACATGGACCAGCTGCAGGCCCATGTGTTGGCCACATCACTAGGTGGACAAGGATAGCTGCCTCTGAGACGCCGAGGCTGGAAAAAGGTCTCAGGAAACCTACAGGTTATAAGGAACCAGTGGGGTGATGCCCAATAGTGGGGGAAGGGCTAGCCGGCTGTGTGGTTCACTTACAAGTTCTGTGTCCTGGAACCTTTTGTTTCCATTGTGAGAAGTGTACAAAACATCAGCACCATGAAGTTTGTTCACACAGTTGTGTGGTCACCACTTCCATCTGTCTCCACAGCTCCTCATCCTCAAGGTTTCTCTGTTTAGCCCTGGCTGTCCTGGAACTCACTCTGGAGAACAGGCTGGCCTCCAACTCAGAGATCCGTCTGCCTCTATCTCCCTAGTGCTGGGATTAAAGGTGTGTGCAGCCACCACCCAGCGTCTACTTTCTACCTTCTGTTTGTATAAGTTTGACTAGAAGTGGAATCAAATGGTGTTTGTAAGTGGCTTTTGTTACTCAGTGTAATGTCCCCAAGGCTCATCGCAGGCTGAGTCATAGTCACTGAGTAGAAATGCCATGCTTTGTTTACCCTCTCACACTTGGGTTCCTTCCACAGTTGAATTATTGAAAGTGATGCTGCTGCAAATGCAGGTGTGCAAGTATCTCCTTCAGGTCCTGTGCTCTGGTCTTTAGATGTGACTGAGACTTAGAAACACTAGACCCTATGGTTTGGGGCCATTCAAAGTCACTATATTCTTTAGGAGACTATCTTTGAGTTCTAGCTTAACTCATTGTGCCGAATAACAAGTTCACACACACGCATTTTTCTCCTGCTCACACATGTGATGGGCGGCAAGCATCTGCTGTGACAAGGAAGTCCTGTGTGTGATGCTGGCCTAGAGCCCTGTTTCCAGCCATTGCTGCCCACACGTGAAACTGTGTTGTTTTTGAGCCGAGCGGAAGCCTGCAGGCACTTCATGATGGCCGAGTGAGTGATGATGCCTCCATCAGAAGAACCCTTTCAAACCACAGCTCTGGCTGTGATGACACATAACCGGAATCCCAGCACTTGAAAATTTGAGACAAGAGGATTAAAAAGTCAAGGTCATTTTTTTTTTTTTTTTTGTCACAGGGCAGAGTTTGAGGTGAGTTTGACGAGAGCAGTCTGGCTGTGGCCTGTCACCTCACTGCTGACTTGGCTCATCCAGCTGACGAGGCAGATGTCTCTCTCTTTACACTCCATGTTTGTGTTTTCTCACGGCTTTCCTCATAGGAGAGGCTCATCCTTTGGCCAAACGTATACAAGTCACTGTAGCCGTGCTCCCCTGATAGAACCTCCAGTCATGCTCTCCTGGGCCTGTTTTACCTTGATGTGTCATGGAGAACCACAGGATAGATACTTGAGAGCGCCCTGTTGCTCTTGGCACCAGGTCCTCGCCGTAGCCTGTCAGGCTCACAGCATGGCCCTGGCTGCTCTGCCTCCCTTTCTGTACTTGGTCAGATATTTTTGCTAAGATGGGTTTCAGTTCCTTAAAAACTTTGTTGATATAGGCTTCACCGTGGAATTTTGCTAGAATAGTCTCCTGTGGCTTTCCTTAGAAATTTGCTTATGAAATCCTCAAGGAATGTGTGTGGCACTTTCTCCGGAAACTTTCGTTTGTGTCCTTTCATCCGGGTTGGAAGCTGCACCCCCAGCACACACTAGTGTCCTGAGAATTACAGCATAGTACGCGGGTCTTCCAGCCCACACCATCAGGGTTTTATTTAACATTAGGTTGATGTAACCTACTAGTAAGATATGTGTGAGATGTAAAGGACTGTGACACTATGCACATGTCTCTACCCAGCTCTGGTCCTTCCACGTTGCCTGTGTGTTCTTTTCATACACAGTAAGCTCGAACCTTGCTTAATGCATTTCTTTATAATGTTATCTCTTGTACTAGTGGGCTCTAATAGATTTCCATTGCTGTGGCAAAGTGAACATGATAAATGACCTAAAAGAAAGAAAGGTTTATAGCCGGGCATAGTGGTGCACACCTTTAATCCTAGTACTCCAGAGGCAGCTGGAGCTCTGTGAGTTTGAAGACCCTGGTCTACATAGTGAGTTTTGGCTACAGAGAGAGAGACCCTGTCTCAAAATCCTATGTGTGTGTGTGTGTGTGTGTGTGTGTGTGTAGAGGAGGGAGAAGAAAAAGAAAGGTTTATTTTTTTGTTGCTCATATTTTTAGAGGTTTCAGCCCATTGCTATTTTGCTCTGTAGCTTTTGCCTTGGTCCTGTGGTGTGCCAGGACTTTATGGTGGGGATATGGGGCAGGGATCACCTGCTCACTTCACAGCAGCCCCCAAGCAAAGAAAAGGGGCCAGTATCCGCTGAAGGACACACCCCAGTGAAGTAGTTTCTTCTCATCAGATAATCCCTCTTACTTGTTGTTAGCCCCACCCTTCAATAGCATAGTGGATTGATTGGCAACTAAGCTTTCAACACATGGACTTGCAGACTGCCGCAGATCTAAATGGCACAGTCACAAACAGCATGTCATTTAGCTTGTGTGTTGTGAACTGTTAATAAGTTCCATCATGCTGTGCGTGTCTCCTGTGCATCTCTTCACATGACACTGTTCCTGAGTTGACATCTCTGTTGAGCTTCATAGCTATAGTTAATTTGCTTCACTGTTGAATGGACTGCCATTACTCGGTCTGTAATTGCCTTATTATGAAGCTCTAATTATCTATTGCTTACCGTTCCACTATACTCACATTTTCACCCAAACCCACATTTTAAGTTCTGAAAGAGTGAGTACTGGTTTTGTCTTGCTGCTGTCGTAGAGAAGGACATTTAAATGGGGTAAATACGGAAGTATTTGTGAAGTGCAGTGTGCGCCTTTTGTTCTGAGCGTCTTCCTGGGACCTGTGGGCGTTCCTTCACGAGTACTTGGGAAAATCTGTGTCCCTCCTGTACCTTTTCATCACTACAATCCTCTAGATTCAGGCTGTACAAACATTTCCTATGAAATGCATGATGGTAAATGCTTTAGCCTTCATGAGCCGTATGTTTATGTCATAACTACAGAAATCTACCATGGTAGCAAGAAAGCAGTGATGGGTGATATATTTTTTAAAATGGTGTTCCAATAAAACTTTATTTACAAAACCAGGAAATAGGTCAAATTTTGCTAAAGCCTATAGTAGATCACTTATGTGGTTAGAAAAGAGGACAATTCTATTGAGTAAGATGTAGGAAACCTTGTTCAGAGTTGAAGCGGACTGTCCTAACCTTACACACATAAGCATGACAGCGCTGGGCTTGTGATATCTCAGGAGGCCATAAGACAGGATATGAGGTAGGAAGCAAATTTCAGGTTGGGTCCAAAGTTCATCTTAAAGGTCAATATGTTATACAGATGGACTGCACTCCCGTGCCTTGAATAAAAATGCTACAATTGCATTTAGCTTTCAGGTTGAGACAGAGTTCAGATGTCCTACTCTCTGCCTTCCATCGTAAGCCTGTTTTGCCCAGTTCATCTCCAACACCTGGTGGCTTTGAATCCTAAGACCTGAGAGTTTGGTAGCTCAGCTCTGTCACTCTGTTAAACATTCTTATCACCAAAACTTGTTTACAAGAGGAAATGAGCAGAACAGCATAAAGAGTTCCAGGTAGAAGGAGAGGAACCGTCTTTCCTGAGTGACTGCCTTGTGTTAAATGCCTTCCTCTGTTCGTGGCATGGTGAAGACAAAGGACAGCATTACAGGGAAAAAGCCAGCGTGGGCCGATGGTGGACAGATTGGGATTGGGGCCAGTTGTGGTACTCTAGATGCCTGTGTCACAGCATTACTGTGATGGACATGGCTTGCTCGTTAGGATTACATAAAAGCAGTGTGGCTTTGAAATAAAGATAAGAAAAAGAATAGCAGCTGCAAATACCAGCGCTTACTAAACACCACCACACAGAATTCTAGTACCTTCTTCCTCCTATCCTCACGGCGACTTGATGAGGAAAACTGTACAATTTTCGTTTCCTCATAGACAGTGAATGTGGCCCACAGCAGGCAGCGCTGGTCTCCAGCCTTGCTTGGCTATACAGTGATAGAACCAGCTTTAGAACACATTGCATCAGATTGGTTGATAACACTGTCTTCACTCCTATACTGTCTGTCATAGTGACATTGCTGGTATTTTAGTTGGGATTTGTTATTTTTATTTTATTTTTTTAAAGGAATGCTTCTGAAACTCCAGACTGAGGCAACTTGGCTCCATCCTGCTGTCTCATATGCTCATGTCCAAACTATGGCAAAAATAGACACAAGTTGTTCTCACTGCCGGGCTGCTACTGGGATGCAAGCATTGTGGGTGATGGACAGACGGAGCTCAGTAAGCCAGTATCTTTCTCACCTCCTGTAGTGATGGAGCGGATGCTGTACATCCGCCTGGCACTGAGGTCATGGCATGGGACTTCAGCTGGACCCTGTGTTGGGTATCGGGCTCAGATGAAGGACAAAGACAGTGGTGGACTGGAGTGCTCAGCTGTTTCCTCAAGGACACAAGGCTCACAAGAGCAGATATCGGTGCTGTCATGCGTGGTGCCTTTCCAAAGCAATTTTAAAGTTCTAGGTGACAAAGCATGAAAAGTATTAGTGCCACTTGCCAGTATTTCCCTGAAGGCTAGACAGGTTCATGTGACAGGTACAGCTGGAAATGGAAGTGTCCCTTCTGGCCTGGAGTATTTAATTGCCTGTGAAAGACCCTTGGGCCTCTTGCACACCAGCCAGCCACACGAAAGATGAGGGTTATTCTGCCGCCTCCATCCCCAAGTGATAATGAAGAGCAGGGCCACCACTGTCTTTAGTGGGAAACTAGCATTAAATAGACATTTGCTGTAAAAGAGTCGTTTGATACTGCCACTTGGCATGACTTGACAGATATACACAGCCTCCAAAATTCTGTCTTTGACTTGAGTTAGGGTTAGTGTGGAACGATGTTAGTGTTGCCTTGGGTGTGCTTCAGACTTGTAGAAAATGCATAAATTTTACAAGTAGAGTCTTGTTTCTTTGACTCTTCTTTCATTAATTCTATCAAAAAAAGACTGATTTCATGACAGCATCCAAAAAACTTTGGTTCATTGGTCATGGCATTGTTAGGGGACTCAACTGAATATAAATATTATTGGTGTGTGTATGCTAATTAGTTATTCCTTGCAATATTCACACATTGCTGCTGCTTCTTTATTTTTAGTCTTAGAGACTGAGCACAGGGTCTCATGTGCCCTTCCCTGTCCCTTCGGCCCTGGGAGTTCTCTTAGCAATTCTTTCCTCTGGTTGCTATGAAATAGTCCTCTATAGGAAAGTCTTATGCTGTAACCTTTCCAACTCTGGCAGCTGTGACAGGAGAGCTTCGTAGGATGCTGTATTTCAGGTCACTCCCGTTTGTCCACACAGATTTCTTTCAGCTTTAAATTTCTATCTATATATTTCCAAAATGTTTGAGTTTGGCAAACTGCTCACCTCTGTAGAGTCAGAATCGCTCTCTGGCCATCAAGCACTGTGTTGACTTAAAAACTCAGCATTCGCCACCCCCTCCCCCTCTGGTCCTCTGCTTTCCTTCCAACCTATCCCTTTCTTTCCCTTACCTCCCCCTTCTATCCCCCCTATCCCCCTGCACGCCCAGACAGTCATATCCACCCTGCCATAAGGTCTTAGATCCTGGGGCAAGTGTCTGAACATTTTTTAATAGCCCTCATAAATGAAGCTGCAGGAACTTTTGAAGTACCCACGAAGAGCACTGAGGCAAGTAGTGTCCTCATCAGTAACCCAAGCCTACCCCAACCTCAGGACTCCAGTTTGAATTGCACAAGTTTCCACTTAAGCACACAGCGCACAGGTTTAGGCTTTCAGCAAGTGTTCAAGCTGATCCAGGCAAGGGTAGAACTAGTAGGAGAGCTTCAGTATGGGGCATGTGCACGGAAAGATGGCAGGACTCCCGTCCCCACACATACATGGACCTTTCTCTATTACCCAGTCTCCCTCTTTAGGCCTCCCCAGCCCTCCACCTTCACACCCTTGGAACATAATATATAGTGTTTTTCAGTTCTATGATGGTCCACTGCATAATCAAGAACTTCCTTCTTGACAGTGAGACACACTCAGCTTTCTGGGGGAACATTTGGTGCTCTTTCAGCTTATATAGATTTCCATTAAAAAGGTGACACTTCTCCTCAACCTAGCCAGGTTTAAACTAGCTTTGCTAAGCAAAAAGAGCATTGGGGGGAAGAGGGTTAACCTCTTCAATGGAGGAGAAGTACGTTTTTGAGTCCCTGCTTTGGACTAGTCTCAACATCAGAGAATAGCACTTCTCTCAGAGGCAAGCCAGGGATAGGAGTGGGTCCCTGGAGAACTAATTAAGGGCGTAAGGTTTGCACAGGGCTGAAAACAAGGCTGGTGGGCAGGCAGGCTGGCAGAGAGGCCTGCTGAGCCGAGCTGTCCTCTAAGTCAGGTTCTTCCCGAGCTGTGGCTGAGAGCCCAGACCTCAGTGCATTTCCTGCTGCCGCTGCTGCTCACCTTTCCACGCAAAGAGGTCAAAATGTCTCTGTGGCTGGACAGATGTTATCTGCACTGGGGTCAGGGTGCGGACCTTCTGAGTAGCAGTCAATAGGCTGCAGATAGTGGGGGTCGGTGGCGGCTGCTGCAGCTGTGGTATCCAGGCTGCAAATCAGGAAAGAGAGCCTATTGTTTGGGGACTTAACAGTGGTAGCAACAGTGAATTGTCGCCAGAAGAAAAGTTTTTGAAATGCCTTTCATGGCTCGCAAGAGTGAGTGCTAACAGTCTTGGCTGAGGCTTTCCTGTCCTTTTCAACCTTTCACATCTAGGAGAAACTTCAAGCAACCCCCACCCCCACCCCCATCCCCACCTCCAAAGCTTGATGGACTTTTGGCCATGTTGACTTCAGAACTCAGTGTCATCTGATAGGTGTCCACTCAGTAAGAGGACAAAGGGTTGGAGGTCAGCTGAGTATCAAGCACAAAGTCTCCAGGACTGTTGGTCAGCCACAGTAAACGTTAAGGGAGGAGGAAAGGGCACAGAGGGGTCATTCACAAGTGTCTTAAGTATGTGCTGTCTCTGCTGGTTTCCAGGGGAAACGATGCCATAATGATGTTGCTTAGCCTGTCAGGCATGTGGGACTCCTGGTGCATGCCAGGTTCCACAGAGAAGCCACTCACAGAGGCCATGTAACCCTGGTATCCTTGGGTCTTGTGGTGTTTTGTGGCTGATAGGCACTGGTGGGGACGCATCTGCTCAGGAGTGGGTATTATCTGGAGGAGGCAGGCTCTCCATCTGAGGTATGGATACATCCTTGTCTGGGCCGAAGTGCGGCTTCACTGAATCTGGCTTAGTTCTCACAGTCTCTGCCTTTCCAGCACTGCTTTCATTGTGTGTGTTTCTACAGCTTTTCTTCAGCATAGGGCTTTAACTAGTTTCAGCCTCTGGGTACCATGCAGCCACATTGGAGATGGCAGTGTTAAAGGCATCAGAGATGCCATTAGAGTTCACATTTCTGTTGCTTACCCATACAAGATGGGAAGAGAGAAAATGTGTGACTCCTGATCACTTTCTCAGGCACCACAAGGAAAACGCCCAAGGCAGGGCAGAACCCCAAGGAAGCTGGCGGTCGGTGGTTTCTCACCTGCCCCAATCCTGCACCATCCCTCCTTGTGAACCCCCATGGTTTCATCTGCACCTCCGTTCCATCTACAGTGTCGTTCTTCCTCTATCCACAGTGTCCATGGCCAAATTCTACCAGCTTCTCTTTGGGCCAGCTCAGCCGGCTCTTCTTTACATATCTTTCCCCATATTTCCTACCAAGAAGGGCCCAGCCTCCCTCTCCAGGGTAATGTCACTTTTGCCTTCTTACAGCTATCCAACAAAGTAAATGGAGCCCTGTGGTGGTTGGTTGGTTGGTTGGTTGGTTTGCTTTGTTTTTAGGGGGGTGGTGTTTTGATGTCACAATGATCAAATGCAACGAACTGAGTCTCAAGTCTCTGTACTGTATTTAGCAGGCCCAAAATTGATTGTAAGCTAAGCAAATGAGTTAGGGCTGGGTGAAGGTGGCTTGGGAGCCCTTGGAAACTTAGATGCGAAAGGGCACAAGGTTTGAGAAGGAGAAAAACCTTCCCAAGAGAAGGCTCACAGTGGAGGTATGCAGCTGGGCAGTGGGACAGTAAGGCCCGCTCTGGCGTGAGAGACAGCGACTGAACAAGAGGTGGGTGGTGTGAATAAATAGAGGGGGGAGGAGAGGAGTCAGAAAAGAAGGCTGAAGAGGCTGCTCCTGGCATGTCACTTGGTTCTTGAATCAGCCTGGGCCCTGACTGACCAAAGCCCCATGATAACTAGATGAATCAGTCCACTCTGTGCCGTGAAAGAGGAGGATGAGGAGCCCATGTCCAGTCTGTGCCCTGATTCCCTACTAACAGGTACTCCTCTCTATGATGGGACAATAAACGTGTATTCTGAAGCTAGCATTAGCATTTGCTGGCGTGTACTTAATGATACGCTCGTTTAATAAAAATCTTCAGGAACTTGCTACCCCAAAACAATGTGCATTCTCAAGGACATGAATATGCTGATAACATAGTCAAAGATGAACTATAAAAGAGGCTTCCCAATGCCTCCTGCAAATGAAATGGAAGTGCACATAGCACTAAATGAATGTATCTCTGCCATTAAAATTCCTGGCGTGCCATCTACTTAAAAGAAAAATTTAGATAGAGTAGACATGCGATTTCCTCTGTGGGGAGTATTTTAATAAGAATAGAGACAGGTGATTGGTGTTTGTAGCCATATCCCCTCTGTCTACCCCATTAAACCAGATATTGGTCTTTTCCTATAGTAACCTGGTATATGTATCCAAAGCAAGTTGATTAGCTGGAAAGAGGCCAGTTGTAGAATTGCTTATCCAGTCACATTCAGTACCACTCTTGTACATTCAATATGGATATACACATTATAGGTTTTACATTCTCTCCCTGGAGAGAGGGGGGAGGAGAAGGAGAGAGAAAGACAGTGTACATCGCAGTAAATTACATCTGCTGAAAATAGATTGTGCCATTTCTCCCCAGAACTGAAATCTCTGCCCACAGTGATAGCCTGGGCACTAGCCCACTGGCCTGTATTGATTCTGGCAGTAAGCTCTCTATAGTACCCTGCCAGCGTAGTAAGTGAATGGCTTAGCTGGGTGGCTAGCTGTGCTGCGGAATATATTAAAAAGCAATTAGCTTCCTGAGGGTCAGTAGATGATATTCCATTTCAAAACACAGAATGAGCTCAGATATAATCATGAGACTTCATCACACTCAACAGCAGTTTTATGAGCAATATTTTGACAGGGGTGGTTTGTTTTGAAGCTAGCAGTACCGAAAATGTTAAATGATGGGAAGAGGTGGATAAACCAGCCATCAACTCACTGGTTTTTCTCTGCAGATTAAACTTTTTTCTTCTTGATTTTTCTTTTCTTCTTTCTTCCCCCACCCCCATCTTATTTTCACTCACAGTCTCACTACTTGTAGCTATGTGATGATTGGTGTCCTTTCATGCATACTTTTGGGTTTAACACAATGTGTTTAAATTTTTTCCAGACACCATGATCCCATCATCATCGTTATTTCATTTTCTGCATTCATTGTTTTACCATGTTTAAAGCTCCTACCACTGAGAGGAATGGGTCCTAAAACCACAGCTACACTCTTAACTCCAACCTGAATCTAGTAACCGCCTAAGAAGGTAAAACAGGAAAGAATGCCTCAGGCGCTTGTCCGTGGCCTTGCTTGTTTTAGCCTCAGATCTAGCAATGGAATTACCTTCCCTGCTGACTTGCCCGTGTGCCTTGACAGTCCTGCTGGATGGCCTCTTCTTCTCACACCTCCCCTGGCGCTGGTTTGATTGAGAGTGTCTGAGCTCAGGTGTTTGAATACTTAGTCCCCAGTTGGCGGTGCTGTTTAGGGAGGTGTATGAGGTTTGGACTCCAAGCCCCTAGAACTATAAGTCCAAATGAACTCTCTTCTATAGGTTGCCTTCATCATGGTCTTTTATCACAGCAGGTAGATGTGACTGATACAACCCTCTCCTGCCATCACTTTCATCATGACGGCCCTCCTCACTATTTTTCTATTGCATCCATTGCTTTGTCTTTTCCCTTGAGGGTCACTGTGCTTGATGCCACTAACTTCAACAAGGTACATTCCTTATTCCACACAACCTGCTTTGGGTCCCTTCAACTCATCACGCTTATTGTTGACTCCAATACTCCAGTGTTGTTACACGGAATGCCAGTGTGCCCGGCTGATCATCTGGAACCTCCCTTCGAGGTCCCCCTCAGTGCCCACATGTACCCTATAGCCTGTCACCATCTAAGCCATGCTGCTCTCTGTCTTGAGTGCTTCCTATTCCTTCATCATCTGGTTACTTACCATGTACAAAGACTGGTAACCCTGGAGGAGACCCAAGGATATACTAGGCTTAAACCTAATGATATAAATTAGACTCCCACACAGGTATTAAAGTCAGGTGCCAGATGAATTAATAAGAAAAACCATCGATGGGAAAAAGGTCAGCTTCAGTGCTCTGCCTGTATTGGTCCTGCCATATGAAGAACCTATTTGCCTTTCTGGCTATCCAGAACATGCCTTAATAGGTCAGGATGTTAATATTGCTCTGAGCATTTAGACAGAATCTGAATGAAAGAATAAAAACCTGGTAACTGGCTCCTGCTCCCGTTTCATTCATTTGGTTTGTTGTTGTTGTTGTTGTTGTTTATCTTTCTGACACTATAACAAACTACCACAGATTAAAATACCTTGTAAGGAAAGAAGAATATTTGGGCCTGAAGCTTTAAGGATTCCAGTCCATTAATATGTGATTTTACACCTTAGGCCTGTAGCAAGGTAGCACATTATGGTGGAGCAATGGTGGCACAGAACTGCTTTGCCAAGAAGCAAACAGGAAGAGGAGGAGCTGGGATCCCATCAGCCCTGTCAAAGATATGCCCTCAATAGCCTAATGGCTGTTCACGTAGCTCTGCATGCTAAATGTTTGTGGGAAACTTATACCAGTGCCACCCTGGGACCAAACCTTTAGCATATGCATCTTTGCCAGACTTTTAGCATCCAAACTCCAGCAGTGTAGAAAACAGAGTGCTGCTCCTCTCCTCCAGGCTTTCCTGTATCATACACATTTCAGAAGGACAGCATTGTAAAGCAAGTTGGCTCTGGATAGCTGTGTCCAGGGACTGTAAGACCATCCTCGGGTCAGATACCTCACTAGGAGGCCTCACAGGTCAGCAGATGGCTTTCCCCCTTGTTGATGATTTATTTCAGTGAAAGGACACACAGCGGAGTCAGCAGAGGAGGAGAGCAGCTGGTGGAGCAAAGTTCAGGCAGCGCAGGTGCACACTTGCAAAGTGCTCTCCCAGTGATGTCACATGCCTGCCTTAAATTGCCCCAGCATGGACCTGTGGCGGCACGTGTTATGTCTTGTCTCCTGGGGAAGCTCACTGAGGACTAGTCACATAGGTGCCCTCTGCCTGACGTGCTCAAACTTGAGGTGCCCGGAAGGGACCCAAACACTCACCACTACGCACACTGTTTATGCAGGTAGGTTAGGCGTATGCCGCTCTCTTTATCAGCTGGGGCTCAGAAAGCCCTTCTGGAGTCACAGTTGAGCCCCCAAGGGCTGGGCCTGCACACAGGCCTTTCTAGGGAGAGCAGCTTTGGCCAGTGGTATCCTACTGTACTGTACTATAGCCTGATTTCTGCAAAAAGAGGAGAAATGCTTTCTTTCACCTAACACATTTTAAGTACTTTATCAGTTGTGGGTAAGGTAATAATGTGGTGCAAGAAGGATTTGAAGGAAGTCTTTGTGCGGGCAACCCACGGCAGAATTTGAAAGAAAGAGTGTCCTCTACTCATGCCTTCTGCACTCGACATGCCTCACTCTGTGGCTTTTCCCTCCTCTCACAAGTACTGGGGCTCCAGGCTGAGCCACCTGGGCTTCATGTGGAAAATGCAAGACACTTGGCTACTTGACCATGCTCTCTGTACATCAGATTTCTGTACGAAGACGTCCTGGCTAGTCTTTGGTATTTGAATCCTGTTGTTCCTGTCTACAGAAACTGAAGGTAGCGCAGGAGAAGAGGACTCTCAGCCTCATTCTCCTTTGCCTTGTGCAAGCCACTGCTTATCGTCTGCCTTCACAGGGCAGCTGTCAAGAGAAAGCTGCTGGCTTTCTTTCGAGCTTATCTTAGCATTGGTAGTCCATATTACAAGTGTACTCCCACCTGGACGTCCCAGAAGACTGTGCCTGACTGTCTTGGTACAGGGTACAGGTCTTTACTGACCAAGGGAAAAGCTCACGTGATTAGGGAAGAGTGGTCTTCTTTCTCTCCTGAGATGGTCATGAGATAAAAGAGAATACCGTGTGACATGGATTCCTTGTCTCCTGATAGCATTGGTGAATGAAATCCTGTCTTATATTGATGCTGTTCTAGAAATGGACTGCATACAGCCTTGTCTTTCTTGGTGATCCATTTAATAGTTGGGGACCTCAAAATCAGTGGGGGTTTTGTTTTGTTTATTTTTAGGTAAAATACAAAGTGTGAAACACTTTGTACAGGGCCCAGCAGGAAGTTTAGTTCTTGCCACTATCAATGTTGTTTTCCAGAAGATGTAAGTGACTAGCCAGGAATGCCATATGATCTACAAGCTATAAACGGTTTTTACATTTTTAAATAGTTGAGAAAATATGAAAGATTAATGTTTTGTGACCCATAAAAGCAAATTAAGTTTAAATATATGTGCAACAATAAAGTTGAATACAGCCTTGTACATTTGTTTGCTAGTAGCCTGTAGTGACTTTTACTCTACAGCAATAGAGCTAAGTGGCCACTAAGCAACTGTGTGGCCCACAACACTTAACATAATTGCTGTTTGGCTATTTGAGGAAAAGCTTGCCAATTCTGCATTTAAAGCTCAGCACTGTGACTCCTCAGGACACTGTGACTTCTCAGGAAAGAGGCTTCCTCGTTCATCTCTTTTCCTTTCACACTTTATGGGTACTCAGTAAGTGATTGCTAAACTGGATTTCTGCAGTCATTTCTAAGTCCAAAAAGTAAATCTCAGCTCGTGCTGGTTACTATGGCACCAGATAAACATCAAAATGAAATGCTCATCAGCTAAGGGAAGAGGAAACTGACTCTCCAAGACACTCTTCAAACAAGTTTCTATTTGTATTGCAGTATCTGTCAAGAAGCAAACACACATTAAGTAACTGTAGTAAGTAAGGTCATGTCCCCTGGAAAAGCTGAGTGGGAAAAAACGCTTCTCAGGTGGAAGGTGTTTTCAGGAAACCGAACACTTCATAGTTCTTCCTTATCCTGAAAGGGCTGCTGAGCATGCAGGACCATGCACAGGCTGCTGGTGGGGGGTGGGTATGCAGAAAAGTGAGGCCATAACATAGGACCAGGCACAGACTGTTGGGAAGGGGGTGGCTATGCAGAGAAATGAGCCCATGACATAGGACCATGCACAGATGGCCGGGGCCTCAGCACATGTGCAGAAAAGTGAGCCCATGACAGCTTTGAAAGCCCTGCCAGTTTCCAGAGATCAATGAGGCTACTAAATTAAACTAGAGTTGACATTTCCTCTATGTCATATGTTTTCAAGGCAGATAAGCATAGGCTTATTCAGTGTCGTGGTGAAGGTTTACTCAACACAGAGTTGGAGTCAGCCATGGGTGAAGGCAGCCATGGTTAAGTGAGAGATGTTGAGGTGAACATGAGGCAGAGGACTTTGGGCAGGAAGAAGCTGTCCTTCAGGCTCTGGTTGGTGTCTTGCCTTGTTTTGTGTGTGTACGTGTCTAGCTGTGCAGTTATGGATGAGCCAGCCATGGCTCTGGGCTGCTTTTCCCACAAGTCTCTGGAGCTTAAGGATATGATGGAGGGAGCCCAGCTTCCCACATACCCATGTGGAAAAAAATATCACACAGAGCTAGAAGTGAGACTCACATTTCCTCCAAGCCCAGGATGAAACATCTCCAAATTTTATTCTGAACATTTTCATTATAATGACAAGTGATTCCTCATTAAGTCATTTCCCAAGAAAGCATAATTTACTTATTTTTCTTATTTTATTAGTATTCTGCCCCCTTGCATGTGTGTGTATGAGGGTGTGTCAGATCTCCGAGAACTGGAGTTACAGACAGTTGTAAGCTGCCATGAAGGTGCTAAGAGCTGAACCCAGATCCTTGAAAGAGTAACCACTGAGCCCCAAGGAAGCAAAATTTTTATAAGTTTTTTGTTTTGCTTTCTTAGATGTAACTAGCAAATTTTAGTTTAAAAAAAAATCAGAGGAAGAAACTAACTGTAAGGGAAAACAGCATTTCCAACTGAAGCCTTTAAAGAATAGAAGTGTTGGCCTGTGATCTTAGCACTTCAAGCGGCTGAAGTGGGAGGGCCACAAGTTCAAGACTAGCCTGGGCAATTTAGCAAGACTCTATCTCAAAGTAAAAAGTAAAACAAGAACTGGGGTTGGGCTCATTTTACAGAGTCCTTGCCTAGCATGGGCAAAGCCCTGGGTTCCACTCCGAGCACAGCCACAAAAAGGAAAGAAAGAAAGAGGGAGAGAAAGTGGGGAGGGAGGGAAGAAAGGTGAAAGAAAAGAAAACGAAAGTGGGGAAGGAAGCATATGATCAACAGAGTTTCCTGTCTCCCCAGCAGCTATCCTGATAGTTGGGTTTATTTTCTTACAATTTGTTTCTTTCTCCTTGTTGAATGATGTTCAACAAAGACTATGGTTAGAAAACAGTTTTTCTCTTGAAAATAAGGCATGCACCTTGTATAAGGGAATTTGTCTTTTTCTTTGTTATTTGTTTATGTATTTCATGCATATGGATGTTTTTTCTGCATACACCAGAAGAAGGCATTGGAGCTCATGGGACTACAGTTATAGCTGGTATAAGCCACCCTGTAGGTACTGGAAATTGAACACCGGGCCTCTGGAATAGCATCAAATGCTCTTAACTGCTGAGCCATCTCTTTAAGCCCAAAGAATTTGTTTTTGTTTTTAAGATTTATTTATTTTGATTTTGTGTGCATTGGTGTTTTGCCTACATGTATTCCGTGTGGGAGTGCCAGATCCCCTGGAACTGGGGTTACGTACAGTTGTGAGCTGTCATGTGGGTGATGGGAATTGATCCTAGGTCCTCTGGAAGACAGCTGTGCTCTTAACCACTGACCCATCTCTCCAAACCCAAGGGAATTTTTCACAAGAAAAATCATTCTCAAGATTTATTTAAAACCATCTAGAGGGCCAGCAAGATGGTTCAGCAGGTAAAGGTGCCCCTAACCCTGACAGCCTGAGTTCGATCCTTGGGACCACAGCGTAGGAGAGAACTCTTAGACGTTATCCATTGACCTCCACACACAGTCTCTCTCTAAATAAAATGTAATATTTTTCAAACCTGTAATTTGAAAATAGCAGTAGTATTTCAATACTCCTTGGGTTAAAATGCTTGTGTGGACTAGTCTAGGTGACTTCTTACTTAGAGTCTAGGTGTATTATTAAGCCATTATTGCTAATAAGCATGTTACATGTGAACTTCAGAAAAACACTTGCCTTGAGCACAGTGTTTGAAGAAAAGCTCCAGGAGGCATTGCCTATTCTGTGTCACCATGTTTCTGTTTCGACTCTTTAGATGGAATTAGAGGCTCTGCAGCGTGGCCCACGAGAATTCATATGGTTTCTACCCAGCCCCTCTGCCTAGGAGTGTCCCCATGTGTCTTTAGACAAACTGCTTGAAGGAGGATGGATGATTATCCGCTAAGCTGAATTATTCATGGAATATTAAGAAGGAAAAAAATACTTTCTTAAAAAAAAATACAAACCTCCTACTCTAGTGACAGAATTAAGTTAAAAATAGAGCCAGTGCTGGGAAAGACCATAGAATTTTAATTAGCTCGACAGTGAGTGGGTCAGGCATATCTGCGGGTCTGGCTCAGTGGGAGGACAGCACTGCTGGGCCTGTACACAGTTCTCCCTGTGGGTTTAAGTAAAAACAGAGCTTGTATGTAGCCTTCGCACGCTACTTCCAGAACCTGCCTTCCCAGCAGCGTGCATCTAGGAAATGAAAGGTTGCTACGGGGCCATGCTGGCCTTCCACTCTTGCTTACATTGCAACAGAGCCACCTCCTTGCCTGACCCTTAAGATTCCTGTCCCTCCATCCCTTCCACAGAAAGGGAAATGGGTCCCCATTCTACTGTAATTCTTCCGAATAATATTTGGCTTTATCCCTCTGAAATCTTAAAATTAAATTGTCTATCCTTGACTTATTTGCAGCTTCTAATCTTGACACACTTATTTTGAAATCTGGCCAACTTGACAGAACTAAAAAGTCTTTTGAGCATAGGCCTTTCTGAGTTAGAATTTCTTCCAGAATTTGACAAAAACTGTGGGTCCTTCCCCTGGGGAAAACGCGGCTATCCTGTGTACACACGCATGTGGCTTTATAGAGTTACATCCATAGCCCCCAGATTGAAATGATTGAACTGAGAGATGGCCCAGAGCTTAAGAACACTGTTTGTTTCTCCAGAAGTCCTGAGTTCAATTCCCAGCAACCACATGGTGGTTCACAACCATCTGTAATGAGATATGGTGCCCTCTTCTAGCAGGTAGGCACCATGCGGGCTATACATTGTATACATAATAAATAAATCTTTAAAAAAAGAAAGAAAGGAATTATGTGGTAGCTATGCTTTGAATGTATCTCCCAGAAGTGTATCTTCTAGTTATAAAGCTAATCTCCAAATTCATACACTAATAGTGTTTGGTAGAGGGGGGGCAGTAAGAGGGTTAGATGAAGTCATGGGAGTGGGCTCCCCATAATGACACTATGGCTTTATAAGAAGAGACTCATATTGGCATGCTCGCTTTACATCTCCACATGATATCCTGCTGCACTTCCAAGTGTCCACAGGAGGGACCTCACCAGGTACTGAACCAGTATCCAGGGCAGTGCGGTGTGTTTCCTTCCAGCCTTCGGAATCATGAGCCACAGAAAGCTCTATTCCTTATAAGTTTCCTAGTTGCAGAGAGCAGCAGTGGCATGAGGGACAAGGGCCTTGGGGGAGCCTGACTTACTCTGTCACCGACGCTGGATCCCTGTGGAAGATAAAGACAGGTGAACTTGAGCACTGAGTCCTTTGTCATTAGAACCAAGGATTCAAATAAACCTATTTTCAGAAAACACCTTTGTTCCATAGGACAGGAAATAAGCTCAGAGTTGTGACTTCCCAACCCAAAAGGCTCTCCACCCTTAATACCGGTCGACAGCACTCAAATCCAGCGTTTTCTTGGTTGGCTGGTAACAATGCAGTGGACTGCAAATTTCTTAAGGAGCCTGAGGAAGATGTGTCTCGACCTAGTGACACGTACTGAACTGCATAGGACTCGGTGCCAGGTTTTTGTTATTGTTGTTCTTGTTCTTGTTTTTGTTTTGTTTTGTTTTGTTTACCATGGTGTGTGCAGGGGGAAGACGGGGGAGGGGGTCATGTAGATCTGAGTTTGTGCCATCAGCAGTGCTTTGGAAATGGATAGGGAGCAAATTCCTTTTCCTTTTATGCCACTGATCTGAAGTGCTAGTAATTAATCAGGAGTCCTTCAACAAAGCAGCCGTTATCATCTGCAGCTAGGCGTCCTTCTACGGCCTTCTGTTGTCACCACAGCTGTACAGCCTGGGCAACCTGACCATCTGCAGCCTGTTGTCATCACAGCTGTATGGCCTGAGCAACCTGACTTGCCTCCCTGCAGCTCGGTTTCATCTTATGTGAAGTGGGAATTTGAGTGCATCTCTCGGGGACTGGTACAAGTCTATCCTACAAAACCATGCCATCTCTTATCTTCATGGCCCTGTTCTTAAACACACTCCAGCCCCAGCAGGATGCCAAGGTAAAGGATAAAGAAGCCAGGGCTGCAGGAAGGAAGGAAGGGAAATGCAACCAGTGATGTTCATACACATGGCCTAAACACATCACACCTAAGAGGAGCCAGGTGAGAGGGTTCCTGATGCCCTCCAGGAGTTACAGTCAGAGGCCATGGGAAGGGGTCCAGAGTCCAGCCCTGGGTAGACATCTTCAGATGAGGAATGTCACCTGCTACAGCCTCAAGCATGGGGCCTCCTGAGCTGCCTGCAGTAGGCACAGATCACGCTGGGGCTGCCAGCTTCCTAGGGAGTAGGAATCTGTTCCCTACAGTGTACTGAGTCAAGTAGGAATGCATGCGGATCGTAACTCACTTCCTTGGCCTCCAAGCCCCTGAAGATGAAAAGCTGTTAGTTGGCTGCCCCTGTTTAGTATTACATACACACACACACACACACACACACACACACACACACACACACACACACACAGAGTTAGTTGGCTGCCCCTGTTTAGTATTACACACATACCCTGTAAGTTGGCTGCCTCTGTTTAGTATTACACACACACTCACTCACACACACACACTGTTGGCTGCTCCTGTTTAGTATTACACAGACTCTCACTCATACACAGACACACGCACACACACACACACACACACATGCACACACGCACACATGCACATGGATGCACGTACCTATGGCAGAAGCTGGGCCAGAACTTTGCCATTGTGTCCCTCCTATTCTCAGAGTTGTTGTCTGTTGGCCCTTGCAGTCTGCACTTGCTTTCTTCCCTGGGTCTTGAACTCTGCTTGCTTTATGCTTTGCATCCTTTCCCTGGGAGAAGAGCCCAGCTCCTGTCTCCTCTCTGCTCTAGGCAGTGGAGAGATGGCAAATAGATGGTTTCCAACTACCCAGGTTCCTTTAAAAACTTGTAAACAGTCTTTTTTTAAAAGGTAGGATGGGGGATTCTGCCCTACTCATTTATCCTGCTGCCAGGAAGCCTCTCCTGGCCCTTGCTGCTAAATGACACTTTGTCTCTCCAGAGAGTTTCCTCAGAGGGGTTTCTGTTCCTGATTAAAATATATGCTAATTTTTTAAAGAATATGCTAAGATGAGAATGTTTTAACTTGTGTTAAACACTAGACCAACCCAGGTCAGTTTTTTCACCTGAAGACCTCACAGACTCTTTAATTTACTAGTAAGCACACTCATGTCAAAAGAAAGATGCATGGAATGGTTCCTGTGTTCTCCCAGGTTTGTTCATCCTTGGGTAAAGCTCATGCTTAGCAAACAGCTCTGTGCTGCTGTCTGTACCTCCTTGCCCAGCATGTTCCCCTGATGACTAGGGTGTGAATCCGCTTCCATTCACTCTGTACCAGGGTTGCACAGATGCCATTGTGACTTAGCGTGGTGGCTGTGCTTCTCCTGGCCCCTGTGGTGTGTCTTAACAAAGAGTACAGGGAAACTAAACTATTGAGTGTCTTCTTGAACCGCGCAGAGTGTGCTGTTGGCAGCCTGTGCCTTGGAGTCAGTTTTCAACAGAGCGCAAGGAGCTGGTGATATAAGGGCATGTTCTCTGGGCATTGCCCCAGCGTCTCATCCCTGTGGAGGTGAGAGAGGAGGCATTAATATTAGCATGCAGCTCCAACGCTCACGGTTTGGGGGATGGAACTGTAGTAGCGGAAGTCACTACTTTCCCCAGCCTCCTGTCTGTGTGACTTCTCCCAGCTTTTAGCTTCCTTGCCTTGGCACTGGTTCTTACCTGGCTTTGTGAGTCAGCCAAGTCCTAGCTGAAGAAAGCTCTCGAGAAGACAGACTGGGTGAATAATCACCAACACAGAGAGAATCCACCCAACTCTTAAAAATATCCAAGAGATATAGGAGTCTTCAGACTGCATAAAATATGGGGCTTTGGGTCCCTTGTGCCTTCTTCCTCAAGTGTGTTGTCCCTGTTTCTAGAAGGGCGGTAGAGAGGGTGTGTCCTGTGATCTTCCCCCGTGCAGCTTCGTTAGATCAAAGCACTGATTTGAAGCAAATCTTTCTGAAATCCACTGACCTCAGGCCTCTGCTCCCACCCGCCAGGCCGCTTACCCAGCAGGCTGGCCTGAGGAAATCCTTCCTCTGCCAGATCAATGCCACCTGGCTGCATAGGTCTCTCAGGACACACTGCCCTAGCTGGAGGTTGCCTGCACATCTGCTATGTCTGGGGTCCAAGCTAGCTCACAACCTCTCATCTCCTAAGTAACCAGGACAAAATATAGGGCCTCGGTGAGCAATGAACACAGGACAGAGATGTGCAGAGCAGTGTTGTCAAGGTTGACTGTAGGTATGTGAAGGCCCTGCAGTAACCTCCCTCTGCTATGAGCCAGGGCCTGAAATCCAACCATTAGGACACAGGACCCTATTTTAAGTCACAAAGAGGCATGGCCCTTGAGAATTGAAAAACAGCGAACTCCAGCTCTGTATCTTGCAGATTGAGCTCACCTGAGCCTCCAAGAACAAGTCCGACCTACTGCCACTTTTGTTTTATGCTTTTATAGATGTAGAAAAGGTTTAATCAATGTTATTGTTAAACTAATTGTAATGTGAAATTTACCTGCTGAGCTTTTTCACTGGCGATCTGTGTTCAATCCCCAGAAGCCACATAAAGGCGGAAAGAGAAAACTGACTCCTGGGGTGTTATCCTGTGACTTCCACAAACGCACATAATATTCACATATATACATTCTATGTATGAGTACACACACACACACACACACACACAGGCCAAGTTTTGAATGGCCACTGAGCTGCATACTCAGAAACAGTCAAGATGCTATTCTAAAAAGGGCTCGTTCCCACAGTCTAGAATACAGTTTCCCGGTCTGTGTTCCACATTCCCTTTTCAGTGCCCATCCTTTTCTCAGTTGGTGTGGCCTCCTGTTTCTATGTGGCACTCGAAAGCAGCTGAGGCTCCTGGTCCTAAGTGACTGAGACATGGTGGACACCAGTGGGATGACATGCCATGAGGCAATGATGTACGGTGGCCCTGATGGTACAGTGTACCCAAAAGCCACCACCACACAGACACACTGCAAAGCCCCTTGCCTTGCGATGTCCTGGCTCCAGCCTCTGCTTCACTTCCTCATCAGAGCTGCGCTGTCTTCTGCTGTTTTCATTGATGAATGAAGTCAACTATATTGGAGACCTTTTTCTAAAGGTGAATAGAACACTTAATGTGAGATCCACCCCTTGGATAATTTGTAAAGTAACTGGCAAGGTATCACTGCCATGAGGTGGAACACCCCAATTTGAGCTCATTTACCCCACTTGACAAAACTTGGCACTAGCTGGCTAGTGGGTCCCCTTCCATGACCCCGGTCTCCACAGCCACCATTGCACTCTGGTTCTATGACTCTGCATATTCTCAAAGGAATTATGTAAGTTAAGGCATACAGCATTTTCCTTCTGTGACTGTGCTATCACACTGGGCATAATGTCCCAGAAGTTCATCCATGTGGCATAATCTCTTTCCTCATTAAGCTGAATGCTACTTCGCTGTGTGGTTTTTGTCCAATGTGGCTTATCCATTCATACAATAATGATACTAGAGTTGTTTCCATGTCTTGGCTATTTTGAGTGACACAGTAAATGTGGGAACACTCACAGAGGCCTCATTGATTCACTCACTTCAGGATCCTAATTTTAGGTCTTTTAGATATAAATTAAGACAGGATTTCTGGGTCATATAGCAATTCTATTTTTATTGTTTATTTTTAAGTAACGAGTATATTGCTTTCTATAATGCTTTCTATTTATAACCCACCAATGGTTAGGTTTGCTTCTGAGAGGCTAACTGGTCTCTGGCCTCTCTGTAGGCTGCCTGCCTTTGCTTCTGCTGAGATACCAGTCTGCTCAGTTTCCTGCCCGCACCATCCGCTGGCAAGACACTGTGGTACTGGCCTTCTCTTACGGCTAGGTTCAAATGCTATTTCCTTGGTAACGGTCCTCCCCCCCTGGGTCTGGTTCTGTTCTTTGCATTTCTGAATGGAAAGCTCACACACCGAGTAAGCCTTTCCCTTTTTCTTTTGGGTTTTGGTTTCTCAAGACAGGGTTTCTCTGTGTAATCTTAACTGTCCTGGACTGGCTTTGCAGACCAGGATGGCCTTGAACTCACAGCAATCCGCCTGCCTCTGCCTCCTTCAGTGCTGGAGTAACAGGCTTGTGCCACCACACCCGACTGTGAGCCTCTTCTTATTGCCACCCTTGAAGCCAGCAATGTGGCTTGGTCACCTTGCCAGCTCCACAACGTAGGGCTACGCACTGCTCACTTGGAATGAGTGCATGGGAGGCCTTTGTGATGCGCGGCTTCCTTCTGCGTGCGGTTACTGGTCATTATTCAGTGTCCTGCCAGCCAAGGGACAAAATGGGGTGCCTAATAAGAAATGTTCCTCATTCGTTTTGGGAGCTGAAAAGGTTCTTCCCAATATGTTTGTTATGACATACTTTATGTATCATTTTGCTGTTTAGAAAGAAGTAAGCCAGGTGCAGAGAATTCAGACCTTAAGGTCCACATGTTAACTCATTGGGTAGAAAGCCAAGAAAAATGTTCTTCCTGTGTCTGAAGTGACTTCCTTAAGCTAGTTGATAAGAAATACTTCTGTTGCAACAGCCACATGCTCACAAAAAGGAGGAAGAGAAGAAAGGCGTCTGGATAATTATTAGCTGACTTTCCATGGCTATGAAGTCCTCCAGCTGGCTCTTTGCACTGGGAACCTTAGGTACCCTTGGCCTTGTGTAAGGTAAAGCAAAAGCAATGGTAGGAGTCCCCGTTACACTGAAATGTTGCTGGGATTTGAGGTTCTGGGATGTGACGTGGGCGCTGCAGCCACGTGAGCTTTCTCATGGGCATCTGCTTTGGGTCTTGTTTCCCGGTTCTGCTCTACTTCCTGTCTCAAAATATGCCGCTCAGCTTGCTTACACCCGCAGATCGCTTATGTGTTCCAGTCTGGCCCAGGAGCTGAGGCCTCTGGCCGAGCTACTCTGCGAATCATAGTGACCATGAACTTCCCTTTGCAGGTGTCACTTCCTTCTTGGAAATGGAGCTGGTACCCGATACCTTTATTTATAGGTTCTGTGAGGGCTTTTGAGGTGAGGCATCTATCTACATGTGCTTTGAAGGTCTTGGGTGTGATTTTTCACCTGATTATAGATGCTTTTTTGAGATCTTGGGCAGATTTCAAAACCCAGAGGGCCAAGCAAGTCTGTCCTCACATCTGAGCTCATGACACTGAGGACAGCATAGTCACAACAAAGTGTTTCAGGCACAGGAAATCCAGCTCCAAGATAAACACCTCTGTGCCTCACCTTGAAGGGCTGCCTGCAACGGAGAAGCCAGTTAGAGTGGCGCTCAGGCCAAGTATAGGGTCAGCTCAGTGTACAGAGGTAAATGAGGAAATGCCAGGCTGCCAAGCCCCAGGGTGATTTCCCCTTCCCTGGGCGAAGGTCACTGCCTCTCTGACAGGGCTGTTCTCACTAGCCTTGCAAGCACTAAGGCTGGACTTATGACAGTGTCACATGATCCAATCCCGACAGCTGTGCACTTGCTGGCCAGTTCCTTTTGAGTGTCTCTGGTAGCCACGGTCATCAGGAACCTACAGGCTGCTGTGTCAAGAAGGTGCTTCCAAGAAAGCCACTGCCTGACTTCCTCCATTGTTGACTATGCTGTATTTTTGGCATTGCATGTCTTCCCCTGTGATACAGTCTTATTAAGACAGCCAGCCCCCTGTCCCATCTTCCAATCAATTCCCCTCTCCAAAGGCCACCACTTCCCCATTTGTCCTGTCTCAGCCCCATGATTTGCTTTTGATTAGTGCATGTCTGGGCTGGTCCCCGCAGAGTAGCTAGAACTCTGAATCCCAATATGTTGCCTTAAGCTTTACACAAATGATGCCTACAGTATTTGTCCTTTTAAAATTCCTTTTATTTTCATTTTTATTACATGTCTAAAAAGTGTGCATGTGTATGTGTGTGTGCACTTGCATGCATAAATACACACTCACATGCATGCCACGGTACACCTATGAGGGGGTCGGAGGACAACTTGTATGAGTCAGTTCTCTCTTTCCAGCATGTGGGTCCTGGGGATTGAACTCAGGTTGGCAGGCTTGCCAGTAGACATATCTACCCACTGAGCCGTGTCTCTACTGATCCTGGGCGCTATCTGGGGATTAAGCTGGGCTTGGGACTTCTGACTTTAGAAATATTAAGGAAATTAGCAGATGATGCAAGAAATGAGGAGGTCTAGTCTTCTCTCTGTGGAAATGAATGTTTGGAAGCAATGGGGAAGAAAGTAGCCCACACATGGCCCAGTTCTGGAGCTTGTGGAGGGTTGATGTGAAGAATGAGGCCCAAGCTCATAATTACCACACCCTGGCATTTCCCCGCAGCTACTTCCCACTAGCCTGCACCCCTGCTCACTTTCTTTTCCATATGTCGATGACCAGGAATTATACATAGGCTTGCACACACATACACACAGCTTTTGTGAGCTTTTTGCCTTGTTTTGTATTTTGACCAAGGAAGAGTTTCTTTGTTGCCAGGAATGGAGTATGAGAAATGATGAGCAGGGCATTTATTTTCTTCTTCCTCTTTCCACCAAGACTCTTAGTTTCAGTGTGATGGTGAGAAACTGATAGTACTCAGGCATCTCTATCCATCTTACTGTGAGGCTGAGCCTTGTATGGTCCAGACTGACTTTGAACTCACTGTGATCCTCCCGGCTCAGCCTCCTGCATGTTAGGATTGTAGTAGTCAGCCCCCCCCCACACCTACTCTGGAAAACTGGAGCTCGAAGGACCACGTCTCTGGAAACTGACCTGTTGCTGTGATGGAACGCTAGCTAGCACAGGCGATATGAATCCCTGGCATCTCAGGCACTTCATTTTCTTCCTCAGAGACCCCCTATTGTTCGTCCATTAACAGATGGGGTCATCCATCACCTGCTGAGTGCTTGCCACATGCCAGACTCTGAGGGTGGAAAGACACTGCCCTGTTATTGAGACATCAACATCATCCCAATATACCTGTGGGTCTGACCACAATGCAGACATCACGCTGTGGAAGCACACACTACATGCAGTAGGGAGAGGTGGGGAATCCTTTGTTCCTCCACTCTATATCATATAAAGGTGCGTGAAGCAGAAGGCAGGAGAGCCCCAGGACGCCTCAGTCTCACGTGTTTGTCTCCTGTTAATTTGTCACTGAGATCTGGGAGAGAAGCTTTGCCTGTCTTATGGCCTGAGTAGGTCATATCATGTGGTTTATGTGGAAACCCACATGTGCCTGTGACCTCGAAGTTCCTCTGAGACCTCTCTGTGGCTTCTTGATCTTGGCCGTGTTTACCGTAAGAAGACATCTGTGATGGTTATCAAAATCCCCACAAGTCGACCAAGGAGGTTTGCCTGAGGAGTAAGGTGACTTCCCACCTCTTACCTCCAGGCTCCCATCAGGGAGTTCAGTCACCTGACCACAGAAAGGCCTTTCCCCAGTATCTCCTTGGAGAAAAACAAAGTTACATACTTGAAGGGGACTGGAAACAATCAGTGCCTGGAATTTGGAAAGTGCCTTTGCATATGGCATCTTCCATGCCATCTTTCTCAGGCCCAGATACGGGGTCCTAAGAAACCTGTGGAAGAGAAGATCTGCCTCCAGTTAAAAAAGAGCTGTCTCCCTTTTGATAACAGTGCCCGTGGGGGTCAAAAAAAACTATAAGCACATTTGAGTGACTGGGCCCAGGACAGAGAAATAACTTTGGTCAGATGAAGAAGAGGTCACAGACCCCTGCCAAGGAAAATAGCCCTTAATGGTCTTGTTGATTGGAAGCAAACATTTCAGAGCATTTGTCTTTTGATTTTTCTTTGTTCTCCTGATACAGGTGTGATTTAGGAAGCCTTAATAGGCCCGGGAATCTGAGCAGCTTGCCGCTGCAAAGCCTAGCACCAGTGTTTCACATTCTCTGGTGGGCATTAGGTCTGGTCATTTGAGAAGATGTTGAGATGATACAGGAAGGCATGTAAACTCAAGTGCCATAGAGCAGGTTGTAACTGGCAACTAGAGACACAAGGGACCCGCAAGAGGACGTTTGGGGTTGGGCAGTAGGAAAGACCCCAGTGCTGTCTTTTGCAGCCCTCTCCACGAATGAAGGATTCTTTTTTTAAGCAGTGAGGCAGCCAATTGTCATGTGTATTTTAGACTGAGTGGGGCACTAGCTAATCTTAGACCTCATGAATTGTGGTATTCGTCAATATTTGCACAGTAATCATAGTTACTTCCCACTCTTGTCCTTAAGGCTTTTCACCCTGTTCATCAGTCAGCTCAGAGATCTATTGGAACATAGCTGATGGCCAGAGGCTCTGTGACTGGCAGGAAGCTTCTGGAGTCTGTGTGACGGGCTCCCGGATGTAATGGAAAGGTTGCGGCCACCTGACCGCCTTCCAGATGTGTGCATTACCTCACTTATCCAGGTGTCATGCCGAGGTGTTCCCACCCACTGCTCAAGTTGTTTCATTGTAAGCTCTTCCTTCTTGGCAAAAACCCTACACCCAGATCAAGGTCAGATTGCAATTTTTTTTTTTTTAAACCAATAAGTCACAGTAAGTCTCAGGCCCTAAAAAAAAGTCTGGTCATTTTCATAGGAGGTGAGAATATGATTTACAGACTCACATGACTCTTTTCCCCATGATTCAAGTGAGTCCCAACTAGCAAGTTTCTGATTCTCAGATAGGAAAGTGAGGGTACAGTGGAGACCACAGCCTGGAGAAGCTGAGCTTTTAAAGCAGGTGCCCTTGGTACTCGCACCAGTGCGGCCGAGACTTAGGGTATGCACTCACAAGTGTACGCACCCTCTCTTTTTCATGTCTGTGTGCTTATATACCTCATGTGTATTTGCAGCTATGTGTGTCATGTGTGTGCTTGTGTATCTATGTGTTTCTGCATGTGTACATTTCCCAGTTGTAGCAGAACAAGAGGCTTTTGCCTGGCTTGCTCTAGAACGGTGGTTCTCAACCTCTAGGTTGTGACCCCTTTGGCAAACTGCTGTCTCCAAAAAATATTTATATTACGACTCATAACAGAAGCAAAGTTACACTTACAAAGTAAAACAAGAAAACAATTTTATGGTTGGGGGAGGGTCACCACAGCATGTGGAACTGTGTTAAAGGGTTGCAGCATTAGAAAGGTCGAGACCCACTGCTTTAACCGCCCCCGCCCCCCTTTTTTCATCCAGGTTTCCTAGACTCCAGGAGCTTTGGAGACAACAGAGTGCTTTGACCTTAACTTTCACTACAAAGAGGCTCGGCCTCGACTGTTGGCCTTTGGCCACCATCTATCTCCCTAGGGCATTCTTCTCTCCTGTCCTGCTTGGCTTGTCTACAGGGGGCTCTACCATCTGCACCGCCTAGCACGGGTCTTGGCATCATTTCTTTCCATCCTGCTTACCTAGGGACATGGCATCTCTGTCACAAATGTGTTACAACCCGCATCTTCTGGGTATCCCCTAAGGAAGCAACAGGTCTCCTTGGTGACAGAATTGGTGCCAAGTAGTAGGAATGTGGCATCCGTAAGGCCCTCTGGCTTTCTTGGCATGGAACCGGGTAAGGAGGAGACAGGGAAAAGATTCACCCTGGCTCGGAAGTATCCATGGCCCAGCGGAGGCAGAGCCAAGAAGAGTGAAGGCTAGGAGGTTTCCAGAGAAGCAGGGAGGGAAGTGGGCTAGGGAGTGACAGAGAGGGCCTTTTATCCAGCCTCTGCGGCTGTGTGCTCGCTCAGTGCCCATTGGCCTAGTGCTGTGCACAGCCTGGCAATCTCTAGATACAGCCCTGGGGTGCCCAGCTCATCCCCCTCCCAGCCCCATAAAATCATGGCATGTGCCTTTCTGCCAACACTAGTGTATAACAGGAGATTCCCTTTCCCCTTCCCCCTCGCTCTTCTTTTTCCACCCAAGGAGGTTAAATCACCAGGCGCTTTCTTTCCACAGTCCTCAGATTACACAGGACAAAGAGCCCCGACCAGAATGCTAATGGGGAGCTTTCTTTTCCATCAAGGGGGCCTTACAAAGGCTAGGGCGAAAGGGCCTCTCCAGCCTTCACTTTCTTTCCTGTAATTCTAGACAAATAGCATTAGCCTTTTATGAGGCCTTTGTCCGTAGGCATTCCGAGGGTACTTTTCATCTGACGCTGGTTTCTTGAATTTTAAGTGGACAGTGTTCAAATTGCCCAGCCTGGCGTCACTTCTGGTAGCAGAAATAGAGGCTCACGGTGACTGGTTAGTAAATTTAAGAGACAGTTTTAGAGAACACATCTTCCTCTCCCACCACAAATTAAATGCCTCAAAAGAAGAACATTAAAAATTAAAATGTTCTTTGATGGCCGTAGATTGTTACCTTCTTCACACCGGTGGGGAGGCCTCATGCCTTCTCCCTTGCAGCACTATTGTTCTATTGGGCACTCTCTGAGGTGGAGGTGACCTGGCTGCCCTCATTCTGAGAGTCATCTCTCCTAATAAAACCACTATTTGCATTTTTATAAATAATATTACTGGTTTTTCTGCTAGAAGTCGGAAGCACATGAGGAAAACACCCCATTCTGAAACCCATTTGACAAAATAGTCAGAGAGTCCACTCCATGGCCTTTGCAGCAGGTGTGGTCACACTTCTCTAGAAAGGGCTAGAAAATAAACATTGTAGCGATAAAGCTGCTGCACAGCTCAGTGGTCCCCTTTCTTTTTGGTTTTGTTTGTGACCAAAAATCTCACCATCTAGCCCAGAATGGCCTTAAATTCAGATCATCCTGCCTTGACTTCTCACACACACTGCTGTTCAGACACAGTAGCAGCCAGAACAGTCTAGAATGAAGCTGAATGGCTGTGTTCATTCCAACAAAGCATTGCTTGGGGGGCCTAAAATCTTAATTCCATGTAAACTTCACAACCATTTAAAAAGTGTCCTGTTATTCTTAGCTCCCAACTGGCCATGGATTGTACAGACGCAGGGCAGAAGGCTGGCACGCGTTGGGGAGAGGGCACCCTTACACTTCTGACCCTTACTTACAGCAAGGTTATAAAACCTCCATTCACAACACGTTCCAGTCGATTAAGGTTACAGAGTCCTTTTAATGTGTCTCGTTCAATGTTCAAAAGCAAAATGGTTTTATGCGTCGCACATGAGATAGATTAAGAGCTTAATGAAGTTTATGGATGTGCACACACATGTGTCTCTATCTTGGGCCACTATTGTCCAGCGTCTGGAAAGACCCTTACATCTACGATGCTACCTCTTTTCTTCCTCTAGATTGTGAATACTGAACAAGTCCAAAGGTTTAGAGTTTATGCAGTGTTAACACTGTAGCTGGACAGGGACCACTGATGGTGGTCATCTCCGTCGTGTGTCACAGGAGGTAAGACCACAGCATAGGTCCTCCCTTCCGGGATCTGTATGGAAAACGGTGGAAACAACCCATGTAGCCTTGCCAAGTCTGCTGAGGTTCTCTCGACTTTCCCATTTGGCTCATTTCTACATCGTTCTAAGAATTTCTCTTCTCCCCTCTCCTCCTCCACCTCCCCAGACAGTGTGATATTTAAACTACTCGGTTGGTTGAATATTCAATATTCTTCGCCAAACAGAAGCACAATGGCGTACGGGAAGGGAGATGATGCATCTTAATAAAAAGGGCTTATACCGACGTGGACAGCCTGACTGCCAGCCAGGCTCCGAGGAAGTTCAAGGAGAGGAGAGAAGGGTGTTCTGATCCTGTGTAGCACCTGCCGGGGCACACTTCTGTACAGAAGTGTATAGATCTCTCTATAGATGATTCCTATCATAGACAGAAGACCCCAAATTCCAGGGGCCTCAGGCTGACTGTGCCTTTGGACCTGTGTTTGGATAGAAGAGTTGAGTCGTTGCTTGGACCAGATTCAGACAGGAGAGGGGAAAAGCATTCAGGATTCCCACTAGCTGGCTCTGTGCTATTCCAGGGTTAGACAACAGGCCCCCTCTAGCACAGAGAACTGGATCGGAAGAGATGAAGGTGGGAGAGCAGGGTAGAACAATAAGAGAGCCTCCGTCTCCTAAGTTCTTGGGTAGAAAGCCCTGCTGTCCTTATAGGCCACAGCAGGAACCGCCATCCTTCCTTATTGACCTGCTCAGAGGAGGCCCTGTGGCCTTCATGTTTACCCAGGGGGAGCAGTTGTTTACTTTCCGAAGGGGTAATGAGAGGTTGGCTTCTATTTCCAGCAGGCGAATGAGGTCTGAGGAAGCAGGTGGAAAGGAAGCAGATCAGCTGGCTTCCCTCTGGAACAGCTCCTGTCCCGCCCTGGCTCTGGGGTATGGGGGCTTCTGGTCTGTAGCTCTTTGAGGAAGGGGCTGTCTCTTTATGATCAAGTGAAGGCCCTTGCTGGGATAGTAAGAAGGGCTCGAAGCCCACTTTTTCTGTCATCTCCTGGTCAGACCTCAGGAGAAGTGAGCATTGACTAAGATGGGGCACATGGCCTCAGACAGGACCTACTGTGTCCTGCCATAAGGGGAGAATCTCTCTCACCAGATTAGAGAAATAATGAAGAAACACAATAGATTTTTCCTGAAAAGATTGTTTTAACTGAAATGTAGCTGGATAGTCAGAAGGTGGGAGGACCATAAGAGACTATTGCATCTGGCTTCACAAGAGGGACAACAGCCTAGATCAGGGCAGAGGGACAGGAGACAGGGAGTCGGAGAGAGAATAAGTAAGGCCTGGAGAGAAATGATCAGAAGAATAAAGGCAGACTTGAGAAGAGCCGCAAGTGTGCTGTAAGTGTGATGAGTGAGTGGAGAGGCTCTTGACCAGGCAAGGGAGATCCAGACAGATCCAGGAGACCTAACAGGGATCTAAGCAATCTAAACAGAGAGCCAAGAGATCCGAGCAAAGCTCAAGTTCCAGAAGACCCAAATAGAGAGCCAGGAGTCCCGAACAGAGCCACAGGCAGTTGGGAACTCCCTTTTGTGGTTGAGTCCTGCTGCCTCTCACCAAGGGGCATGGACAACTGAGCACTCCCACTGGACTTCACACTCCACACTGCACACTGCACTCCACAGTTCTGCTGTTAGAAGTAAACGTCATATGAAACCCAGGCATGCAAGACACAGCATGACGTCTGTCTTTATTATAAGAGCCATGGAGGTCCAAGAGGGAGAAGGACTTATCTTCATGAGGAGGAAGCTGGTAGGGATGGGAGTGTGAGAGTGAGACTACAGAAAGGGAAGTGACCAGAGGCCTAACCTGACAGTGAGTGTGTAAATGACATAGCCTCCCAGCCAGACCTCACAGGAACACCTCAAGGGGGCAGTGTTTGAGAAATTTTAATGATGAAATCCTGAAAAACAAGTGCATGCTGATAATCAGCCTTTTAAAATAGCTCTTAAGGATTGGAAAGAAACTACAGTTGGATCGTGCTGAGTTTGGGTTACTGATGATCATTTCACATTTTTTTTTATATATTTCTGTATTGTCATAAAGTTCCCACAAGTGTGTGTTTAATTTAAAGGGGTAAAGTATGTGTTTTTTAAGTGCTAGTGGGAAACATAGCTGTATGTCCTGGCCCAAGATAGCTTCACCTGGGCTGAGAGGACTCTCACCTATATCTTAGGACTGTTAAGAATTTCCCCCTGGTGCTATGAGGACTGAAGGTTTCTCACGAGAGGCTTGAGACAACAAAGGTGTGGCCGAATGGCATCTGGAGGATGCGTTCGGGGAACTGAAAGTCGGTGAGTCATGCTTGGTCCTCCAGGAGAGCGGCAGGGAAGCTGGACAGGAGCCACAGACACTGGAGTCCCAGCCAGAGACACAGCTCTAACAGCTCTAATCCTGTAGCACTGGGGGGGTGGGGGTGGGGGCGAGAGAGCCTCCATTGGCCTTGGCTGTTAGGCTGGTGACAGAAGATGTGGAGGGGACTCTGACCTCTCTGTAGCAGAATCGTGACAGTGGGTACAATGACTAGAGCAAAGAAGATCCGTACTGAGGAAGCTTGTGTGGCCCTAGGACCGTGCAGGGGAGGAAAGGGTGGGATCTGATGTCTTCAGCGCAGACCTGTAACAGCTATGGGAATCTGTAAGTAACCGGCAAACAGAGACATCGAGGCCGGAACTGGCGTCCCTGTGGGCAGGGCAGGAGTGAGGCCTGTTCCCACCATGCAGTGTTGGAATTTAGAAGTGCAGAGTTATGTGAGCAGAGATGCAGAGATCCCGAGCCCTAACTCTGGACGCACAGCACTGCCTGTCAACACGCAGCGCTGGAGGGGCAGGCAGGTTCCGCTCATGAACATGGAACCAATCCGTGCAGCTGGAGTGGGGTGAGGTTTCTAAAGTACCAGGCCGAACTGCCCATGAGTGGGACACATACAGTGCTCAAGTGGCAGCCTGTCTGACGGCAGTGTTGTCACTCCACTGTCACAGAGAAGCCCAAAGCAGTCTTTACACTTAGAGACTGGAAGGCACTGAGATAAATTACAGAGGCTTAGCTGCCCACATAGCAGGTTATAAATAGAAGACAAACTCAGGAAAAACAAAAACAAACAAGAAAAAGGGTCTGTTTATCATCAGGTAAGCCAGTTTTACTACATGTTTGAGATAAAAAGTAACAGAAATATGTTCCTATAGTCCATGGTATTGGACATGAGATGCTGTTTCACATACACGTAGCTGTGGCTCCCGTGTGTGTCATCTGCTTTACCCTCTACAGGATGCCATGTTTTGAAAACATAGATTCCTGGTACTTTCCTCATAACAAAAATGAATGATCTTCCTCAAAGAGCAAATGAAGGTGGGCCATCCAGAATTTAAGCAATGGGTTTTTTTTTCCCCTTCATTTTTTGGTCACTAGAACCCACTAAAACTCATTTTCCAAATGATGTCAGGCAGGACTCTGCTGGGTTTGGGGATATAGTAGATGTGACACTAAAATAAAAGAGTGTAAAGAGTTTGGACGGGGCATTCTGATGTAAGGACAATTCATTACAGTCTCCTCAGGGGATCTTTTGTCTGGCCAACCACCAACAAACATAAAGAAGCTTGCATGGTGATGACCACCCCCCCTTGCTTCCTGCTATTTCAAACACATTGAAGGCTTCTCCAAGACTAGAAAGATGGCCCCCTTGGCCCAGGCTTCCTATACTACCAAAAGATCATTTTTTCACTTTTGCTATAAGCTAAAACACACACCTTTATTTTCTTTTAAGAAGACAGCAGGTGACTAGATTGCAAGAAGCTTATTCTGAAGTTCTAAAACTGAAAGCTACTGAAGGTGTTTCTGGTGGCCAAATGCTGCTTGCATTACTATGCTTAAAGTTTAGAGTTGGCCCCTTGCAAAACACACTCTCTATTTCTGCCTCTAAAAAGAGATATTTCTGGATTATTTTGTGTATTTGAATTAGTTTTACCTTAACCCCTAATGGACTTCCAAATATTCTAGAATTACTCTGAGTTTTTCAACAAACTCAGAACCCAGGCTGTCTGGCTCCAGGACCAGGTTTTTAACCATATGGCTGTGTCACTCATGTCCTTTGAATTTTTCCAGGCAATGCTTATAGGATTCATTAAAAGGATGCATAAGGTGAAGGCTTGAAGAGATGGCGAAGACAGTGATGTGCTTGCTGCACAACCCTGAGGACCCGAGCTTGGATAGCAGCACCTATGTGAAAGGCCAGGCATTTCAGGGTTTGCCTGTAATTCTAGTGCTGGGGAGGCCAAGGCAGCAGGATCCTAGGACACACCCGCCAGCCCAGACCTAGCAGAATTGGTGAGCTCCAGGTTTAGAGAGAGAGAGAGACCCTGTCTCAAAAACTGAACAATTTAGGAAGACACCCCCACATTAACATGTGGCCTTCACATGCACACCCACACTCTTACATACACACAGAGGCGTGGGTGTGCATACATGTATACACACATAAAGGGTCCTGTGAAACTTCTATTTCCATGGTGTTTTATTTACTGAAAAAGGGGGTTGTAGAGAAGGGGAGACGATATAGAAAACCTCTATGACTTGAACGTGTTTATGAGCTAGAGGTATAGTCCTCAGTGCATTAGAAGACCAAAGATTCTTTGATAGATCTAGCAGAGAGCCTGAGGGCACCATCTTTAGAAGGAGTGATCAGTTATTCAGAACCAGGTTAGCATCACATTCTAGGTCCGGGCTGTGCCGTAGAACACATGAGATATAATATCGAAAACCTGAATTTCAAATTTCATTTCACTTTCTTTTTATGTTATATGAGGTTTATTAAATGAGCATGGGGGGGAGAAGGGGAGGGGGCAGGGGTACCCCAGAGAGAGACAGAGACAGAGACAGAGAAAGGGAGAGTAAGAAGAGGAGAGAGAGAGGGGGGGAGTAGAGTAAGAGGGTAAGAGCTTCATTTAGCTTTAATTAATTGAAATAGCCATATGTCCCTACTGTTTTGGAGAGCGTAGTTCTAGGAGAGAAAGGTGCAAAAGCCAGCATATCCATCCCAGTGCTGTTGAGGACTGGGCTCTATATCCTGATGCCTATCCCACTCCCTTACCAAAAACAAATGAGCAAGTGTGGTGTTCACCGAAGGCAGTTCTGGTCCACATATTGGTAGCTGTAAGGCTGTTCTTCCCTCATGCCGTGCTGTCCGGCTTGCCCTTCCCCAAATGAGGTGTTTCCCTTCACTCTGGCACGCACAAGAGCTGCTCTCCAGAGTGCAAGGATGTCTGACTGTGATTAGCCCTGTGCCTAATCTCCTCCCCAAGGTCATCAGTCATTGCTGTTATGTGTGGGGCAGATGGGTAATTCACCGTTATGTGTGGGGCAGATGGGTGATTCAGGAGCAACCTGTGTCCTCAGCCACTTGACTGCTTGCTGGGTGTTTAATTATGTCTCTGCAAACATCAGAGCAAGCACTCTTTGATAAGCTCAGTTCATTAAGGCCTGGGCTCTCTAATGGCCATGGTGATAAATTATGCTAGTCTGATTAGAAAGAAAAATTAAAAGGAAGATATGTTTGAATGATGACACAGAGAGAGAGTTGGCAAGGGGCTAAATCCTGTGTTTGAAATAAGATCTTCATTCAAGTTCTGGGTGCTGTACACCATGTGACCTGGAGCCCACTTGACAGCTGGCTTTAAAGAGCTGCCCTATTCCTAACCACGGTGGTTAGCAATATGTGGAAATGTGGGTGACACTAAGTGCTGAGTCCAGAACATGCCTCTAGGCTCACAGAGTGTTGAGAGCTGATAACTTTTACAAACTGACAGATGCAGAAAGACACTCCGTGTGAGTTCCTGTCATCTACCTAAGAGGAGAGCTGTCTAAAAGAATTCCGCTGTCATGGATCCCCTTTAAGAGAGGTTTCCTACCAGGCACAAAGGGTGACTCTGCTCCTCAGAGCTAAGCTGATGTCACAATAAGAAAGTGCACAAACAAACCTTACTAAACTCTTTCATTATTTTCATTTTGTATTTCTAGTCATCGAGATCCTATGTCCCTCTCTTACGTTAAAATAATGTACAAAGGCCCAAATAGTAACCTTTAAGCCACTCTGTGAGCTTCTGTGGTGTGTTAGCTTTCCATCACTATAACAAAATGCCTGAGACAATCACCTATAAAGACAAAAGGTTTACTGTGGCCTGCAGATTTAGAAGTGTCAGTCTCTAATGCATGGTCTCTGCCTTTGGGTCTAAGGTAAGGCAGCACATCATGGGGGAAGAGGGTGAGCAAATGAAATGGCTCACTCCAGGGCCAGAAAACGAAAGAGGAAAGAGGAAAGTCAGACTCACAGTCTCCTTTGAAGGCAGCTTCCAGCTGCCCTGAGGAGCTTTCAACAAACCCTGTTTCTTTTCTCCCACCTCTAGGGTGACAACCCATGCTCCAAACCATCAACATCTAGGCCTATGGGAACATTCGGTAGCCAAACTATAGCACTCAGATTAAGTGCGTGAGTCAGCTGTGTCTTTTCTCATGTTTCTCTTTTATCAGTGTAACTCATAGACGCTGAACTTGAGAAAGGGAAGGAGGAGGCCTCCCATTGCAACACTAGTGTGAAGGTGTTGCTTCTGTGACGGTGCTGTGAGGCAGCTGGAAAAGTCCCCCGTACCTACCAACATTTGATAGTGAGGATTCTTTTCTTTAAAGATGTGTCTTTAATATTTTATCTATGTTTATATGAGGGTAGGATATGTGCACATGAGTGCAAATGTTCAGAGTCCAAAGGCATCAGAGCCCCTCCTGGAGCTAGCATTGGAAGTGGCTGTGGACATGGGTGCAGAGAACTGAATCCCAGTCCTCTGCAAGAGCAGTACGTGCCCTTTACTGCTGAACCACATCTCCAGCCCTTAACGGTGAAGATTCTTAAGCTTTAACATATAGCTTGTTCAGGGGTCTCCTGGAACGTGTGGCCTCCTAGGCTGATCTGGGGATAGGACCCCAAGTTAGTCTGCTGAGATTCAGGGAAGCATTGTTCTAAAAGACACAACTCTCAGAGATCTCTCTCTCTGTGTGTGTGTGTGTGTGTGTGTGTGTGTGTATATATATATATATATATATATATATATATATAGAGAGAGAGAGAGAGAGAGAGAGAGAGAGAGAGAGAGAGAGAGAGAGAGAGAGAGAGAGAGAGAGAGAGAGAGAGAGAGAGAGAGAGAGAGAGAGAGAGAGAGAGAGAGAGAGAGAGAGAGAGAGAGAGAGAGAGAGAGAGAGAGAGAGAGAGCACTGTCTAGTGCCCATGCATGCACACACAGGGCAGTGGGAGCTGAGGCCCTGGGGCTATCCTCATTTCTTGGCTGCAGGGTTTCTTTAATGGCCCTTCCCCATCAAATACTGATTAAGAAAATGACCCACAGGCTTGACCGAAGCCAGATCTTACTGAAGCATTTTCCTAATTGAGGTTCCCTCTGCTCAGATGATATTAGCTTGTGTCAAGTTGACATAAAACTGTCCAACACAGACATCAAACCATACTGGGTTCGGTTTGAAATTAAGAGCTCCATCTTGGGATAAAACGGTAACTGAGAATAAGTTTTCACACAGACACATCTGAAATCTAAGCCAACCGTGCCCAACCCTCCCCACCCCCCACCCCCACCGCCACCCCCACCCCGTTATCAGTCTCGAGGATGAACCACTGGTTTCTGAATCACCAACTTTGAATTATCTTTTTAACTTTAACTCTGCCGAGCAGAGTTACTTCCTCTGTCCACAAATCAAAGAATATATAACCACTGAGGGGCTCAGATTTGTTTAGGCAGTGGGAGAAATATACAGAGACTCATGTTATCATAAAACAAAACAAAACCTGTTTACTTTATCTTAACTAATTTACATGATCTGTTTTTTTCAAAGCACAGTACTTGGGTTAAATTTTAACCAAGTGTGAAGATAGGCCAGGCCTGGGCTTGTTTTCCACTTTGCTGTGAGTGTCCCCCACCCCCTGCACTCCACTGGGATCTCTGCTCACAGTGGGTGTCCCTCCATTCTCTACTGTTCACTTGGTCTGAGGTGCCTAATGAGCCTCAAAAGCACAGGCTGAACATTGGCCCCAGATGTCTGCTCTTCCACTGTGACATTTACATCTGAATGTCACCTGATACCCTGGGAATAGCAGTTGTGACTCAAATCTCTGTAGAATACCGTGATTTCCCCCCTCCCTGTGTTTTCACGGAGAGAACTGACCTAATCCAGTAAGGGGGTTTCCAGGGGGATCTGACAGACATTTTAGTGAAGTTGAACTTGACGTGTATCTTTATAACTCCACCGGGATGTGAAGGGCCCTGTAAAAGTTTGGCTTTGAGATAGCAGCTGTGTTTAGTAACTCCCCAGTTGCCAGCGTTTGAGTCACTTCTCATTTTCCTCCCAGTGGAGCGAACGCTTTCTAAAGTTCTTTCCATCTAAGAGCGTTTCTCAGGTGAATCTCTCCAGCCTCTAAAGGCTCAGGGTGGAGACCACCTCTTTGTGCGAAGGGCTCTACATTCCAAACGCATTTCCTTCAGGCCAAGAGTATGTAGGATCCCATGCTCCCCACTGAAGGGCTAGAGGTGACTGACAGACATGGGTGAGGATTGGGCGACTGTGCGTATGTGGGATCTAAGGCGGACTTCAGTCCAGCGCATTTAACACCTCCCTAAAGGAAGAATGTGGTGTGGAAATGGGGCTTCCATACAGAGTAAGTCCATCCTTTGTAACTTCTGTTTCTTAACACATGCATGAAGGACCATTGCTCTCAACCCACAGATTCTGTGGTCTTAGGCACATGACAGGCGGGCCTTTCAAGGCGGCGTGTCTTGTCATCTGTTTTCCACAAGGATTGTGTTGTGTAGTCTTAGAAGTTTACTATGGCAACTGTCCGGTGCTTTTTCATGTGAGACTTTGAAAATCAGTTTTTTGCCTTTCCACAAAGGAACATTGAGGAAAAGGACTGTGATTAAAAAAAAAATGAGGTCACTTTGCAAGCTGCCATTTTCATGCAAAAAGCCCCCAACTTTTGCAAATTATAAGCATTTACAGGAGTTCGTTTGTGTTGATTCTTTGGAACTAAAGGGGTATTTTGTCTTTGATGCTGTCACTGCTTAAAAGCCAGAGGTGGGGATGGGGCTGGGGGGCTGGGGGTGGGAGTGGGGGTGGAGCGGTGGGGGTGGGGCGTGTGTATGTGTGTGTTAAGGCCAGCCATAGCTGTTTGATTCTGTTCCTGGTTACTACATTGCTCCAGGCCCTGAGTGAAGCTGTAGGCATTTTGTTTCAGCCAGCTTTTAGAACAAATTTACCCACGTTGTATCTGTTGTCACTTTGTAAGAGTAGGGAGCATGTTTAAACACCTGACCCAAGGTCACATGGCTAGTATTTAGAAAATGTAAATTCCAGCCACCTTCAATTGCAGTACCCCTGTCTCCCACCCTACACTCCAAGGCACCCTTCTGAGTCACAGTGGCTTTGTAGGGGAGGCTTTGGGGCCTTGAGACCTCCCCACAGGGTGGGAAGAAGGTGGAGAAATAGGCTCTGGAGGATTCAGTGACTTTTATTCATTTTTAGAAATGTGTTTGTGTTCTTGCATGTGTGTGGTATGAGCATATGTGTGCTTGCCCATGTGTGCACGTGAAGAAGCCAGACTTGGATGTGTGGGTTCTCCCTTTATCACCCTCCACCCCACATTTTTTGATACTAGGTCTCTCCAAACCTGAAGCTTATTATTTTGTCTGTCCAGCCAGCCAACTCCCAGGATCCACCTGTTTTCATCCTCCAATCTGGAGTGATAGGCATGTACAACCACCATGCTAGCTTTTTAACATGGGTACCAGGGATTTGAACTCAGATCTTCTTGCTTTCATAGCAAGTGCTATTATCTACTAAGCTATCTCCCCTGCACTGAACAGACAGTGTTAACTGTACGTGCCTGCAAAGAGATGCTTAGCTAGCCTTCCAGCATCATAGGTTAAAACACTAAGGCTCTCACCCAGGGCAAGGGCAGCTCCTGGATAGGAGCAGGAAACAAAGGCTCAGACAAAAGCTGGGAGGAGCCTGAGACTGAGCACCTGCTCTCCCCATGCACCAAAGCCCTGTGATCCCCATAATCCGTTATCATTAACAGTGCAGGGAGCAGGGAGACACTACTTATATTTTCTCAGAACTACAAGACACCTTCCACATTGAATGGCCTGAGGCTGACGACAAAAGGGCAACAAGTCTTTGGGAAATGGTTCAATACTCCCTCTCTTTGCCCCTTACCTTTGAGATAGGTGGTCTGAACCCCCACCTTTCCCGTTAGAAACTCTCCTTGTCTGCCAAGGTCCATCCCAGGCATCGCTTCATCCGTGGGCCCCTTTATCGGTCCCTTTCTTGTTCCCTATTTTGTGTGGTCACTCTCAATGGAAAAGGGAGTCTGCTCAAAGCTGCAGTGATTTCAGAATAAAGCAGGAGCCCTGAACATAGATAATGCTTACAGAATTGAGCTTATCTTTTTGTTGTTGTTGGTGGTGGTGGTGGTTGCTGTTGTTGTTTTTTGTAGCCTTGGCTGTCCCGGACTCACTTTGTAGACCAGGCTAGCCTCGAACTCACAGCGATCCGCCTGCCTCTGCCCCGAGTGCTGGGATTAAAGGCGTGTGCCACCATGCCCAGCTGGAATTGAGCTCATCTTTATGCTACCATGTTTCATCTTGTGTAGAGTTCTGATTCTCTCATGGCACTGTTCTTTTTGTAGTAAAAGCTACCACACAACTATAAGTGCTATCAATTTAAAGATGTGACTTCAGGGTCATCTACTTTCTTAAGTTTTCAAAATGTAGTTGTATTTGTGTTTGTTTGTGGGTGCATACATGCCACAGTATACATGTGGAAGACAGCTTTGGGGAATCAGCTCTCTCCTTCCACACGAGGAAGCCAGAGAAGCCAGAGATGGAACTCAGGGCATCTTCACTTTCTTTATTACTGAATTCTCGGAAGCAGTGAGTTAAGAATGTTACTGGATACAGTACAGGGCTGTTGAGAGTGAGGAAGGAGGGAGGGAGGGATGGGGGGAGAGAGAGAGAGAGAGAGAGAGAGAGAGAGAGAGAGAGAGAGAGAGAGATTGACTGTCCAGGAATGATGGCATACCCCTACAATCCTAGCACTTTCAAGTGAAGCCAGGAAGATTGAGGTCATCCTTGACTATAGTAAGTTTGAAGCCATCCTGGGCTACATGAGACCTTGGAAGGGTGTGACACCAGCATTAGGGATATAACTTGTGGCAAAGTGCTTGCCTAGCTTGCTTGAACAAGTCCTAGCACCACAAGAAAAAAGAAGAAAAAAGACAACACCCCGCCACTGAGTTGGTCAGTGCAGTGTTGATGACTTTAAGTAAGATGCATGGCGAACATCCAGCCTGCCTGGGTATGAAGCTAGAGGCATGACATTTAAAATAAGGATCATAATGATCATAATTATTTCCTGATTAGGTTTATTCCAAACTAAAATTTAAAAAAAG
This sequence comes from Acomys minous, assembly GCF_964271855.1. Classification (NCBI taxonomy): domain Eukaryota; kingdom Metazoa; phylum Chordata; class Mammalia; order Rodentia; family Muridae; genus Acomys; species Acomys minous. The sequence continues at coordinate 59,619,672 of NC_140490.1, forward strand.
AGAGAAAAACACCAATGCTTAGCACAGCCAAACCCTCCATAGCTGCCCAACTGCTGCTCCTTTCTTCTTTTGCAGTGCTATAACTACACCCTCTGCCTTAGGCAGCCAGTGCTCCTGAGAGCAGTGGTGGGCTGGATACTCAAATCAAATGAAGATCCCACTTGTTCCCCTGTGATAGGGCAGCTTTGAAGAATTCCCATCTTTTGTGTTAGAGGCAGTCCTCAGAGACTCTGATCTGAGCCTTCCTGCCTTCATGTAATTGTGTTTAGTAAAGACCATTTTTTTTCAACTACCCACTTCAAGGTGGCTCCCATGGAAAGGGCCTTTCCCACCCATGCAGACTCATGGGTTCTAACCTAGTAAGAGTAGGTGTTCTTTGGGCATCTTAAGTGTGAACCAAATGCCAGGCACTGACAAGGACACAGATAAGCAAGCCTGCTTTTCCTTTCACAGCTGTGAGGGAAACCAAGGCACTGAGAAGGTAGTGTCAAATGTTCTATAACATGGTTCTGGGGTCCAGAAAAAAGGGGAGGTTGGGGAGGAGGGGGAATGGAGAAAGAGTGGCCAGGATAGGTGGGTGAAAGAGGTTTAGGTGGACCAAGACAGCAGGCTGGGAACGGAAGGACACAAAGCTTAGAAGCATCTTGCTTGGCAATTACATTGAGGAGAGCGGCAGGTGAGAAAATATACAAGCCAATAAATAGGGTGGAAGTGTGGAGAATGGAGCAGCACGCTAAGGGTCGGGACTGTGACTTTTCCACCTGTGGGAGCACCGAGGCACAGTAACCACCAGCAATGTGTCGGGTGAGTTACAGTGGGAAAGCCTGTGGAAGGGGGTAGTTCCTCAGAAGTGAACAGAAAGCAACTGATGGTGTGAACCTCTATTCCCAGCCTGGGCATCATAGCAAGACACCCTTCCCACCCCACCCCTCCCAAAAAAGCAGCAATAGACCATCAGATGGATGTGTTGTGGAGAATCAAAGACAGTCTCCTTCTCCCAGCCCCAAGCCAAAGTCACCAGGCAGTTCTGACTCCCAAATCTGCAGGATGGGTGAGGTACAAATGTCCATGTGGATTCTCTACAGCTTCTAGGACCCCACAAAGAAGCCCAGAGAAGCCCAGGTCACACGAGCCAGCTTGTAACTCATCTTAGAACCAGAGGCAGATGGAGCCCCCAGAGAGAAAAACCTTAACTTCCAAAAGAAATGCTCTGTTCTCTCCTTAACTGGTCTAAGGTTTTGCGAGGTTAAGTGGCTGCCCCGAGGCCACACAGCTGTGCATGGAATCACAGTGGAATAAATTTGAGTCCAGCTGAGGAAGAATTTGGCTTAAACACTGGGGGATTTAACTAAGGGTGTATTCTGTTACTTGAAGGTCAACAGTGTTACTCGGCATCTATTTACTGAGCCCACACTCGGTACACAGCATCACATATATGGTCGCCACAACATGACCTGTGGAGTCCCTTACTTAGGACCCAAGAACATTCTGCCCTTTGAGTCTCTGTTCCACAGTGAACAAATGGGCATGTGGACAACAAAACTTTACTGCAGAGATGGCTGAACGACTAAATTCCTGAGGTAGGGCTTGGCCAAGGACTGGAGTGTAGTGGTGTCTGATTGCTCATGGCCCATTCTCATGTGCTGACGGCACGGGCCAAGCTCTGTTAAAAACAAGACGGTGCTCCGTCTCAGTCTCAGAGCTGTTCCTACGGAAAGTACTCTAGTTGGGTTGGGCAGAAACCCACTCACTGCAGCCCTCTGTCAGCAGAGTCCCTCGCTGTGGACCTGTTTCTTGAACACAGCTTTCCAGCCGCTGGCTCGATCTGACTCCCTGGTGTTTAACTGGCTGGTGTTTCCAAGCCGAACACAGCACAGGGAGCTTGTCCACTTGGGGGAGGGGACACTAATTTTAACAGCAATGTGTCCTATTAGATTTGATTCCTGTTTTCATTGTAAGCTCCACTTAAAATTAAACCCAAAACAACCCTTGTGGCTTCTATTCTCCAAAGATGATGTGGTGAGGTCAGAGAGACCGAGGCTTGGAGTTGTGCCTTGCCTTTACCACCAACTGACTTCCTGACCTTATTTTCTCCTTGAATAAAATGAGTTGGTTGGATGGGGATGAGCGGCTGCAGACTGGCAGTGGAGCCAGTCCCTGACCCTAGTCGTGTTTTGTGTGACCTCAGCTGTGTTTTACTTTCTAATTAAATTTCAAGATCTTTAAGCAAAGCAAGAGCTCAGCGATTTGTCACAGGCTCCCCTCTCTCACACCCGTCAATTCCACATGTGCCTTATTTGACTAGTACCCAACCCTGCTCCATATTTTCTTTTCTGACTCTAGCTACAGCTCTTCCTAGCACCTCGCCTCATCTTGTACGTCCTCTCCTCCCCCCTCTATTTATTCACACCACCCACCTCCTGGTTCAGTCTCTGTCTCTCACGCCAGAGCGGGCCTTACTGTCCCACTGCCCAGCCACATACCTCCACTGTGAGCCTTCCCTTGGGAAGGTTTTTCTCCCTCTCAAACCTTGTGCCCTTTCCATTCTAAGTTTCCAAGGGCTCCCAGCCACCTTCACCCAGCCCTAACTCATTTGCTTAGCTTACAAACAATTTTGGGCCTGCTAAATACAGTACAGAGACTTGAGGCTCAGTTCGTTGCATTTGATCATTGTGACATCAAAACAACACCCCCCCCCCAAAAAACAAAGCAAACCAACCAACCAACCAACCAACCAACCAACCAACCAACAAACCACCACAGGGCTCCATTTACTTTGTTGGATAGCTGTAAGAAGGCAAAAGTGACATTACCCTGGAGAGGGAGGCTGGGCCCTTCTTGGTAGGAAATATGGGGAAAGATATGTAAAGAAGAGCCGGCTGAGCTGGCCCAAAGAGAAGCTGGTAGCATTTGGCCATGGACACTGTGGATAGAGGAAGAACGACACTGTAGATGGAACGGAGGTGCAGATGAAACCATGGGGGTTCACAAGGAGGGATGGTGCAGGATTGGGGAAGGTGAGAAACCACCAACCGCCAGCTTCCTTGGGGCTCTGACCTGCCTTGGGCGTTTTCCTTGTGGTGCCTGAGAAAGTGATCAGGAGCCACACATTTTCTCTCTTCCCATCTTGTATGGGTAAGCATGGGGGGCTTGGGTATCACTTGGGCAGGAGCCACCTGGGCCTGTGGGCCTTAGGGAAGCCAGTGTGGCAGAAGTGAGTGGTGGGGAGGTTAAAGGCAGGGAGTGAGTAGAGAGCACACTGGGGCTGCAGTCATCCTGAGATGCTTTGCTTCTGCTATGAGTGACATGGGACCTGGGGTGGTGACAATGACATCCATCCTATAGCAGGACTGTATCTGTCTGGTGCCGCTGCTGCCAAAGTGACTGCATTTTCAGGGTGAGGGAATGACCCTCACTGGAAAAATCAAATTCTCCTTTACAAAATAACTGGCACTAAGAGTGATGTCCAAAGAAAAGAAGGGAAAAAATCAGATGAGTTTTGTGCTCTGCGTGAGGGTGTTGGTTCTGATCCGCAGAGGATGCTGAAGCTGGAGAGAGAATGTTGATGAATAAAGCTAGGGCAGGAGGCTAGGAGCAGCCTGTAAGTCTACACAGCAGCCGTGTCTTAGGGCTGAGTCATAACCTTCCCTGGGCGGCTTGAAGCACAGACACAGCATCAGTGGAATCTCCTTCCAGAACTCTTGAATCGGTCAGACTTCCAGTCTAGAGACTAAACCGAGGCATGGGAGAGCAGACTAACAGTCCCACGGGGAGGTAATTGGGTCAGATAGAAGCCACTGGGCTTCTTCATTGAGGCCATTCCATGAGGAAGCAGATACAGGCAGAGACAGCTCTAAACGGAAGGAGGCACTAGACAGAAGAGGGCTCCAGCTCCTCGGGGGATAGGTAGTTCTAAGCCACCATGTGGATACTGGGAATTGAACCTGGGAATTGAACCTGAGCCCTCTATAAGAACAACCAACCCAAGGATATTATTTTACAGATTTAATTTTTATTTTAAATTATGTGTATGTGTGCGGGCATATGAACGCAAACGCAGGTATCTGGGGAAGCTACAAAAGGACATTGGATCTCACAGAGATGGAGTAACCGACAGAGGTCGGCCTCCTAATGTGGGTGCTGGGAGCTGAACGCAGGCCTTCTGCAAGAACAGCAGGCCATCTCAACCTCTGAGCCATCTCTCCAGCCCCAAGAAAGGTAGTTTTTTTTTAAGCAGATGCAGCATAAGATGGAGTGCTAGGAGTATAACTCTGGTAGGTCACTAGTTCAGCATGCACCTTGGGTACCATCCCCAACACAAGAGAGTGGGAAGGAGAGGTAGAGACAGAGAGGCAGAGTACCTGACAACCTCATCAAACAACAGCTGTGGTCATTAAAACACTTGCTTCCAAGCCTGATGGCCTGAGTTCAGTCCATATCATGGAAGGAAACACCAACTCCCACAGTTGTCCTTGGCCTCTTCACACGTGCCCTGGAAGTGCATCCATGCGTGTGTACACACACACACACACACACACAAGTAAGGATGCTGATGATAAGAAATACAAGCTGGGAATCGTCTGTGCCCTCTGGCAGCTGGGGAGCCGAGTGTGTCTTGATATGGGGCACAGTTGGAAGGGACTGAGGGTCATTCCGTTCATTAGCTAGCACTCCTCTAGGATTTCCAGCTCAGAATCCTGTGAGGCTTCCCTTGCTGGAATGCATTATCGAATCATTCATCCATAATCTTATTGAGTGTGAATCCGACTCATAGCAAAGCTAGTGTCAGAGGAGCTGAGGGCAGAGGATCTTTACTGTACAAACTAAATGGCAGCCTCTGAGCAGTGTTCTGGGTCCTGCAGCCACCCAGCTACCTCCGTGGTCCTTTTTCTAGCTTAAAAGCACAACAGACAGACATGACATCGTACTTATATGAAGCCGTTCTGATAGTTAAGGTCATTTCTCTCCTTTACTTTCTATGCTTTTGTCAAATGCTCGGAGTCTAAAAGTGCCATCGAATTCTTTAGCATGTGCTGCCAAGCATCACCCATTGTTTTTATTTTATTTTTATCTTTTTAAAATATTTTTTATTTAATTTTAATTTATGTGCGTTGGTGTGAGTGTATCATCTGAGTTGGAGTTACAGACAGTTGTGAGCTGCCATGTGGGTGCTGGGAATTGAATCAGGGTCCTTTGGAAGAGCAGGCGGTGCTCTTAACCACTGAGCCATCTCTCCAGCCCCCACCCATTGTTTTTATTTTATTTTTTTTCCTTTATTAATTTATTCTTGTTACATCTCAATGGTTATCCCCACCCATTGCTTTTAAACAGAAGATACTGTAAAGCCAAAACGTTAATGAGCATTTGAACCCTCGCTCCTCCCTTGAGCTGTTTTAATGTTAGTTTTAAAGGAAGGACAGAAGGCTGTGGAAACCATTTCTCATCTAGCAAGAAGGTGGAACTGTGTGGTTCATTGTGCCTTCATGGTTGATATTGCCTTAAGTTATTGTCAACGTGTGAGAGAGTATGCTGTGGATTCTGATGACTTCCATATGTCAGAACAGCTTCCATGGAGTCAGCGGCAGAGCTCACCCCAGATTGATTCTGTTGCAAAAATCCCAGGAGAGGGTTGAGTGCCTTGGTATGTGCCTGCAATCCCAGCACTTGGGAAGCTGTCCTGGTTATGTTCATTGTCAATTTAACACAAATTACAGAACCTCAATTCAAGAACCGCCTCTAACAGATTGGCTCGTGGGCATGTCTGTGGGGCATTTTCCTGATTGCTGGATGTAGGACGGTCCAGCCCACGGTGGGTGGTGCACCCCTAGGCAGGTGAGGGCCAGGGTACATGAAAAAGCTAGCTGAACAAGCCGGCAGTGTTCCTCCATGCTCTCTGCTTTAGTTCTTGCCTGCAGGTTCCCGCCTCAAGTTCTTGGCTTGGCTTTCCTGATAATGGACGACATCCTGTAAGCTAAATTAAATCCTCTCTTCCCTGAGTTGCTTTGGAATCACAAGGCTGAGGCCGACCTGGGCTATAAAGCAAGGTCCTGTCTCAAAATCAACCATCAAAAAAAACAAAGCCTGGGGCTGAAGGGATGGCTCAGCAGTTAAGAGCACTGCCTGCTCTTCCAGAGGCCCTGAGTTCAATTCCCAATAACAACATGGTGGCTAATACCCATCTATACTAGGATCTGATGCTTTCTTCTGGCATGCAGGCATACATGCAGATAGAACACTGATATACATAAAATAAATAAATCTAAAAGAAAAAAGAAAAGAGAACAAAGCCCAGGTTGGAGACATGGCTCAGCACTTAAGAGCACTAGTTGGTCTTATACCGGACCTGGGTTCAGTTCCCAGCAGGGCAGTGTCCATCTATCTGTGACTCTAGTTCCAGAGGATCTGGCATGCTCTTCTGGCTTCCTTAGTCACCAGGCACACATATAGTACATATACGTGGATGAAGGCAAAACAGTCATACACATAAAATAAAAATAAATAATAACATCTTTTTTAAAAAAAATGAAAACAAGCAAAAATGTTAGCAATCTCAGGAAAAGACACAGGTGGACAAATGGATTTAACTAGAAATGATCATAATGAGTGAGTTAACTCAGAAGCAGAAAGACTCAAATGGTATATACTCATTTATCTGGACACTAGCCCAAGGGGCATGTCCCATGAAAGTCGTCACTTACCAGGAAAGTGGGACAGAGGGGAAGGCTTCCTATTGGGACTCTAGGTGAGAGAAGCATGGGAGAATGGAGAAATGGAAGGATCCAGAGGGTCCTAGAAACCTACAAGAAGAACATTATGATGAGCGGATCTGGGCCCAGGGGTCCTGCTCAAACTATGGCACCAGCCAAGGATAATACATGCAGTAAACTTTGAATCCTTACCCTGATTTAGCTAATGGACAGGACATTCTCCACAGTTGAGTGGAGAGTGTGGACTGACTCTCACATGTACTCTGGTGCCTCATATATGACCAAGTCCCCTGGAGGGGGAGACCTGGTGGCACTCAGAGGAAGGATAGCAGGCTACCAAGAAGAGACTTGATACCCTATGAGCATAGAGAGGGGGAGGAGGTCCCCCTCAGTCACAGTCATAGGGGAGGGGAGTAAGGGGAAAATGTGAGGGAGGGAGGAATGGGAGGATACAAAGGATGGAATAACAATTTAGATGTAATATGAATAAATTAATAAAATATATTCTTTTTAAAGCAGAGAAAAATAAGCTGTTGAGCATTTACTGTGCCTGAGCCAGCATGGGCTCTAAGAATCTCTTAGATTGTGGCCCATGTGCAGACAGCTTCTGCCTACAACAAACAAAGGTGGGCAACATGGGGACACTTACCCTCGACCCTTACCTTGATGCTTTGTGAGCCTTGCTGTTGCTTTACGTAAAATGAGTGCTAAAACTCATATCTACATCATAGAACTGTGTGTTTTAAATGAGTTTAATGTATTTTTTAAAAAACTATGTTTGTTGACATCCCTGGTCTGCCATGCTCAGGGCATTGGTGATATGCTAGGTGCTGACTGTTAGGAACGCATTAACTCTACATCGTGCCCTCCAGCTGTCCACATCTGTATGTCTGGCAGACAGTAGTATGTGATTTGTAGGAAATACTTAAAAGTTCTCCTGCGAAGGGAGAAAACCGTTCCTTTGCAATCCCTTTGGTCATACCGGTCAGTTGGCAGGTCTTAGCTAAGAGGAAAGATGAAGGCCTCCTCTGCAAGGGAAGCCTTGGAACTGTCCTGCTAATAGCAGCTTTCTACCTTGGGATGCTATTTGGGTCTCTGTGCCCAGCAATTTTGGGCTCCCTTGCTATAATAAGGATCCCACAATCACACGGCTGAAGATCTGGTCTCCAAGATCTCAGAGCCTGTATCCTTGCCCACGGCAGCGGTCATTAAACGTTACCTCTACTTCCAGGCACAATGTGGAGAGAGTCGGGCAGGAAGGGAAGAGCGGTGGGAGGAGAGCGGACACAGTGGGGCCAGGGGCAGCAACTCCTGTTTTCTTACGAACATGGTAGAACTAGTTATTGTCTAGGACATGGTTCTCAACCTTTGGTTCGCAACCCCCATGGGGGTTGTATATTAGATATTCACATTGATCCATAACAGCAGCAAAATTATAGTTATGAAGTAGCGACAAAATAACTTTGTGTTTTTGGGGTCACCACACATGGGGAACTGTATTAAAGGGTCTGAGCATTAGGGAGGTTGAGAAGCACTGTTCTAGGAGCACCTAGTGGCCACCAGATGGGCTCAGTGGCCCTAAAGCTAGGATACAGAAGTGGTACCTGAGAAAGCAGCATTTCCCTTTATTTCCTGTTTTTCTTTCCCTGGCTGAAGTTCCCTCAGGCTGCTAATCTGCCTGAGGTCTGAGGAGCATGAGAGTGCAGATGAGCCCATTCATTAAACAGCCCTAAGCTAACCTGTGCTTTCAGAACTGAGCTATGCAACTTAGCCCCTGAACCAAAGTGGTCTTGGCCCTGGCGGGTTGTGGCCTATGTGGACTTCAGGAACTGCCTTTGTTGTGAAGGTCTTTCTTTGCATGTAGAACAATCCACAAACATCTCCTGTGTCCTTGCTCAACTCACCAGAAACAGTGAGTGTAACTCTCTCCCGGGAGCCTTGCCAGACCTCCATTCAGAACCATGACTGCTCTTCCTGAGAGGGAACAATGGAAGAAAACATATGTTTGAGTGAGGGCTGCATGTCCAAGGTGACATGCCTCAGAAAGGGACCTGCGTGACAGGAAGGAGGGGCAGCTCATGTACCCTCACAACCCAGGGGACAAAGACTGACCCAGAAGACTGTCTTCCCAGGTAGCCTGTTTCGGTTTATCTGACACTCTCTTTGTGCTTCCTGGCTGTTAGGAGGTGAGCTCCATGTTCCACTACTCCTTTTGCGCCATGATGGAATGACACCAGGAGCCAAAACAACCCCTCCTTTGGAGTGTTCACTTCTGACCAGCAGCTCTCTGCAGACACTGATCAGACTCTTCTACATGTGGCGCAGCGACCATACATGGTGTGGCTATCATTTCCGGTTTACTCAAGGAAACAGAAGCTCAGAAGTGTGGAGTTACTTTTCCAGCCTGACCTCGCACCCCTCCCCCCACCCACACACCAGCCAGTCCCCTGCAAGGCACACTTTGTTCCAAGGGCACAGATTCTAAGAATCTGTACTTCTCTGGCTTAAATAGTGTCCGTTGGCGCTTAATATATTCCTTTGTTGGCAGCCAAGACAGATCCAGAAGAACCCTGTGAACTCAAAGAATCCCAGAACACTTGATCCCAAAAGAATGTGCATTTCTCCCTACCTCTGTCAGCATACACAGCAATTTTAAAACAACATCAGGGCCAGGAGTGTGGCTCAGCTCAGCGGCAGAGCATCCGCCCAGAATGTGCCACGTGAGGACTGGTTTCCACACCCAGCACCTCCGAAAATACGCAGTTAGTAAAGAATAAAGGCTGCTTTAGAGGCTGGGACTTGCTTTTCTATGATCAGTGTCAAATGGTACGGGCTGTTTGTTGTTTGTTTGCTTTCAACTAAGTGCTTAGGACTGCTGACAGCAGGGGGAAGTTAAGTGCCTTTCCAGGAGTATGGGAGGAGAGTGTCAAACCTTTGCTAACTGACCTTGTATCACTGACAAGGTTCGGAAGCCAGGTGAATGTTTTATCAGCCCATACCAGCAGGAGCTCGGGGTTTCTGCTGAGGCTCCGCAAGATGCCACAGTGTTAATGGTTTTAACACAGAGAGGTCCTGAGCCAGCAACTCAGGGCTTATCAAGGGCTGTACTTCACAAAGCCTTCGGCCGTCACCAAGGATACTGCTATCTCTCCTAGAGGGGCCTTCTATAAACACGAAACATGGCATTTTTTTAAACTCCGAGCTAAGAGTGTTGCTCAGTTGTAGTGTGCTTATTTGGCATCTATAAGACCCTGGGTTCCATTCCCAGAGTTAGAGAAAAGAAAAGGTACATTATCCAAGCAAGGAATGTCTAGAACCATGACTTGGCATTAAAATTAGCAAAGCAGTAGGCCCTAACAGCTCATCAGGACACATGTAAGTGGCCAAGGGTGAGTAAAGATAGAGATGCACTTTCAAGTCTATGCTTAGTTTGTGCATCAACCAGAGGCATCTCCTTCCTGTAAGAGCTTTTGCTAGTCCCGGCGCCTGATGTACGGTTTCTTTTTAGCCCCTTAACAAGGCTTAAGCTGCAGTTAGCCAGCAGCTCTTATTACTAGCCCACGGTATGCAGAAGCTATGAAAATGCCTAGTCATGATGGAGCCAGATCCCACTGACACTGCTTCCAGCACCAGACCCTCTGCGCAGCCTGCATGGTTGGTTCCTGCCAGCTCTGCTCTGACACCATCACTTTAAGGGGAAGTGTTTAGAGTATGGTCCACCGGGACATGTAGCCTTACCATAGTACTACCTTGCAAGATGCGGGGATTTCTGAGTGGGTGGAGCCTTGTGGAGCTATTCTCTTTTCAGGCTGGCTGTCGAATTCCTAGTGTGGTGGACATAGACAGAGCGCTATTCCTCTCTCCTCAACCTTCACATTCCCAAAATGAGCTTGGACAGCTTCCGAGGCAGGCTTCCTGGAGGTTCTGGGTGGCTCCCTGGAGCAGCTATGCAGCCATCTCATAGCAACCCACCATGGATGTGTTGTGTCCCTGCCCCTCTTGCTGCCTCATCATCCCCAGAAGTGGCTGCTCTAGGAATATAACTTAATTTTCTTCCAAGAAATTTGTGGCAGTTTGTAAAAGGCAGATTTTCTGGAGCTGCAGCCTCCGAGCAGGACTATAGTTCCTACGGGGCCTCTGGCTGTCCCCGCAGCCTGGACGCAAACTGCCCTGGCCACAGCCCCCGTTATTATTTATTGACCAAAGGCCTCTGCTCTGTCTTATTTACACGCTGTTTAATTCTCAGACCTTCCAGCGGTTTCTCTGCTTATCAGCAGAGGGAAGATGTGGTGACAAGAGTAGCTGTAGCTGTGGGGCTGAGTGTGAGGCAGCTGGTCACCTGAGTGCTGGTTCTTAACTGGCTTCCTCCTTTTTTCTGTTCACTCTGGGACCCCAGCCCATGAAATAGTGTCAGCCATATTCAGGGTGTGTTTCCCTCCTCGGTTAAATATCTCTGGAAATGCCCTTACAAGGTAATGTGTCTCCTTCGTGTCCAAACTCAGTCAGGGTGACAGTGAGAATTAGCGGTCACAGCCAGTTTCTAAGGGTTGCTTGTAACCCTCCTCCACTGTGGCCTGAGAAGAAAAGTCCCTTTAATAACAAGATTTTTGATGTGGTCTTCTTGGATTTACCTGTTTCTCTTCCTTGTTCTCTTGTGTTCTGTTTTGCCTCTTGCACTGTTGGGAATCCAGGGCCCTACACTAGGAGAGTACTGAACCACTGAGCTACACCCCTAACACCTCAGTTCTGAAATCAACTATGCAGAGGAGGATAAAGGACCTTTATAGAACAAGTTTGTCTTATAGAACAAACTTCAGGCCTACTCTTTTAAAAGCCCACTGGATAGGATGGACAGTAAATAAGACCAAATGTGTCTTACTGTGAACAGTGAGACCAGCGTCTCACCATCATTTGTAGTGATGATATGCAGGACTACTGCTCGCAAGTGCTGACAGATGCTTTCTGTGCACTTTCACAAAGCCTGATTTCTCACCTTCCAAAAGGAGCAGCCGACCAACGGCTAGCCTAAAATGCATGTGGCTCCTCGGTACTTACTCTTTGTATTCTTTGCATTTTTAATAGCTGCCATCATAACACAATTAGATTCTCTGCTGTCTATAAAGAATTTCTGGTGAGTTAAGGAACAAAAAGGTAATTACCAGCAAATTATTATACCTGTGCCCCTCTGACAGCCATGCGTCTTCCCACCTCTGCAGCAGATACCCGCCAGCCCACTGGGCATCTCTGCCTGAAGTCAGTCAAGTCTGTGCTAGGATTCTGACCTCAAGCAGAGGGGGAGAAGTCAGAAAACCATAGGCTGCTTCATCCTCCACACTGTGGGAGAGGCCCACAGGGAGAGGCCATAGAGAGCTAGGCCTGAGGGTCTCCTTCAAATATCGGCACCACAGGCGTGGCCCATTTGCTTATGATGTAGACGCTGCAGTTCTGTTGATCCCACTTGGGGCACAAGAAGTGAAACATACAGCTACTTTGAGAAGACCTCCAGTAGAAAAGGCATTAGTTTAACAGTTGTCATACTGATAGCCACATTCATAAGTACAGTAGCTATCGCAGCTCATTTGCAGCCACGGGAGATTGTAGAGTCACCTGCCCATCCAGGGGCCATCCATTGTCTTCACTCATCTTCACATGTTGATCCTGATCTGGGAAGTTTCCTCATTGTCCTTGCATGACTGCACAGAACTATAGATTAGGCATCCACAAGAGAGCTGAAAGAATCGAATGGCACTCCCAACCTTCCTTATGCGTGGCAGTGAATCCCAAGTCCACAGTGGATGCCTGAATGCTAGGCACTGTGCTGTGCTGCTATCCATCTTAGCGTCCTCTGTGTGTCTTTTTCTTTTCTGTGGTTTTCACCTGTCCTCTTGAAAGAAGCCTTTTACTGCATCTCTTTTGAATATCTGCATTTCCAGCCACTGGTCATTCAGTTTTGAAGCATTAACAAAATTAATTTAATGGTTGAGGGTCACCACAACATGAGGAACTGTATATTAAAGGGTGACACTATTAGGAAGTTTGAGAACCACTGCTATAAATACATATTTTTAAAGTTATGGATTGGGGCTGGAGAGATGGCCCAAAAGTTAAGAGCACTGACTGCTCTTCCAGAGGTCCTGAGTTCAATTCCCAGCAACCACATAGTGGCTCACACCCATCTATAATGTGATCTGATGCCCTCTTCTGGCCTGCAGATGCACATGCAATAGAACACTGTACATAATAAATAAAATAAATATTTTAAAAATTATGGATTGTTTATTTATGGAATTTTTATTTAATGTTTTCAGATTGTGGTTGACTACAGAAAACTGAAGTCACAGATGGGAAACAAAGTCAGAGATAATGGAGCACTAGTGCAGTTGTAGATATTTTCAAATAATTGTATCACTGAATTAAAGAAAGGTACTGAAGAGAGAAGCAACAAGCAGCACACACAGTATGTTGTACAAGCACACTCATAGCATTAAGCCATCAGCCTCCTCCAACATCATCTCTCTGGCTTTTTAAAAGGTCACAGGTGTGCTAAAGTTTCTTATCTGGTGTGTGTCTGTACCAGGCCTCCAATGCCGAGCCTATTCTGGTGATGTGGATTTCTGGTTTTCATAACAAGTCTACTTATACTTAATAAATGAAGAGTAGAAACCACAGCTCTTAGTCTGTTCAGAAAGACTCTCCTTTATTATTCTGGAGAGCAGAAATGTCACACCCCCGTGCTAAGAAGTTTCGCGTAAGTGAGCTGGGGCTGTGACACAGCAGATGGCCCAGGAGGATCCTGAAATGCTCTTTTCTTAGTTAAATGTTGAAAACATTCTTTATAAGCTCTATCCAGTAAGACCAGGCTTCTCCTCTGGTCGACAGCAGCTATGATAATGACTATTTGTGGCCAAGAAGGAGCAGAAATTGCTGACAGGATTATATTTCTTCTGCAGTGAGCTGGGGTAGATGCTGGCTGGCACAGTGCCCTGTGCTCGTTAGGACTGATGATATCCTTGCAGCCAAGTGTGATTTATCCACTCTCCTTTTCATCTGTCCCCTGCGTACTGCCTTAGACCTCCTGCCCTGCCATGGTCTCTGGACAGCCAGCAGATAAGCTACTGTAACCAAGCCATAGGGCCACGCTTTTGAACAGTCTCTGGGCATGAAGGCAGAGAGAGTATTTTCTTCTGAGGGGCCTTTCTTCTTTTTCTCTTTTAATCCTTTTAACTGCCCCCCCCTCCAAAAGTAAGCAAGAAAAATTTAGTGACTATTGTACAATGTAGAAAAAGAACAGAAAATAAACCTGCATGGTCTATAGGTAGAGGGGGTGTGGGTGTGGGTGTGGGTGTGGGTATGTGTACGTAACATCCAGCTACTTTTTCAAGGATCAAGGACCATTATTACATGGATTCATGTATTAGGTCCTTAAGATTGTCCAATAAGTGCTACAGACAGTTTAAAAGTTTTGGAACTTATCTTTTTCAAATTTAGAGAACAGGTTCTTGTGGACAGGAGAGCCATGGTCCACTGCATTTAGTGGGTCTTGGCCACCAGGATTCAGTATGATGCAGGGGCATTCCTGCTAGTTTATAGTATGCCCCAAGCAGCTTTGCTTTGCTTTTGTTTTGGTTTTGTTTGTTTGTTTGGTTTTTGGTTTTTCAAGACAAGGTTTCTCTGTGTAGTCTTGGCTGTCCTGGACTCACTCTGTAGACCAGGCTGGCCTCGAACTCACAGAGATCTGTCTGCCTCTGCCTCCCAAGTGCTGGGATTAAAGGCATGTGCCACCACTGCCTGTCTGCAGCTTTGCTTTTGTCTGTGCAGCATGGCCAGCCTGTCTTGGTTGCACTGCAAAGATGAACTTAAGAGTCTTCACTGAGTGCTGCTGTAAGACAAGGAGCAAGGATGGCTGTGTGGGCAGGAGGGAGCAGGGAGGCCTTGCAGGGGCTGAGGGGCCCCTAGCGCACATCCTAGGTTGGAAGGCCCTGGCATAAGCAGCAAGGGGACCTGCTGAACAGCAAGCTCTGCAATGCCAGAGAGCAAAGGAAAGGGGATAGTGAGAGATGCAAAATCTGCCGGCAGTGGCAGTGGCAGTGGCAGTGGCAGCACATCTTAGTTCCTGAGCCAAGCACTTGTAAATGCAGCATTCTTCCCACCAGCTTGTTCTGTGACCTTGAGCAATGACCTCACTCTCTTCCCCATCAGGCCTCAGTTCCCCCATGTATCCAATAACATACTAGCACAGGGTTCCCCAAGCGTCAGGGCAAGCAAGTGGTACTCAATACTCAATATCCATTATTATTTCTGTTTTCTAGGAATAGAGCTATGCCCTCCAGGAAAACGGTTTGTGATTACCATGGTGGCAAGTTTCGTGGCCATGGCAGGCCAGTTCCTCATGCCGGGGCTGGCTGCGCTGTGCAGAGACTGGCAGGTGTTGCAGGCCCTCATCATCTGTCCCTTCCTGCTCATGCTGCTCTACTGGTCGTGAGTATCCTTTGTCATATGCCACCTCAGCATGCCTGGCCACAGGCCCTGCAGGCCCTGAGCTCCACAGTGTTAACATGTTTTTCCTCACAGGGTCTCACCTTGAGCCAGTTGTTCTCAACACATTCACTCCGGGGCACACTCACTCATGCTTGTGCTCTTCCCCGCACGCCATGAGCTGTTTACATTGTTCATCCTGTGGAATGAGCCCCATTTGCGCCATTCCCCAACCCCGAGCGGTACCCATGATGTCACACTGACCTGCTTCTTTCTATCATGTAATTACATTGAGATGAATACCTATACATGGACTTGCCAGGTGGCGGGAAGGTCTTGTGTCAGGATGGAACATGTGAAGGGAGGTTGTGAAGGAGTGATTTTTTTTTTAAAGCTCATATCTCCTCTAGATGAGGGGGTAAACAAACAGCCCATTACGCAAATCTGGCTTGTCCTCTGTGTTTGCAAATACAGATTTATTGTAAGGCAGCCATTGTTAATATGTTAATATGATACATTGTAGTTACTGTGTCAGCAATGGCCTGGCCCACACAGCTGAAAATAGTTATCTCATCCTTTACACGAGAAAAGTCTATCCTCCCTGCTTATGCGTCATCTAGTATGACTCTTAAAGCCATATGTAACACGTTTCTGAGTTGACAACTTTAGTGGGGGCATCGGACACACTGGGTTATGACCTGTCTAAGGAGTATAAATATGCTATAAGAAGAAAAGCTTCAAAGTGTACATATTTAAAAACAAAATTGTTTTTGTTTTTGGGAGGCACCCAAGGGCTTTAACACTTGCTGTATACCTGTGTGTGACAGAAGGTGCCACGCCCCATGCTTAGCCTTGGCTAGGCCAGCCCCAGCAAGTTGCCCCATGCCTCTCTAATTCCCTGCTTTGTCTGCTCTATAAAAATCAGGTCACAGTTATTCTACCTTATGAGGTTTTTTTTTTTTAAGACTAAAATGATGCATGCAAAAGGGTATGTGCTGGGGCAGTCTAGACGGAGGCTTGGAGACAAAGCCTGGGGACCTGCCACTGAAGATGCGTGTAACCTTTGGCAGATTGCTTAACCTCTGGACCTCAACTTCATCAGTGCCTGAAGTCATAACAGGAAATAATTGGAAGAATTAATCCAGGCGCCTTGATTGATATCACCTAGTCTTGCATATGTTAATAGTTATAACCAACATATTTATTATATTTTATATTAATAATATATCAGAATCTTCACACGTGTCAGGTCTTAAATTCCCATAACTGTTAAGTGCTATTGTTGTTGCTGTAGCATCCTTAATAGAAACCTGTGTGTAGATGTGCCAACAGTTGCAGGGAGAAATGCAGTCTACCTTTTTCTACTAGCCTTTAAGGCTCCACAAGAATCTGTGGCTTTGAAGACTGTGTGGGTGCCTATCCTTTCTCCTGCCTCTCTCAGTACCACTGTCCTGCCATCTCCTCCTGTTGGCTCGGTTGTTTGACAGTATTCAGTGATTTCTGGAAGGAAAGGAGAATGGTGACCTTAGCCAGCACAACCAGCTGTTGGTGGCAAAGTACAGAGAGTGACACTCTTTTCTTTAACAAGGAGGTATTTACTGCCTGTATTCAGGGTACCCAGCTGCACATTTGGTGGCTGCCTACCCACAAAGGAACAGACCCAGAAGCCCAGCAGCTAACAGGAACTACAAAGCAGTCAGCCAACACAGAACCCTAAAGCTACAAATGGTGGGATTATATTATGAAAATAAAGGTATAGAAGGGATCTTCTGGCCAAGGTGATAGACAAACGAGTGAACAAGGGACTTTCTGTATGTGCATGGTTGCTGAATAAAATAAATCACTTCAGAAACACAGTGCTGAGCTGCAATGGAATACAGAAAGGACTCCAACAGAACAGTCGTGGAGACAGCATGGGGTTCCCAAACCTGAAAGCAGCCTCAAGATCGTATTTGGCTACCTGCCCATGGGCTAGAACCAAGCTCTCAGATGTATTTGTTGTTTTTGAGTCACTGACTCCAGTACCTCTACAGAAACAGCTGGAGGAAAGGACGGTTCACTTTGGCTCATTCTTTCAGAGCGTGTCAGTCCATCCCAGTAGGAAGACATGTCCAAGCAGTTCAATTCAGGGTGTGGGTGGTGGTGTGGAGGGGCAGGGCAGGGCAGACACTGTCCACAACACAGTGCAATAGACCAGGAAGCAAAGATAGGAAGTGAACATGGATAAACCCCCCAAGACTCACCTTGAATAACCTACCTACTTCCTCCCACATTTCTAGAACCTTCCAAAATAGTGCCACCAATTGGGGATCAAATGTTTAAAACATGAGCCTGTGGGGACACTTGAGATTCAAACTGTAACCCTGTGGTTTGGCTGTGGATTGTTCTACACCCATTCTTGTGCCAGAGGCTTGGTTTTCAGTGAGGTGGTGCTGGAAGGCAGTGGGCCCTTTAAGAGGATCCGGTCCAGTGGTTTGGTTATTAGGGGTATGCCCATAGGATGGATTGAACTCTGGCACCCATCCCTCTTGTCATGTGATCACTGTCATACACACTCTGCCATTGTGATTCTACCCACCTGAGGTCCTCACTAGAGGTCTAATGGCCTGGTCTCAGACTTTCAGCCTTCCAAACTGTGGGCTTTGCATGTTGCCCTAGCATAGGCATTTTGTTTTAGCAACAGAGAAAGGACTAAATACATGCTCTGTATGCAATTAGAACAAGCTCCTTGAATAAAGCCAAGAATCAAAGACTAGAAAGTCTTTGCTCACCACAGGGTCTCCACCCACAGCTGGCTGACTCCCTGAACTGTAGACAGAAAAAGATTCTCTTGGGGGAGGGGGGAATCAAAGCTTTGAAGTCTGTACCATGCCTGTGTGTGTGTGCATGCATGCACAAATTTTAGCCACTTGCCAAGGCCAAGATGCAAACCTTCTAGTGTCAACAAAAACCCCCAAAGAGGTACATAAGGCTCACATGAAAAAAATCTTGACAAGGATGAGCTCACAGACAAAATCTACACATTCCTGGGGGAAGGTGTTATGAGGGCCAAAAACTGTAGACTTCAGAGTTTGCATCTCAGAAACCGCACAAGACAAGATAATCTGAAAGGAAATTGGCTATTATTTGAGTACCTACCCCATGCTGCTACTGTTATTCTAGATATGACACTTGCACACAAACAAGTGTAATTCTCTGGAAATACAGAAGGCAGGCACAGGTGAAAGGTAGCCTACAGATCACAGCCCCATAAACAAGCCAGGAAGAGGCTTATCTTAGGGGTTACTGTTCCTGTGATGAAACACCATGACCAAAAACAACTTAGAGGAAAGCATTTATTTCTCTCACAGCTCCATATAACAGTTTATCATCAAAACAGTGAGGGTAGGAACTCACACAGGTCGGGAACCTGGAGGCAGGAGCTGATGGAGAGGCTATGGAAGGGTACTGCCTACTGGCTTGCTCCTTGTCGCTTTCTCAGCCTACTTTTTTATAGAACTCAGGACTACCAGCCCAGGGAAGGCTCCACTCACAATGGGCTCAGTCCTCCCCCATAAATCATTAATTAACAAAATGCCCATGGAGGCTGGAGAGATGGCTCAGAGGTTAAAAGCACTGTCTGTTCTTCCAAAGGTCCTGAGTTCAATTCCCAGCAACAGATCCAGTGCCCTCTTGTGGTTTGCAGGCATACACGCAGACAAAACACTCTATATATAATAAATAAATATATTTTTATTTTAAAAAAAGAAAAGAAAATGCCCCACAGGCTTGCCTACAACCTGATCTTAATGCAGGTATTTTCTCAACTGGAGTTCCCTCCTCTCAAATGATTTTAGCTGTGTCAAGTTGACATAAAATTGTCCAGCACAATTGACCCTTGTCAACCTGACACACAAACACATCACTGTACAGCCATAGCTTTCCTTTCTTATTCATCCCCAAGATCACACATTAATATAAAAATTACAATATAAAACAATTTAAAAACTTAAACCCCACAGTCTTACAGATTCAAAAGTTTTTAAAGTTCACTTTCTTTATAAAAATTCTGAAGTTTTTCAAAATTAAAAGTCTCTCAACTGTGAGAGATCAAAATCAAAAATAAGTTTAATATTTTCTTACTTTAAGAGGGAAGGACCAAGGCACAGCACAATCAAAGCAAAGCAAAGCTGAACTCCAACTGTGCAAATAGCTCAATGTCCAGTGTCTGGGATCCACTCATGGTCTTCTGGGTGCTTCCAGTGGGCTTGGGTCACTTCTCTGGCTCTGCCCTCTGCAGCACACACAGCTTGCTGTCTAGGCTTGGGCAGTCTCCACTCTGCTACTGCTGCTCTTCCTGTAGTCATGCATGGTTCTGACATCTCCAAAAAGCTGTGGTCTGCTGCAGCTGGCCTGCACTCACACCAATAGCCTCTCCTGGGCTCTCTTCATGTTCCCAAGCCTCAACTTCTCCATGACCCCTTCAACCCTGGGCCTTCAGCTGCTACAGAGGCTGCACTCTCTCCAGCGGCCTATCCCAGCCTCTCACAGTTCTGATCCTCAGAAGCTTTTCATGATCTCTTCATGCCTTCAAAACCCAGGACCACCTGGATGATTCTTATATTACCAAGTTCAGCTTGAGATACAACCCTGGCAGCCTTGGCCCTCTCTGGAACACAGCTGTGGGGTGCCGGTCCTAAGGAAACACTTCCCAGAAGACGTTACCTCAGCGATATGGTCTTTTCTTAGTCACAGCTGATTCCTCAGCCCCAGCTGACCAGCACCCATTGTCCCAGCAAAGGTTTACTTTAGTGGTCTGATCTCTTGTTAATCACAACTGATTCTTTATACAAATTGCCTGGTAGAGTCTTTGCTGCCCTCTGAGGCCTCACAAGCAAGGCCTCCATCATCTGTGCCACCCTCAACACTTTTATCTTCCGAGCTTCTATAGAACAGCTCACTGAACACTGAATACTTAATACCTTTTCTAGCCTAAAGTTCCAAAGTACTTTTACAATCCTCTAAAAACCGCATGGTCAGGTCTGTCACAGCAGTATTCAATTATCCAGCAAAGATGTCTGTCCTAGTTAGGGTTTCTATTGCTGTGATGAAACACCATGACCAAAGGCAACTTGGGAAGGAAAGGGTTTATTTGGCTTACATTTGCACACCGTTGTTCATCATTGAAGGAAGTCGGGACAGGAACTCAAACAGTGCAAGAACGTGGAGGGAGGAGCTGATGCAGAGGCCATGGAGGAGTGCTGCTTACTGGCAGGCTTGCCTACTGCCTGATCTTATGGAGACACTTTCTTAACTGAGGTTCCCTCTTCTCAGATGACTTTAGTTTGTGTCTAGGTGACATAACACTATCCAGCACATCTGTGCTCCGAGAAGATCCATCCTTTGCCCTGTTTGGGCAGCGGCAGCTACTGTGCTTTGGGTTGTGTGACGTGAGGCAGTGCCTACAAAGGGGACAGCCAACTCACATGCAGGTCAGATTAGAGAGGCGTTTTAGAAGTGACCCCAGTGAGATCTGTCAGTGGACCCGGTGTGGCTCATGAGGGGAAGAGAGGACCCTATGACTGGGGCTGAGTCTTTGACTAGGAAGAAATCAGGAGAAGGGAGCCCACAGACCCCTCTTGCCGTTGGCGTCTGTGGGTGATAGGATGGGTTCAGTTGCTGAGAGGTCCCAGTGCTGGAGGCCCTGGAGGAAGACAGTGTTCTCAAATGTAAATTTTACAGTCACCTAGGTAAGGTGGAGCCAAGAGATGTGCAGATGTCACCTTCTGAAGAGGTGAGGTCATGCGCCATTCCCTGCGGCCATATGAGGAAGTACCAGAAAGCAGGGGGGACTGGGACAGTGTGTGCAGGAGCCTTTATTGTAGTTTCTTCAGGAAAGACGAGATGAGATTTGGGACCAGCTTGTGTTGGAGACTGGGGCTGTCCCCAGTTGTTTGCTGCTCAGCCCTGGGGTTATCATAGCAAGTGGGTAGTTGGCTGGTGTAAGCGTCTGATCCAGGTGTAAGAGGTGGTTAAGGTGTGGCCTCTTGATTGGTTAGTTTGTGTGTAAACCATGCAGCGGAACCTCTTAGTATTACTAGGAATGAGCTAGCCCTCGGCACAGCTGGTCAGGGTGCTCCAGCATGAGCAAGGCCCCTCACATCCAGACACTGGAAGGTTAAAGGGCACCCATAATACAGAGATGGCATCAGCAGTGTGACCGGGTAGGGATTTGGCAAAGACTTTCATGAATGCAGATCCTCTTTGGTGATGGGAAGCTCTGTGACACCAGGGGGAGGGGTATGGGGGGGGGTTTCTGCTCCTGCCCTCAGTGAGTCTGAGAAGCAAAGCCAAGGGTAGCTGCTTAGGGATACTGACGGCTCATTTCGCCTTCTGGTGACCAGAGCCAGCTGACAGTTCCCTGTGGGCTGGGGGTGAAAGAAACACTGAGGGTGGCAAGGGAGGAAAGCACAGAGAGAACAAAGATGTGCTTGCAGGTGTGTGGGCACTCCAGGCGCTGCACGGAGGCTCTTAAGCAGGTACAGAAGACACTGTACCTTCGAGTGAGCGCAGTCAGAGGTGAGCGCAGGTGTCCGCAGACTCCACGCCCTGGCTTGGTGCCAAGTAAGAATTCCTCTTCAGTTGTTTGCTTAGCTATTCATTAGCCCTTAGGAAAGGGCAGCACAGCTTAGTCCCAGTCCAGAAGAGAGTCATACTGACCCGTTCTTTCCCCCAAGTAAAGCCTTCCAGCCTCAGAGTACACAATGAATGAGGAGAAATAAAGTCAAGATCTAGAACCCCAGAGGGCAGAAGAGTAAGAGGACTTATTCTGCCAGGTGTACCAGGAAGATGAGTGGGGAGTGAGAGGAGGATGAAACAGACCTTAGGAATCAGCTGCTGCTTTCAAAGAGTACAAGAGTAGGAGAGGCGCCTCCCCTAGCAGGCCCCAGCATCCTGGCACTGTAGTTTGCTATCAACTGCTTGGTAAGAGCCCCTGTGCATGGCACAATCTTACCCTGTATCTTGTCACTGTGTCAAGGTCTGTGTTACATGAGGTCTCAGGAGACTACAAGTGTGGAAGACTAGAAAGGTAGTAGGAGGGCAGGGAGTATGGATTTTCCTGGTTGGGGCTTACTGCTGAAGAGTGGCAGAACGGGAAAAAGAAAAGGCTGGAGTTTTGCGGTTCTTTGGGGTTTTTTGTGGGGGAGGCACAGGAGGCAGGTATGGTACATGTCATCCCTGTGGTTAGGTGCATGCTGTCATCTCACAGTGAAAGTGGCAGGTCCAGAGGACACAGCAGGTTTGGTAGCGTGGGCACTCACACGTCTGCTGGACACCCTCCTGTGCTGGTGAGCGAGCATCTGGACGCCAGCCCGATGAGCACCTGTGGAGGATATGTGTGCGTTCGCTGTTCTTCAAGCCGTGTTTCCTAGGTATCAGAGCTGTCACCATAAACAAAGCAGAGATGGGCCTGCCTTCACAAACCAGCGAGGGGCAAGGAAAGAAAACCACACCTCATATTTATATCCCAAAGCACCATGGGCTGGGAAGATTTCGGTGTGCCTTACCATTTCGGGGACATGCTTTCTCCAAGATGAGCTGCGAGCTTCCTCCTGGGGGAGGCAGCGTGTGGTGTTCAGCAGAGTGACCCAGTTCTGCCTGGAAAAAAAACAGAGAATCAAAACGCTTTCCCGGGAACCTTGGGAGATAGTTCAGTGGGCAAAGCTTGTGTCAATCAAGTGTAAGGACCCAGAGTTTGGATCCCTACCATCCACGTAAATGCTGGGTAGGTGTGGTGGCCAACCTGTAATCCAGCGTGGGAAAGTGGGGGAGGTGCTGTGAACAGAAAGGAGCCCCAAAGCAAGCTGGCTAGATAGACTAAATGAATTAACAAGCTCTGACTTCAAGGGAGAGAATATATGAGATGCAAAGCAATCACAAAAGACCCCTGCAGTCAACCTCAGACCTCCATGTGCACTTGCTCATATACCCATACATACACATAACGTGCATTATACTACAAACACACATGAAGAAGTGTTTCGGGGATGCAGGTAAGGCCTGAGGTCAGACGAGCAGTCCTGTACCAAGTAAAAGAGTGGTCCTCTTGCATATGGCAAATGGACCTGGTACCCTTTAGAGCGGGGCATAAAAGATGTGCAGAGATGCCCTAAGTTGGCCACGTCTAACCCCCACTCAAAAAACAGGACCTGAAGGTCTGAATTGAGAAGCAGATGTTGTCCCTGAGGACAGGGGTTGGTGAGTACCAACAGCCAGTTCACTTCCACTGCTTGCAGGGAGAAACAAGAGCTGGGGCCTGGATCTAACCACCTTATGTGCACTCTGGGGATACACACACATGTGATGCATTCTGGAGACTTCTGTCCTAGCTGTGTTTCAGTTGCCTGGACTAGGTTACCTGCTAGGTATATTGCCGTCAGAGAGGTTCCTGCTCCCAGCCTTTCCTACGCCCCTGCAGAGGAGCCACAGGGGTGGCTCTCTTGCACTCTGCCAAAACTTTTCATCAGGGACCTGTTGGGAAAGATCTTCAGCTTGGGTTCACCAAACGTGAGTGCTCTGTGTGAAGACATGCGCCAGACGTGTGAAGATGGTGAATTATTAACCACAGCTTGTTCCACTGGAATTTCATCCTGTTGAGAGCTTCACAACCCTTACAATCATTACACACACCGGGGAGGGCCATGAGAGGAGTGAGGAAGCCAGATGGGAAATAGCAGGAAATGAAGAAAAGCATAACACGGGTCACATGATTGTGCCTGTTCTCCAGGTGTTGTGACTGTGGGAAGGAGGGTGAGGCAGCCACAGTGCTCACAGTTGAGGAAGGAGCTAGCACTGAGGTGGTGGAGAGAGAGCTTGAGGGAAAAGTGCCTGTGCTATAGAAACATATAAACGGCCTCAAGCTAAATATGTCCAGCTGAAACATACTAACAATTCTATCATATATAACAGGAGCTCCAAGAGGAGACTGTCAAGGCAGGTGGATCTGGACCCGGGGGTGGGGAAAGGAGGGAGATGGGGGGGTGGGTGGAGCATGCACAAACTGATGCACCAACCAAGGACATTGCAAGCAAAGGTTCTACCCTGTTCAGATGTAGCTGATGGACAGCTGATTCTCCACATGGAGAAGGGGCAGGGGTGGTAGGGGACTGCCTTTAACATGAACTCTGGTGTCTGCAATTTGATCACTGCCCTGTAGAGGCCCTGTGGGTACACAGAGGAAGGGGAAGCAGGCTATCCAGATGAAACCTGATAGGCTGTGGTCAGATGGGTGGGGAAGGAGGACCCCACCTGTCAGAGATCTAGGGATGGGGGGGGTGGAAAGGGCAGAAAAGGGAGGGAGGAAGGGAGGGTGGGAACAGGAAGGTAAGAGCAAGAGCGAGGGGATAACAATAGGGATGTAATGTAATAAATTATAATAATAAAAAAGATGAAAATATACAGTCACGTTACAGACCTAAATAAATAAAGCAAATGGTCTTAATTTAGAAATATTACTAAAAACATTTTAGGTAGAATGAAATTTATTTTTATCATTTCTTGAATTGAATTTACAGGTCTCTGGGGGTGGGGGGGTGTTGGTTGGTTGCTTGCTTTTTAAATGGAGTCTTACTGTATTGCCCAAACTGGCCTCAAGCTGGCCTAAGTAGCTGAGACAGCAGGCATGCTTTACCACACCAGCTGAAGGTGGCACTTTTAGAGCCAGACTAAGTAAGCACTTTACATTCCTGACTTCCATTGATCTTCCCAAGGACCCCTGAAGTTGTTGCTGTGGTAGGTTTCCCTGCAGACAGAGAAACTGAGGCACACAGATACTCCATGGCTTATCAGAAGTGCTTTGGCTGCGAGCTCAGCTCAGGCCTATAGACTGTGGTGCTCCTCGGCCCTGGAACTGTGTGGCCCCCAAGGATAGCATGCACTTGGCATAAAATTTGCTTCTCGTCCTGGAAGATTCTACATTCCTTCTAACAAGACAAAACATTTCTTCAAGTCACCAGGGTATTGCCCCTATCTTAATAGGGGCACAGTGAGAATGTGTTAAATGGATTGATTTACTGCTTGTTGCTTAAAAATGAGTTTAAAAGAAGTATGTGTGTGTGTGTGTGTAAGGCAGCAATTATCAGTCTGCCTTTCTTTTCCAAACACGAGAAACACAACACCACTCTCCATCACAACCCATTTCATTTCAACATGCCACAGCATACAAAGAGATTCAGTCACAGATACAACAGGGTTGTGAGGTCCCCAGCACACACGGAACTCAGGGGAAGGGAAGAAATGAGTCATGGACACTACAGGCTTTGGGAACCTGACTAAGTTCTTTCACAGCAACTCCTTCCCAGGGCCTCAGTGACCATTTCACAAGTGATTTGGGGGCATAGTAGCTCTTGCCTTCAATCCCAGCATGCAGAGGCAGAGGCAGGTGGAGCTCTGTGAGTTCAAGGCCAGCCTGGTCTACATAGAGAGTTCTAGAACAGCCAGGGCTACACAAGGAGACCTTGTTCCAAAAAGAAAAAAGAAAAGAAAGAAGGGGGGAAAAGGAAAGAAAAGGCTTTAAAATTCTCATCTCTACATTACCTAGACTGGGTAGTGAAGCGTCATGTAATACTAATAAAAGGCAAATGTACCCTGGCAGAGAAGGGTTTGTTTCCTCAGTGGTGCGGCCTCTGTTATGTTGTCCTGACTCAAGTCTACTAACTACCACCCAACACTCACAGAAGCAACCCCAACTAAATGCAATGGAGCATACCAGTGTGCACATACACACACCCCACACACCACACCACACCACACACCCCACACCACACATACCTCACCACACACACACACACACACACACACCACACATACCTCACCACACACACACACATACCACACGTCACCACACCACACACGCACACACACCACACACGCACACACACCACACACCACACTACACACACCACACGTCAACACACACACACACACACACACACACACACACACACACACACATTCACAGAGCAAAGTAGGAAGGAGAGGGTAAAGAGGAGGAAATATGATCAAAGTACATATATGCATGTTTATTTAATGGTGAAAGAAATAATTTAAAATGCAGACCGAGAAATGCAAATGGTGGTGTCTGTGTCAATCAGGAAAGCTGAACGAACAGTTAAAAGCTGTGCTTTTAAAAGCTGCTGATGGCGCTGGATGTTAGGGAGCCCTCAAGTAAGAAGCTGCTGCCTCTTTTAAGCCTCTGAGTACAGAGGCTTTGTACAATACAACAAACCCCAGTGCTTACACCTATGCTTACAAGCAGAGGTAGAAAGTGACCTGAGAAAGTAGCGAAGCATGGCCCTCTGATGCCATGCAAGCACTGTACCAGAGTAGTGAGCCTCTGTCATCTCCAGGACCAGGGCATGCTCCACAAATCCATCTCACTGCCCTACCCCAGCTGCTGGGACTGCCGAAGGCCAGCCTGAGGGCCACTGCAGCCTGGAAACCTGGGTGAGTCATGTGACCTATCCTGAACTATAGAATGAGGCTTAGGGGGACCCATGAGACCAGTACCAAAAGAGTGTCAATTTGGCCTCACTCAGGCATTGGAACTGCCTAGCTGGAATCAGGATAAGTTTCTGTGGGAGTTGGGAGAGGTGTGCACGGTGATGATGAGGCATCACGAGAGCCAAGTGTAAGGACAAATCAGGGCCAGCAGGAGGCCCCCACATTACAAGCCAATACCTTAGCCACAGTATCTGTCTGCCACCCCATGGACATAGGATTAGAGTCCAGGCTTAGGTCAGAAGCGCGTCCTCTGGAGCAGTTGGCTGAACCACCTGCAGCAAGCTGCAAACTTAGAGGGGCCAATACAATTCCAATTAGGTGCAGAAGGCACAGAAACTTCATCTCTTCTGCCTCTTTCCCGTCTCACTTTTCTCTTTCTTTCTTTTCTTTCCCGGTAATTAAACCTAGAACCTTGTGCATGCTAAGAGATCACTCTACCCCTGAACTAGACTCCCAGTGCCTTTATATGTTATAATTTTAGACAAGGTCTTGCTAAATTATCCAGCCTGGCCAGGAACTCACTATTGCCATCTAAGTGCTGAGATTACAGGACAGCCCTACTTTGCCTATCAGAACACTATATTTTCTTTTATCACCTGCAAAAGATGTCCGTTCAGCTCCTGTACAACACTGCACCTCTAATGCCCTGTGTGCTTTCTGATTTATGTGGCCTGATAATCATTTCCACAGTTAAAGTTTTCAAGAGGAGGGGGAAGGAGGAAGTGGAGAATATTAACTCAGGTATGTGGGTACATGAGCACCAGCTGCAGAGAAAGTTACAGATTATAGGTGTCTGTCTGCGAGCTGAATCCCAAGTCTTTACCTGCTGAAAACAGGAACAGAACATTTAGGGTTATCGCTATGCATTCAGAGTTGGCCCACTGCAAAAAGACTAATGCCAAACACTTCCTGTGCCCTGCCTGACCCTGCAGCACTGAGAATGCTGTACACTGTGGGGCCTGAGCCTATAGCCCCATGATCATGCTGTGCACCGTGTGGCCTGAGCCTATAGCACCATGATCATGCTGTGCACCGAGTGGCCCGAGCCTATAGCACCATGATCATGCTGTGCACTGTGTGGCCTGAGCCTATAGCACCATGATCATGCTGTGCGCCATGTGGCCTGAGCCTATAGCACCATGATCATGCTGTGCGCCATGTGGCCTGAGCCTATAGCACCATGATCATGCTGTGCACCGTGTGGCCTGAGCCTACAGCACCATGATCATGCTGTGCACCGTGTAGCCTGAGCCTATAGCACCATGATCATGCTGTGCACCGTGTGGCCTGAGCCTATAGTACCATGATCATGCTGTGCGCCATGTGGCCTGAGCCTATAGCACCATGATCATGCTGTGCACCGAGTGGCCTGAGCCTATAGCACCATGATCATGCTGTGCACCGAGTGGCCTGAGCCTATAGCACCATGATCATGCTGTGCACCGTGTGGCCTGAGCCTATAACACCATGATCATGCTGTGCACCATGTGGCTGAGCCTGTAGCGCTATGAGGCTGCTGTGCACTGTGTGGCATAATTTTACCTTTTAGAGGTGACTTTTAGCCCCATATCTCAATAGATAACATGGGAGATTGTTGTTTTAAAAGAAAATCCCAAATGTTCTATTTTACCAATAAAGCCAGGTGCTGGAGTGAAAACCTGCTAGCTCAGTGAGGTAGAGAAAGCACCCAGCTGACCTTCCTATTCAGTTCATGTCCCAATGGAAAAGGCCCATAAGGCTCACTAGCTCAGCTGACAGCCCAGGAGGAAAAGGCAAAAACAAACAAACAAACAAACAAACCAAGGCCAAAGGCTTGCTAGCTCAAAGCTCAAAAAGCCAAAGGCCAAAGAGCTGAAGAGCTAAAGAGTCAAAAGCCAAAGAGTCCCTTCTACTTGTGCGAGCTGTCTTAAATACCCCTCAACCCAGAGTCCTTCCTCCTCTTTTAATCCATCAGCTGGTTTCGTGCTCCGCCTCTTGACCTCGGGTTAACTTTATTAAATCCTGTGGACAGAAAGCTCTTGGATTAAAGGTGTGTGCTAGGGATCAACCACGCCAAAGAAAAGACAGGTTTTTCCAGCTCACATTCTCAGGTACCGCAATGGGATCAAATATCCTGCAACAGGGCCCCTGGCTGCCGAGGTTTCTGTGGCATTCTTACTGACCCCATTTCACAGCTCCTGGGAAACTGAGGCCCAGATGAATAAAGGGACTCGTTTTAGGTCACAGCAACTTCCTGACTTATTTCCACCATCCTTTTTCTGTGGCACTATGGGGCCTAGGTTTGTGAAGAACTCTGGATACCTTTGAATAACTTCCAATTGTGTTTCATTCCATTCGGGCCTTTGAGTTTGTTGCTGCTTCTTTGTTTTCTTTCTGGGCCTCTCTAGAATTTTTTTTTTTTTTTAGCTGCCCAGTACTTGGTCATGCCCAGAGGGTGAAGAACTAGAGCTACCTCTTTGAATCAGAAGTGTCCCAGGCTACACCTATACTCACTTTCATGTGCACATATGGAAAGGTCATCTCCGCAAAGTTTTATTGACACTGCTCCCTCCATGAGCTGTGCTCTTCCTGTGAGCCTGCTTGGCAGAAGTCCACACTGGGCTGAGGTATAGCTCAGTGCTGCAGGATGTGTATAGCATGCTTTCTTTCCCGACAAAATAACCGGCTCTTCTCCCCCACTGACTCCAACTGCTTCATGCGTGTTTATTCTGTGAATGACGTTCCTGTTGAGTCACAGGCGGGAAGGTGTGTTTGTGTACATGGGTATCGCCCTAAAACTAAATACTTCATGAAGCAAATAAAGGAGTGACCTAAGGGTACAGCTAATTTAATAAAGCTTTAGTGGTTAGTTTTATTTCCTTTCTGTATTTTATTTATGAGTAAATGTCCTAGTACAGTAAATTAAATAGGACACACACGCTTTTTACTGAGAGGACTGCCCAACTGGCCTTTCACCAGAGCGTATGTTTAATGAACCCTCAAAAAAGCAGCCCTAGCCACTATTGAAATCGGTATGGGGTTTCTTAAAAAAGCTATTACCACTCCTGGGTATATACACCAGAAAGACTAAGTCAATGAACACAGAGACATGCCTATCCATGTTCACAACAGCAAGATATGGAGTCGGCCTACTCGACATTCAAGGGGTGAACAGAGAAACACTGTGTGGTGTATATACACGATGGGGTTTTATTTAGCCATAAAAAGAATGAAGTTATTGGCAAGACAGTGGATAAAGCTGGAGGTCATCATGTTAAGTGAAATAAGCCAGACTCAGAAAGACAAATAGTGTGTATTTTCTCTCATATGTAAAATCTAGACTTAGAAATAAGTATGTAAGACATGAAAACAGAAGGAAACTTCTTGGGGAAAGAACAGAGGGGGATGCTCTGAGGGAGTGGTGGGGGTATGAGCAAATGTATGATATACATTCATGTTATACTGAAATCCATTCATTTCATAGTAAACGAATGTTAATGAACAAAATGTCTGTCCAGATAGGAAGCTTGTGGATGTTAGATTCTCCCATTGAACAAGAAAACAATATATTAAAACTTTTAATCCTTAAGGGAAAATGATCAGCCTTATAATACCATGTACCAATCTTTTAAAACTTTAACCAGCTGTATATATTTATTATTAAAAATTAAGATAACAAATTTTCCTTTATTGAAAAGTATAGTAATCTACTGTAATGATATATTACTTTCTCATCAAACTTCCCTAAATCCTATTTACATTCTTTCAAGTTACTATATTTCATCGCGGATTTGAGACTTGTAAAGCACATGGATTACTTCAGAGTCATTGTGCTTCTTTGAATCAAATCAAGACATGAAAGTATAAAGAAGTCACTTGTAAGCATTCAAACTCCACACATTCCGTACGGATAACTGGTGGCAAGTTAGAAAAGACCCCCAGCACTCGAAAGAAAGAATCAAATAGAACAGAGAACTCAAACACAGATTATTCAAGTTAATTGTTGTTCAGTTTAATCTCAAAGAATAGCTTTCACACCTGCTGTGTGGCATTATCAGTAAAGGACGGTGTAAGGATTAGGCTTAAATCCACTGTCCTATTTATTCCCTATTCTGCATCAAGGGCTGTTTCCAGTGACCTGATCATGCAACCTCCATGCCACCCAATCAGAGATCCTTTTAGTTATTTCTGCTCTGTAGTTTTTCAAGCATAAGGTACACTGGGCAGAGGCGGCTTTTTTCCTTCTGCATTTTATTTTTGGTTGAAATATTCCATATCTCAAAGCATCAAAAGATATGCTCCTCCCAGGTCCCAAGCCATGGCTGGCTTTGGTTTGGTTTGGATTCTTGAGATAATGTCTCATTCCATATTACAGGCTGCCCTGAAGTTCACTAGGTAGCCACAGTGGCCTTGAACTCAAAGTAAATCTCCTGTCTCAGCCTTCTGAGTACTGGGATTATAGCGGTGAACCTCCATGCCCAGTTCTGTTGGGTTTTTTTTTTAAGCTTTAGAATGTTACTACATCATACAAGTGTCCTGAGAAGTTCCATCAAGTTCACACCACACTATCCAAACTCAAACAGGCTTCAGGGCCTTCTCATGAGCCACAGCTCAGTTCTTTATGACTTCATATGCGTTGTAAAGCCTAAGGGTTTGGAGCATGCACCCTGGGGCTTGTGGCTTTCTGGACACCCCCCCCCCGAAATCCTCCTAAGGACAGCACTTCCCCAACAACAGCTGTGTGAGTGGTTTGGCTTGCTGCTTTGCTGTGTCTGCAGGTCAGGAAGTGAGCTCTCAACTCATGGAATCTACCATCTGATGGCTCAGTGTCCTGAGCAAAGCTCTTGGGTATTCTTGCCCTGAATTTTCACAGCTATCAAATGAGAAATAACAGTGCCACCTGTGAACTGGTAGGACACTGCCTGCCCTACCCCATCCTAAGTCATAAATGCAGGGTTTGGTCGGTGCTACTCATTAAGTTGATTGTGTATATGTATATTACCTTACTTATCATATTTATAGAGGTTTCCCTCCATAAGATTTGAGATCAGGAGTATATCCATCAGTGATGGACTTATAGTGACAATGCTCAGTTCACATACAAACAACAAAGAAACAAACAAACAAGCAAAGAAACTACTCGGTGCCCAGCCAGAATCTGAGCTCATGAGAGGCCCACACCCATTTCCTCAACCGTGATGGATCACCATGCTATAATCCAAGCCTACAAGCCTTGTGATCCTGAAAGAGCTTTAGGTAGTATACTGATTTCCAGCTGTCGGTTTCAGCTATGCAGACACTGTTGTCTGAGAACCCAGTGTTAGCGGTAACAGAGATGAGCTAAAGACTGAGTGACTACTTGGGATATTGCAGTGTCCTAGAGACCTGACAAAATTTTTGAAGCCACTGACCTTGCCTAACTAGTGCAGTTTGGTCTCTGCCTGTTGTTCTGTGGCCTGGGACAAGAGGAAGAGTTTTCTCTTGAGGGTCAGGCGTCCCCTGGGCCAGTGCTGTTCTCCTGGATACTCTGAGAACAAAGATGGCTGCGTTGTGTGTATAACATGGGCCTTGATTTGAAAAAAGTGATACTACTCAAACACCATTGATTCATGACTTTGATTCCCTGCTGGGGAGTTAGTGTCCACAAACGCTGGGTATAAGTGATGTTACTTTGGCCCTTCCCCAGTCCCCAGTGTTCTATATTTTAGGGTTTTACAGACAATTGGCAAAGTAGCTCACACTGCCAAATTAGCAAAGGGAGGGGGAGGAGAGCCTAACAAAATTACTAGACTAACACAGATGTGGCAACACTGATACTGGCATTAAACTGTAAGGTTTTAAATCCATATATTAAGGGGAAAAATGAATGTTAATGATCTACAATCTCAATAAATTGAGGAAAGACACTGTACCCAAATATATCAGCAGGATGGAATTTAAACCATGGCATTGGCATTTATTCTATTATTTCATTATAAAGAAAAGATCTGATTTTAAAATGTCACATTTTACTGATGACATTTTCAGGTGTTTATATTTGTTCCAATTTTGTTACCCAAAATTAATTTTTAATAAATAAAGACCAATAAACAGTTTTGATTATTTTTTTTAAATGCCTACAGCTTGAAATATATTATAGCTCTTTATTTAGAGGCAGAAATCATAGCAATATCTACTTTTTCCAGCTGCTTGATCCACTTAAAGACATTCCTGAGCTGTCAAGGGGGCATCAGGTCATCACAGTAACTTCTTACCATAGCCCATCCTGACTTTCGGGATAACACATGACTGAAATGAAACAGAGTGGAAGCCATTCAGCCCTTCCCCTTGTGTCTTCAAAGGATTTTCCCCGAGTCTCTCCGATGGCTAATGGCTACCCAGCAGTTTGAGTCAGCCAAGAAGCTGATCCTGTACCTCACCCAGAAGAACTGTGTGAGCCCTGAGAGTGACATCAAGGGAGTGATGCCGGGTAAGTGCAATGCAGCTGGCCAGGGAGCCTGAGAGCGGGTCTTGTCTGAGATAACTGCCCCGTCTGTAGTATCTGGTCTATGCTCCTGGGCCCATGTGGTTTGCAAAGGTTTGGAAAGGCAACAGTGGCCAACACCATCTGGAAGTGAAAATAAACTGAAATTCTCTCCACTGTCTGGGAGCTGATTTCATTCATAATGAAGTTGAACACTCTATCACATACCTTACAGCCCATATGAAGCCAGAAGCGGGGTGTGAGATGGGGGTGTGTTTGGCTTTGTGGCACCCAGTGCCTTCTTGCCCTGACTACCTGCCAGTTTAAAGCCTTGGCTCAGGGTACGGATGGTGTAAGTGACCTCTCTTCTTGAGTATGATCTTCAAAGGGCTGCCAATGTCTATTTATGGCCATGACCTATTTGTTGGTCAAGGGAAGAAATGGAGGCATGAACTATTTTTGTAGAGTGGTTCAGATCCCTAGAATTTTTGTGAATCAGGACTTCAGCATAAGCTAAGTGGGGCTTTCAAGCTGGGAGGCTGTAAACGACACCAGGAAGTTCTTCACAGCCAGGTTCCTGAATCCTCCCTGACATGCCAAGATACTGACCTTGTAGATCTGAAAGAAACCCTCAGAATGTGCTCTTTTAGTGAGCTCTGGAAGGGATCTAATGCAAGGGACCTAGAGAGCCCCTTTGGAAAATGGCAGCCTTGACCCGCCATGTTTAACCTGAAAACCTGCATGCTTTGTACAGTCTCCTAAGGAAGTAATGCATAGTGGGGGTGGGGCATGCAGGGAGAGGGAGAGAATAAATGACTTGACTGTCTCGGTAACTGGAATCATATGATGACCATTCACTCATTCAGGACACATATTTATTAAGCACCTGATGGCACACGACGAAAGAGGAGGCCAGGCCCGACTCTTAAGGAGCTCGCAGATGGGGTACATACAGAGGGGAGGTCTTAAATGTACACCCATTTAAGGGTGGTGGCAAGTGACTGCAGTCAAAATGACTAAGTAAGCCTGGCTCTGAGACACAGATGAGCAGGGGCCTGTACCAGGCAGAATGTGCCTTGCAGGTCCCCATTTCCAGTTGGGGGCGGGTGAGCCACCTGGATCTTGAGAGCTCTTAGCACTCAGGGGGGCTTCTCATTGACCGCATTCAAGGGTTCGCATATCCTTACCAACCCACAGAGGCTGGGCCACAGCTACATACTGGGTGAGATGTGGTCTATCAAGTCATTCAGCTCAGGCAGGAAAAGTCCGGTCAACCAAAATCTCCCAATTTCTCTGGAATAAAGGATGCAAGCCATGGCTGCTCTACCTGAAGAGTGCTGAATGCTGGCTCTTCAGAGGGCCAACTGCGGGCCCCCTTTCTCAGTAGCACTGACAGTAAACAGACAATACATGATGCTTACGTGCCACTCCCCTTCTAAGCGATGTGTGAAGATCAGCTCATTTCTAGCATCCCATCCTATATGTCGTATGCACGTGAGCCTCTTTCTTCACAGCAGTGCATTTAAAGGGATGCTGTGGTATTCCCTGTTTGCAGATGAGGAAACCAAGGCACAGAGAGGCTGAGCTACTTTGCCAGAGGCCAGTTGGCTTCTAAATAGTGTCGAGGGAGTTGAACCCCAGGAACTCTAGCCCACAGTGGCTTTCCTGTGCTGCTGCGAAGAAGGACATCATGAGGCCTGTGGAAAGGATGCTATCAAGGAACATACCTGATTTGGACCATCCCATAGCTTCCCGCAAGCTTCTGTTCCCAAGTCTTATTGTACGTTAGTTTCTGGGCTTCTAATTAAATCATCACACTCCACTTCTTAAATATTATCTGGGAAAAGCTTGTTTTCTCAATCCTAATTACACTGATTCATGTCCCTATTTTTGGAAAATGATATTAGCTCTCCTCCTCCCCATTTCTCTGCTTATGGCTTTGGTTTGTGTTTATCTCTTTTCTGTGCCCCAGGCAGGGGCCAAGCAAGAGGTGATTTGTCCCCCTTAGTGACTAACAGAGAGGAGAAAGGCACAGGATGTGTCGTCATCATTGTGGTCACTGTGGGACACTTATTCACCCTGGCTCTCTATGCCCCTCTCCCCCACTGTCAGATGCACTCAGACAAAAATATGCAATACTGCCCAGCATCTGAGGGAGGAGTCTGTCTTCTCTGGGACAGACTCGTCTCTCCACCTGTAATGATTGCCCCAGTGCCTCATGTAGTTCCCCCCCCCCCCATCAAGCTCGTGGGTTCTTACTCAACATCTCAGGGTCAAGGTTAGTGCTCTGCCCTCCGTTCCTCCATCAGCAGTCCAAGAGCAATACAGTTACATCATCACCTATGGCCACCCAGGGCCCTCAGAGGAGACCCCATGTCTTACATGTAGACTTAGAAACCCTACCTCCCCAGGCCTCTAGAAACCTCTACCTCCCCCAGGCCTCTGGTCCCTCTTGGGCCCCTGTGTTCTTCCTCCCAATAGGCTCCGCCTCAGGAAAGTCCCACCCACTCAGACCTGTTCCCCCATCCTCAAGGCTAGTTCCTCAAGCCCAAGTCAGCCATCATGCTCAACACAGCTGCACCCTTGTCTCAGCTGCAAACAGAAGTTTATCAGCATTGCCTCTACCCCACAGGGCCTCTGCTGCAGATCCCAGGCTGTCCCCCAACACCAAAGGAGACCCAAGGACAGCAGCATTCCATGAATATTCATGATATACAGGAAGCTAGGGCTCCCATGGTGGAGAAGAGGCAGGGCTGTTTCTTAGGGTACCTCCAGGCAGAAAAGTGCCTTAGGCTGGGATGTAATAAGGAGGGAGGGCTTCATGCCTTGTTAGTGCTGGTTTCGGGTTTATGCTAAAAAGAAAACCGTATCTCCCAGAACTTCCCACTTCTATTGTCATAAAGCTGTCTTCAGTTTTCGTTTGAGCATAAGTGATGGTCTTAGCAACCTGTACAGCTGCATTAGACACCTGGATGTGTCCCCAAATGTCATTCTCACAGCATCATGATACGCTCAAGTATGACAGCTCTCCCTCCCAGGCCTGACTCAAGATTTTGAACATTTGCAGTGGAAGTAAAGACTGCTGTTTCTGTGTTGCCTGTAGCCCATAGAAAAGAAAGGAAGGCTGGTTAACCATGTGTCGGGGTCCTCTGAGCTCCTTACTTTCAGTGATGGGGAGGCTGGCCAAGAGACACAGGACTTAGATCGGCAGGCCTGAGGAAGCCTCCTGAGAACAGAGCCGCACGGAGGTTCAGCTCTCCCTGTTGTGTATGCGGACAGCGAGGGCCGGAGAGGTTGAATGTTGGGAAGCAGTGAGTCCTCACTCCCAATATACTCCCCGGGAAGGGTCTCCATGAAGGGTCACCCAGTGGAGAGAGAGCACAAGCATGGCCCTTTTCTGCTCCATGGGGAGTACAGTATGCTGGGAGCACGGGTCATGTGACCTCTGTGGACGGCCTAGATGGGGAAGCAATCCAAAGTCTGACCCAAGCCTCTTAGTCACAGGGAAGCTGCCCAGGTTATGCTTCCACTGCCTTCTCTCTCTGCTGCCCTTGGGAGGATTGCGAGGGGCCAGGACCTCTTCACTGTCTGCTGTATCCAGGGCTCGAAGCATGCACACCAACCCTGCCATGACCTCAGGGCAGAGCATGTGTCATGACTGCCCTCCATTGGTGCTTAAAATCATGGATAGTGCCCAACTTCAGACAGGCTAGGTTTTCCCTAAACATACAGATCTACTATAAGGTTTAATTTACAAATTACACACAGGAAGAGATTAACAACAGTAGCAAAACTAGAACAGTTATGACAAGATAATTTATGAATTTCTTGTATCTGAATTTCCCATTTACTATTTCAGACCGGAGTTAGCTTTAGGGATCTGAGGCCTCTGTTACACGAGCAGCTTTCCCAAGGAGGCTTAGAAGAAGCACCGACCTGAGCTTCCGAGGAATCCCAGGCCCGGGGAGCCTCGCTGCTCCCAGTCCTCGGCCACTGACTGCAGCGGTCAAGGAAACGTGGAGCAGGGCTAGACACACCTGGCTTGCCAGCAGTAAGCAAGCGCCATTCTCTGACAGCACTGAGCCAAAGAGGGCTGCGGTATTGTGCCCCGAGCTCTAGAGAAGCAACCTAATGCTCCTGTCTTATCAGCTGCCTGGCACCTGTTTGCTTTTATTTCCTAATGCGAGAAGTTTGGAGTAGTTCCTAGGACTGTACCTGATAGTTAGAGATAAGAAAGCTCCTTATCACCAGTGTCCTCACAGGGTCTCAGCAGTCAGCTAATAGTTCCTACCATTTGGAATACATGCGTTTCAGCCAGAAGAACACACTCAAAGCTGCAGAAGTTTGACAATTTTGATGATGGGCTAGAGGCATGAGTAACAGAGACCCTGATGAAACATCAATAGTGTAGGAAAAGTTAATTTAATTCCCTTTAGAATAATGCAATTGCAGCTGTAGACTACAGTCAATTCTTAGACTGGGCTCTAGGGTTTAATTTTATTTAAAAAAACAAAACCCTTAGGTCATAATACAATTGCTGTAGCTTCTTTAACATACTATTCCACCCACAATAATACATTAGCAGTTACATATGGGCCGCTTTTGAATAGAAACAACTTTAAACTCATATAAACATTCTAATGGATGTTTGACTTTCCCTTGTGGATGACTGCTGAGAGAGGAGACTGATAAGAGCTAACTTCTGATGTGTTCGTAATGATGAAAGGGCCCAGATCAATGACAAGCTATGATAGATATTGATTTACATTCAGAATTTCAAATGCAACAAGATAGGAAAGATGTTTTCTTCAAGGCTGCCAAATGCAAATACCCAAAACACTAAGAATGTAACATTTATATAATTCCTGATTGTTTCATGGTTCTTCTTGCTCTAGGTAGTTTATTGTATGTATGTGTGTAATAATATAAATGTATATGTAAAAATATTTAATAAAAAAAAAAAAGAAGGTGCCCAGATCACTGGAGGGATCTGAGAATATCTACCAATTGTGTTCCCAAGCTCTTTAACAAACACGGTCTTGTACTACACAGCAAAGTGTCTGTCACCAGAGACCCCCACACCCAGTCCCTAGGCTTTTTACAGAGCAGAACATTTTCTAAGCATTGTAGCTGTCAAAGTATGAGGTGTGTTTCCTCGTGCTGATGGTGCTGGTCTTACGTACATGGGCTGCACTGTCAGGACTGTAGAAGGATGGCACAGGCAGGGATGGGCAGTGCATAAGAACGAGAGGGCCAGTGGCTTGTGTCTTTAATACAATATACTTTTTACTGTCATTCTGGAGTGGCTTTTGTATTTTTTAAATGTTTCTTACACAGCACTATACTGTATGAGGTTGGCAGAAGCCTCGTGCATCTCCTATTTTTCACAGCTCTCTGCCCAGAAGCTGCCTGGTATCATCCAGGTCTGTGAGCCTGTCTGTGATGTTTAACAATGGCCGAGTCAGCTGATGACATAACTCTCAGACTGTATCTCGTG
Source organism: Acomys minous (assembly GCF_964271855.1). NCBI lineage: Eukaryota > Metazoa > Chordata > Mammalia > Rodentia > Muridae > Acomys > Acomys minous. The sequence continues at coordinate 59,658,334 of NC_140490.1, forward strand.
ACCTAGTCATTAAGGGATCTGTGATAAGTGATCACAGAGAAAGTGCATCAGTAAGTCACATTAGCCTGTTTTTTCTGAGACAAAACAGGTCAAGAACCTTCTGGAGCTGAGAAGGTCTGTGGACAGCCATCCAGAATACCAGCCATGTTGGCTTGTGCCAAGTTCTCATCCCATGCCTAACTATGAGAAGGAAGAATGTTCTAGAAACTTGGAATATTCTTCTTCAGTCTGATAAAAGGTTTATTCTGTCCTGGCTGGAGTGGCAATGAGTCTAACCTTTTTACTTAGAACTAGGTATGATTGTATATGCTCATAATCCCAAGAATGTAGGAAGCTGAAGCAGAGACTAGCCTGAACAACATCATAGAACCTCAAATTTGACAACAAACAAACGTGGTTAAATAAAAATTGTCTAAATGGTCCCCCCATGCCTGTTCTCCGACTATATAAGCCTGGCTGGCCTGGAAGTCACTGTGTAGACGAGGCTGGCATCCAGAGCTCCACCTCTTGCTCCTGAGTGTTAGATATGGTATATGCCACAGTATAGATCACTGGGTTACTAGCTCCCTGTTTTAAATAATTTAATTTTTCCTTCAAAGTGTTATGAATGAAGTTTGTATTTTTAAAAAATGAAATAGAGAGTTGAGGATCCAGGATGGATGTGACTGACCTGGAGTTTGCAGGAGGTATAGCCTCTAGAGCAGGAGGTAACCGCTGTCATGGCTCCATATCCAGGGACGGTTTCAGAACCTCCAGGACACCAACACTCACAGGGGCTTACCTTCCTTGAATGTAATGGTAGAGTGCTTGCATAAAGCCCACACACAGCCTCCTGCACGCTAGATAACCCTGAGCTATTCAGGATGGCCAGTGCTGTGAAAACTCAAGTTGTTATGCTGATTGTTTAGGGACCAGTAACAAGAAAAGAACTGTACATGTTCAGTACCAGATATATGTTTTTTTCAGATAATTATGATGATGTTATTTAAATGCAAGGCTTCAAAGCCGAGACACATAGAAAGGGCCATATGTGCCTGCAGGGCCTGAAGGCATCCTCTGTACTCATTCCCAGACATTTTAAATTTTTAAAAATGTCTTATTTTGGAACTATTTCCTATATACAGGAAAGTTGAGACAGTACAGAACTTTTCTATACTCCTGAATCACTTCCCCCAATTGCTGCAGTCTGCCCTTACCATGACACATTTGTCAAAACTAAAGAAACTGGACATTGTTGTTAACCAAAGTGCCAACTACTGTTGAGTGTCCTTCTCTGGACCCCCGGGCTCAAGGATCCTGTCCAGGCTTGTGGTTTGCTGTCACCTTGCCACTGTTTTTTCTAGTCTTGACAGTTCCTTGGTCTTTCCCTGTTTTTGTGACCTTGACAGACTTAAGAGCACTGGCTCCTTGGACCTGAGAAACACCCTTTCTGTTTTAGCTTCTAGTAGGGGGTGAGGACATGCCAGCTAGAGGGCAGAAGGCCCAGAAGGCTGGGTTGTGAGCATTGCTCTCGGGCAGTAACTCCACAGCTCCTTCCACCGGAGGCATTTCCCAGGTTCTGATCGTCCCTGTTAGAATGACAGGCCAGCCCCAGGACGTGAGTGAATCCCAAGCCAGGTTGGGGTAACTCTGGAGCACTGTTAGACCGTCAGAGCTGGGATGAGCCTCACAAGTGCCTCAGTCCCATAGCTTCGATGTCTGTCACATCCTAAGCCTAATACAGTGTCCATCTTGTATGAGTGGAAACTAGGGCTTCATGCCTCCTAAGCACTGGTTGGGGTTGTAGCACTGAACTATATCCCGCTCCCCAGAGAATCTCAACTAACTAATCTAAAGCAAGCACAAATGTCGGGGGAGGGGTGCACACAAATAGATGTGTTTATTTGTCTTTCAAAGGTTCGTATCCTCTAAGGACTGTTGTGTGCAGACATTCTAACTCCCTAAGATTAAGGCGCATATGAGCCTGTAGCTTCGCACGCCTCTGGGCTGTGAGTGATAAAAGTGGATGAAGTTTCTAGCAGAAAGAAATCACTAGCTGTGTGTGTGTGCAGAACCAAATTTAGGCCTCAGTAACGTAGGCGCCCGTCATGGGTCATCCAGGCAAAATGAAGCGCGCGCGCGCGCGCGCGCGTGTGTGTGTGTGTGTGTGTGTGTGTGTGTGTGTGTGTTTGCCTGGTTCTATAAGCAGAGCTTAGGGTAAACATACACTAGCAAGTTGCAACACTTTCAGTTGTCGTAGGAAAATCTGTCTGCTGAGTTAGTCTCATGAGCACATTACCAGCCAGAAAGCCTTGATTCTCCCCTGGCTTAAAGGCAAAAGTCTTTCTTCTTTTCGCATGGTCCTGCATGGGGAAACCAAAGCTTTGTTATAGCTGTGTCTGGAACCTTCCATCCTGCTCAAGCTCATGGTTCTGTCTCTTGCAGAACTAGAGAAGGAGCTTTCACGGAGGCCCAAGAAGGTGTGCATCGTGAAGGTGGTGGGGACGCGGAACCTGTGGAAGAACATCGTGGTTCTGTGTGTGAACTCGTAAGTCACGGGAACACATGTGGTCAGATCCAGAGGGACCCTCCACCCACCCCTGCTGCCCTGTGCCCACCTGTCCCAACCTGTCTCTATGAAAGAGGCCCCAGAAGTATGCCTGGGTCGCCCATCTGTATGTTCAAAAGATGACAGGCCTCAAAGATAACCTACTGCCTCACTGCTGAACATTGCCTGTGCCCTGCGTGGTGCTAGAGCCCCTGGGGCTTCCAGCATGGAGGCAGCCAGGGGGCTTGGGGAGGTCCTGCACACACCTGTGTCCTCAGAACAATACCCTCCCTCTCTGTGCATTTTATGTCTAGGGAAATCTCTACCGGTGGCCTTACCTCATGCCTCCGAGAGACTGTGAGCCACAGTGCATGTAACTGCACACTAGGAGAAGGTCCCCAAGTTAGGGTTCCTGGCACTGTCTAGGGACAGGAATGTTGACCCCATTGCCGCCTTGGCCAGGGTCCCCCAACTAGGCTCCAAAGGGCTATTCTCCCTGCATGCAGCCAGTTCAGGCCACCTCGCCACTAGCCCACCTGCTCAGAGGTGCCCTCTCTACGGAGGGCAGCTGCAGTCAGGGGCAGGTTGCCTGAATGCAGGGCAGGAGCTCAGGCCCCCTCAAAATGTCTCTCCTTACGGCATCACCCCTGCCTGCTGGGTCTGTGGCTCACACAGTTTCCTGGTGCTGGGTGGGTACTCGGAAGCTCCATCCAGCCTTCCCTCACAGCTCCACAACCTCATCCTCCCCAGCTGCTCAGAGTGGACCTCTGGGGAGAGTAAAGGTCATCTAGGAGATGAGGTCATGTGGAGTTGCAGCCTCCCATTCTCTACGGCGCTCCTGCTAGAACTGCTCTGTGAAATCAGTGATTCTGAAAGACCCAATTCAGTTTCACTTTTGAGGTACAAAAGGTTTCACTACCCATCAACAGAAAAGCGAATATCTAATCATAGCCCGACAGCACTTATCCAACCAAGGCACATAAAAGCCAGACCCAAAGACCCCACGCCTCTCCTTCCTCCCAGTCCTGGCCGTCGGTGGTCATCACAGTACCGTCCACTCTTAGGGAGGTGCCAGCTAGCCAGTCCCATTAATATCAGCAGAATGATTTTGCTAACTTCTATGCTGCAAAAAAAAAAAAAAATCACAAAATCAGGTATAAATGAGATGAGTTTTCAGTCTTGTGATTCTTGTGGGGACAAAGGACTGAACTTCCCTATTTTGTAATCACCCATTGTGGTTAGAGTTCATTTCTCCCAGTACAAAGGGTCGAAGATCACTGTGAGATGTCAGTAGGCCAGGAAGGAAGGAAGCTCGTGTGGATCCCAGGAAACTAGAGCACTTGAATCTATGGCTAGACTACAACACAGCTGCACAGAAAAATGGGGCTCTGTAAGGAAGACAGTGTAGGGAAGCCACATTCAGCTGACAACACGTGGCTTCTCCCTACAAGGGGTGGGGCCTGTCGCTACTAACCGTGGTGCTTCCTCAAGGTTGGACAAGAAGGACTTAGAGTTCCCTGCTGCGTGAGAGGACAGCTCGGGGGGCGGGGCTCCAGCAGGGATGAGAACTGACGTGCACTCCAGGCATTTTATAAGGAACTTGTGCTTGAGGACCCTTCAGAGCCCTAAAAATATTTGTACGTGCATCTTCACCTCGGTGTATCCCAGCACATTTCATTCCTGTTGTCCAGGGTATCTTGGGCTACATTGCCCAACAGGTTTATATGCTCATATGGGGTAGCAAGGAGATGGACCTAGTATCTTCATTTGGACTGGCTTCTGGCTCGTTTTTCCTACTACCTTGGTTGCATAAGTGCCAACGTGAGTGAATAGGTAGTTTTCTGGATGGAGTCCAAGTTTTCAGAGCCCTGAGTACTCAAAAAGGAAGCAGAAGCCCAGACAGGCAGGCAAGATATGTCCTATATCTGCTGCTGGTCTGCCAAGTGTGTATACCGATGCTCTTGTGCTGACGTGAGAGTAAATTAACACACAGAAGGCACTTTGTCGCACGCCCTGGGTACACAAAGGGTATCATAGCTGTTTCTTTGACATCTCTTTGTATTTTAGTCCCTCACAGGTCCACATGTAGTGACAGCACAGTTTCCTCTCACTCGTAACATGCTTCTCCATCTCTTGTCCATCACCAGGAGACTGAGCAGCCCCGGGGCGTGCTGCCCACCCTCTCAGTGAGTGCGTGTGTGTCTCTCCCACAGGCTGACAGGGTTCGGGATCCACCACTGCTTTGCCAGAAGCATGATGGGCCACGAGGTGAAGGTGCCACTCCTAGAGAACTTCTACGCTGACTACTACACCATGGCCAGCATCGCACTGGCCTCCTGCCTGGCCATGTGTGTGGTAGTCAGGTTCCTCGGGCGCAGGGGAGGGCTGCTGCTCTTTATGATCCTCACTGCCCTGGCCTCACTTCTGCAGCTCGGGCTCCTCAACTGTGAGTAGACTGGGAAGGGAGGCAAGGGAAGGATGCTGGGGAAGGGAAGCCGGAATACTACCAGAGAATTTGGGAGGCGTGGCAGCTTTCTGTAACAAAATACTAGAGATAATCAGCTTAAAGAGAGGAAAGGTTTGTTTGGCATACAGATTTGGTGTCTTCAAGTAGTCCATGGTTTGTTGACCTATGACAGCAGCATATGGCAGAGGAATCTACTCACTTCATGGCATGTAGAAACAAAAGAAGAAGGGGAATTTGGGTCCTTACGAGCTTGACCCCATGAGGCTCCTTCTCCTAAATGTCTGCGTCCTGGTACTGCCCTGGGTGGAGTTCAAGCCTTCAACATAGGGCCTTTGGGAGACTTTGAAGATCCAAATTACAGTGGAAGGGCTAGATGAAAAACGTTTTCTGTGACCTGAGTAGTCATTCTGAAATGGACAACCACAAGAACTTGCTTCAGGAAGGATGGAGTTTAAGTAGAACATCTTGCCCTCTGTCTCTGAGGACTACTGGATCTCCCCTCCTCCTCTTACCCGAGGCCTGCTGCCCCAAATCAGAACTCTCTGGCTGCACTGTAACTCCCCAGCATGCCAAGCCTCTGTGTCCCTGCAAACATGACTTCACTATGGCTGAGTGTTCATGTACCTCTCACACAAGCAGGACAAAGACACGTTTCCCTCTACAACAGTAGGGGAAAGATCTGGACACACAGATCTTGTGTGGGAGACAGCTTTTCTATTGATGTTCTCAAATTTACCATTTATCAGAGTGTTGTTCTGTAAATATTACACACCACCTTAATGTAAACCTAGAGAGTCCCCTTAGTCCTCCAGCGTGCTCTGTATAGTCCTCAGCAAGAAACAGCCGCCTGTGTACAAGAAAATCCCCCTGCCTCCTCCCCACCTGCACAGAGCAAGACTGGCATCTTCTCATGCTCACACCTGTCTCTGGGGCAGGCTCAGGACACTGCTAGGAAATGGGTGAACCGTTGAACACCCCTCTTTGGAGGAAAGCTGACTCCCACCTGCAGAGTACGTTTACCTATTGTCCCTGACAGCACAGGTAGAAGAGCCGGTTTCAAATGCAGGTGGTTTCCTAACTTCGGCATATTCTTATGCTCTCTGTACCTTGCTGGGCAATAACCAAAATGACTAAGTGACAGCCGTTCTTTCTGTCCCCCTGAGTGGACACTGCCTAGCTGCCCTTCCACAAAGCTTCTGTCCAACTTACCCAGTTAGGACAGATGGCGCACAGTACCTCAGCCCCCACAGTGTCCCACGTGCCCTCTTTGGCACTGAAGAGAAAGGCCACAGATTCCAGGCAGAGGGCAAGCAGCTGTGAGGAGTAGGGTCTGGGGAGGCAGAAATGTAGTCTGACAGACCTGCTCCCAGTGCCCAGTGCCCAGTGCCCCTTTGCACAGACCAAGAAGACCACTTGAATAACTTTCTATGCAGAGACGCTCCCTTTAGTCTGCTTGAGTCCTCTCTGCAAGATTGCGCTGTCTCCCAGACTCCGTGGCCAATAGGGCCATAGCCCTCTCTTCAGACAAGAAGGTCTTTGTTTAGTCCAGCGTGTAGTCCGCTGCCCGGGCAGCCAGCACCAGCTCAGACTTAAAAGGAAGTTCACTTAGAAACTCGGCAGACGCCCATACCTAACAAGCCGTCTTCCTCTCTCCCACCCCCGTTACCCTGTGCATGTGGGTGTGCCCATTCCACGGTTCCAGTGATCGGCAAATACAGCCAGCATCCAGACTCAGGTGAGTCCCAGACACTTGTGCTTCCTTGTCTTTTATTTCGTCCACACAACAGTTGCCATAAAGACTCACCAACTGGTTTTTGTTTTCTTTCTCCCACTCTTTGCCCTTCAAGAGTTGCAGCTGAAGTTGGCCGTAGGTTGGACACTATAAGCATACATTTGTATTTTCTCTCCCCATCCTGCGCTAGACAAAGCAACTCGTGTCTCCTTGGTTTTGTGCAGCTTAGCATGCATGCCCTCCCGATCCCCTGATTGAGCACCAGTGCTGTTTGTTCTTGGACAGCAGCTAGTCAGGATGAGCAGTCAGGAGGGTTGGGGCTTGGTCATCTGTGCTACAGGGAGAGCCATTATTTCCTCATGACTCATGCAAGCTTTCTGCTCTCCAACTGGGGGAACAGCAGAGGTGCTGCCCCATACCCCATGCTGCTATCACACCTGCCTGGCCCAACTGAACCCATGGCACCAGTGCCCATGACGGCACTTGCCCTCCATGCAGCTCTGAGTGAAACTGAGCTGAGCTGAGAAGCACAGCCCCCATGCATGCCAAAACACTGTGTGCAGTGCTAGCCAGGATCCAGTGCCACCAGTGGCACAGAGATCGCTGGACGCTTCCCCTCCCTCGGGGCCCATTTATTATTATTTCATTTGGGTCGTGTGTGGCTTTGTACACTTAGATCCACACTGACTCTGGATTGGGTGGGTCCTCCCTGAGGTTGCAGTCTGGAGCCCAGGGCAGATAGTATACTGCTGTGGCAGCAGCGGCACCTTGGCCTGCCTTCTGCCTGGCATAGCTTCTGGCTGAGGAATTCTACAGGCCACTGTGAGATCAGCATGCTTGGTACTCAATGTGCTTGCAGAAGCCAACAGAAGAATGCAAAAGGGCTCCAGGCTCCTCAGCCAAGAGGACTGCCCACCCAGAGGCCACTGCACACCCAGCTGCACTGCAAACTGGGCGTTGGGGGAGGAGGGAAATCCTGGAATATCCCAGGCTTCCCTTCCCTCACTCTCATTCCGGTTCACCCTTCCTTCCCCTGGCTTCTGTTCTCCTCCCTTCCCTCCTCCCTCATGGTCTCCTTCTTTGGATTCTCTTCTAGGGATGAGTGACAGCGTCAAGGACAAGTTCTCCATTGCGTTTTCCATCGTGGGCATGTTTGCATCCCATGCCGTGGGGAGCCTCAGCGTGTTCTTCTGTGCAGAGATTACCCCCACAGTGATAAGGTGGGTGACAGGGTAACATGGGGCCTTCTTCTCAGAACTCAAGACCGGTCCTTGTCTAGAGAGGTCCGTGTGTAAGGAACTGTCTGTCCTCAGTTTTGCCCCATCTTGGCTTCGGGACCAGGGTATGGTGGCATGCAGGGCATATTGGCTGCCTGACTCACAGAGTTTGATGAGCAGCTTCACCCTGACTCTCAGGGAGCCAGGTTGGAATGTAACCCTAGGCCCCCTTAAGGCAGTCACCAGGGGCATGGAGACAAGGAACTGTTTAAGGTACAAGAAACATGACAAGGAATAGAAAGGGAAAAGATAAGTATATCATTCTTGCCAGTCTACAGTTAAAATCAGCACCGTCCACTGAGAGATGCAGGAACAAGCAAATTCAAAAGAAGGTGCTGGGGCAAGAGAGCGGAGGCTTCTAAGTCTGCATGGCCTACACAGCAAGACCCCATCTCAACAAAGACACAGTGTTAGCTTTGTTTGCCTATTATGCACAAAGCCCTGGGTTCAATCCCTAGCGCTCCATAAACTAGACATGGTGGTGCACCCCTGTAATCCAGCACTCGGGAGGTGGAAGCAGAGGGCTCAGAGAAGTCCTAGGTCATCCTAGGCCCTGGCCTGGGAAGCTGACCACTAATTCAACACTGTCTCAATGATTTAATAACAAAAAAAAAAAAAAAAAATCAAGGTAAGATAGCACCACCTGGTAGAAGTTTGTCTCTCCTCCTTACCTTCCTAGAAGGTCTTCAGTGTTTGTTTGTAAAGTGTGTGGTGGCCCATGAAGCACAGCATTTAATCTCACTGTGATTGTAATAGAAATGATAATATTTGAAAGCATCATTGCTTAACTGCATCCCCTCCACTAGATACCCTCTCCCTAACACAGGTTGAACATTCCTAAACTGAAAATCTGACATCTAAAATGCCCCCAACCCCCAACATGTTGGTTGATTTGGTTGGTTGGTTTTGACACGGCAGCAAAAAAATTTTACACCATGAAATTCTGTTTCATGGGGAAAAAAACTGTCTTAAATACTGTATAAAATGACCTTCCAGTTCCACAAGGGATATATGAGATGTAAACAAATCTGTGTTTATACTTGGATCACCTCCCTCTCCAAGATATCTCATGATGTATATGCAAATATTCTAGTTTCAAGGGTGCAAAAGCTAAAGCACTTTGAGTAAGAGACCTTGCCTGCACTTGCCCTTTGTTACTTAGCGGAGGGCTTGCTGCACGTCACACTGAGCTCCTTATTGGAATATCATTAGCATTTCTAACGCACGTGCCATTTTGAAAAATGTGAGTGTAGGCAGTTACTCAGCTGTGAGCTGAACCCCAGAAGCCAGCGCGATGACACCCTTCAGAAGAACAAGCAGGCATTCTGGTTCAGATAGGACTCAGAGACACTAATTATTTTAGACCCTCTGGTGCTGGGAGGACAGGGGAGCAGGGGGACAGGTCTGTGCACTTCCCTCCTTGCTGACAACAGACATTTCTCATGACCTCATTTTTACTCATTCTCTTGCATTTTTACAATACAAGCCAAGGCTGCCGGTTATTGGTTCCTGAATAAAATACCTAGTCATTGTATATTTAAGAAAAAGCAAGTTGGTGTCTAGTAAGCCCTCTAGCTCGTGCCTTCTGCATGAGCCAAGGCCAGATGGACCAGGCACTCCTTTTGTGCCTGAAATTACAAAACACTGACGGCAACAGCAACTTATTCTCTCCCCGCACAGTTAGATTCCCTCCTTATGAAAGACTCCATGAAGACAAGCTCTCAGCTAGAGTGCAAGTCTCTACTAGCCCTGGGTTTCTGGGAGCCACTGGGAGCCACGGCGTGACTCCCTGTATTTCTTTGGGGAGGGCACTCCTTAATTCTGGCCTAGTTGTCTGTGTGCTTAGCAAGCTACAGCGAAAGAAACGTGGTATCCTTTTCCTCTTTAATGCAAATCTGGAAAAATTATTAGGGGATAGAAATTGAACAAATACATTCTAAAGTTCAGCTTGCCAAGATGACAAACCAGAAAAATATTTGGCCCTGGGTGATGTTTTGTACCTGCAAAGGGTGAAAGGAAATTGAGTCCAGTTCCTAGTCAGGCTGCGACAGTCTCTATGGGAACTCATTCCCACCTGTGGTTTGTGCAGCTTTTTCTTGCAAAGATACCCATGAAGAATTCCTATGAGAGCCCCAAGATAAACATGCAGCGTCCCTACCACCCACTCCACACAGAACAGCCCAAGATAACTGAGGGTGGGCTCCATGGGCTTCCTCTTCCTTAGGAAAGTCTTGCCTTGTTCTATGACACCATGTTGAAAACCCCTTTGAAGTAAGAACAGCAGTGTCTAAGTTAGAGTCTCTATTGCTGTAACGAAACACCACAACCAAAAGCAAGTTGGAGAGGAAAGAGATTTATTTTGCTTATGATTCCACATCAGTGTTCATCATCAAGGGAAGTCAGGACAAGGGCTCAAACAGGGCAGAAACGTGGAGGCGGAAGCTGATGCAGAGGCCATGGAGGGGTGCATCTTACTGGCTTACTCCTCATGGCTTGCTCAGCCTGCTTTCTTACAGAATCTAGGACCACTGGCCCAGGGATGAGCTACCCACAATGGGCTAAGCCCTCATCCATCCATCACCAATTAAGAAAATGCCCTACAGGCTTATATACAGCCTGATCTTAAGGAGGTATTTTCTCAATTGTGTTCCCTCCTCTCAGATGGCTCTAGCATGTGTCATCACATTGACATAAAATTAGCCAGCACAAACAGCAAAAATTATGATCCAGGAACAAGAGACTGGACATATACAAAGATATGTTTTCTGCACAAATTGATAATAATCTATTTTCCTGTGGAAGGTAGAGACTTCAGAAATGGCTCTCAACCTATAGGTCACAACTCCTTTAGGGATCACATTTCAGATACCCTGCATATCAAATATTTATGTTATAATTCATAACAACAGCAAACTTATAGTTATGAAGTAGCAACAAAATAATTTTGTGGTTGGGGGTCACCACAACATGAGGAACTATATTAAAGGATCACAGTGTTAAGAAGGCTGAGAACCACTGGACTAAAGTGAACCTTGTCTCATCAACTTTTGTTCTGACTATTACAGGGAACCACTCAGCCTTGGTCCGCTGATGTTTACCACTAGCGAGGCAGTAACTTCTAAGCTTCTTCATGTCCTAGGCTTCAGGCACTAGTTGAGTTGAGAATGGGCTAGGAAAGATAGGTTTACATCCTTCCTTCCCAATCTCTCTCCTTGTCTTAGGCAGAAGTGACTCAAGCATTCTAGAATGATCTAGAAGTAGCCTGCTGATTTTTCAATGGTGGGTCATCTTTTCTCTCCACCATTATCTGGCAGCTCCTGCAGCCTACAACAACTTCCTTTCCCCACAGCAGTGGGACAAGGGAAGAGAAAGAAAGGGCAGGTGCTGGTGGCCCTGACAAGCTGGCTTTACGGTCTGCTTTATTCCCCACCAGTTTGTGGAGTCCTGGTCATGGATTGTCTGTCCTTGCCCCACGTACTAATCCAGTTCCTCAGTCCACTAACTGCTCCTTGCCGGCTGCTCAGGTGCCCCATTCCTTTACTGTGGTCCAGATCATCTGCATCAGACTAGCCTTAGACCTTTCCCCTTGAGCAAGAGCCCTATGTCTGTCTTCTGCTCTAATGTTGCCTCAAGGCAAGGATAGAACAATTTGCCGTCCATCCACCAGTGGACAGCATTTGTTTACAGAAATGATGCACCTGAGTGTAGCATGTACACAACCCTGGGTTCAATCTCTAACACCACACCCAAAAAACTCCACTTACTGGACATGTATAGTTCTTACCATGAGCCCCCAAATGCACCAAATACCTACTTAACACAGCATTTGCATGGTGTTTGGTATTATGAATAATGGTAAATGATGTAGAGTATCTGAACAGTATGTTCGTTCCATGCACCTACCATAGCATTTCTATAAGGGACTTAAGTATCTGAAGACCTGGGGGTCCTGGAAACAGCCCCACAGATACCAAGGGAGAACTGTATATGTAACTCAGCAAATTGCAATTCATGTTACTGTTCATACCTGGATAGTTTTGCTACCTCGTCATTGCTGTGCAAATTAGTACAATATTTGTGCATCCTTAACTTCACAGACATGCAGTCAAGAAAACTAAGAAATATAAAAGGGAGGGGACATGTTCATGTTTACATGCCAGTTGGTGATTCCCATTTATTTATGATTCACACTTCGTTCTGCCTAGTATGTCTGCCTGTAGGCCATAGTTGTAGAGGTTGTTACCCAAAGTAAAGCAGTAATGATATGCTTCTAAGAAACAAGGACAAACTGAGGGATCTCTTTTGTCTGGCAAAGCCTTGCTGGTGTATAAACATGGGCTTAGGCTGCCCTCTAGCGAACTCCCAGCGCAACAGGAAGAACCTATGACTGATCAGCCTTTTGGAGGGAAATGAATTTAGCACTTAACACCAAGCATGTAAAGGTACCGAGAGACTAGAAGAGAACAAACAAAACCAAAAATGGCATGCCACTTTTCTTATAAAAAAAATTGTAATATTAAATCCAAGGAATCACTGATAGTGAAACAGAATAGTATTTTCATAAAGAAATATAAATGAAGAGATAACAACTATTTCAAACATTGTTTAACAACAGAACATGTGAGGGAAAATAAATCACTATCTGAGGTGTCACTAAGCAGACATCCTAGAGTCACTTATGCACACCTAGATGCTCAGCATTGTGCACTCCTGTGGCCTCTTGGTGCACCTAAAGTGCTGGTGGTGTAACTCGTAAGGCCAGATTGGCCTTGAACTCCTTGTCCTCATGCCTCAGCCTCCACAGTGCTGGGATTACAGGGCATGTAATAAATTTACCACATATGGCAAATTTATTTTTATACATAGAAATGCTTTATTATAATATGTAACACATACACACAACAGAATCATTTAGCATCCTTGAGTATTAGGTGTTGCACATCATTCCATGTGCTGTCCTTAATATGACTGGCAATGCAGTAGGACTGCCTGCATCAGCACTACTACAATCATGTACAAATGGGCTGCACCATGATATCTCTGACAGCAGCAACTATAACATCCCCAGGGACATGAATTTTCCCTTTTACTATAATCCTACAAGGCCACGTCTGTGGATGCAATTTGCCCCTGGCTGGAATGTTATACATCACAGCTGTATTCTGTATCAGATGTATATATGAACATACTGAACATCATATACATATATCTAGTTTAAATGAGCTGTAAATCTAATACATTTCACTCAACATTATTAATACGATGAATTACTTTGCTATTGTCCACTTGGTGTCACATGAGACTTGCCTGGAGCTTGGCAGCTTCATGTACTCTCTACACGGGGAATTGTATTCTGCCTTCCTGCATGGCAATGCTAATGGCCAAGCACTAGCAAGAGAAAGCAAACACCAGAGAAATATAATCCTATCCAATGGAGCCCTCACATCTGATGTACCCTTCACATCCTGTAACTTACCAAAAGTGCCTGATTTACCAGAAATTCTGAATGGCTATTTAGGTATTCATATTATTCACCTGACAAATGGGCTCAATCACACAGCCCTCCGCCCCATGCCTGTGGATGAGCTGATCTTCCTACTAGGAAGTCAGCATGATCCACAGGCATCCAGTATTTACTACATGCAAACTGTGGGGCAGCTGATATTCCAGAAAAGAAGCCTTGCCCTTGAAAGGTTCATGAAGGGGCAAGAGCCATAGGCTCACCGTGAGCAAACACTGAAAGGAGCCAGTGTGTTTAAAAAGTCATCTAGGACACTGCTTGGGAAAGGGCTGGTACCTGGACAGCACCGAGTGCAGGCACATCCCTCCTCAGTGCACACCTTGCTGGGACAGCAGTACAGCTCTGTGTGTCTCTTTTAGTGCTCTCATGGTGAATGTTTGCTCACAGTGAGCCTATGGCTCTTGCTCCTTCATGAACCTTTCAAGGGCAAGGCCTCGGGTTCCACAGCGGAACAGCTTGGGAGTTAAACAACTATAGTGCCCTGTACTTGACATAGGATTCATCCATTTAGATTTATAGTTCGTGGCCCTTCGACTATAGACCACTTCCATCACTTCCCTAAGAATACCCTCATGCCCCTTTGCAGTTTCTACCATCACTCCTAGCCCCAGATGATCACTGCCCTGCTTTCTGTCTCTCTAGATCAGCAGCTCTGACCTTTCATATAAACGGAATTGTACAGTCAGCGTGATGTGTTTCATGGTGTAACATGTCAGTGTTTTATGCCTTTAATGGCTAAGTGACACCCCATTATATATGGATATGCATTTTATTTATCACTTGCCAATTGATAAGACACTTGGGTTGTTTCCAGGGCTATAGGGTATAAACATTTGCTTGTAATTCTTGTCTATGTTTTTCCTTGTTCCCTACATAGAATTGCTGGTTACATAAAAATTTATGTTTCCTTTTTAAGAGAATGTCTACCTGTTTTCCATCCTGCTACCAGGCGGCCATCTGAGAACGCTGGCCACTCTAGGTGCTAGGCAGCAGGCTGTTCTGTCCTCTACTGCAGGCTTCCTTGCTGGTGTCAAGTGGCCTCTCACTGCGGTTTTGATTTGATATTGGCAAAGACACTGTGTATCAACTCAAGCTCCCTCTCTGTGGATGTCTGCAGTTTGTGTTGTGTTTGTATAGTGAGATGCCTATTGACACCTTTTCCCCATTTTTCAAGCATTTCTCCTAGACCATGTGGCTTCTACTTCTGAATTACATCTCTTCTGAATTTAAAAAAAAAAAAAAATTTTTTATAGCAGGATGTGGTGGTGCACACCTATAACCCAGCCCTCAGGGAAGCAGAGGCGGGGTTATCACTGTGAGTTTGAGGCCAGCCTGGTCTACACAGCAAGCCCCCCCCCCCAAAAAAAAAACTAAACTAAACAAAACAAACGTCTACTTTTATTAAGTCAGCTGATCAGCTTCTGTGCTGTGGCTGCGTTTGGAAATCTCTAGTGACCAAAGGTCACGATCTTCCCTGAGGTTTTCTGGACTCAGTTCATTTTGTGTGACGTGAAGGAGACTCTGCTTTCATTCTTTTGTGCTCAGACTATGCTGCTGTGCCAACGCTGCTTGTTGCACAGCTGCCCTTTGCCCCATGGTCCGTGCCTTTGTCAAATTCCATTGACCATAGGCGGAAAGCCCTGTTTCTGAACCCTCGCTGTTCTGGTTTGCCTCTCGGTACCACCACACAGTTGACACAGTTTCCAGGTTTCACAGGTGGGACAATCAGTCTTCCTACATTCCTGTTCCAAAATTTCTTCCTATTTCACGTCTTTTGTGTTGCTGTGTAAATTTTTGGGAAAGCTTATTTTCCCCTGAGATTTTGATAGGGATTGTGATAAATCCAAAGCTCAATTCAGAAAGACTTACCATCTTCCCAATATTGAGTCTTCTAATCCATTTACTTTTAACTTCTTAAACTTTCCATCAACAATGCTCTGTAGTTTTCAGCATCCAAGCCTTGCATTTGCTTTCTTGGAAATATTTTAATTTCATTTCTGACCCTGATAATAGTATATAGACCTGCAGAAGACTTCTGTGTTGCACTTGTATCTCAGTACTTTGTAGGGAAATTTTTTTTTTTAAATTCAGAAGCCACCTACTGTACCAAGAAATCCATAGCTGCCTTCCAGCTGCATCAGGCATGTCCCCTCCAGCGGTTTGCACTCCATGTTTGAGAACAAGGTCCTTTGCTGGCGGGTGTAGAAATCTGAGCACCTCCTCTGTACGATTCCCCCTGAAGCCCACATCCCTGTACATCCTCCCCACTGTTGTTGCTGCTGTGCAGGCCACTATCGTCCTCCTGATTAAGATAAGAGCACTTCAGCCTGTCACCTGGGCCTGGGGATCGGGGACCAGGCAGTCTTCTGGCCCATTACCTGGGCACTGGTCTCACCCCAATACTATACCACTTTCTTAGTGCCTTCAGAGCACCTTAGTCCCAGGAACGTGTTTAGTCAAAGCAGACAAGTTGGAGCCACGGAAGGAGTGGCCTTAAAGTGCTGCGTGTCTGCTAACCTCTCTGGGATTCTCAAGGGTTCCTCACTTGGCAGAGGAAGAGAGATGACTCCCATTCTGGCTCTGGCCTATAGGAGCTCAAAGTTGCAGGAGCCCACAGATACAGCCAAGGTGAAGGTGGCTTAGGATGTCACACCTGTGGGATATACTGGGTGGGACCAGCTAGAGTGGGGCCCAGTACAGAAGCAAAACTTCCTCGGTGTCTTAATTTGTTTTCTGTTGTAGTAACTAACAATTTATAAAGCATGTGATGAGAACCCTAGATAACGGGGACACTGCAGAATCCTAAGGTAGTGCAGGGTGTCACGTGACAACACAGGAACTATGCTGGCTTAGGCTTTTCCTCTCTGTCGAAAGGCTTTATAAAATTGCCATCACAGGGGCCTCAACCACATTTACTACTAATTATTCTCAAAGGCCCCATATCTGAGTTCCACCACCACCTGAGTTTGAGGATTAGGTTTCCAATACTTTAGGTTTGTGGGACATATCTAAACCAGAGTGGTACTATGAGCTTACCTTAAGCAGCCCACCAACCTGCTGTCCCACTTCGCTCTACGCGAACCAAACCCTGTGTGCACCATTTAAGCCTGTGCTCTCTCCCCCTGCAGGTGTGGTGGGCTGGGGCTGGTGCTGGCCAGTGCAGGCTTCGGCATGCTGACAGCGCCCATCATTGAGCTGCACAACCAGAAAGGCTACTTTCTGCACCACATCATCTTCGCCTGCTGCACGCTCATCTGCATCATTTGCATCCTCCTGCTGCCTGAGAGCAGGGACCAGAACCTGCCCGAGAACATCGCCAACGGGGAACACTACACACGGCAGCCATTGCTGCCCCACAAGAAGGGAGAACAGCCGTTGCTGCTCACCAACGCCGAGCTCAAGGACTACTCGGGCTTGCACGATGTGGCTGCAGTGGGTGATGGGATGTCAGAAGGGGCCACTGCCAATGGCATGAAGTCCATGTAGCTTGCTGGGCCACACCACCATTCCACCAGTCCCCTGGGGCTTGAAAGGCTGGGGAAAGTTCACACATAGGTTTACAGACCAGAGAGAAGACACGTGGCTGGGGGCGGAGTCCAACTCTGCTGCCGACTCCACTCAATCGTGAGACTTTCAACTGGTGTGAGGAATTCTGTCTTTCCGGACATCTGAGGAAATAACCCTTTGAAGACTTTCTTTTCTGCCATTAAATGTTTGTATTTATTTTGGTCATTTTTACAAGAAGCACTTTATTCCCTTCCCGCTCACTGATCATGACGCAGAACCTCCTTCAGGAGTGAGGCAGGGTCACTCTGAGGAAGTCCCTGTTAGTGACCGACGCAGTGGCTGGTCCCCTCCCTGGAGACCAGACTTCAATCTCCTTCTCTACTCAAGGAGACAGAGGTCATTTGTAGGCCAGGACCCCTACCTCCAGGCTTGATGCCATGGACACTTGTGCCTCTCAAGTGGAGCATCCTTGGGACTACATTTTAGACAGAGGAATATGCACATGAACTGTTTTTTTGTTCCCCCTTAGAGTCTGTGTATTTTAAAGTTGGGTTCTTTCCTTTCTGTTTGTTGGGTAGTTTCCATCCTCTGTGTTGGGAAAGCAGCCCTCAAGTGTCATAAGAGCCAGCTTAATCTTTCTTTCCTTCAGGATCATCCTTTTGTACTTGATCTGGAAGTTTCTGTGGGGAAACTTCCATACTTCACCAGAAATCCTACATGATGAGACACCACCAGTTTCCTGACGCCGGGTTGGCTTAGTTAAAACCACAGTAGCTGTCGTATTGAGATCGGAGCCATGTTTGTTTCTGCTAAGACGCTTTCCCAGCCTGAGCTCCAGCAGCAAAGGTCCCTCTTCCCCAGTCAGCTCTGTTGCCGGCACTACTTGAAAATGTGGCCACTCTCAGAACTCTAAACATCAGGAAAATAACTGACAAAGACAAGTAGGGCAAATCCCAGAAGGGAGCCTCGCTCTCCCACACATGGCCGCCCGCCGCCCACATCTCCAGCACACACCACAGAGAGATCCAGCTTGGATGGCTGTCACTCTGACATCACAACAGTGCCCACAGCATCCGGAGGCGGTCCACCTCATGTCTTCCTCAACGGCTTCCTTCCTGTCACTCATTCAGCACAAAAAGGCCCTGGGCAGGAGTGCAGGTTGCTCGTAGGTGAGTCCGAGTGGCCTCTAGTCCCATGAAAGCAACAAGAAGTGAGAGAAAGCAATAACTCACCAAAGCTCAACTCCCATCCTGTGCCAGCCTCCCAGGATGCCCCTTATCTGTATCCCTCATCTTGCTCCAGACAGCAAGGCACCAGGGCTTCTAAGAAACCAGGCTCTGGGCCTCTTGCAGCAGCAGCTCAGGCACCAGCTTCTCTGGGCATTGTGGCTTCTTATCAACCATCTGCCTTGCCTCTTGCCATGCGTCTCTACCACACGTTCTTCCAGGGAAATCACGGTCTCAGGCCTACGTAGGCAACTAAGTGACTTCCAAGTGACAGTCGCTAGAATTCAAAGGCCAGAAAAGGGTTGAGTTTATCCCCTTCCAACTCCTTGTCTGGTCTGTTTTTTACAGTCTCACCTGCTTCTCTTCCACATCCGATAGACATATCAGCAGAACCCAGCTGCCTCGATCAAAACCTCATGAGGGTAGTGATGCAATATGCAGCCATGTTTCCAGCAGCTGGCCTGTGTTCTCTTCGATGTTTGAGGACCAATGTCTCTAAGAGAGAGGCTGTGTGGCCAGTCCCTGACACCTGCTCCAGGTCCTTTACCCTCCCTGGTGTTAGTCACCTCCCTTTCATGCCTTGATGTTAGTACACATCCTCTTTTCAAAGCCTCTCTACATCTGTGCAGCCTTTGCGTGCCAAACTTGTAAGATTCCTTTCACCTTTCCCAGGGTACCTGCTACCAAGTCATCTGACAGCAACCTCTTGTTAAGTATAGAAGGAGACATCCGCATAGTCGTGAGCAGCCTCACACTGGTTGTGCTAGCCTTCCTAAAGAAACACGGAAGCCGCACACAGAGTGCTGCAGAAATCACTAGAAAGTGGTGTCAAGGTACAGCACTTCCAACCTTCTTTTCAAGGACCTCAGATGACAATGGTAAAAACACTGGGCCTTCACACTGGCCCTTGTGGTGTTAATGGCTGCAGCAACCAGAGGCAAAACCCATCAGGGATGGGCAGAGAAGCTGCCACTGAGGCAGGGTCCAGGGATCACCAAGCAGAGGAGGTTCCGAGGGCTGACTGCTGGCCGTGTCTTGACCTTCATGTGGCATCCTCAGAGGAAAGCTGAGCAGTTCAGTCTCTGCTTCAGTGCATGGATACCTGAAGTTGCTAGAACACCTTCATGAAGGGAAGCCACAACAGGAAAGCTTGCTGGTAGGCAAGCCTTCTGTGTGGTCTCTGTGAGAAAGGCAGCAGGACACCCAGGTCTCAGACACACTGACCTAGCTCCATAGGAAGATGGCCACAGCCCAGCTCCCTGGTACCAAGCTGCCATCCCTAAGCTCAGTCCTGTGCCCCATGTGGGCCGATGCTTCCCAGGCACTGGCTCTCGCTGTGGGGCCGCTCCATCCCTGGGGAACAGTAGAAGGGATGTGGTCCTGCTCTCCACCTATCCCCCACCTGTTTTCATAAG
This sequence comes from Acomys minous, assembly GCF_964271855.1. Classification (NCBI taxonomy): domain Eukaryota; kingdom Metazoa; phylum Chordata; class Mammalia; order Rodentia; family Muridae; genus Acomys; species Acomys minous. The sequence goes on from NC_140490.1 coordinate 59,678,006, forward strand.
TTATGCACAAATACGAACACCTGAGACGGGGCTAGATAAGTTCTTCGTTCTGGTCTTTATTAAGTCAAATATTATGAAGTATCTAATTATTAGCACCCAAGACAAATAGGTAAAAGGTTTAGATGTTTTTATGTTTTAAGACTATAATCACCTGCAACTGGAGGACAGGGCTGGTAAATGGGTTTGGCCACAAAATGGAAAGCAAGCAAAACCAGACCTCGTAAGGGGAGTACCACACGCAGTGACGACTACTTCCCGGAGCCAAACGAGAAGTCCCTGAACTGGAAGTGCCATTCAAAGAATCCCGTGACCATCACACACCCACCCCTGGGTGGCACGTGGGTTGAGGGAGGCCCACACTTCACCTCCTCCTTGTTCTGAAGGACACCACCTCACTCTAATGTATTGTGTGTGTTTTGGAGAAGCAGTACCGTGTGTTGTGTCTAGTGAGGAACGCTTCCCTACCTCTGTCCTCTCTGCAACCCGACCATGCGTGCTTTTCCTCCAAGAGCCGCGTGACTGTACGTGTCGATGGGGGCGGTGCCTGTTCATAGCACAAGTCTATGTTGAGCTCTGAACTGTCTTTCGCAGCTGCGTGTCTGCATGGTGTCGCATCTGTTGTACCTTTGGGGAAAATTTGTATGTAAATGTACAGAAATAAAAATGCTGCCCCATTAACAGATTTCCTCTGGAATGTCTTCCCTACCTCACCTGATGGCATCCACAAAGGGCGCTTCACTACCACGGAGGACAAGGGATAAATCCTCCATGTTGACCAGAGTCCCGCGTCACCACTTCCACAGCTTCCTCTGTAAGTGGCCTTCACCTGCCCTGGGGGTGGGGGGGGGGGTCCTCACTCTGCTTTATGAGTGAGTCCTAGTCGTAAAAGGCAGTCAGAGGCTGAGGTCCGATTAAACCTAAATGTTTATGCAGTGTAATTCTCAAACCATCTGAGACTTCGGCACACTTAAGAGGAATTTTTTTTCTCATTTATGTTCTGCTAACCGTGGCCTAAGGATTCCTAGGGAGGTCAGGGGATGACTATCTACACTGTGATTCTGTGAGGAAAGACTGATAACCCGAAACCCTCTTCTCTAATGTAGTATTTTTTAACAAGAAAACAATTATTTCTTTAATAAAGCATTTATACCAAACTCTTCTCTCCACAGCTGCTTTTGTGTCACTTGCTACTCTGTCCTAGGGAGCTGTCCACTGAGCTTACCACATTGCAGAAACACTGGCTGGTGCCCCTCAAGCCACAAGCACCACTACTCCTAAATGCTCTTATTCCTGCCCCTGCCTGACTCAGTGCGAATCCTGTGGAACTGTGCAAAATAATTACAGTGCCTGAACTGTCAGACCAAGAGGGGCCAGGGGGACCCTATGGATTAGAAATCTCTTTGGCAATGGTGGTCACCTTTTGTCAAAACATGGTACCCAACACATGAACCTCAGGTGGGGGGGGGGCGGGGGGAAGTGCTATTAGATCCCTGGTAGTAGCCAAGAAAATGCTAAGGGTTAAAAATGGCCAAAGGGCAAGTACTAGGGAGAAAGGGGAGGAGGAAAGCAGAGGTGACAGTGAGAGCGGAGTGGCCTGAGGCATTGGTGTCCATATAAACTAAGCTGAAAGCAAAACACTTTGCAAAGCATGTCTACCTACTCAACACAGCAAGTCAGGGATCGCTGCCAACCCTATAGGGACAAAAAACCAGACGCCATCAGGACCACAAATTTAGAAAGCTGCACTAAGGTTCAAATGTAGCTTTAAAACAAAAACAAAAAAACAAAAACAAAAACAAAAAAACAGCAACAACAACAACAACAAAAAAACATGTGCCAGGAAGGGTTAAAGAGAGAGCACAGGGAAAGCACTCAGACACTGTCAGTTCACAAGCCTCAGGCCCTGCCTAAGCATGCCCTAACCCTTACGCATATCCACTGCAGCTTTACCTCTCGTGGGGATGTGCGCATGAAGCCGTACCTGTGCGATTACACTTGATCCCCCTCTTCTCTAGCACTAAGCAGGAAGTGTTTGTTGCTTGCTCCCTTCTGTCCCTCCCCCATGCCCATCAGTTTGAACCTTTCGGCACCCGTACTAAGAGAAGGCCCAGGAAATAAACCCTTTAGAACAAAGTATAATGCAGCCCGAGGACAAAGCCAGACCTGTTTATTCCAACGTAATTTACACACGTTACAAACTCTTCCTTCTGCCGCTCAGAACTTTTCTGGAAACGTCTCCATTTCTTCCTTGATCCTATTTTCTACGAGTAATGTGAAGTTACTGTCTGTGTTGTTGAGATTGTAGCTGACAAACACCTGTTTACTGGTCTTCCTGGCTAAAAAGAGAAAAGTAAGTATGTTGACAGCCACGACCGAGACACTGTGAGTCCCGTGTTCCACAAACCTGCCTAGACCTGGGAAGTGCTTGGAAATAGAGCAAGGCATGGAGAAGATTCCTTAAGGTTGGAAATATAAACAGACATCTAGCCCCAGCTGGGCTCTGGAACAGGGGTTTTAGCACAGGCCTGGCAGTCAGCCCATCCTGACTCCTGTAGGAGAAAGAAACAGTGTTGAGGCCAGTGGCCAATGCTAAAATGCTCCCAGGTGGCCACACACTAGTATCTGGAAACCTCTATTGTATGTGGGGCTTTTGGCTTTGGAGATTTGGGGGATGGGGCAGGGTTACTTCAAAAACATTAAAATAATTAAAATATTGAAGCTCTCCATCACTACTGGCCACCTCTATAATTTTCCACTCTCCTTCTAAAGGTGTATACTTTATGCATGTACATATTTGTATATATGCACATGCATATGCATGAGTATGCACTTTCTAGAACCAATAAATAGGTGACCTAACTGCAAAAATAAAGTCCAGCTTAAGGCCCAGAATCTGAAAGACAATGCCTTGAGCAGAAACAGGCAGCAAGCCCAAGCCAGTGTTTCATTCAGCAATGACTGGGCAGTGGCCAGACCAATTCCGTTGGCCTCACCCATGCCCAGGACAGGGCAGAAACTACTACTCACCCATCAAAACACCAATCCTCTCTCTAGTTCAGTGACCTCACCCACATCTGCATGCAGAAAAGCAGGCAGTGAGGATGGGAAAGCCCCAACGCCATGACTAAAGCCTGCTGGAGACTACACCAAGCCTCAGCCAGGTTGTGACTCTGTGCTGCTCTGCAAGCCTTACCTGCCATCCCAGCAGAGATTCAGTGAGAGCAGACACTAACCTACCTTCAAGTCTGGGTCTCTCCCTGTTGAACCACAGCCTGAAAAGTCTATGGACCCAGATCCTACTTCGTAAATCAAAGGCAGGTAGGTCTCTGATTCTCAAAACACTTCTGAATTATTTTCTTTATTAGATATCCAAGACTATGCATATGGTTTGTTTGGGGCTTGTCAGGTTTATTACTAGTAGTAGAATTAGTATTAGTATTTATTATTATTATTATTATTATTATTGTTATTATTATTATTATTATTATTATTATTTCATTTATTTGGTTTTTCGAGACAGGGTTTCTCTATGTAACAGAGCCCTGGCTGTTCTTGACTCACTCTGTAGACTAAGCTGGCTTGGAACTCATAGAGATGTGCCTGCCTCTGCCTCTGCCTCTACCTCAGAGTGCTGGGATTAAAGGCGTGTGCCACCATGCCTGGTCTGTCATTTTCTTTTTTTTTTTTTTTTTTAAGGAATGTAAAAGCATAAATAAATGAAGAGATGTAGCCAGACATGCTGACACACATATCCCAAATCCCAGCACTTAGAGGAGGCAGTGATGGGAAGCTAACCCTAAAATCCAGGCCAGTCAAGTCCACAAAGATAGACACTGTTAAAAAAAAAGGGGGGGGGGAGAGGAAGGGGCTGGGGAGATGGCTCAAAGGTTAAGGGCCTTTGAGCCCTTATACTCTTACAGAGGTCCTGAATTCAATTCCCAGGAACTACATGGTGGCTCATAACCATCTATAATGTAATCTGATGCCCTCTTCTGGCCTGCAGGTACATGCAGGCAGAGCTCTGTATATATAATAAATAAATAAATCTTAAAAAAGAAAAAATGCATCCAGGCAGAAGCAGTTGTCGGCACAGGAGGCAGTGCTCACAGCACTCGCAGCAGGACCAGTCAGTTTGCTGCATGCAGTGGGCCCAGGGGTCCCAAACCTTGATCTGCTCAGCTGTAGCAGTGCAGCGGGGAGACCCATATGTCTCTCCTGAGCTGCCTCACCCATCCCATTCCTTTAGGTGTGGGAGGGAGTCTGGGAATTGCTAGTTTAGACAATGACATGAGAACAAGTAAAGTGTGGCAAGATGTGAGATCCACCACGGCCAGCCACAAAGGGGCCATAAAATCACACTGTGCGTAGTCTGTCCTCTCAGTGGCATTAGCATGAGGGTCTCCTCTCCCCACAGCGTCCACTGTAGTGTACTTGGAATCAGTCTACCTCAGCAATTCTCAGTCTCTAGGTCGAGACTATCAGAAAACATTTATTTCCAATGGTTGTAGGAACTGAGACACCGTTCTCTATAAAATTAGTTATGAAGTAGCAACCAAAATAATTTTATGGTTGGGGTCGCCACAAATGAGGAATTGTATTAAAGAGTCACGGCATTAGGAAAGTTGAGAACCACTGGTCTAATTGCTAAGAGGGCCACTGTGTGTGTGGCTCAATCTTCCAGACCCTTCTTTGCTCTGAAAGGTGACCAGAGCGCAGGGTCTCGTCATCCATGCAGAGCTGTGACACAGTGTTCATGGCCACTGAGAACCTGCAACCCAGCTCTTACTCTGTCTGCTTCCGCCTTCCATAGAACACATTATGCAGGGCACCTCTATCTTTCTTATATGTTCCTGATGCCTGTAGAGGCCCAAGCGAGCAGTCAGCCTAGGACTTTGCTAAGCCCTTAATCTGACCACATGCAGCACCAGACCTTTTGAAGATGCCAGCAGCTACGACGGGTCACTGAGTTACTGAGAAGCACCTTGCACTAAACCAGGTATCAGGCCTCCAGCTCACAGATATTTGTGAGCTAACTTTGCATTTTTTGGTATAAAATCTTTGGTGGCACACGCTGGGAGGGTGTTTTGAAAAGGCAGAGGCAGGAGGATCATGAGTTTGAGACCAGCCTGTAGAGATGGCTCGGCCATTAGACACACACACTGCTCTTGCCGAAGACTGGAGTTTTGTTCCCAGCCCCTGTATCAGGAGGCTCATGAATATCTGTTACTCCAGCTTCGGGGAATTCAACTCTCTTCTGGCTTCCATGAACACTGTACTCATGTGTTCAAACTCACACCCAGACATACATATATACACATTAAAAAACAAAAACTTTTATCTGTGGCATGCCAGACGAATTTTTGCCACCCTTCTCCACCAGGGACTGTTACTGCCACCTAACCCATCTTGCCTCCATATATATGGGCATTTCCATCAACTCTAAGTAGGCATGAGCACACAAAAATCTGCTTGACATGTGTGTTAGCACTTCTGTGTTTAAAAATACACAAGAGGGCTGGTGAGATGGCTCAACAGCTAAGAACACTGTTAGCTTTTCCAGAGGGCCTAAGCTTGATTCCCAGCAACCACCTGGTGGCTCACAACCACCTATGCTGGGATCTGATGCCTCTTCTGGCCTGCAGGTGTACATGAAGACAGAGCACTCATATATGTGAAATAAATAAGTAATTTTTTTAAGTATGTAAGGAAGCACTTAGAAGCAAAGGAGCATCATGTCCCCAACTGACTTTGATGTGATTCGGAGGCTCAGGAGAAATTGTTCCCTATAAACTCTATTACTTTTTAAATATACTTTATTACTTCCTAATAAAAAGTTTCCAAGCCAGGTGTGCTAGTACACATCTTTAATCCCAGCACTCGGGAGGCAGGGGCAGGTGGATCACTGTGAGTTCGAGGCCAGCCTGATCTACAGGGCAAGTCCAGGACAGCCAAGGCTACACAGAGAAACCCTGTCTCAGGGGCAGGGGCAGGGGCAGGGGCAGGGGGAGTTTCTGAAACAGGTCACAATTCACGTCAGTTTTCAGGCTAGAGAAGAACCCTGCAAGCTCCTATGACCCCTGTTCTCTCTGACCTCTGAGCCTGAAGTCTACAGTCTTCCTAAATTGATGCTGTTTCTCCTGGGCTGTGTGCTAAACTGTTCGTGTGTAGGTAACAGGTCAAAGTAACAGACCTTCCTACTTGACAAGATGACATAATTTTCTTTGTACAATACCAAACACAAGCTTCATAAAACTGGGATGGGGCTCTTTCCCTCCACTTACCTTTGGCCAGGGTTTGGGGGATACCCTGGGGCTGCTGGGCTCAGAAATAACTAGGGATGTTAGAAACACAAAGACTGAGCCATTGGTGAGGGCATCCTGTGCATACCAGCCATGGGCAACCGGGGCTGGAGAGCACAGGACACAAGTTATTCTTACCTGAATCACCTGAGTATTTGTAATTTTTTTTTTTAAGGTACATGTGAGAGCAGTGGAGCCTTCAATCTCATGCTCTTTGCTAAGCCCCATTCTACGATGCATTCCCTCCTCCAAGTTCTGCCTGTGCTGCTGAGACTGAGACACAGTCCTTCTTGCTGTAGTGACCTCTGCCACAGGCTCCACAGAAATTGCCATGAGGCCCAGGGAGCCACCCTGAGCAGCTGCCCCTGGGCAAGGTTTACTCTCTCACACAAGGAGATGATATACTCATTGAAGAAAAAAAAAAATCAGCTCATGGATTGAAGAGGGGAGCCAAGAAGGATGGTGTGAGTTCCCAAAAGTTCCCCGGGCTAATGATGATATTGAGACAGATGAGCCTGGTAAAGTGCAGATGTGGCCCATTAAAGACCCAAAGTTCAGATATTGGCTTCCGATACTAATGAGGCCGTTGCCCCTAATGTGAGGATTCTTTACTTCCAAGGCCATTTGCCCTAGGACATGAAACAGTGGGTCACATATGGCTATTGTCAAAGCATCAGCTATGGGCACATACCTAAGCGCTGGGCGAGGCCAGTGGAGGTTGTGTCAGAAGTGTCTCCAAAGAGGGAGGTGCACACAGGAATGGAGTCCTAAAGAAAAAGGAACAAAGAGTATACTGTGGGTTCTCCTTCCTGGTCAACCAGGCAGCTTTGGGTTCCATACAAGGTGTCAGGGCAAAGGAGGACACACGAGTGTCCCAAAAGGCTAGCATTTGTCCACAGCCAAGCTGGATGACCCTGACATAAAAGAGGCAGTAGAACAACAGGAAACAGAAGCCACTTGTAATCGGACCCACCCACGGGGCTGCTAAGGGTTTCTAGGCCTGATTTCACGTAAAGGGGACTGTTTTTATCTTACAAGCTCCAAAGTATGCAGAAGGGCATTCCAACCAGGAGGGAAGCAAGTGAACTCAAGCAGGCCACAGCAAGAAATGTGACCAGAGTCTGGGCGCCTGGTCCGCTTCCTCAGCTGAGAAGCAAGGTGCCTGGCTTCCTCAGGAAAGCCTACGAGAGCCCAGCTCTTGTCCCCCGGAAGGCTTGTGTCGACTTCTGATGGTTAGTAAGTGACACAGAACTTTGAAAAGACACCAGCTACCGGCATCCAAAGAGCAAAATCAAAGCCTTGTATGAAATGGTTGTGCAATCTTGTTTTGGCTAAGAAGCAATAAAATGTAACTCAGTGGTGTGCTTGCCTAGCATGCACAAGTCCTTGGGTTCAATATCTAGCAAGGAAAAAAAAAACTTTGTTTGAACAGGAAAAGGTCCTCTCAGTAACCTGCGCGCTGGGGTTTGGTACCCGTGCCTCACTGTCCAGGTGGAGACAACTGATGGAGTATCTCCCAGATGGTGTGGCAGGACACAGAGATCAAGTAATTCTTCTCTTAAAATAATGTCACTTTCAAAATTTCTTCAGGTATATAGCAAACAAGATTTTTTAAGAAAGGCAAGGAATTAATGAATCATTTCTGTCTTTTTTGTTGTTGTTGTTGTTGTTGAAAAAGATACAAAAGTATAATTGTAAACCTGCTATTTACAGACTCAAGAGTTCAACACTGAGCTGAAATATAGCCTCCTGAAGTAAATTACCAGCTGGCTTTGTTGCACCACAAATTAACTTTTAAATTCCATCCTGTGGGCTAGAGAGATGGCTCAGAGGTTAAGAGCACTGGCTGTTCTTGCAAAGGTCTTGAGTTCAATTCCTAGCAACCACATGGTGGCTCACAACCATCTATAATGAGATCTGGTGCCCTCTTCAGGCCTGCAGGTGTACATGCAGTTAGAATATTATATACATAATAAATAAATAAATCTTTTTTTTAAAATCCCATGTTGTTGCTGTTCTTACTATAGTTCATTACTTTCAAATAGGATATTGGTCTCTCAGTAGACATACACTCAAGGACACATTTACTAAGGTGGGAGCGTCTCCTTCAACTCCCTGCCATAGGTCAGGAATACCTTACATACCAGCCCAGCCACCACAGGATAGTTTGGCCTAGCATCATCCCTTCTGGGTACCAAACCCCCTGCTCCTACCAAGACAGGCCAACTAGAGAAGCAACTTCATCCTGTGATTTCTGTTCGCCACAGTTTGTTGTGAGTGTAAGAGGTTTAGAGGGAAGGACACACACACATTCTTTGACACTGTCCTCCATGGACAAACACATCTTTTTCTAGGAATGAAAATAGTAAATAGTTTAGGTGTCAATGGCCACAAGTCCTCTAGTAGAACTGTTCAACCCTGCCATCAAAACACAAAGGCTGCCATAGTCCCTATTTGCATAGACAGATGTGGCCATGTTTTAGCAAAACTTCATTACATAGTAGGTCCTTACCGCCTGACTGGTAACAATTGAGGACTCCTGAAGAGCTCTCAACCATTCTCCAAATGACTTAATAATAGCCTGAGAGGCACTAGACACAAAGCTCACCTTGGAACACTAAAACTTCAGAGGAGACCAGCATTGCAGGGAAGAACACTAAGAGACAGCAGGCCCTGTGGGGACTGCTAGAAACTCAGGCTCGTATCCTGAGTTCATCGTTAGCAGAGGAACAGCGATGTCTGACCTGTCTTTTTTTTTTTTTTTTGCCTATGTGTAGTGTGTATGATGCGTATGCATGTATGTATGCACGTTCCTAAATGTGACTGCATATGTATGCAAGTTCATATGCATGTGCTCACACACTGTGAGCTCACACCAAAGTCTGGGGATCCCGTCATCCAAAACACATGGTATATTCAAAGAAGAGACGATGACAGGTGATTTCAATCAGTGGTGGAGAACTTGCATAGCATACGCAAAGCCTTGTATTGGATCCCCAGCCCTGGAGATGGGGGTGTGGGGGGAGGGGCTCACTAGAGCAAGAGCCCTCTCAAAAGAGAAGACATCCATACACACACACACACACACACACACGCACGCACGCACGCACGCACGCACGCACGCACGCACGCGCAGGGCGAAAACAGTCATGAGATGTGGTAAGGAAGACTACAGTGTGTGCTGGGCGGTGGTAGCGCACGCCTTTAATCCTAGCACTTGGGAGGCAGAAGTAGGTGGATTGCCGTGAGTTCGAGGTCAGCCTTGTCTACAAAGCGAGTCCAGGACAGCCAAGGCTACACAGAGAAACCCCGTCTCGAAAAACAAAACAAAACAAAAAAATAAAAGCAGACTACAGTGTGGCATCTAACAGGCAAGGGCTAACAAAGATTGCAGCCAACCACCTGACGCTGAGGGCCAGAAAGAGCCGGTGGGTTCAATCTGAACTTGGGCTCTCCATAAGCTAGAAAACAAATCAGTGCTTTATTCCACACAGTTAAGGGCACTTTGTTACAACAGCCCTAGGAAAGGCTTGCAGACAGCAAGGGAGGTAGGGGCAGAAAAGGAGAGGTTTTTAGCTTTGGGTGACAGGCATGAAGGAGTGGAACCAGCTTCTGTTTTCACTGACAGAAGTGCCCAGGGTTTAATGACTCTGAGCACAAGCGGGAAGGGCCAAGGACAGCCAAAGAGCACTCGAATAGATGGGGTTGCCAATACGGAGATGAAGGGCTGTGGGAGCAGCAGGTGAAGGGGAGAAAATTTGGTCTTGAATCTGTCGGCCAAGTACCTATCAGACATTCAAATCTAAGCTCCAAGTTCAGAAAAAAATAAGTCGTTTAAACCCACTGTAAATGTTAAACTTCGGAGTGCCTGAAAACAGGCCGATGACACGCACGCGCACACCCACCTAGGGGGTAGTGCAAGGACAGCAGACGTTCTAGTGGGCTCAGAGCTCAGGGGCTGCGCTGAATTCCCTTTAAGGTGCGGGCTGACTCCAGAGTTCCCCTCCAGACAAGAAGCGGGGCAGGCCTGGGAGATTCTAGCCCCAGGTCTTCACGGAAGGACTTGGCCACACTCACTCCCACCAGTCTCTCTCCTCCCAGACCCCAGCACTGCGGGCCCCACCTGTCACCCTCCATCCCGGACCCCCTACCTTGAAGTCCACCAGTTCCCCCCCTCTGTCTAGGCCCCGCCCCCAGGTCCCAACCAAGTTCCTGGACCACCCCGTTCCTGTCCAGGCCCCGCCCACACTCACGTAGCGGCTGCACATGGCCACTGCGAGGTTGCGTAGATGCGGCGTTGCCCCCACCCAGAGGAAGAGCGAGTCTGTCAACCGCATGACATGGAAGTGGACGAGCTGCTCCCACAGCCTTGCACTAAAGTTGTGAAGCAATACGTCCGCGCCCGCGGCGGCCCGTGGCTCTTCCATTCCCGCCAGCTACCCGGGCCTCAGCACAGAAACCAGGCTTGCGCGCGAGGCCAGACCAGAGAGAGCGAGCGCGGAGAAGCCGAACGCTCTTTCACTTTCAGATGCGCGCGCTGGGGTGGGGCGGGGCGAGCGTAAGGGGGCGGGGTCTAGAGGATAGCCTTGCCGGCTCTAGACCCAGTGCCTTCACAGAAGGTACATCCTGGGAGAAGACCCAGCCTCGCCTAGGGGTTTGACAGCGGCTTCTGGGGACCCACTGAACTACCCTTGTCCTTTCCCTTCTCCCTAGGAGGCCATGTTAGTGGGCTGAAACCAGTCTGGCATCTTCCTTTGCCCAGACATTCACTCTGAGCGCTTTAGCATCTGCTGTAAGCCTCGGGCGTAGCTTACCCTACTTAACAGCGAAGATGCTAGGAGAAAACGTGAAAAGAAATTGCGGAAACCATGGCGAGAGGACCACAGGCTCTTTAGAGACAGGCATGAACACCCGAGCTACTATCGTGTAAAGCACAGGACTTGATCTAAAACCTTTAACTTCTCTGACTCGGTTTCCTAGTAGGTGGCCCTGTGGGATGAAGTGTGTCATTGAGGAAAATCTCTGTACCTGTGAGCCAGCCCCAACTACGTGGTTTCCTTTATAAGAGCTGCTGCTGTAATGATGGCAGAAGAGGGGGGTTGGAACTGGGTTTAAACAGTTAAGTGCTACCACGTGGATGCTGGGAATTGAACACAGGTTCTCTGGAAGATCAACCAGTGCTCTTAACCACTGAGCCATTTCTTTAGCCTCGCCCATTTTTAAATTCAATGTTAGTCTAATTGAATCCTCAAAACTTCTATATGGTTTTCAGAATTATTCATATATTCTTACTGTAAGTTCTATATAAGACATTTTCTCTATAGTCTTCTAGTCTGTACAAAGAGGAAACAGTCATGCTACTCGTGGGCATTTTCTACGAGAAGTGGAAGCACACAGGGGCTTAGCTATATAGCAGTTTTACTCTAAAATCCAGAAGACAACTGAAACAACCCACTTGAACAACAACCCATGAACGGATAAACAAATGGTTGTATCCAGGAAATGGAACACAGCTCCGAAATAGAAAGGAGTGAACTGTACTGATACATACACCCTGGAAGGGTTATGTTCTAATGTATGAAAGATGCCAGAGAAACGCCGTATGTATGGTGTGATTCTATTTATAGAAAACTCTGGAAAATGGATAGTAACCCATAGACAAGGTAGACTGGTGGTGAGGGGGATAGGGTGGGGGTGCGGGGATTTGAGAAGGTTACTACACTGTGTTTGCTTTGGTTTGGTTTGGGTTTTTTTCACCTCCTAAAAATGCCACTCCCTACCATCTTCATTCAAGCCACCACAGTGGGCAAGTCTGTGAGAGATTGTCTTTGCTTGTCTTTGATGTAGTTGGGCCCGGCCCACTATGGGAGCACCATTCCTCAGATAGGTGGTCCTGAGCTGTATATGAAAGCTAGCTCGGCATTAGTCTATGAGTGAGACAGAGAGGGAGCAAGCTTGGTTTCTGCCTTTGAGTCTGTGCTTAAGTTCCTGTGATGGCACGCCTCTGTGATGGACTGTGACCTATAAAGTCAGTTAACCCTCTCCTCCCCTAGGTTGCCTTTGGTCAGAGTGTTTTAGCACAACCACAGAAAGGACATTAGAACACATGATAAGAGTCAGAGTAGGTGAGCTACGGCCATGGGCTCTACTAGTCACTCTACCCTCTCCTTTGCTGCCCATCAGGCTGTATCTTCAAGCTCAGGACGCCTTCCTTCAAGACTCACTGTGCTCTATAAGGATCGTCCCACCAATAGGAATATCTCATGAATCAGGGACCAAGGAAAGTGGGGCTGGACCACTCAGCATCACCCACAACAGCCCATTTAGAGGACCATACGTTCTAAATATGTGCAAGTGGAGCACAAGACCAGAATCCTGCTTCCACCGGGGATTGCCGCAGGGGAACTCCAAGCAAGTAGCTATGGCTGTGTCTGAGCTTTCGGACTCTGGATTAGTGACTTTTTTCATTGCTGTGACAAGACAGCAGAAAAAGGCAACTTGAGGAATTTATCCCTGCTCACAGTTTGAGGGTACAGTCCACTGTGGTGAGGAGGGTTTGGTGTGTGGCAGCCTGTCACAGGGCACCAGCAGACAAGAAAGAGAGATGAATGCTGACACTCGGCTCATGCTCTTTTCCATTATTAAGATTTATTTTTATGTTACATGCATCAGTGTTTTGCCTGCATGTAAGTCTGTGTGAGGGTGTCAGATCTTGGAGTTACAGACAGTTGTAAGCCCCCATATGGGTGCTGGGAATTGAACCCAGGTCCTCTGGAAGAGCAGTCGGTGCTCTTAACCACAGAGCCATCTCTCCAGCCCCCTCTTTCCTGTTTTTATTCCATAGACTCCCAGCCCATGAGCTGGTGCTGGGCTCAGGGTTAGGACTTCCCTTCTCAGTTAACTGTCTCTAGAAATGCCCTGATAGGCACTCCTGGAGGTGTGTCTCCAAGGTGATTCTAATCCAGTCAAGTTAACAATGGAGATTAATTAACCTTTTGTCAGAAAAGCCCAGCAGGACCAGAACAGTCACCAACTGGCAACACAGCCTTCACCCTGACTGCCAGGAGACAAGGCTGTTGGTACCTAGTAGGGGTAGGGAAGAAAAAGCCAGGCACCCACTCCTAACACCTATGACTCCTCATCTGGACAGCAGTACTTGCCTGACTGATGCATATCAGGTCTGCCATGGCCATGTCCCATGGGGGTGACTTCAGCCATCCAGCCTGGCCAGCCTAAAAGTCTTTCCAGCCAACAATGACCAGCCACATGCCACTGCTGTCAATCACTCTGTCAGCCCAGAGCTCCACTGCTCTCTCTGAGCTGTTGGAATCTACACTACAGCCTTCCTCCTTTGGTCCAAACTATTTCTTTCTCTCTCTCTCTGTCCAGAGTAATCCCTAATAAGTACAATAAATAGTCAGACTAAGCTCTCTCTGATCTTAGTTTCTCTCACCTTTCCTGGGGTAGGATTAAAGAAAATTTTTTTAAGAAAACATGAAACATAATCTAGGAAGCGTTCATATGTACATTAATGGAGGTAGATTCTTAGAATGGTAAGATCACAGGAACTGCTTTTTCTGCACCAAGCCCCCAAAGCATCTTCGCTGATTTGTCCATTTATCAGTGTGGCCTATTATCAGGCCTGTAATTATTATGGCAGCATTTTCTAACCTGCTAGCACTCAATGAAGACACAGACACCTGCTATATTTTAAAATAGCCTTAGCTAATCTGGGGTAGTGCAGAATTAATGCTCTAAACTACATCCCATTCTGGGGCAGGTATTCCATACCCACCCCAATCCCGTGCCATCTGCTCCTAATAATTTCTCTCGAGCTACCTCCCATCCATAATCCCAAACACTTGCTAATTATCATCATCTGGGACAAGTCTCCATCCACGCCGGCCAAGTGCACCTTCCTGCCCTAGCCCATCATACTGGCCTCCTTTCTTCTCTTCTCCTCTGGTCTTTTCTCCTTCCCAAGATTCTCTCTGTCTCCCAGAACCCAGTCGCTTTAGCCACGCCTATCCCATTTGCCCTGCCCAGGTGTGCTGGCCCTTTATTGGTCAAACAGGCAGTTCCTTGGGTAAGGTTACCTAGCAATCTTGGGGAACAGAGACAGCAAGCAGTAATTAGTATCAAAGTATACCAGCCCAACCTCCAACATTCCTCAGTCCATTGTATTGGGGCATTCTCGCCTGGCTCTGTGCATCCTTGGGCCATGTAGTCATCACCTAGTCTCTGGTGTATGACTCTAAAGCCTATTTGTTCTTCACGCCACACAGTTGCCTGCTGGCCATCCCGACCCAACTGTCGCCCAGTCCTTGTCCCCTGAGGGTGTCTATTCCAGAGCTCATCACTTGTCCCCGTCTGTCTGTCCAGCCCTGGCCCGCTCACCTCACTGACTTCCCTTCAGTGGTGGGCACACCACCGCTCACTCTGGTGCCAGCCATGGGTTTAGGAATCTTCTTCCTTACTACAAAGAACAAGATTGCTCACATCCCCCAACAGCCCGCACTCTGAGATTCCCATCTTTGCTATTTATACGGTCACCGCCCTGGTGTTAACTTAGCCATCTCCAGCCTGGGCTGCTGCGGTGACATTCTGACTCCCTTTCTTAATTCTTCTTTCATTGGCTTCCAATTTGTCATTTGTACTATTTCCAGAGAGATCTGTGCTATTCCACTAATAAACATCCTGCAATGAAGTATAGCCTTAGGGTCTTTGCAGGTATGCAAACCCAACTCTCTCCAAAGCTACTTACTTTATCTGTCCCACTTCACATTGCCTGTGCAATACTGCACATGGTGGGTGGCCCACCTGCCCGAGAAACTGCAAGTGCTGAAGTTAGCTACCCCTTCATAGAGAAACCTTCCTAGACTCCAGGCTGGCTGGCTGAAGCTGTTTCCTGTCCTCCATCCCCACCTTACAGAGTGATGCTCTGCAGTGTATTTCAATTCCTGTGTCCATGGCCATCCTTGCTCTCAGAGAGCTGCCAAGGACAGGAATAGGGTCATCCACAGCGTTCCACTCAACCTGAGTCACTGTTGGTAACAGGCATAAGGCAGATGATTGGAGTGCATGGTTCCAGCCAGTGTCTCGGGCTTTAGTTGTGATTCCTCCACTTATTAGCCTGATGCCTTGATTATAGGTCGGTTACCTTAACTGTAGATTGAAATAGTCAGCTCAGGCACTCTCTGTATAAGTGCACTCCAGGCCTAAGATCACATAAGAATATAAAATGTTAACACAGGAAGATGCAACTCTAAAAACTACCACTAGGTGGCAGGTGGGAAGGCAGCAGACTACAAGCCGTGTGGCTTTTGCTTTCAAAAAGCCAGTCTTGGTGTGTGTCCTTGCCAGGCCTGTTCTTAACGGGAAAGCGCCCTCTTGGAGCCCCAACCCCAACCCCCCAACCCCCCAATCCCCCAACCCCCGCCACCCACAGGCTTTGCAACTTTAAAACCTGTCGGTGAAACAATTAGTGCGGTCACCTGAGTAGACCCGAAGTCCAATCACAAAGGAAGCCGCAGAAGGCCCTCTAGATGACAAAGAGTGAGCTGATGGTGGGAGCTTTGATACTCTCTTTCGGCTACCACTTTAGAATCATAAAGGGTTTTGTTTGTTTGTTTGTTTGTTTGTTTAATCTCAGGGCTAGGGATAGAACCCAGGGCCTCATGATGTACCTCTGAGCTACTAGACCTGCTTCCCCAGTCAGGGATTTCACATGGAGGATAAGAAAACTGTTCTGTAGGTTTGCAGAGTTAGCTGATTTTAAGGACCTGGGTTCAAATCCCCAGTACTGGAGTGGGGGCGGGGTGGGGGGGGCGGTGGTCAGCTTTCGTGAAAATGATTCCTGTGAGCCACCTTTAGGTGTGGAAACAGAATCCACCAGCAGGGGGAGCTGTCTCCTGGGATTTCATGGTGTGCTTCACAAGACCTTCTGGGATAGTGGCAGCATCATGGAGCTGTTGTGAACAAGATCCTTGGGCTTTTAGCCAAACGCAAACTCAAACCCAAACTTGGTTAAACGCCATGGTAGGTAATGTGGTACTCCGGTTAATAATAGACTAGTTCATGCTACAGGAAACATTTTGACCCTGCTGTATCAACGACTTGACATGAAAGGTTCTATTTTTAGTTTATGCTGTATGTCTAGCTTGCAATAGGACAAGTTCCTTCAGGAACTCTACCTGACAGGCCCCCTGCCACCACAGGTCACAGCAACAGAGATGAACACCAAGTGAAGGCTCTCAGTGTTGTCTGCTCTGACCTAAAAGTGACATGTCGCATTCCCTCATACCCCATTAGCTTAGTTCCCTATTGCTGCCTTCCTCAAGAAGGGCTGGGGTATGGACTGAAAAACAGGAGGATAGATGGAATGTCTTCAGAGCAGCCCTGTGCCTGCCATAGTGACAGCATTGTGACTGGGGGCTGGAGTCGGGGTATAGCTCAGCGTTAGCATGTGTCAATGCACAGAGCCTGGAATTCAATCCAGCACCAAGGGAAGAAAAAAAAAATTCTGATTGACTGAGAGTCACTACATCTACCAGCCAAAGCTCCTCCAGACTTGCAGTGAGGAAGCCCTGGTGGCCTGAGGCCAAAGCTGTGTTCACCTTCCCAGGGAAATCAACCTCATTAAAGCCTTGTTCTGATCTTCAGAGCACACGGTAACCTCTTCCTATCACCAAGTCCACAGAGCCAGCTGCAGCAAACCCCAGACAGCATCCTTCCGGCCCTTCTGGCTCCTACAATAGCAGGACCGTGTTCCAGCCTGAAAGTAAAACTTCTATTCAGATGGAGCCCCCCTCTCCGCTCACTTTCTCAAGAATAGCACATGAGCAGTTATGATCTCTCTCTCTCTCTCTCACACACACACACACACACACACACACACACACACACAGAGTCCATTCCCACCCTTATACCAAACCATTCCAGTAACACTCAGACATTTGATTATTTTTCTCATCTTTAAAAAAAAAAATCTTCCTTGACTCTGCTTTCACCCCCAGCCATAGGAATAGCCCTGTTTTCTCTTTTGTTTGAATAAAATCCAGTCATGGAGTATGAGAACCAGCTGGAAAGGCAGAAGGGCCTCAAAGGCTAGGGAGGAGGCACAGCATCCAATCTATTAAGTCCTTACAGACAGCAGCATGTCTTAGGATAACAGCAAGGCAGGAGAATAGTCACAGTCTAAGGCAGGAGGGGAGCATGGTCTTGTTAGAGGAAGGTGGCAGCCATGGCCAGCCACAGGAGTCTGGTCTTTCTCCAAAAGAATTAACATGTCAAACATCGGGTTAAGAGGCAGTCCATCAGCAGTGAGCTTCGACTGCTCTGTTTATGCCATAGCGAGTGGAATGCTTGCTAGGGGGGGGGGGGGGGGTGTCACATGGCAGGCAACATGGCAGTTACAACTAACATGGCTATAGTCAGATCAAGTCAGCTCCCGCCCCCCCACCCCCACCCCCACAAACTCCTGAAAGGGGAGTTTCTGAATTTCCCTCCTTTCTTCCCTCTTCATTGTTTTTGTTTTGTTGTATTGGTGTGTGTGTGTGTGTGTGTGTGTGTGTGTGTGTGTGTGTGTGTATGGCCCAGCTGTCCTGGAACTCATCATATAAACCAATCTGACCTCAAACTCTCAGAGACCCACCTCCTCTGCCTCCCCAGTACGAGGGTTAAAGTCATGTGCCACCTTGCTCTATCTCCTCATTGGTTTTTCTCTATGTTGCCCAAGCTGGTCTGGATTGTCCTGCCTCAGCATCCTCAGTACTGGGGTCCCCAGCTTGTGCCACCAGGCCTAGCCCTTCTCTCTTGAACTCACTCATTTCCTTCTCCAAGTGGCACGCTGAGCTTCCCCTGCCAAATTCACCACAGCCTTCCAGGTGCCAAGCTGCCACTCCTGATGACTGGCAGGATGCTGCCCTGTCTTGGTGCCCTTATTCTTCCTGGCCCACCTCTCAGGCTCACTGTCTGGTTCTTCATCATAGCTCTGCCCCTGCTACACAAGTCCCTGTATCCCTGTGCTCTTCTGGGGCTCTTCTTGCTCAGCACTGCCCCCAGAAAGGGTCTTATTGTCTTTTACATGCCTCTGGCTGTCCAATATAGGTCACTGGAACCAGCTTCCAAATGCCAGTGACCTATAGTCAATTGCATCTCTGTTAGCTGTGTGCCTGAAAACTGCCTCCTGAAGTGGGGTTCACCCACAAAGCCTTGCTTTCCCCCATCATATTAGCCAGACTCTGCATTGCTGTGGCAAAAATGCCTGTTATGAACACCTTAAGGAAGGAAGGGTGAGCCGGGCGTGGTGGTGCACGCCTTTAATCCCAGCACTCGGGAGGCAGAGGCAGGCGGATCGCTGTGAGTTCGAGGCTGGCCTGGTCTACAAAGAGAGTCCAGGACAGCCAAGGCTACACAGAAAAACCCTGTCTCGAAAAAACCAAAAAAAAAAAAGGAAGGAAGGGTGAGTTTTGTCTCTGTTGATTCTGGGCTGAATAGCAAGACAGCAGAGCATGTGTTAGAGGCTTCTCACTGATGGTGGAAGGAGGCAACAAAAGGGAAGACGGGAAGGTACCAGCACAAGACACAGGCCCCTAATGCATCCCATGTGTTCAGTAGCCTAGCTTGGTCACCCAGCACAAGGGGTGTGTACATTGTTCACCATGGTAGTTAGAGGGCCACCTGGGAGCTACAGCTCTAAGTGGCTTCCCAGGATGGCCAGAGAGGCTCCAAGCACCTAGCACTAGGCCAGGTGAAGATCTAGATTCAAAATACAGCCAGATGTATATGACTGTGATCCTAGCCCGAAAAGGCAGAAGGCGGAGTTCAAGGCTAGCCTGGCTTGCATAGTGAGTATCAGGTCAGCCAGTGCCACATAGCAAAACCTGTCTTGACACAGACATAGACACACACAGACACGGGGGTGGGGGTGGGGGGCGGTTAACTTATGCAGTTGTCATCTCAGAGGCTTACTGCCTCCATCTGCCTAGTGCTGGAAGCTTCTAGCCTCCATACAATCTAATCTAGGCCTATGGTGCTTTCAGCCTCTGAGACTTAACTGCTGCATCAGCTCATTCTTTCTGGTTCTTTCTGAATTCTGGCTGGCTGGTTCAACTCAGCTGTTCTGGCTCAAACTCCTCTCCAAGCTGACTGATTCAAATAAGCTTCTCTCGGCTTTTGACTAAATTGTTCTGCTTGTCCTCAAACTAACTCTAGCAATCTATTCTAATCTTCTGGCTCCTTCTCATTCTCTGGCTCATTCTGTCTTCACTGTCTAACTTGTTCTGTCTGCAACGTGTCTCTGTAAAACTCACCAGGTAAAACTGTTCTTCTCTCTCTCTCTCTCTCTCTCTCTCTCTCTCTCTCTCTCTCTCTCTCTCTGTTTCTTCTCTTCCCTCTCTGTTCTCATAAACATTGGACATATCCTATTTTGTCAAATCTTTCTCTGATTTGTCACTTTGTCTGTCTCTCAATTAGACATCACCTTTAAACATGGATGTTTCCTTTTACAAACTAACTTTACCTTCATTGTTTGGGATTAAAGATGTGTACTAAGGGCATGTCTGCATCCCTATGGGGTCACACGGATCTAGAAGGTCTTTGGATGTGATCAGAGCAGCCCTGTTGCTTGATTAAAAGTCCTCTATACACACACACACACACACACACACACACACACGTGTTAAAGCATCATAAGCTGGCAAATGTATTTACCTCTTTTTAAAACCACATAGGGCCAGGTGGTGGTGGCTTTAAATCCTAGCACTCGGGAGGCAGAGGCAGGTGGATCTCTATGAGTTTGAGGCTAGTCTGGCCTACAAATCGAGTCCAGGACAGCCAAGGATACACAGAGAAACCCTGTCTCGAAAAAACAAAAAACAAAACAAACAACAACAACAAAGAAAAACCCACCAACAATAACAAAAACCCATGGAGTCTTAACCAATGCAACCTCAATATGGTCTTGCCTTGCCTAGGATAATTGTTGCCCTGATCAGCCTTAGACCCTGGGCTCCTCCACCAAGCCACTCTGATTTCTCTGCAGAAGCAGAGGCAGCAGGAGCCCGGATTCAACCCTTCCCGATCAAAAGGACGCCTCCAACTCCGCCCTGATGAACCAAGAAGTGGTAAATAAAAGATTTCTCCCACATGTGGCTGGTCCATGCAGGAAAAAGCAGCCAACACCATCCGTGTGGGAATTCACACAGCAAAGCACGGCGTAGTTTCAAACAGGAATGTGGCTTGGCAGCTGCAGAGAAAAAGCAAAAACAAAAAAAACCCTATTCTTAATCACCAAGAAGCATGGACACCGATAGCAGCAGAAACCACGGATACTGCTGAGTTCAAGAGCGGAAGGGATAGAGTGGGCGGACAGGATCGGGTTCAGGTAGGTGGGGCCAGTGAAGACCCCAGAGATGGGCACGGGGACTTTGGGAGAATCAGAGACAGCTCCGGCTCACTGAGGAAGGGGCGGGGTTGTGCCTCCGGGCTCTTCCCCAGAGAGATTTGAGAACCTGAGCCGGGAGCGCCTGCCAGGGAGATCAGGGGGTTGGGGGTGGGAATATGAGAAGGAGCGCAAACCCATCTGTCCTGGATTTGGGGGCTCGCAGGTTTCCTGCAGTCGTCCGCGAGGCTCGTTAAGTGAGGAAGAGCTCTCAATTCCCCTAAATGAGCTCCAGGGGAGGCAGTTTACCTCCAGCATGCAGCGGGCTGGGAAAGGGAAATGTCCTCGTAGAGGACTTCCGGAGAGGATGAGAGGGAGGGCACACTGCTCGAGTCAGGGGGAGTGGTACTCCTCCCCATCGATTTAGATTTCTGATACCTTAGAATTCCCATTATATCCTCATGGTCTAATATTTCAAGTAAACGTGGGCCCCAGTGTGATTTTCCTAAGAGCATGCATGTGGGAGAATAATCCTTTCCCAGATGGTGGATGTTTGTACTTGGGCTGGAACGCCTGTGAGTGCTCCGTGGTGTGCACTGAAGAGTACTGTCCTCTGAGTATGGTATGGCCACAGCCGGCCATCTTGAATTCAAAAGAGCTATACTCACCAGTACAAGACCCTGGCAAGATTGGGCCTGCTAAGAGTCTCCCATGCCAAGTGAAGGAGGGAATACCAGGTACAAGGGGTCCCTCCCCTCCCCCAGGGGAGGAGGAGGAGGAGGAGGAGGAGGTTCTTCTTCAACAGCTCCTGCCCCATTAAACTAAACTATTGGTTCACCAAGCTAGACTCGGGTTGAGTCTTTGGTTTGCTGTCAGTGCCTCGTCTTTGGTGAACAGATATTTGTTAGTGTCTTCCCAGGAAAAGCCAAACTTTGTAGTTGTTTAGGGAGGTGACTTGGGGGTTCTGGGACCCATCCGATGATGAGTGAGATATGATTACGGACTTAGCCAGGATGGGCAAAGGAGCAGGGCAGGTGGAATTCCAGTTCCTAGTGCAAGTCAGGGCGGAGGGAAAGGTCATCCTGTCCCCTGGGTAAATCTGTTTCTTCCCCCCCCCCCATCACCCCACCCCCACCCCCCGCCCTCGGAACCTCAGCCTGACTTCAGAGCATTGTGCTAGAGACGGAGATACCCAGTCCTGGGAGAAGGCAGAACAAAAGCTCTCCCTCCTCCCCTCCCCCTCTCTCAGCTTGTGGTGCTGAGGCAGATCCATCATGAATCCTCGCCTGGGGAGGAGGGGCAGATGGGCCGGTTGCTCCGCTCAGTTCAGGTTATTCGTGAAACGATTAAAGCGCTCTTCTCACGGTGGCGACTCACAGCCTGTCTGTAAGCCCTGCCATCCCACTGCCCCTCTGACACCCCTTAGAGGGCCCTTTAAGCACAGTGGACTTTACACCGCCACCAAGATGTGGGCGGGTCCGTTCTTGACACAAAAGAGGCTCCTTTGCTGAGACTATGGCCGCTGCGGCAGGGCTATTTCTGTACTTGCTTTCTCTTCCTGGCGATGAAAACAAGAGCATCCACCCAGTAAATAAAGGCGAAGCCAATGAAAGCAGCTGTATTTCAAGGAGAGCCGGGGAACAAGCCAGAGAATAAATGAACAGATCCAGTGACAAAATGTCCATTCATTGGGTTCACTCGGCAAACATTTACTGAAGGCATCTGTGCGCCCGGCACTGTACCGAATGCTGGGGAGACACAAAGATGCCCTTGAGAACGGTAGCCACCGCCTCTCCTCCACTGGAATAGATGCATATTAACCACACACACACGGCACCTTAAAGAGCTAGGGATATGTGGGATGTTTGAATCCTCTGCAAATCATGAATGAATTCTGCAAGTTATGCTTGGCATCTGCTCCAAAAGACTTCTTTGTAATCCCAGTCCGTAACATGTGTCAATCAATCTCTCTGATTCTAATGGTAACTGTGCCTAGTTTTATGCAGAAACCCACACTTTGATAGGTGGGTAGCCAGGCAGTAGCCAATCCTACAAACAATTATTGATATCCTACTGTGCGCCAGGCCCTGGGCACACCACAAAATGAGGTAGAGAAGACTATTTTTTTAGAGAAAGAAACAGAGAAGCAAATAATTACAGGGCAGCTCAGCAAGCACTCAAAAATAAGCGCAGTAACTTAGGCTGGTGGAGTGAGCACAGGCGGAGTGTGAGGGGCTTCCTGAAAGCTGCTAGGTCAAGGCCAAGGGTAGGGACGGGCCAAAAGAAGGAAGCAGGAAACAAAAGTATCGAGAGGCCAAGCTGGGGCAAATGCAAGGGGATCAGAAGGCAGAGACACAACAGAACAAAGTTAAGGACACAGAATGGAGCAGGTTAGAAAACAGAAAGATGACAGTGGCAGAGGGGAAAGGGGTGGAACTTAACTCAGCAATAGGCTGAGTATCTGGGGCTCCCACTTTGGCAGGCCACCTAATCTTCGGAAGGAAGGGCATTCTGACACCTGCTACCACACACGGATGAACCTTGCGTTCTTTAAGCAAAAAAGAATGCATATGCAGGGGTGTGTACTTCAGTGGCAGAGTGCTTGCCTGGCATGTACAAGGCCCTTGGTTTGCTCCTCAGAACCACAAAACCTAATAAAGAAAAAGAAAAGCACAAAAGACTGATATATCCCATGAGATACATAGAGTCATCAAATTTCTAGGAACAGAAAGTAAAGTGGGAGTTGCCCAACCCGGGAGATTGCTGAATAAGCACTCTGTGGCTGCAGAGCTTCAACTTTGTGCCCTCCGTGTGCTCTGGAGGAGAATGGTGGTGATGTTCGCACAATAGCAGTATGTTTCTATATGTGTAGTTTACCACAGGTAAAAGTTGGAGGCCGGAAAGATGGCTCAGCAGTTAAAAGCACTGGTTGCTCTTGCAGAAGACCTGGGTTTTTTAGTCCCAGCACCTACATGACAGCTCACAACTATTGGTAAGTCCAGGTCCAGGGAATTCAATGCCCTCTTCTCACTACCAAGCACAATGTAGGCACACATACACCCACAAAAAAGCCCACACATATAATATAAAATAAATCTTTACAAAATCAGAAGTTAGCCAGGCACATGCCTTTAATGTCAGCACCGGGGAGGCAGACACAAGCAGATCTCTGCCTGGTCTACAGAAAGAGTTCCAGGACACTCAGGGCTACATAGAGAACTCCTGTCTCGAAAAAGCAAAACAAACAAACAAAAAATCCACAAGTCGGCAATTACATACTCGGTGACACACACTATATCAGGCCCCGTCTGCCACTGCTAAGCGTCAGAGCAAAGCCGCCAGGGAGATGTGTGTGTAGAGCCACTGTTCTTGACCTGTGAGTGGTAGTCCCTTTGGCAAACCTCTTTTTCCAAAAATATTTACATTACAATTCACAAGAGCAGCAAAATTACAGCTATAAAATAACAACAAGAGTAATTTTATGGGTGGGGGTCAGTTTTAAGGGTCACAGTGTCAGGAAGGTTGAGAGTCACTGCGGAGAGGAGCAGAGCAGGTTAAGAAACTTGTCCCTGGACCTTGCAGGTGGGTGGGGAGTAGGCACTGGGGTCCCTGACATAAAGCAGAGCCCTTTCCCCTCGGGCCATGGAGCTCTCTGTGATCATGGGGTCACTAGAGCTCTACCCTGGTGAGTGAGATTAATACCCTTCCAAAAGAGGCCACGAAGTGCCTTCTCCTCTAGCAAGAAGAGTGCAGACACAAGGCCATCTGCAAAGCACCTCACCAGACACTGAGTCTGCTGCCACCTTGATCCTGGACTTCTCACCTGCAGAACTGCTGCAATAACTTTTATTCATAAATCACCCACGTTTTTATAAACGTCCCAATACACTTAAAGGCTCCCAAACAATAATAACAGCAACTGCCAATCACTGGGCACCCCCATTACATGGCAGTCACTGTATGGTGACCTTTTGGTATTCCCATTGATGCTGTGGGAAGACAGGAATTCTTTTTGACTTTACCAAAGAATTTATTTGATTCCAAATGCAATGTGCCGGTCTACTGTCTGTTTTATTTCTGCAACCCAAGTTGGTCAGGGAAGGATGTTTAGGGATTCTTTCTGGGCTAGAGAGAGTGTGTGACAGCCCTGTGCTCAACATTGCCACATTCTGCTTCTCTTGTGTAACTCTCAGCTCCTCCCTTTCTTCTGAGCTCCTACAGAAAGAGAAATCTTGTTTCCAGTCCAACAATATCAATAGACGTAAGAGCAGCAACAGGCCTCTGCATATGCAAGCTGCCTGCTGATTGGATGACTGAAACACTGCCAGCCTCCTAGAGGTCATTCAGTACCTGCCTCAAAGCCCATAGAGGCTGACTTGTCTCCTGCCACCTACAGCTACCTCCCTTCAGCACAAAGCAACACCAAGTGTCCTGCTTTGCCATGATGAAATACCACAACCAACCAATGGGCAACTTAGGGACCAAAGAGGTTAATTTCATCTTACAGGTCACATACAGGCCACCCCCGAGGCAAGTCATGGCAGGAACACAGATCAGGAACCTCGAGACAGGAACTGAGGCAGAGATCATGGAGGGATGCTGCTTACTGCTTTGCTCACTTACTTTTCTTACGCAGCCCAGGCCCACCTGCCCAGGAATGACACTGTCCACAGTGGGCTGAGCCCTCCCACAGCAATCAGCCATCAAGACACACACACACACACACACACACACACACACACACACACACACACACACACACTTACAGACCAGTCAGATGGAGAAGACTATTTTTAACTGAGCTTCCCTTTTCCCAGGGGGAAGAACTCTAGTTTGTATCAAGTTGAAAAATGCTTGCCTCTAGTTGGCAGAAAACCCAATGGAGAGACCACACCTGAACAGCTCTTCTCTTTAGAAGCTGGATGGCTGAGATAGTGCTGAGGGCAGAGAGAAGAGGACATCCAGGTAGAATCCTTAAACTCTAACAGCTGCTCAAAGCACAAGCGAACCAAACTGTGACCCGCTTCATCTATCTGGTTGGATAGGTTTGTCCCACTTTTGGAAAGTAGAGCATTCTCATGGTGGGTAGAGATCTCTCTACCCGCCCCAGCATCCCACCACACAGCACCCCAACACTGTCTGCCCAACACACACTTCTGGAATAGAACCCCTTGCTACCTACATGCTTATGATGCGTTGGGGGCTCCTTGGGGCTCATCTGCTAGACTCTGAAGACTGAGCCTATATCCAGCATTGGAACCAATGGGATCCCTTCCCTGGCATTAGTGTTTGAAATGCAGAAAGAATCTATCTGCCTGAAGTGTGGGGTGGCTAGGCTATAGCCAAGGGTCTTCAGAAGTAAGAAGGGCAGACTGGGGATGTAGGCTTCAACCTTTTCCAAGCCCACTTTATTTGAGGTTCTTTAATTCTTACACCTCCCTTCCAACCCACCTACCCTAGATAGGAGAGAAAAGAGATTAGTGGAAATAGGAGAAGTAGACCTTTTTGGACTCGGTTCCCTGTGAGCGATTCTCCTGGTGCAGTTGGCAGGATTTCAGCAGACCAGCAATTCAACCCAAGTTGCTGCTGGAACCTGGAACAGCAGCTGGAACCTGGAGCCTTGAAGCATTCTCTGGAGCAGTAACTAAGATATGTTTCAGCTGGCAAAACCCAAGCTCCTCGGGGCCCCCCCTCCCCCTTGCCCTCCCCACCTCACACACGAGGTGGTTCCCCTTCTAGTGGATAAACATCACCTATTCTCTCACAAGTCTGCTCCCCATTCTACACATGGGATCAAAACAAAAAGCATGTTTATATCCACCACACGGGGAGGTGCACTAGGAGTCACAGAGTCACCCACAGATATAAGCCACTCCTTCTCAGAGCTAAATTGTACACAAGTGCCCTCTCCTGCAGGGTCATGTCAGACCTAGGAGCATGTGCATTCTGAGAGCTTGCTCTTCTGGTGGCCCTCTCCAGCTCTCCAGCTCTCATGTGGAGCCAAACAAGGGACAGTTCAAGAAGAAATGGCTTCTGTGTCTTGGAGAGAAGTAGGGGGGATGTGGTAAGTGGTCAGAGGGGCAAAGGACATCTGTATGCCACAGTCCACCTTGGAGTGAGCTTCCACCCCTCAAAATTCCATACTCTAAAAGAACCCTTGAGGGCAGAGGAAAAAACATGTGTTTGGTCAGACTACATTTTTTAAAGTATGGATATTGTTGGAAAGAGGAAAGGTCATAAACTTGATGGAAGGGTCTCTATAGGTGGGATTTACTGTAAACAATTGAATCATTACCATTTTTCTGTCCTTGCAGGACTTGGGATTGAATCCATGGCCTCGAGGTAAGGGGCTCCACCACTGAGCCCTCACATCACTTTTTACAAGTGTAATTATTTTATTTTATCTTTTTGTATGTTTTGGCACTTTGTCTGCATGGAAGACTGTGTACCACATGCATGCCTGGTGCAAGAAGAAGGGTTCAGCTCCCTGACACCTGGGTTGATACATGGCTGTGAGCTGCCATATGAGTGCTGGGAATTGAACCTGGGTCCTTTGCAAGAGCAGCCAGTGGTCTTAACCACTGAAGCATCTTTCCAGCTCCCTTATTGTCTACACTTAGTAACTAATTAATTGTGTAGAAACAATGGTTTGGGGCTTTTCACTGACTTCTTATAGCACCATGATGGGAATAGGATCACCTGATAAGA
Organism: Acomys minous; assembly: GCF_964271855.1. Classification (NCBI taxonomy): domain Eukaryota; kingdom Metazoa; phylum Chordata; class Mammalia; order Rodentia; family Muridae; genus Acomys; species Acomys minous. The sequence continues at coordinate 59,705,396 of NC_140490.1, forward strand.
CAGGAAACCAGAGATCTTTGAGGCCTAGCCTCATTTATTTATAACAGCGTGCTCTCGGAGGAACTAACTGGGGCCCCTGAAAAAATGCATTACTCTCTTCTGTGTGCAAGGCTCCCAGCGACGACCCACTCTACACTAGGCCTCAACTCTTAAAGGTTCCCTCCCCTGAGCTTCATCACACTGAGGACCAGCCCTTGGGCACATGAACCTTTGGGCACACACTCAAACTGTATCCAAACCACAGCAGAGATGTTCCACTAGGCCACTTCTGTCACATTGCAGGCCTGGGAGAGCCTGGAAATACTCCTGTCAGCAGCTGTGAGAGCAGGGGCCACTCTAGAGCCTGAAGACATTCGATATGAGTCTCTCAAAAGATGATCAGATAGTCTTTGAGTGCTGGGTGAGAAGAGGGCAGAATGGGAGGGCAGAAGTCAGAAGCATAACAGCTGACTTTAATGGTCAACTTCCTCATGAATAGAAGTTTCAGACCTTGGTCCCCATGAAAGCCCAAGTCACTTATACAATGCCCACTAAGTCAAGAGGAGGAGCCCCACAGGAACATGAGGTAGACAAAGTTAGGGAGGCCTGGGACCCCTCCATGTTGAAAATCCTTTTGATAATGCCCTGTTGGGCACTGACAAGTGGCCAGGGTCTCCAACACAAGTTACCTTTGGCATTCATCACTGTGAGAAAGTAGAGCTTGATTGCTCAAGTTTTCTGAGCCCATGTTTTTCTAGGCATATTTTGTTCCAGTTACCCCAGGACCCACACTGGGTCCCATCCATCAGCCATTTGAGCTACCACTCTCCCATAACAAAAGAGTAACTTAGGGCTGTGACACATCACTCCTGTGGGTGATGGGCAGAGTTTGTGTGTCCCTCCCATCAGTGGGTGGAGAAGATAGAAAGGCTGTCTCTGGAAGTCTTTGGTAAAATTGTATTCATTTCAGTGCCAGGCTGGCTGCATCATTGCATAGCTCCCTGAATTTGATCTTACTGGGGCGTTGAGGGAATGAAGAAAAGACATCCTGACAAAATGACAGACCCACATAGATAGAAGATCTTGAACTCTTTGATGGGATGGCTGCAGCAATGTGCTTGTTATATATAATTGAACACAGAGATGGGGTCATTGCCTCTAGCTGAATATGGAGGTAGGATTTATAGTATATAGCTGAATCAAGAAGACACGTTTTGCTAATATCTGTAGGTGTAGTCTCTGTAGGGGAGCAGTCTTCAGGCCCTAAGCATTTGGGGGGCGGGGGTGGCAAAGCCTCAGTACATATTTTCTGCACACACTGCCAACATCCACACATGGACCGGAAGGGAAAGTTTCGGCATTTCCCTGAGCCTCACTCAGGTAAGACTTTGGCAATCCCATGGGGACTGCGACATTGGGGTCGTTGGCATGGCTGGCTTCTGCCTGCATCCATTCACTTAGGACTTTGTGTGCTTCCCCCTGTCCCCATGCAGGCTGGCCTGTTTCACTGTCTGCCTCAGTGAGAACAGCTGAGCAGCTGTCGCGAGTTTCCCTGCCATGAGGCACAGTCTGGGCTTGCAGTGTCTCTCTGTTGCCCATAACTCATCCTGCTTCTTCTCTTCTCTGCTTGGATGTCCACACTACTCTGCGGCTGGCTCTTTCTGACGTGTCTTTTCCTATTCTGCTGGCTGTGAATTTGCTTCTTTCACAAAACCATGTATGTCTCTCCATGGAGGTTATTGAGTATCATAATATTTTTCCTCATAGTTTTTCCTTTATTTTCTCCAGCAGAACTTAGCCAAAGCCAGGTACCAACCGATCAGTCTCTCAGTGAGAATGAAGCACGTGGCAAACACTGACCCATGAGTACTTTTCCTTCCTTTTTTTTTTTTTATTGTATCTGTTGGATATGTACCAACACCACCCACCCACCCCCAACAACTACTGGCAGCACTTACTTTATTAAATAATGGAATTATTTTGGAGATGACTTAAAGACACAGGAGGATGATTGCAGGCCTTTTGCAAATCCTAACACACTCTGTAAAAGTCATAAGCACCTGAGGATTTCTGTGTCCTGTGTGATGGCATCTTAGAACCGTTTCAAGAGGGTGATTATGGTTGTGTGACTATCTTGCGAAACTGAAACTCTTTGCTCATTAAATAGCTCTCATGTCCCCTTATGCAACCCCTGGAGATGCCCATTCTACTGTGTCCCCTTGCCTTTGACTCCTCTGTATGACACTTATGAACGGAGCCATGCGGCTTTGTCTTATTATCACTGGCTATTTTCCCATAACATAATGGCCTCAGAATTAACTCTTGTATAAGAACTTTTCTTTTAAAAGCCTGGGTGATATTTCATCGCATAATCAGACAGACCATGTTGTTTAGTTCTCCACCCATGGCTACTCTGCGTAGTTACATCTTTGCCTCTTATAAACCACAATGCCATGTACATGGGTAGACACACAACTCTTTGGGGTCCTATTTTCAATTCTCCACTTCTTTTTTTACTTTTTGGCCCACTTTTAATTAAAAGTATACCACCATTAATCAAAAATGTGTCACCACATCCAGCTAATTCTTTTGAATATGCGTATCAGACTAGACCTTCTGGTAGTAAGTTTTACTTTTCAATAGACTACTTTGAAAGAAGCAAATTTTCTCAAACATCCTCTTAATGGAATATTTTTTGAATATTTATTTATTTATTTCTTTATTATGTATACAGCAGGCATGTACACCTGCAGGCATCAGGTCACATTATAGATGGTTGTGAACCACCATGTGGTTGCTGGGAATTGAACTCATGACCTCTGGAAGAGCAGTCTTAACCACTCTTAACCACTGGGCCATCTCTCCAGTCCTGGAATTTTTTTTTTTAAAGCATGTTGTGACTATTAGTAGCCACCAGTTGGGAAATGAAATAGAGACTGATTTGCTGAGAGGCCCTGGTAGGTGCTCGCTAAGGCAAAGGGCAGAGGGGTTAGTGTGTGTGTGTGTGTGTGTGTGTGTGTGTGTGTGTGTGCGCGCATATATTTTCATCTTATTTAAATGACACGCAGAGATAAGTGGTAGATTTTGGAGAGAGAGAGAGTGAGCTCTGGAGACACTGCCAAGCAGCAGTTGCTAGTAGTACAGTGTGGGTGGCAGCCTACGGTCACACTGGTACTACAGCAATCTGCCTCCCTAACTTTAAAATGGCTCCCCCATTCTATCTTCTGCTGTGTGCCCTACCATTTAAAAAGGGATCCATTTTCACACCAATGGCTTTCATAGACAGCACCTTACACAGGCAGGCTGTCGGTGTTCGAGCATGCCTCCAGTTCAGTGCTTGTGGTTTCGTTTTCCCCCCAGGATGACTCTGACCTATGGAAATGCCGTTTACTAGGCTGCGCTGTGAACATTCCGGCGCTTCCCTGCGCTCCAGGTCTAAGACCCTTAAAATATTTGCTAGGGATGGAGGAGGGGAGCAGCCCATGAAAAGGAACTGATGCCCTGGAAAATCAGGGGTTCCTCTCCCCCTGCCGATTTGGGTGACAAGAAAGACAACCCTCTTTGTGAAAGGCTTGCTGACTGGATGTAGGCTTTTAAAATCCAAATTCATGAGCGCTGGCCATGGGAAAACAGCCAGCCTCGGTGAGAAACAAAGACTGAGGTGCCCGTGCCGGGATGCTTTGCTGCATTCAAGATGCGGAATTTTCTCTGCGGATCCCAGTCTTTTGTTGCCTAAGTGGCTGATCCCTACAGAACCCTACAGCAACAGGAAGACGGGGGTGGGGGTGGGGGTGGGGGCTCCGAGGCCCCCACCCAACTAGTGCCTTCACTCTAGAGCTCTCATCAGCGTCGTGCAGCACAATAGCTACTAGTTTCTAAGAGGGAAGGGGAGGAGGGAGACAATCTGGAAGGGAAGCCTGGACCAGTTGAGAGCAGAGCCAGGAGCCCTTTCACGGTGCCCACCCGTGGCTGCCGCTACTATTTGGGGGTTGCCACCCCTTTCTAGTCCCAGTTCTCGGGGTTGGCCCATTTACATAAATGTAAGGATTGATAACTTCTCAGTATTTCTAACCAGAGAGCAGTGAGAGCGGCTGATGGGATGGGAGAAGAAATAACCAGGGAACTGCAGCCTTTTCAGTCTTTCTTTCAATTCCTTTTTATTCACTGGCAAAATGTGTGTTGCCTAGGAAACCACATACATCTCCGCTGTGGGGGTAGTGAACGGAACTTTAAATGGTGAATACAGACTAGCTATGGGCAAAAACCCTGAACTAATATCCCGTGATTTCAATAGATGGGTCAAAATACATTTTTACATTAAAAAAAAAAGCCTTCACATTTTACTACGTATTTATAACGTCTTTTTATCCAGCATTTTGAGTTACTTAAAACAATGGCCCCTTGTGTACAATACAAGCACAGTTGAGGATTTGCCCTCGAAAGTAATCTGACATTTGTAAAAGCACATATAATGGTGACAGCTTAGGGCCCTCCCAGTAAGAAGCAAATGTTGAATTTGGTTTTGTACAACGATTCTTCTGCATTTGCTTTTCAAATGTTAATGCATCATTAAAAGTAATTGGTATGTAAAGATCATGAAACACATTGCCCTAAAATCTTCGTGTCTGGTACCTAATATAAAAAGGCAAAAACAAACACTGGAATGATTTTTTCTTCCTTGTAAACTCTTCCTTCTAGTTATATGAAATAAGGCTTTCTTTTCTTTCTATTTTCTTTCTTTCTTTCAAGTTCACAAATGAATGGAAAGCCTTTAGGGAAAGGTGAGGCTGTTGTCGATATTTCACACACAAAAAAGCAGCTCTTTGCAAAAATTTAAAATGCGCAGCACCGTAATCCCAACAAATTTGGTGGGGACAAAGAGACAAAACGCACGAAAGCTGATCCTGGACCAACAGGCTGGATCCCCAGGGCCGTCCAGCTTTGCTGTTCCAAACCTCTTGCGCTAAGAGAAACCTGAAAGAAAAGAACCTTTCCTGAGTATATCATAAACACGAGGCTTTAATCAGCTACTTTGCAAAGGTCTGGCTCTGAAACAGAAGCCCAGCAAGGAACCCATTAGGTGAGAGAGGCAGGCTCAGATTACCGTGTTTAGAGTTGAGCCTCCAGGGGCCCCAGGAGCTCCCGGATTGCTCCTAGGCTGGTTTAGCCGGGCCGGACCGCTGCACAGCGGCATCTTTAATCGCAGTTCCGGGAACAATCTTCTCAGTGTTACTTCCAGGTCAGTTGAGCACCATAGCAGCCACTACCTTTATTTAGGTCCACACCTTCGACACCCCTTTCATCTGTGAATGTAGTTATCTTCCCTGAAAGCTTGGGCTCCCGGGAGATAGTCTGAGCCCTGTCATTAACTGGCCGTGTGACCTTGGGAAGTATTCGCTCTGTAGGAGGATTTAGGTTTGAAAATACAAAGCCAGGGGCTGGGTCCTTGGAACCCTGGTAGCAGGCATGGGGTGGGTATACCTTCTACTAATCTGCCTTTCTCTTCTCAACCCCACCCTGACCTGAGCACCCGCAGCCCTGTCTGGTGAACTCTGGCCTTAGAGTTCCAGTCTGGGCACCTAGGCCATCACGGGCGGCAAGGCTTTTGTTCTGGCTGCCACCTCGTTGTACGCTAGAATTGAATTTAAAGCCAGTCCTACACCCATCCCCCTTGCGGAAAGGAGAGGCGATGACAGCTTGCGGATGGCTCTAGCAGGCCCTCCCTTGCTCAACAGCTGCTAGCTCTCCCCTATAGAGAGACCCTGAGTCACTTGGATCTCTCTCCCCAGAGAATGAAAAGGGTCACATCACCTCCTAAACCACTAGCCCCGTGTGGGGAAGCGACGACCTCCAACTTGTGGACAGGCTCTGACACTTTTAAATCTCGCCCTCAGAAGCACACAGGTTTTTCTCATACACCGCGCACAGATAGTAACAAAAACAAACAAACAAAAAAGTCGGTTTCTTCCTCGAATACCTAGAAAATGTGGGTTTGAAGGGAGTGTGGGTGCACCGCTTCTGCGCACGCGCTGACGTGAGTGCGCCTGGGTCTCTGGTGGTCTCTTGCTAGCTCACAGTGCTGCAGTTTTTAGGCGTGTCTCCCACTTCCATCCGCAGCATCAAGGCTAGGACCTCGTGGGCACCGCAAAGGAAGATAATGCTCTAAGCGATGGCGGTTCTCGGAAAGCACCCTCATTCCTTACAATAGATGAACCAACGCTAGCAAGGACAGCACTGGATGGCTTTTAAATCCTTAGTTGTGGAATACTACATCCCACCCTTTTGTGAACTCTTTGTTTCCCCGACAGGCCCGCCACCCCCGCCCCCGAGGGCTCCACCCTCACTTTGCCAGCCGCCGCACAGTTCACACCGCGAGGCCTGCCACACCCACTCCATCACTCAGGAGGAACAAAAGCCAATCACAGGGTAGAAGGAGTCTTTGGTGTCCAGCTGAGCGCTATGTGTTCTTGGAGTGGGTCAGGCAGAGGTGGGCTCAGAGTTCCTTCTACCCCTTGATGCTGCTCCTGCAGCGAAAGAGCAAGCATAGTCAACAAAGACAAAGGCAAGGACAGTTGATGCTGAGATACCCCGAAGTGTCCAAAGTCAGGATCTTTTGGACCTCTGTTTTTTACCCCCAATAATACTCGGCTTGGTGGCATCCTCTGTCTTTTCCTAAAGTTCTAAAACGGACGTGTGCACCTGGACAGTCGTTGACCTCCAAGGATGAGGAAGGGGGCATTGTCTTGGCGAAGCCTGCCCAGAGTTAGAAGAGGAATTGCTCCGGTAACACAAGTTAAACCTCCCATTTAAGGAAAGACTTAAATTGGTCCGTACTCGGAACACAGGACTGCACCTGCTGCAGCAGCCCTCCTCAAGCCCCAGCCTCGCCCACTACTGCAGTCTTTAATTCCCAGCTCTCCACACTCAGCCTGCCCTTCTCAAGTCCTAGACAATGCTCGAGTCCCTGCTTCTCCCAGGAACCCCCACCCCTAGCAAGGTCTTCTCGTCAGCGCTGATTGGCCACAAGCCCATAGTCCAGCCCCCTGGGCCGTCCCAGGGGCTCAGAGCATTACGTCAACCCGGCCTGGAGAGAGCCTGCAAGAACGGGACTGGGGGCTTTGGCTGGGGGGGCGCGGTCTGTTTGGTCCGCTCCACCCTTCCTACATAAAAGACTGAGCCCACCCGGCCGTCGCCCTCAGCCCGTCGGTTCCGGAATAAGGTCCAGGTGGCCCAGCAGTGGGTGTGGAAGGGGAGGATAGTCAGACCCACTGACACAGACCCAAGCCAGCAAGAAGCTAAGGAGGCACCATGCGAGAGATCGTGCACATCCAGGCGGGCCAGTGCGGCAACCAGATCGGTGCCAAGGTGGGCTCGCTGCTTACGGGGTGGGGAAAGGACTCTAGAGGAGCGCCCCTTGGGATACTTGGGCACCGGAACGCAGCGCGGTCCTAGGTAGACACCAAGTCTCGCCAAGGGCGGACCTGACTTGCTGCTTTGTGCAATGGGATGGGCGTGGTCTTAGAGGAGACTTTAAAGCTCAGGGATCTCATTCATTTTTCCTGGAAATGTTGGGAATTTGGGATGGCCCCCTTCCTTTCCTCCCTGATAGCCACGCGTGCCTGAAAGAAGGCGCGGGTGTGTCCGAGAGGCTGTGAGCTCCCGGTCTTTGGGAGGGGCCGGGACACAAGGAGAATTGATTTTACTCGCTTGAACACCCGGCGAGCTGAGGGGGAGGGGAAGGGAGGGGAATCATTGCCTGGCAGTGGCTGAACGTGCTTAGAATTTAAAACATCCTCCTACAGCTCCATTGCCTCACTCTCTCCACCTGCCCCCTTCTTTTCCGCGCCTAGAGTCCCAGCACGTTTGTCTCCAGCAGCCACTGGCGGCAGTGACACAAACGCAGGCTTGGGCTGGTGGTTTTTTTTTTTTAACCCCCCCCCCCATCCCTACCTCCTGCTGAGAGCAGCTGTTCGCCTGGGAAACCGCCCAGTTTCAACTTTCTGATCCTGTACAATACAAGCCCCAAGGCTGTGCCCGGGTCACGCCACTCATTAAAGCTTCTGCATTGTCGGGTTGTTAAAACTGGGTGGTGGCTTCTCGTTGCGATTGGGGGGTGGGGTCGTGCGTAGCTAAATGCGGCTTTTTTATGTCTCAGTTTTGGGAGGTCATCAGTGATGAGCATGGTATCGACCCCACTGGAAGTTACCATGGAGACAGTGATTTGCAACTGGAAAGAATCAATGTATACTACAATGAAGCTACTGGTAATTTCTTTGAACACCCCATCTTCAGTTTGGGCACCCCTATGCACTCACTGCTCTTATATAGCCCATGGGGCAGGTGGCCTAGCTACTTTAGGATGACCATTCTTTGGGTGGGGTCGCCTCTTCCTTGCTAACCAATCCCTTTGAAAGCCTGATCATAGACCTTTCTTTGTTTGGGAGTAGCACCAATCATGGAGGAGGTGGTACCAAGCCCTGCTCTACAGAGCTCACTGCCAGAAGGGCTAAGGCAGCTCTTGTTCCCCTGCAGGTAATAAATATGTGCCTCGGGCCATCCTGGTGGACCTGGAACCCGGCACAATGGATTCAGTCAGGTCTGGACCATTTGGGCAGATCTTCAGGCCAGACAACTTCGTGTTTGGTGAGTATGTGGCATAGCTGAAGACAGAAGGACACAAGGTGCCAATTTCCCACTAGCACAAGGGGTGGGGAAGAGTGACAGATTGAGAGCATGGATAAGATAAAGGTGTGTGGAGGCTAAGTCTTAATTCAGGCTTCCAGGTGAATTTGTCTCAGCGTTTTCAAAGCCAGGCGTAGCTGTTTACTGATTTATAATTGTATTCATGGCCAGATAGTTTATTGTTTAATATGTGTTGTCCATTTGGCCATATCTGAGAGGTGATTTATATTTTATTTTATTTGGTTTTGGTTTTTTGAGATCGGGTTTCTCTGTGTAGCCTTGGCTGGCTTGAACTCGCTTTGTAGACCAGGCTGGCCTCAAACTCACAATGATCTGCCTGTCTCTGCCTCCCTGACTGCTGGGATTAAAGGCCTGCGCCACCACCAGGATGATTGTTTATTTTTTTTAAATAAGGAATTTACTCAAGCATGGCTGACATTTAATCCTCCTTTGCTCTGGCAGGCCAGAGTGGTGCAGGAAATAACTGGGCAAAAGGCCACTACACAGAAGGTGCTGAGCTGGTGGACTCCGTCCTGGATGTGGTGAGGAAGGAGTCCGAAAGCTGTGACTGTCTCCAGGGCTTCCAGCTGACCCACTCACTGGGGGGAGGCACTGGCTCAGGCATGGGGACCCTGCTCATCAGCAAGATCAGAGAGGAGTACCCAGACCGCATCATGAACACCTTCAGCGTCATGCCCTCGCCCAAGGTCTCTGACACCGTGGTAGAGCCCTATAATGCCACCCTCTCCGTGCACCAGCTGGTGGAGAACACAGATGAAACCTACTGCATCGACAACGAGGCCCTGTATGACATCTGCTTCCGCACCCTGAAGCTGACCACGCCCACCTATGGAGATCTCAACCATCTGGTGTCAGCCACCATGAGTGGGGTGACCACCTGCCTGCGCTTCCCAGGCCAGCTGAACGCAGACCTGCGCAAGCTGGCTGTGAACATGGTGCCCTTCCCACGCCTGCACTTCTTCATGCCAGGCTTCGCACCTCTGACCAGCAGGGGCAGCCAGCAGTACCGAGCCCTGACGGTGCCCGAGCTCACCCAGCAGATGTTCGACTCCAAGAACATGATGGCCGCCTGCGACCCCCGCCATGGCCGCTACCTGACCGTGGCTGCCATCTTCCGGGGCCGCATGTCCATGAAGGAGGTGGATGAGCAGATGCTCAACGTGCAGAACAAGAACAGCAGCTACTTCGTGGAGTGGATCCCCAACAACGTGAAGACGGCCGTGTGTGACATTCCTCCTCGAGGCCTCAAGATGTCAGCCACCTTCATTGGCAACAGCACTGCCATCCAGGAGCTGTTCAAGCGCATCTCGGAGCAGTTCACCGCCATGTTCCGGCGCAAGGCTTTCCTGCACTGGTACACGGGAGAGGGCATGGACGAGATGGAGTTCACCGAGGCGGAGAGCAACATGAATGATCTGGTGTCTGAGTACCAGCAGTACCAGGATGCCACGGCTGATGAGCAGGGCGAGTTCGAGGAGGAGGAGGGCGAGGATGAGGCTTGAGTTCCCCAGGCCAAGCAGCTTAGGGAAAGCCGAGATGATGAAAGCAGGGGGTGGGGGGCATATCTGTGAAAATACCTTGGCAGTTGAAGGAAGGAAGACGGTCTTAGGTTTGTGCTGGGTCTCTGGTGCTCTTCACTGTTGCCTGTCACTTTTTTTTTTCTCTCTCTTTTTGTAAAATTGATAACATCAATGTAAAACTTGAGATCTTTCTGAACTCCTGTTGTAATGGCTAAAAACGCATAAACCTTTGTGTCCTAACGGTGTCCTCTTTTCTTTCTCTTTCTCTTTATTAAGCTCTTTATTATCAACTTAAATCCACCTTTCTGAACACATAATATTTTCTTCCTTTAGAAAAGAATGAAAGAAAGCGCAGAGGCATTCCCTCTTTGGGTATGGTATTAATATATGTTGAACCAAAAATGACCTTTACTCAACCCAACAGGAGACAGCAAGCTGAATTTTAAAATGTCCTTTTTGGTACATGACTTGATTATTGCAAGTGTGTTTTTATGTAGCCCTTACTAGGCCTTTATTTCCTTAATAAAGTTTTATTTGAATAGTTACTTAGAGGCACACTGCATAGCATTTGAGGAAAGTGGAAAATTCATTTCCTATGCTCTTTGATCCAGACTTCCTCCTTGCAGGGTAGCAATGTCGATAATGTTGATTATTGACAGTAATCACCAAGTTATATCATTTTTATGATGCTGGGAATCAAATCCAGGGCCTTCTTGCACACACTCAGCAAGCATTATATCACTAAGCTACTCCTCTAGTCCAACAGCTCTGTTCAAGAGACCAGGCATCATCATCATCATTACTATTATTATTGCTACTACTACTACTATTATTATCATTATTATTATTTTTTTTTTGAGACAAGGTTTCTCTATGTTATGTTATCTTGGCTGGCTATCCTTGATTTGCTTTGTAGGCCAGGCTGACCTCAAACTTACAGCTATCTGCCTGCCTCTATCTTCCGGGTGCTGGGATTAAAGGCATGCACCACCACGCCCAGCTTGAGACCAGGCAAATGCCTCCTCTCATATAGGTATGATATGTCATATTTGGTCAGCTCCTTACCAGTGCACCTTCTGGTCATTTAGACTTTCACATAATGCTACAATGAATAATTTTGTGCATGCATCATTGTGCACACAAGAAAAGCTATTTATTTCTATAAGTAGAATTTCCAGCCTTTTTAAGTTAATTAAGAGCACTTAGGAACGTATCTCCTAGCCACAGTGCCCATGGTTTTACAAACTTCTTGCTAACCTTTCTTTTAGTTTGTTTGGAAATATAAATTCTGAGTATTTGGAGTGTTTTCCGGACAAGCCATAGGAATGTTCCTAGTTTATTACATTCTTACATGAAGACCTGGGATTTGAGGTTTGCACTCAAACCTGATCTAGACTTGAATTCAGCAATTAAAGGGGCAATAGGAGTTCAGTCACCTACAGATTCTCAGTTACGATACTTCAATGGCAGTAACTGTACTTTATCAAAATGGCCTGGTATTCCACTTTAATCTGGGCCAGCCATTTTCTCTCTTGAGGATGAGAAGTAGAATATAAGTATTCTACTTGTTTATATGTTCCTACAGTGAAGAAAATAATTCAAGAAAACAATGTTTAGGATTTTTCTACTCTTTTAGATGAATTCAAAATTAGAAAAAAATATTACTTTGTATATGACCTTAAATTTTTAAAAAATTCTTTATAAGTCTATTACTTTAAAAGGAGGGCATAAAGAATGTCTTTATTTTAAGGGGGTTAAAATATACTTGGAAGCAGTTCCAAAGGGAAGTGTGTGCAGTGTCATTCTAAATAGTGTTAAAAAAAAAATTTCATGCTACCACTAGGCTCCATAAATGGAAAAGAGCAGCAGTTCACTGTGTAAGTATAGATCACAGAAACCTGATGGAGTGCGAGCAGGGTTAAGTGGGTCAGGATCTTTAGCTCCAACTTTCTATATTTAATGGCAAACTGGCAGGTGTCAGTCCTGGCTGAGCCAGTGTAAAGCTTTCAACAACCTCACTGAAGCGTGACATTGGTTTTAAATGCCCTGAACACTTGCAGCAGCTGCCAAGGGCCCCTAGACCTGTCCTTGGCTGTGCATTTCCTACAACCTGTCAGACCCATGGCAGTAACTTTGGAAAAGGGGGGGGGGGTGCTGTGTGTGGCTGTCAAGTACCTCGTGGTATACTGGAAGTGCATGTCTCTTTCATACCTTGAAAGAAAAGGATAGGCAGGTGCAAGCCAGCTAGCCCTTCGGCACAGTCATCGCTGCACATGGCTAGAGCTTATTTTGGCATGATGGGAAGGGTAGACACCAAACTGACCATTTAAGCAGATGCTCTGGATCCCATGTCAACTTTAAATACATTATCAGGAAATTAATTAAAAGATGAGAAAAATGTTTAGATACTTGGATTTGGGTTCACTTGGAAGCAGATTCATTTCTGCCTTTGCTTTTACCCTCCCTCTCCCTCTTAGGTGTTCTGAGCATCGCATACCCACACAAAAAAAATGTTTATTATGGCACAGCCTATTTCACATCATTTCTTTCTTTCTTTTTAATTCTAAGTTAAGGTTTAACTGACACAGCATAAAAATGGACCACTTAAAAGAGTACAGGTGTTGGAGAAGACTGCTTTCTGAGTATAACAGCCATTTCCGTCTCCGAGCAGCTGTGACTAACAAAGATACTATCACGATGTTCCTGCTAAAGTTCTCATAAAAGAAAGGGGAGGATCTGTCCACCCTCACCCAGATCCCAGCCAGGCTTTCCTATGTCCTCCTGACTGTATGGATTACTGCACTCACTGGTTCTCCAAGCTAGACTTGGCCAGAATCCTTCTTTAGTCTGTTGGTGTTGATCCACCTGGGGTGAGTAAGGGTTTGCTCACGTCTTCCCAGGGAGTGTAACACAACAGAAAGCTTTCAGAGAGATGAGAGCATGGAGGTTCCTGGAGGTTGTATGTCCAGCAGGGACATGAACACCTTGTACCTTTTCCCACATGCCCTGCGCTATGCTTCCCTTGATCTGGCGTCATAGTTCATGATTTTCATAATGAACCAGTGAACTTAAGCGCTTCCCTGAGCTCTGGAAGCTACGTTAGGAAATCAGTCAGGTGTGAGGAGAGAATCATGGAGGCTACAGTTTGCAGCTGTTGGTCAGAGGTGTAGGGTACAGCTAATTGACTGCTGCTGGTATCAGCGCCTGTAGCGCAGGCTTGTGGGTCAGAGCACCAAAATTGTGTGACACGCTGCAGCGTATCTGGGTTGAACTGATGACCAGGTGGTATCCAAAACCAAACCAAACCAAAACAAAACAAAACAAAACAAAAAACCCACTGATTTTTCCAATGATATAAACTAGGAAAGGAGATAAGCTTATGAAATGTTTTCCTGCTGAGGACAAGCCTTATTTTCTGAAGCAACTGATAAAATTCAAAACTTCTTGGCCCACATTTCTGGTGAGATCAGGAGTGTTCGGATGGAGAGCACTCGAGTTTGTATGCCTGTAGACGTTGTCCATTTCTGTACCCAAACATTTCTTCCTCTTATCTTGAGGCCTCCCTAATTTTAAACCAATAGCTACAGCATATCCATGAGGCCATAGTGTAATGATCAATCGTGAAACACTCATGTCAAGGTTATGCTGGTCGCTAAAATGGTGGATTCTTTTTTTTTTTTCTCTCCACCACAAATGTGGTTGCTGTTACTTGTATATCTGGTCACCAAGGAGACAGAATCGATTGGATGATAAGAGAACGTGCAGGGTGCACACACACACACACACACACACACACACACTAGCCTGTGTGGCCACTTGGAGGGTGTTCCCAGCAACTTGGTTGGGGACAGGAACTGACATAAGGCAAAGGGCTGGGCGAGGAGTGGAAAGCACTGTGTGGGATGTCCCTGGCCAGAGGCCGTGGCTGATGTCTGCAGGCCTGGTGAGACATGTGAGCTTTGGAAGTGAAGACAGGAAGACAAATTCGGCACTCAGCAGCTACGTTACTCACAGACCGAGCTCTGAGGGACAAACTCTCCTGGAAGGTGCTAGAATCTAGCAAGCTGCCTTTCGACTCCACAGCTTCTTTCAGTTCTCCGACTGAATAGGTGTGTGGCACAGCTTGAATGTGGTTCCTTTCCAACAGTAATCACCTGGAGACTTCATTCTCTGGTGTAATGATGGTGAAGTGTGTGACTTTAAAGGATGATAACTAGGTCATAGGGCACCATCCTGAGACAGGATTAATGTGGTTCTCAAAGGACACATTAGCTCCTTGAAATTGGGTGACTGTGAGACCGAACCTGGTCCTTTCTCTTCCTTAGTGATTTTTTTTTCTTTTTTGCATTAAATCTATTTATTCACTTTACATCCCTATTGCAGCCCTCTTCCTCCTCCCACGCTCACCTTTCTACCCATTGTTCTTTTTTCTCTCACATATGTGTTCCTTACACATATGTTATGGTGTAGCCATGACCCTTACCAGAGTCCAGAAAATGTTAGTGTTACAAACTTAGAAGTGTGAGTAAATCTTACCTTTATCCTTTATCAATCAATAAGATTCAGAAATTGCATTATAACAACACAGAACAGCACAACTGGTTCTAGCATCTCAGTTGATAGACGCCACACTTGTTGACCACCTACTATGTGTGCTGTGCTCACTACCACTTAGTCTGTACTGTAGAGCGGAGGGGGACCTAGTTGCCATTGATGAATTCAGGAAGCCTTTAACATATCACTTCAGCCTTGTAAATCCCTGTATGAAACATTTTCTAATATGTGTACAGAGGCTCAAAGGACAGTAATGTACACAGAAACATTGGTGACTGCATTGCATTGCCATTCTTTAATGTCACTTCATTTTTTTCCCCCAAGAATAGTATATAGGTTGGGTACTATTGATTGTGTTTCAAATTAATTTCAAGCTTGCTGTGAAAAGAAGTAAGGGAAAGTATTGACTCACATTATTGGAAAGCCTAGAAGCAGATCTTTCACGGCATTGTCTAGAGTCTAGATGTACGTAGCCCATGATAGCTGTGTGTGCAGAGCAATACAGAAGCACACACACACATGAGACAGTGTAAGTGTCTATAATTTGATTGTGCAGTACTTTTTTGGTGTTTTTTTGTTTGCTTGTTTGTTTGTTTATTTGTCTTTGTTTTTGTCTTTTCAAGACATGGTTTCTCTGTGTAGCCCTGACTGTCCTGTACTAGCTTTGTAGACCAGGCTGGCCTCGAACTCATAGAGATCCACCTACCTCTGCCTCCCAAGTGCTGGGATTAAAGGCGTGCTCCCCCACTGCCCGGCTATTGCACAGTTCTTAGGGGTGAACTTTGTAGATGACAAGTCATGTTACAGTGTCAAAAGGTGAATGTGTCTGAGCTGGACTCTCATGTCCCTGAAGCCTGTTCTCTCCTGGTCACCTCTGGGCTCTGCACTCCTTGTTTTGCCTTCACTCTTTGCAAAGATCTCCCTAGTGGTGAAAACTTGAGGCTCATATCACCCCATTGCTACAAAAAAGAAGCCAGACAGGCTGTGGAGCTAAGTCAGCCACTCATCTCTAAATCAGTCCCTGGGGATGGAGGTGGGGTGGGGGTGGGGGGGTGGGGTGGGGGGAAGGACAATGATTGACCGGTCTGGATCGGATGTTCTCTTCTTAGGCAGATGAAGAAGGGTCCAAGGATTGGTAATCTTGCAGTTCAGGGAACTGACTTAAGCAGTTTGTCCTAGAATCATTCAGTTGCAGATAAAGGGCACAAGCTGACTCTGAAGTGCTTGAGGTTTGTCGGATAAGACCAAAGAGGGATCACAGCTACAAAGGGTTGCCAAGAGCAGATGCTCGGCCTGGGGCCTGATCCAGAGATAAGCAAATCTCCCAAGTTTCCAGCTTGTCAACAGGCTATGTCAGAAGCCAGCTCTGACACAACAGGTAAATTGAGACAGGCCATGGAGTTGGCTATTGATTCCTCATCAGACTTTTCTCTAAGGAAACAAAACTGGATTCTCTGGGGCCAGGGAAAGACTTTGTGGGGCCAGCAAAAAGGGGTGGGGTGGAATCACACACACACACACACACACACACACACACACACACACACACACACACACAATAAAGCAAGCCTTAACAACTTTATTTTTTCTTCCACAGTTTATATATCCAGCAAAATCCTTCACGCAGTACAAAAATTACAATGTGGTTACATTTCTATTTTTCCTTCTTTCTATTCTTTCTTTCTTCTTTCTTCCTTTCTTCTTTGTTTTTTGTTTGTTTGTTTGGTTGGTTTTTTGTTTTGTTTTGTTTTGTTTTTGTATTTTGAGACAGGGTTTCTCTGTGTAATAGCCCAGGCTGTCCTGGACTCATTTTGTAGACCAGGCTGGCCTCGAACTCACAGAGATCTGCCTGTCTCTGCCACCCTAGTGCTGGGGTTAAAAGTATAAGATCTGCCTGCCTCTGTCCGCCATGCCCCCCCCCCCAGACACCAGTGCTGGGATTAAAGGTGTACATCATCATGCCTGTCTCATTCTATTTTAAGTGAATTATTACAATAAGTATATGTTTTTTTAAAGTTCCCCAATGCCCTCACATGATTAAATATTTTACATATTATATTATAGGTGAAAAACAAATCATTTCCAAGACTCCACATACATTTGTAACTAATCAACTTGTTATTAGTTAACAAAAGTATAAGCAAGCAAGACTTTTTTTTTTTTTTGAGACAGGTTCTCTCTGTGTAGCCTTGGCTGTCCTGGACTAACTTTGTAGACCAGGCTGCCCTCAAACTCAGGAGATCTGCCTGACTCTGCCTCCCGAGAACTGGGATTAAAGGTATGGTATGTGCCACCACGCCAACTTGCAAGGCAAATTTTTTCAGTCAGCTTCTCTTACTGGCAGGCTACAATTTGCAGTTATAAAGAATCACTTATTTCATTATTTATCTTAATACATAACCTTATATAATCTTAAGAGAATCACAACTCTTAACTTTTATATAACAAAAAAATCAGTCATTTCTACCTTAAATCTTTAGGATGCACATCTATTCATTAACAATTTTTTAATTAAATCATATCAGGAGAATGAGGGCAAAAAATGGGCATAAGAAATTAATCATTGCCTTGATCACCAGCCCAACTTTAGCTAGAGAGGCATGTCAGCTAGTAGTGGTCAGGATGCCATTGATCATGTTCCCTTGACCTCAGAAAATCCCAGCTCAACTACTAAGAGTGTGCCTTTCAGCCAGGCCTGGTGATACACAGCTTTAATCCCATCACTCGGGAGGCAGAGGCAAGCAGATCTCCTGAGTTTGAGGGCAACCTGGTCTACAAAGTGAGTCCAGGACAGGCAAGGCTGCACAGAGAAACTCTATCTCGGGTAGGGGTGGGGATGGGGGAGTGCCTTTCCGAACTAACCCTAACCCTAACCCTAGCCCCTAACCCTAACCCTAAGCCACTAGAGAAAACATCTTAGCTTAACTTTACTAGAAATCTGCATCTCTAGGTCCTTTCTGAAGACGGTGGTTGAATCATTAATCTGCTCCAACAGGAATACTTAGGAAAGATCAATCACTAATATTGTAAGTGCCAGTGACACTGCCCAGTGAGGGACTGGGAACCCCCTTAGAGTTTTCATACAACTCACAGGTTATGAGGGAATGTGATGACTGTGAGGGCAACAACCAGAGCAAAACTTTACATCAGCCTTAAGTCCTCAGGACACACAGTCCTTGGGGCTTGGCCTCTCCAAGGCACACCCATCATGGTGGCTACATTCCATGAGTTCTAAAGCTGTTTTGCTGTTCCCCTTGCATGGCCCCCAACAGGTTTAAGTCTATGTTCAAGGGGCTCGACCCTTCCTTACCTTGCTCTCTCTTCTCACTCTCTGTATGAGTCTTACACTAGATAATACCCAACAGTCTTCGTGTTATGAATTTAATCTCCAAAAGAGAATACTGCCCTTTCTCATTATCCTGCTTTGGATCGGAATGTCCCTCAAAATCCCCAGAGCATGGAGCTATTGCGAGGTGGTGAGAACTTCAAAGTAAAGCCTCATGGGAGGCCTTCTGGTCAATGGAGAGGTGCCCTCTGCAGGCTGCAGAGATGACTCAGCTGTTAGAACATAGATACTCTTCCAGAAGACCCAGGTTCCATTCCTACCACCCATGTTGTCGTTCACAAGCATCTGTAAGTCCGGTTAACAGGGAATCAAATCAACGGCCTCTCTTGGCCTCCTGGGGGCACTAAGAATGCATGCACTGCATAGATAAACATGTGTGCAAAACACCTGCACACATAAGATACTTTTTAAAGGAGGGTAGAATTCTGGGACTTTGTTCTTTCTCTTTACTTCCTAGCCACAGGGAGATTAGTATCACACTGCAGTATCCACTTGCTATGATAAGCTGCCTTACCACAGTAGCAAAATTAAAGGGGCCAAGCAACCATAGCCCAAAGCCTCCAAAACTATGAATCCAAGTGAACCTCTCTCCTTCTCTCTTTTTGAGACAAGATCTTACTATGAGGTAGTGCAAGCTAGCCCCAAACTCTGCTCCGCCTATCCTCACCTCCTGATATCCCAGGGATGTTCCAGCACACACCTTCCTTCATTCTAAGCATATTATCCCAGGCATCTGTCCCACTCATGGAAGCTGATTGACACATCCATTTCTCATTTCACCTTGATATATTTCATCCTCTCTTCCCAGAATACACTGCATGTCTTCTTCCCTGGGAGGGAGGGGGGGCGGGAGAGAGAGAGAGAGAGACAGACAGAGAGAGAGAGAGAGAGAGAGAGAGAGAGAGAGAGAGAGAGAGAGAGAGAGAGAGAATGAATACATGTTCAAGGATGTGCTCATATGTGCTTGCCAGTATGTTTGGACACATGTGCATGGAGGCCAGAGGTCAGTGTCAGGGGTCTTCTTAATCACGTCCCTCCTTGGTGTTTGAAATAGGATCTATCAGATTCTACAGTGCTGGCTAGCCAGCTCCAGTCTTCACCTCCCCAGCATGAGCCACCACACCCACCTTTTTAACATGTTGGTGCTGGGGATTTCAACTCAATACTCTCATGCTTTCATGGCAAGCACATTTACTGACTCAATCCAGGCCTCAGGCCCCTGCTTAGTTATTGAATGGTATCCAGGTTCCATCTTCCTAAGAAAACTTCCTCTGTTCTATGTGTACATTCTTCCCACATTTGGTACCATAGGAGCTGCACCAAAAATCAGATTATTTCAGGCCAGTCCTGACATCTTTGCTTCAATTTTAGATACTGCTTATTTGTTATCTACTGCTCTTTCTAGTTCCACTTTTATTTCCACTACTGGCTTATGTATGTCTGTTTTCAGTCTTTATAATATATACTTTGCCCAGATACTGCCCCCACACCTGGCCCCAAATGCTGTGAACCCCCCCCCACCACCACAGCTGAGCACTTTCTCTTGCTCCAGCTGTCCATCCTAGGGCCATATCTTACTCCCAAGTCTTTTGTAAACATAGCCATTACTTTTGCTTTAAACAGCTTTATTTAAAGAGATTCAAAATGAAGCATCCACATAGTTGCCATTTCAGATCTCTGCATTTCTTTAGGTGCATCTAGTTTCTTCGATGCGTACAAAACTTTTCATTAGAAGAATCATCATCATCATCATCATCATCATCATTATCATTATTTCCCCCCTTTATTTATTTAATCACCTTACAGCCTGATCCCAGCCCCCTCCTCCTCCAAGTCCCATCCTCATGGCCCCTTCTCCCGTTTTCCCCTCTCTATCTTGTCAGAGAAGAGGAGGCCCTCCAAGGGGTACCAACCCGCTCTGGCATCTCAAGTCACAGAAGGATTAAACTGACAAGGCATCCCAGTTAGGGGAAAGGGATCCAGAGGGCAGGCAACAGAGTCAGAAACAGCCCCTACTCCCATTGTTAGGAGACCCATATGTTGACCAGGCTGCACATCTCTTACATATGTATAGGGGGGTTGAGGCACAGGCCGTACATGCTCTTTGGTTGGTGGTTCAGTCTCTGCGAGGCGCTATGGGCGCAGATTAGTTTACTCTGTAGGTCTTCTTGTGGTGCCCCTGACCCCTCCGTGGCTCTCTAACCCATCTTCTTCCACAAGACTCCCCCAGCTCTGCCTAGTGTTTGGCTGTGGGTTTCTGCATCTGTTTCCATCAGCTGCTGGATGCAGTTAGGCTCCTGTGTGCAAGCATAGCAGAGTATCATTAACAATGACAGAAGTTAGCTCTCTCCAATGGAGTGAGTGCTAAGTTGGGCGAGTCATTGGCTTGCAATTCCCTCAATCTTTGTTCCAACTTTATCTCTACAATTTCTTGGAGGCAAGACAAGTTTTGGATCTAAGGTTTTATGGGGTGGATTGGTGTCCCCTTCCTTCCACTGGAAGTCCCACCTGGCTTCAGGAGATGGTGACTTTAGGGTCTTTAACCCCTGCTGTTAGGAGTCTCAGCTACAGTCACCACCATAGACTCCCAGGGGCCTCCCCTGTCCTAGAAATGCCTTCCCACCAATTTCCATTCTCTTTCCCAGTCCTTCCTCCTACCCCCACCTACTTTCCCCACACCTGATCCCGCCCCATTACCCTCTCCACCCCCTCTCCTACCCAGTTTCCTCCCTCCATCTACCTCAGATGTCTATTTTATTTCCTCTTCTGAGTGAGATTCAGGCATCCTCCCTTGGTTCCATCCATTTGCCTGCAAATTTCATGATGTCTTTGTTTTTAATAGCTGAATAGTATTCCATTGTGTAAATGTACCACATTTTCCTTAAGGTGGCACTGAATCTGTTAGCTTTTGTTTGGCTTTAATTTTTTTTATTTTACTTTTGTTTTCACAGGATATATAATTTTAGGTTGATAACTTGGCTTCCTAAAAGAATCCAATAAAGCAGTCCAAAATGTATATAGTTGGTTGATGTTAGAGAAAAAGCCATTTATTGGACTAAAATGGGGAAATTTAGTGAGGATTATTTTGATTTCTTAAAAAAAAACAAGTTATTTTATGTAAACATGGTTTTGTTTTAATCCCAGGAGTGGGATGTGAGGCTGTTTCAGACTGTCCACAGCTGTTAACTATGATTGTTTCACGTTCTATGAGGGGCATGATTTCTACCAGCCACAGATTGCAGGTAGTTTACTTTGGAATTCTGGGGACTCTTGAGAGGGTATAAATTTGAGGGCCCCAGGGATGGAGAGGTGGCTCAGCAGTTAAGAGGACTGGCTGCTCTTCCAGAGGTCCTGAGTTCAATTCTCAGCAACCACATGGTGTCTTACAACTCTCTGTAATGACATCTGATTCCTTCTTCTGACATGCATGAAAAACAGAGCACTTGTACACATAAAATAAATAAGTAAATCTTTTTTAAAATGTGAAAGCCCTGAGAGGGCCTGTGGAGGATGCTGCTGCCCCTGCTGCTGCTGGTTGCTGTTGTTGTGATTTGCCAAGTGGTCATGACTAAAGAGACAAGAAGGAATTGGATATCCTGCCAACAGAGATTGGACTTGCCCCAAGGAGCTCAATGCCCCTCACTCATCAGGTAGTAATATAAAGAGATCTTCACACCCCTTTCTACTCTCTTTTCCCTCTTATCTAGTGTTGAGGGGTTGGAAGGAATAAAGGTTGGGAGGGTGGTAGATATAAGGACCCAATAAAATAACTAAAAGTATGTCTATAGCTTCCCTAAAAGATACCATTCTGTCATCTCTTGGTTTGTATTAAGATGTGAAGTTACCAGCAATTAATAATTTTATCTTCTTGTATAAAATGTTTTACTTCTCTGCTTTCATTGCTATTTTCCAAGTAGGTTTTAAGATTTATTTTATATGTGTATGAGTGTTTTGCCCTTATGTATGTCTGTGCACCAGGTGCCTGCCTGGTTCACAGATAATGTCCACCAAGGTCAAAAGAAGGCATTGGATTCCCAAGGACTTAGAGTTATAGACAGTTGTGAATAGCCATGCAGGTGCTGAGAATTGAACCCAGATCCTCTGTTAGAGCATCAAGTGCTCTTAACCACTGAACAATCTGTCCAGCCCTTCTGGCAGTTTAATATGCTATATCTTGGTGTGTTCTACCATGCCCAGCCTCCAGAGCTCCCTTGACAAAGTTCCTTCTAGCAAGCACTGTCTCTGTGATCTGGCTGACTTGGGCTCTGAATGCTGACCTCTGACTCCAGCTGTATTTGAGCTGCTCAGCAGCATGGAGACAGCTTCCAGATAGTGTGTGCTGGGGAAGTCACACAGAAACCTCATTTGTTTCCTTTTTTTCAGGGATGGCTGTCACTGTTGTCTCATACCCCAAGTCCCATTTTGCCCAGTTTGTTAGATTCTTCAGTAGGAGGAGACTATTTATTTATTTATCCTGGGATCCAGCCCAGGGCCTGGAGCACATTCCAGATGATGTTTCATCACTGTGCTTTCTACACTCCCATTGAACTCCACTCCTAGCCTGTCAGACAGTCTGTCTGTCTTTCCATAGACTAATTCTCTCATTGCTGTATTTGTCCTGTTTATCTGTTCTTACGTACCTTTTAGTTTAAACTTCACTTATGATTGTTTCATTTAATTTTTATCACTCTTATAAATCTTTCTTTCCTGACAGAACTCATTTCAGATTTTTCATAAATTTAATATTTTCTTTCATATTTGTTATCTCTTTAAAATATGCTTATGCAGTTGATAAATCTGTATAGACATTCTACCCCTAGCATCTCTTGCTTTTCTTAATACTTTTATGGTAGCAACATGGTCATATTCCCAGCACTCAGAGGTAGAGGCAGCAAGATCATGAGTTCAGCCACCCAGCCATCCATGCCACAGTCTCAAAAACAAGACAAAATACAGTTGTATGGAATTTTATCATAATCTTTATTTTATTTATTGGAACCAGGGATAGACCCCCTGGACCTCTCACAAGTTAAGCAGATACTCTACCACTGAGCTGCACCCCCAGCTCTGTAGCTCATTTTTACATGAAATGAAATTTCCTACTATCTGGGAAGAAAAAGAAGCCCCCCCCAGCCACCCACCCTCCACCCCAAACCCCAGTTTAAAAACAGCATGGCCTATAACTCCCCCTTCTGTTGTTTCTTTTATTTACTTATTTATTTTGTTTTTTTTGGTTATTTTGAGACAGGGTTTCTGTGTTAGCCATGGCTGTCCTAGACTTGCTTTGTAGACCAGGCTGACCTCGAACTCACAGAGATCTGTCTGCTTCTGTCTCCCAGAATGCTGGGATTACAGGCATGTGCCACCATGCCAGGCTACTGTTTTTATAAAAAACAATTTTTAAGCCGGGCGTGGTGGCGCACGCCTTTAGTCCCAGCCCTCGGGAGGCAGAGGCAGGTGGATCACTGTGAGTTCGAGTCCAGCCTGGTCTACAAAGTGAGTCCAGGACAGCCAAGGCTACACAGAGAGACCCTGTCTCGAAAAACCAAAAAAAAAAAAAAAAATTTTTTTTAAACATTTATTTATAAGTGTTTATTTATTTATTTATTTTAGTGTGTTGGGAGGGGGTGGTACATCTGGAGGTTATAGAACAACTGTCAGGAGGCTGTTTGCTCCTTCTGTCATGTGGCTTCCTGGCATCAAACTCAGGCAGGTTTGGCGGCAACTGTTTCTACCCACCAAGTCATCTCACTAGCCTCTTATGTAGTTTTAATTGCCTGCTTGGGAGATGCGTATCCATGTTCCCACCAAGATTCCTATGGAAGTCTCCTCTTTCCTTTGCTCCTGTAGTGGCCATGGAAACTGCTGTTGCTATTTTTTTCCCCCTTCTCATCATAATCCCTGTTGTGAAGGGACGTTTTGATTGCTTATCATGGTAATTTAGATTTTGCTTCTTGCTGGGCATGGTGGCACATGCCTTTAATCCCAGCCTTTCAGATGTAGATCTCTGTGAGTTTCAGGCCAGCCTGGGCTACACAGTGAAAGCCTGTCCCCAAAGTCAATTTAATTAATTATAAAAATAGAACTTGCTTCTTGGTCTGTTGGTAGATGGGGAAGGTGAGGGAAATAAGTTAAGAGGGGATTCAAACTTGTGACCAAAGCCACTATCTCTGCCTCTTCCAGACTGGCTCCCTACTGATGTCCCTTCTCTCCTGCAGTTCCAACTGTCACGCTTCGGTCTCACTAGCCATTTACTTTCAATTTTACTTTGACATAATGATATGAATGTGCATAAATACAACCTAGCCTTCAAGGGGTGTGCAAGCTAGCCAGAGAAGCAGACACAAGTACATAAAGGCACCACAAGGAATGTATGAAGGGAAACCCCAAGAAGACATGGGCTCTCCCCACACCTCACTGCAGCTTTCACAGAGGAAACTGCATCCTTTATTCCCAAGGCTAGGCAGTCTGAGGGGTTGCATATTAGCCAGAGGCAGTTTCTTATAGGGGATGAATTAAATGGAGGCTCATGCAGCCTACAGTCAGGGCAAACAGGGAGCAGGAGCTGTTTCCACTGAGACTGAGCCATGCTGACCTCATTTTTCCTATTTTCTTTTCTTTTTTTTTTTTTCTGGTGTTATGGGTGCACACAAGGCCTCATGCATGAGACCAAACACTGAGTTGTATCTCCTTATCTTTTGTTGGCTTTGCTTCTGCCTAGAAATTTTGGCAGGCCCCTGGGAGGAAGATGGTGGCTGTGGCTTGGTGCAGGCCATGTATCTTCTTCCTTGAGGGTGGCACACGACATCAGATTATAGCTTTCCATTCTTCTGCTGAAAGACGGAGCCTGCAAAGAACTTGTTTGCATTCTTGACCTTTGACATTGACCCCCAACTATTTCCCATCCCACTCTTTGTATGGCACACATAACCACGCCTCTTCGTCTGAATACAGGCCAAGGGGCTGATGTGTGTGCGGCACAGAGAGGCAGGCTGTGTTCTGCCCCAGCTTTCTCCAAGCAGACTTTGTGGGTAGAATTTTGCGACAGAGCACCAGCATATGGTTATCATTTCTGTTTATCAAAAGGCTATTTTGAGTGTCAAATACTGTATTCAACGTACTCAACCATTCAAGGGTTCAGTTGGAAAGTTCAGAAAGACAGAAGACACGATTCCCTTTAGGACTTGCAGGGTTTTCTCAACATATCCCACTATATCTTCCTACTGAGTCCAAGGCTCTGAAGCAACTTTGAGATGAGCCGGCAGAAGACGGAAAGGTGGGAGGTAAAAGCCTTTCCCTAAGCCAAGCCGCAGAGGGAGCCATGCTAAGGGTAAACAGGGGCTGGAAGTAGTGACTGACAGGAAGAGGTGAATGGAGAAAGGTTGCCAGGTTCCCGGGGCCCATGCCCACTCTTCTGAACCTACTGAAGTCCTGGCCCAGATACCACAACTTATGCCCAGGCCCTGGCAATTGCTGGGACCACACTGCTCCTGGCTCCCACTCCTTCCCCAGGTGGGGTGAGCCCCTTTGCAAGCCAGTCCCTAAAGGTAAGACCAGAAACTTTCTCGAAGAAGTTGGGCATGATGAAACTAGCCTCAATGGCATCCCAGCCACAAAGTTCTCCTGCCAACCTACCTTTCCTACAGATCAGCACAATATATGCCCAGTTCCCATGGTTCCTCTACTATGTCTCCTGCCACCCTTTAATGATTTCAGGGGTGGGGGTGGGGGTGGGGGCTAGTTGAGCCTAGGCTATCAGACCACAGTGAGCTTGGGATAGCCCCTGGCTTCTAGCTCCTTCCTTACTTTTACCCCTAGGTATAGTCCTAGGTTAGACGTCTGGTCTTGGGCTTCTCAAAGGCCTCGCTGTTTTCCTACCTCAGTTATTCTCAAGGTGGATACGATGTCACACTCAGCTTTGGATGTTCAACTTTGGCTTTGGAAAATTAAGTCATGTCTCTGTCTTTCTGTCTCTTTCTCTTTCTCTCTGTATATGAATGTGTGTGTGTGTGTGTGCGTGTGCGTGTGCGTGTGCGTGTGCGTGTGTGTGTGTGTGTGTGCAGGTATACTTGCTTATGCAAGCTCATGTGGAGGTCAGAGATTGGCAATCAGAATGTTTTCCTCAATCTCTTTTCCACCCTATTTTTTGAGGCTGGGTCTCTCAGTGAACCTGTTTCAGCTGGACCAGCTGATTAGTGGACTCCCAGGAGCCATTGGTCTCTGCTCCCCCCGACCCCCCCATGCTGGATTACAGACACACCCGACTCAACTTGTGTGGGCTCTGGGGATCTAAACCCAAGTCTTAATGTGTGCACTCTGTCCTAGTTTTATTCCTGTTGCTGTGAGAGATGCCCTGAAAGAAACAACTACATGGTTTATTTTAGCGTGCAGTTCTAGGTTAATGTCCGTCATTGCAGGGGCGTTACCTGGTAAGGGCTGAAGACACTGGAAACATCACATTCAGCATCAAGTAAGAGAGGAATAAATGACTCATGCTTGTTCTGATCTGCTCACTCCCCTTTTACAGTCCAGGCCCCAAATTAGGGAAATGGTGCCAGACACTTTTAGGTTAGGTTATCTCATTCAATTCAATTACAGCAATCAATGCAAACCCCCACAGATTGGTCCAACGGTTCTATTTCATTCTATTGTTGTGACAGATAACATGTTCCTTAGGGGAGGAAAGGCTTTATGGAGACTTCCTGGTGACAGTCCATCACTGAGGGCAGGAACTTGAAGCAGAAGCCGGAGGGGAGCGCTGAGCACTGGCTCACTCCCAAACCCATCCTTAGCCAGCTTCCTTCTACATCCCGGGACCACCTGCCCAGGGAGAATGGCGTCCTGCACAGTCAGAAGGGCCTCTGCATGAATTAACACTCAAGACAGTCTCTCACAGACACACACACAGAACAACCTGTGAGAAAGAGATACTTAACTGAGACCCTTCTCAAGTGATTCCAGGCTGTGCCAAGTCTAGAGTTAGTGCTAGCTCAGTCGCCAATTCAATGTAGACAATTCTTCCCCAGGCCTCCCTTTCTGGGAGATTCAAGGTAACAAAATTCCCCACACAAACAAGCACTTTACCCTTTGAGCAATCTCCACAGCCCTAAGCTGTCCTAACAGATCCTTCCCCTGCCTCTGTGCCGGCCGGCTATCCACAGCTAAGACAAAACCCCTGAGGTGGCTGACTAAAGGAGGAGGTATTATTTTGAGGCTCATGTTTTCCACTTATGGGCATGTCTCTTTGGGAGCGTAGCAACACAGCAAGCACATCATGGCCAGAGAACATGGTAAAGGAAATACGTTCACCTCATGGTGGCTGAGAAGCAGAGAGAAGCGGGGGAAGCCAAGGACCCAGAATCCACTTCAAGGATTCACCCTGTATTAGACAAAGGGTTTTTTTTTTTCCTAGTGCTGAGGACCAAACCCAGGGCCCTGCACTTGCTAGGCAAGCGCTCTACCACTGAGCTAAATCCCCAATCCCTTCCTTTTGGTTTTTTGAGATAGGGTTTCTCTGTGTAGCCTTGGCTGACCTGGACTCACTTTGTAGACCAGGCTGGCCTTGAATCACAGAGATCAGCCTGCCTCTGCCTCCCGAGTGCTGGGATTACAGGTTCATACCACCATGCCTGGCTAGCCAAATGTTCTTTGGACTAGAACATGTAGACTGTGAATGTGACTGTATATATACATATATGCATATGAGTTTCATACTAAGGCTTGGGTGACCTGACAAAGGCTGTCTGTGTGCAAGAGAGGCTGCTCAGAGCCAGAGCATGTAGCTGGATACCGAACAGCTCTAGCTGACCCAAGTGTGGCAAACATGGATCTGGCAGGCCTTGCCCTTTCCCCATTCCCTCTACCTTGCTAAACCAGTTAGATGACATTCCTAAAGCTAGCCCCCAAGATCCCTCATTTGGCTATTTCCTCCTCCTGAGGCTGACTAATAAGGTCCAGCTGTCAAAATATTGACGTCCAGCAATAAAATGTCCCCTTTTGGCTCACCTAACTGACATGCCCAATTAAAATTAAACACCTCATCCTAACACCTAACACAGGGTTTCCCCTTTCCCTTTTTTTTTTTTAATCAACTGTCACTTGCCTACAGGCCATATCTGTCCCCCCTCTCTTGAGAGGCAGTCCTTTGACCCTCTTGGACAAATATCCCTTCTCCTTCCCTCTTGTTCCTTTTCCCCTTCTCCCTCATCCTTTATCTGTTCTCTTTGTCACCTTTTCCCTCTGAAGCAAATAAATCTCCTTTGTGTTAAGAACTTGCTTCTGGTCCTTTCAGATACCACAGCAATTCTATTCTAGGGCCAAAGGCTCCAGATTCCTGGTGAGTCATTGGTATTCATTCCAGCATGGAAGGCCAAGAAAGTCGGAGTCTGATGCCAGTAAAAGATGGTGATGGCGGTGGCGGTGGCGGTGGCGGGAGCCACAGTCCCAGAGTCCTTAGGAAGGAGCAGAGGTAGACGACACTGTTTTTCTCTCAGAGCACGGGTCCAGGCTGCCTACTTCAAGGTGTCACCCACACTGAGGGGGACCATCTCCCCTAAAACAATACTGGAAACCCTCTTAGAGACATGCCCAGAGGCATTGTGTCTAAGTATTCCAGATTCAGTAAAGTTAAACAAGAGCCATCACAACCCCAATGACCTAACTTCCTCCCTTTAAGGTTCCTCCTTCTATAAGCTCTACCTCATCAAGTCAGTGACCAGGTCTTAAACACAATACCATGTGTGGGACATCCCAGATCCAAACTGTAGCACACTATGCTGGAGGTCTCCGTGGCCCCAGCCTGGCATTTCTTGTCTGTCTCTACCTCATGTCCACCTCCCTCAAGCACTAATCAAAAAGGAAACAAAGGTGGAGGTTGGGTAGAGGGTGGGTTGGGTTAGGGGGGGCAGGTCTTTTGCTAAGTGTTTTGTGAAATACGCAGGGCATCACGTGGTTCTACTTTCTTGCTTTGTTGTGTGGCTTTGGGCAACTTACTTACCCTCTCTGGGGTTTTATTTCTTCATTTATAAAATGCAAATGATCACTGTACAAATCCTCATAAGGATGACCACAAATGAGCAGGGCACGATGTTGTTTGTTTGTTTGTTTGTTTGTTTGTTTGTTTTTGAAGACAGGGTTTCTCTGTGTAGCCTTGGCTGTCCGGGATTCACTTTGTAGACCAGGCTGTCCCCGAACTCACAGTGATCCCCTTGCCTCTGCCTCCTGAGTGCTGGGATCAAAGGCGTGGGCCACCGCTCCTGGCTAGTGTATGATATCATTATGGCTTGTCATTGGTGATGATGGGGAAGGCATTGTAGGACTCCCAGCCCCCTAAGCAGAAGGTACACCTCCGCCAGTCCTTCTTCTGGAGCTGTGGCCAGCACACAGGTCAAAGAGCAGGAGCATATCAATGCCACGCTGTAACTGAGTGTGTGGGAGGCATGAGTCACATATTGGGCGCCCTCCAGAGTATGAGGTCGAATCAGATGAAATTGTGGAATTTTGTGGAGAAAACTAGCAGGTGACCCCACTGCCAGTCTTGAGCAAAGGAGATAGAGAGTAACAGGTTTTTCAGCACCCCCACACCCCAAAGTCTTTTCTCTTGTTTTTGTTTCTCATAATGACTCATGACCCAGGGCAGATCTTCTGAGTCTACATGTAGCTCCTCAGACTTGGCAACTGCCTGCTTATCACTTGGATTCTCCACAGAACACAGGTTCTGACCCCATGGTTCTGGGAAATCCTATACTTGTAGTAAGCTTTTTGGGGCAAGGGCTACCCCTGTCCCCTGCCAAGGAGATTCCAGGATATCACGGCAGCCATGACTCTTTGCAGCACCTATGAATCCTTCCTCTTGCTCCATTAGCATGCCAAGACAAAGTTTAAAAAGTAGCTGCAGGGTGGCAGCTCCTGTCAAGTTCCCTGCCCCTCCCATCTCTATAGTTTCAGCTGCTATAAGTTTTATTGCCCACCCACGAAGCCCATGAAGAATTCTTTTCATTTCTTGTTCTTCTTCACTGAGCATCCATTAAGCCATATTTATTGACATCTGCCATGTGACATACAATGCACGTAAGGCAAACTCAGTCTATGCTTTGTGCTCTTGTCAGTTTGAGAAGCCTTCTGGGGTGCAAAGTACAAGATCCTAATGTGACTGATGGCTTTGGTGGTTTGTTTGCTTCAGTGTTTTCCAGGGCTGACCTTTGAACCTAGTTCACTGTGCATGCTAAGTACTGCTCTACTACTAGGCCAGACCCTTAGACATTGCTGTGATGTTTCATGCTCTCTGAATGTGGACTATGGGTAACTCACCCCATGTTTTCCAGATCTCCTTCCTTCATGGCCAGCTGCCCTGCCTCCAAGCTGGAATCCCCACATCCCCTCTGACTTATGCCTCTATTTTGCACTTCCTGAGGTTTTTGAGAACTCTGGTGGATTTCCCTGGCCCTCCCCCGGCCCCCACCCTCCATTCTGACAGTTTTACGTGGATGTTCTATCTATTTCTTCCTCTGTGTAACCTTAAGTTTCCCAAACGTAGTATCTTGCCCCCATCACTTCCCCACCAGCACTTTTGCTGTGTTGCATTTTGCTCTGTGCGCTGTGTCAGCTGATTGGAACTCCTGCCTGCAGTTTTGCCCATCTGAGATGACCATGGACTTGACCTGTTTCCGAATCATTAGCTCTGGCTCCTCAGCAGCTGGTGAAGGGCCGGGTTACAGACGGCTGAGGAATGAGAAATGTTTGGGGTGGATTTGCGTCATCTGTGGTATGTAGCATTACAGCCCAGCTGTCAGCCAGCGTGGGTGAGAACTGTCGCAAGGAGGGCTGAGGAGAACTTCAGGAAGGCAAGTGAACGGTCAGGGGACCCAGCAGCAGTTTGTATCAAGAGCCAGGCTCCTCTGACAAACTGAGGTGTCTGGAATTTTAGATTTCCTTCCACCGCGAGAATATCTCACCTTTGAGTATAATGAGTCAGAAAGCAAAGCCAACCTCATTGCTGCTTCTAAAACCAGTTCTGGCTTGCTTCAGGAAGGTTTGCAGTGGCCAACTTTCCAAATCTGGTGACTGTGGTAGTCATTTCACTTTTATTCAAAACCACCTTCTCCTCTTTGTCTTCTTCTTCTTCTTCTTCTTCTTCTTCTTCTTCTTCTTCTTCTTTCTCCTCTTCCTCCTCCTCCTCCTCCTCCCTCTTTCCTCCTTCTCCCCCCTCTCTCTCTGATCCTAGGGCTGGAGGATTCATGGGGGTCACTGGCAGCTAGTCTAACCAAAATGTTGAGCTCCAAGTGCTTTTAATCCCAGCACTAAAAAGGCAGAGACAGGCAGATCTCTGTGAGTTCAAGGCCAGTCTAATCTACAGAGTGAGGCCAGGACAGTCAGAGCTGCCAAAAAAAAAAAAAAAAAAAAAGCAAAAAGCCAAAAGTTCTCGCCATGGCCAAAAAAAGAAAAGAAAAAAAAAAAAAAAGAAAGAAAGAAAGAAAAAGACCTTTTCTAAAAAAAATGAAGTAGAGGTTGATCACATTCAGTATTGACCCCTGACACACACACACACACACACACACACACACACACACACACACAAAGCCATATTTATACTGCCACCAACACAAAACAATGGCAGGCATTTTTCTGTGTCATACAACTGAATCAGCAAAAAAAGGTAACAGAAAGAAGGTTTGAAATCATTAACTTTACCGAGAAAAGGTGTAAAGTCTCATAACTCGAGCCTCTTCCGGGTTAGAATTAAGGAAGGATAAGTATGCAATGCGGTCCGGTGGGTGGTGTAGGAAAGTCATGCAATTATGTGGACTTAGAGTAATTTTTCAAAAGATATATATTCCCTGCCCCCCCTGTGTGTGTGTGTGTGTGTGTGTGTGTGTGTGTGTGTGTGTGTTTGTGTGTGTGTGTGAATACAGTGCCTATGGATGCCAGGAGAGAAAGTTCAACTCCCTAGAGCTGGAATTACAGGTGGTTGGGGCCTTGGATTCTCTGCTAGAGCAGAACATACTCTTAATGGTTTTATAAATCTGATGCCTGAAATAACTGCTTTTTAATCTTTCAGTCTCTCCACATACACAACCCACATACACTTAGGTCCTTGGTTCTTTATTCCCTTTGATCCCCAACCCTTTGGCTGTTCATGTCTTCGTAGAGCAACAGCGCATCGGAAGACAGTTCTGACTTTGACTAGGGTGATAACCTGGGCAAAGCCAGACGTCCTTAGCTCACTATCCCAATTCAAAAATCTGAGTCTTTCTGAGTGTCCCTAAAAGGAAATTTCTACACTAGAAAATTTTATTTCACGCCTAAGATGATTTTAAACATTCTTAAAAATTACCTTCAGCCCCAGTGTATAAGGTGTATATCACACATAAATGAATTCCATGAACACACACACAAGCCCCCTGCTTAGGATATTTCATTAACATATAGGCAACTAATCACAAGTAGAAGACATCTGAAATCCAAACCACATCTGGTCTGCCATGTATTTGGATAAGGGGTGCTTTTTGTAATGGCATGAGCCTCATTCCTGGGGGTTCCAGCCTCAGGACCTGACCACCTCCCAAAGCCAACCCTTTAGGGATTAGGACTTCTCAGGCAGTGGCACAGAGATGGGTGCCTGGCTGAGGATCTCCTAGGGAGACAGACAACAGAGGCCAGAGACTGGAACCAGAGACTAACTGGTTTAATCCTCTTTCTAGGTCATACTGAATCATCTTGGGTGGCAGCACAAGGCAGCACATTCCAGCTAGTGCTTCATTTACATAATGTCTTTGCTAACTCGCAGGGTGGCCAAGTAAAAGGAAAGGTGAGCCCCAGCAGTGTGGCGCTCATGATGTTGTGCAACAGGGAAGGAAAGTGACCCGAAGGACTTGGGCTCAATGTCACAATCCCCATGAGGCCGACAGGCTGACAATGCATGAAGACTGGCATGGCCCTTCTGTCTTTTCTCCATGTATGAGCAAGCAAAGCCTCTAGGACAGTGCCTAAATTATGGACGGGGACGAGAATGGGCCTGGAACTCCCCAGTCTGAACAGAAGAAAAGCCAAGTCAAGGTTAACATTTTTGTTTGGTTTGGTTTTTTGTTTTTTTGTTTTTTCAGATAGGGTTTCTCTGTGTAGCCTTGGCTGTCCTGGAACTCACTCTGTAGACCAGGCCAGCCTGGAACTCACACAGATCTGTGCGCCTCTGCCTCTCTGAGTGAAAGTCAACATTGTTAAGCATGCTTGCCTTGAGCTGTACAGCCTGTGGTCCAGAAGTTAGGAGTGTCCAGGGTCCAAGTTTTCAGCAGCAGCTGAAGTCTTTTTTTGGGGGGGGGGGTCCCAATGTCATCAGCCACGTTGGCAGTTCTCCAGTTAATGAGGGGCAGCTGCTAGGCTCTCGCAATGTGACCAGACAATCTGGAGAGGGGGTAATGTGTGTGTGTGACTGTGTGTTTTGCTCTCCTTCTCTCTGCACTGACTGCACATCTATCTGCCGCTTCCCAGACTCACTACTCTCTGGTGGGGACCTGAGTTTCAGTCTGGTTTCATTGTTTAGCCCAAGGAATTTCCTAAGGTTTCCCCGAGGCGCAGGGCTACTGAGAATGAAACCTTTTTCACATCCCTGGAAAATCCTCCTGTCACTTTCACTCTGACACCTCTTCTGCCTGGAATGGACAGTTGTGGGCCAGGATTTCAACTTCTCTAGATGTCACCTACATCATGGTCTAGGAGAAGTCAAGGGACCCATCCATCCCCATGTTATGCATATCTCTTCTGTGGCTTTTTTTTTTAAATAGTCATGATATCCATCACTATGAGTATGTGTGTTTTGCTCAATTTCTCTCTGTTCATCCTGCTGTAATTTAGTGAGTTTGTTTAGTTTATGAATTGATATTTTCATCAAACTAGAAATAAATTGGGGTCATTAAAAAAATCTGCCCTCTTTATTTTCTTTCCTCCTGGGATTTTAATTTTTCTCACAGCGGAACTGAAGGTCTGTTTATTAATGCCTCTTTTCTTCTCCCTGTAGCTCAATCTGATGGTCTCTGTTGAAGTGTCTTCAAATTGACTGCTTTTGCTCCTCTGTGTTCAGGCCTCTGTTACAATGCCCAGGTAAAAACCTCCATTTCAGATACAGTTTTTAGTTCATTTTATTTTCAAATGAGATATAACTCACATGTCACAATATCCATTATTTTACACCTATCATTTGTCTACTTACAGTGTTGGGTTTACTTTAAGTCCTGAGATATTTATATTAGATACGTTAAACAAATTTTTAAAATTTATGTATTATGTATACAATGTTCAGCCTGCATGTACACCTGCACACCAGAAGAGTGCATCGGGTCTCATTATAGATGGTCGTGAGCCACCATGTGGTTACTGGAAATTGAACTCAGGACCTTTGGAAGAAGAACAGTGTTCTTAACCTCTGAGCCATTTCTCCAGACTCTCAAAATCTTTGTCTTATTTTTTAAATTATTTTTAAAAAAATCTTTGTCTTTTAAAAAGGTTTATTTTGTTATTTTTAATTATGTGTACATATATGGGTCTGTGTATGGGTCTGTGGACATGAGTGCAGTGTGTGTGTGTGTGTGTGTGTGTGTGTGTGTGTGTGTGTGTGTAGCGAGTGATGTACAGGTGGATGGGAGCCGCCCAGCGCAGGTGCTAGATTCAGGTCCTCTGCTGGAGCAGTTCCCACTCTTAACCATTGAACTGTCTCTCCAGCAATACAAATCTTGTCTTTCAATAGTGTTTCCTCCTTTATTATTTCTGAATGTTTATTACTGATCACGCTGCCCTTCCTGGGCTTTCCTGTTTCTTTGCATGTCTGGCATCTCCAGGTGGAATGCTGGACATTTAGAATGTTCCATTGTTGACTCTTTGGGGCTTTGTTTCAAGCAGCACATTTACATCTAGATCAACTCAACCTTGTTGCTGGGCACGGTCATGGCAGCTCTCCGCTGGCTGCCTTCTGCCGTGTTCTGTTTTACTTAAGTGGTGCCCTTTCCACAGTTTCACCTCTATGCTTTCAGTTACCTGCAGCCAGTCAGGCTCTGAAGGTATTAAAGACAAAATTTCAGAAATAAACGAGTCACAAGTGTTTAAAACAGTACATGGTCATAATTGTTCTATTTTTATCAGTTATGAATATTAATATCTTCCTGTACCTCAGTTATAAATTAAATTTTATCATAGGTATGTTTATGTAGGTAGTATATTATATGGCTCAGTACTAGTGTGGGTTTCAGAAACCCACAGGGAGATTTTGGAGCATTTCCCTGGGGGTACTGGGTAACTACTGGACTCTGAAGTTCTGAGGTTAGCTTGAGATAGCCCAAGGTAGTAGCTCAGAATGCAGACTTCTCAGGATTTTGCAAGCTTTGATTACCCTGCAGTGGCTCTTTTTCTTGATGGTTGGTCTTTGCGCAGCCTTGTGGAATCTCATCTGCACATATATAACAGCCTAACATTCAGCCAATATTTTCAAAATATTGAGTATATTTATGGATCAGTTTGCTCATTCTTGAACCTTCATAGCTTTCCCTCAGGCATGGTTTCTCTGCAGTTCCACAAGCCTGCTGTGCTCTGATTGGATGCCTGCTCCCTCTACCACAATATGGAAAGGTCCCAGGCAGGAAGTAGACATGATTGTGGGCCCGTCTTACTATGCCCCCCTCCAAAGACTGTAGTCATTAGGCATTTGTTTTCCCAGACTAAAAAGCAATTGGTTGGAGTGTTATATCCCATTTTTTTCATTCTTAGTTACAGAATGGCACATTGTCATCAATTGCTTTTTATACATTCTTCTTCATGAAGCATGTTGTTTTCCCCCCATTATACTGTTAAAAAAAATCAGCACACTGGTTCTGGAAAATATTTGAAATCCTGTCCTTTGCAAGACCATGGATAGACCTGGAGGAAATTGAGTGAAATGAGCCAAGCACACAGAGACAAAACACATGATCTCACTCATATGTGGAAACCTAAAAATAGCTGATCTGACACAAACTGAAGGTAGAATAGCACTTACCAGAAGCTGAGGAGGAGAAAAGAGGGTGGGTAGGGAGAGGGGCCAGCAGATGCAGGTGATCAGAGGACAAAGTTGCATGATTCGACTGCACAGCCGAGCGACCACAGCTGCAGTGCTCAAGAGAAAATATTAGGGATGACTCCATCCAAGAGGCCAGAAGCCTTCAAGCCGGAAAGACCACGAATACAGAACCCATAAGAGCCACTGGTGCAAGTCTCTGAGTCCAAAGGCAGCAGCAGGGAGCAGCCACAGACCACTGTGCTCAGAGCAGAAGGAGCAGAGGTAGAAGAACCTTCCCTCACTTGCATGCTTCTCTGTCCCCATTTGGTCCTCCAGCCCACTGGATGGCGCTGCTCAAATTCTAGGAGGTCCTTACCACTCATTTTGCTCACCCATGAGCTAATGTTCTCTGGAAACACCTCTCAGACACACTCAGGAATAGTACCTTACCAGATCTCCACGCAGCCTGCCTAACACCCCAAATTAACTTTGACAGATGTCCACAAAGAGACTCATTCCTGAGTAACAGAAGCTTGTGGGCAAGCTTTGAAAAGCTTTCTGTCTTTTGACTTAGAAGGGCATAGAAGTAGTTGCCACCCAGGACAGCTAACAAGGTCATGATCCAGAAAGCAGGGCAGGGGGACAGCCCAGAAAGTATTCACACCGTAAACTTTATAGTGGGAACCTGGAAGGAAACATGACACCTCATCAGGCACCCGTATAAGAGATGTCAGGAGAGGGACTACATGCCACCAGTCTCCACAGTGGCCTGGCATTGCTCTCATCCCTGACCTGGAACCCACCTGTGGGAGACGTTGACTGCAGGCCCAACCCACACTGCCAAAGAAAATAGGGGTTCATGAGATAGAAATTAAGTAACAAAATAGGTGAATACTTTTTAGGAAATATTTAGATATTTTTATTATATATGGTACACATGTTTGTGTACTAAAACTTCACGTTCTCCAGCCATGGACGTTATCAGTTTCAAAACAGTGGCAGCTTGATGAACAACGGTATGAGTCAAAGAAAATCTGTGTTCTTTAATTATCAGTGAGGACTGGCAGCTTTAGTATATCATAGAGAAAGCATTCATTTTAAACCCACCACAGTGATATGAACGGATGGGAAAGCAATGCAACTGACACTTACAGCCTTGAATCTGCTGATGAACTCACACGTCACTTGGAAGCCACACTCTCTGAGGACTGAAGATGAAGCTCCAGGGACAGAGTGCTTGTGTAGTGTGCATGGCACTCTGGGTCTGGTCCCTAACACTGAATAAACAGAGCTACTGGCACCTGTCTAGAATCCCAGCGCTTGGGAGGTGGAGGCCGGAGGATCAGAAGTTCAATGGCACCCTAGGCTACTTACATAGTGAGTTCAAGGCCAGCTTTAGAATCCTGAAATCCTGCCAGGGAGGAGATGCTCATTAAACCTTTTGCCCATACTATTGGCTGGATGCTGGAAATAAGGCCAAATCACAAGGCCCAGCGGGACCCCAGCTCCTGTTACTGTCAGCATCATGCTTTTCTTCCTGGACCACCTAATAAAACCAGAACGTAAGCATTTCAACTAGACTCCATATAGACAATGGCAAGTAATTCTCAGTGTTGTGGTGTTTCTTTTTTATACTGAAACTGTTCTCATCTTCTCAGAGGTAAGTGCAATCCCCCCATTGCAGGCAAAGGTAATGTTCATCTTAAAACAACTTCCATTAAAAAACAAAATGGGCACTGGTAAGGTGGTTCAGTGGGTAAAGGTGCTTGCCACAAGCCTGACAATCTGAGTGTGATGGCCAGAGCCCATATGCTGCCAGGAGATAGCTGAGTCCCACAGATTGTTCCGTGACTTCCACAAGTGCCATGTGTACATGCATGCAACCCACATAACAAAAACGTAAATATAATAAACAAAGGAAAAGTAATGGTAGCCATGTCAGTAACCTTACACTCAGGGAGCACAGGCAGGAAGACCGCAAGTTCGAAGCCAGCTAGGGGCACATAGCAAGACCCGGTCTACCTAAAAGCAGAACAAAACAAAAATGTATACAGGATAAAGAATGGTACCAGGGACTAGGAAGATGAGCCACCAGGTAAGGCCCCAGCTGCCAAGCCTGAGGACCTGTGCTCCCTCCTCAGTGCCTACATGGTGGAAGGAAAGAGCTGACTCCAGAAAGTTCCTTTGACCTCATCCTCTTGCTTTGGCATATGGGTGTACACACACACACACACACACACACACACACACACACACACACACTCATGACTGTAATTACAATTTTCAAAAGGCTGTTACCTGAACCACCACTCTAGCACAACTGTTCACTCTGCTTGTGTAACACCATCTAATCCTTGATTGATTACGTATCTTGCATACTCATGATTCTGGATCATGACATAGCTCCCCCAGAATTAGCCATCAATCTGTTAGTCAGTCAGCAAACATCCTACGGCATGGAAACAATGACTTGGCTGCGACAGACTTCCAGTGTCACATCCTTCTCTTCTACTTTTGTCACTTATTCACTCACTCACTTAGTCAGCAAGTGTTTATGCTGCTAGACCCTGGGGTGCAAATATAAGTTAGGCCCTGTTTCTGCCTTTGGACTCCAACAAAAGTCCAGGCGATCAAGAGTGTCATGGACTTTCCATGCCTTTGCCCATCATAGTATAAACTATCCTTTTAATGTTAATTGTACAGAAGTGTCCAGAGATGTGTGAGTAAGGAACTGTGTTAGCTCCTTAAGGCTTTAAAAGCAAAGCCATGGGTAGGCAAGATGGCTTATGGGTAACGGCACTAGCCACCAAGTTTGACAGCCTGAGTTCCATCTCTGAGAAGGAGACAACTAACTTTTTTGTTGTTGTTGTTGTTTCATTTTTTTGTTTTTGTTTTTGTTTTTCAAAACTGGGTTTCTTTGTGTAGCCCTGGTTGTCCTAGACTCAATTCTGTAGGCCAGGCTGGCCCCCAACTCACAGAGATCCA
Source organism: Acomys minous (assembly GCF_964271855.1). NCBI lineage: Eukaryota > Metazoa > Chordata > Mammalia > Rodentia > Muridae > Acomys > Acomys minous. The sequence goes on from NC_140490.1 coordinate 59,744,502, forward strand.
CCTGCCTCTGCCTCCTGAGTGCTGGGATTAAAGACATGTGGCACCAACTAACTTCTGAAAGTTGTCTTCTTATCTTCTTCCTCAGTGAATGCACGAGCGCGCGCGCGCGCACACACACACACACACACAATATATATATATGAAAAAAATTTAAAGTAGAATCATGCCAGATGTAGAAGACTTGTGTCCATGATGTGGTATAATCTCAACATAGCACATGTTTCTACTTCCGGCCACAGGAGGGTTCATCAGATAAAAATGTTCCTTTGAATGAGAAAAACAATTAAGCATTGAAATGGGAGAGCAAGAAAATACAAGATTAAAAATAGGCCTTACCAGCCTGCTTTATAGAACTATTTTCTATAAAGAAAATATTTTCATTTTTAGTGAGTGGATTTGGAGGTAGTGTTTTTATTCTTTTTACTCTTTCTGCATTATATATTTATGAGGAAACCAGCATGATGGCCACTAACCACACCATATATTCTAGCTAAAACTTCAAGCTACTTATGAGGAAATATGACTTATACTCCAGCTCTAGAACCAATCATTAACCCTTCTTGGATTAAAAAAAAAAAAAAAAAAAAAAGGAAACCCACAAATCAAAAGAACAACACAGTCAGTTATTGCACACTTTCCTGTAACTTCAGCAGTTACACCTCTCCATGTTTACTGGTCCCCCCTCCGCTCCCCCATCTTGTGTGTGTGTGTGTGTGTGTGTGTGTGTTGCTGAATTATTTGGAAGCAGATTACAGGTATTTTAGCACTTGGCTCCAAATATTCTACCCCACAAAGGCATCATCACCTTACATAATCTTAATGCCTTTACCACACCCAAGAAATGTATATTGGTGTTCAACAGGATCACCTTGTATTTAGCTGCCACCTCTGGGGACCTGTGAGTGTTGGTACTGCCCTACTACCTGGGCACTGAGCCCTTGTCTCTGCCTGCAACTGTCTAGGAGAGTTGGTTCAGATTCACTCTCTCCTGTGACTAAAGAGGGCTGTCTAGTTTGGGAAAGCATCTCTGTAATTTACCACATGTGAATTGGATTTAAGTCCCTGTAACATGGATGGATGGACACACACACACACACACACACACCACACACACACACACACACACACACACACACACACACACACACACTTTTCCAAGCCACACAAAATTTCCAAGCTAATATATGGAGCTGAGACTCTGAGGTGGCTACACCAAGAAAGCAGTGGCTGAGGATAGTGGAAACACAGATCCCAACAAGGACCCGAGGAATAAGCTGACAGTGTAAGATAAGCTGCTTCCTGTAGGCAGATGTGGCAGTTAAAAGCAGGATCAGCCTGCTTGGGCAGGAGGCTGGAGATACAGGCACCACTGGGTCTTAATGCCTGCTATTTCCTCTGGTATCTCCAGGCCTGTTTTTCTCCAGCTGAGATGGAATGTCTTCCTCTTCTCTGACAAGATTCCCTTGCTCCACACTTGATGGCTTCTGTTTCTGTCACACTGCACCCAGAGTACTCTTGCTTTTGCTTTCACCATTGTGTAGTGACAATAATATAGAGAGGTTAAGTAAACAACCACAAGCCAGGTGTGGTGGCTCATGACTTTCATCCCAGCACTACGGGGAGGCAGAGGCAGGTGGATTACTGTGAGTTCCAGGCTAGCCTGGTCTACAAAGCAAGTCCAGTACAGCCAAGGCTACACAGAGAAACCCTGTCTTGAGAAAAAGGAAGGAAGGAAGGAAAGAAAGAAAGAAAGAAAAAACAAGAAAAAAAAACTGACTAATGCCAACACTTTCTAGTTCTTTTAGATGTTTGGATTTTGTACGTGTTCAGATTACAGCATTTAGATCCAGTTCACATATAGTAAACTGCAGAGATGCTCTCCCCATCTAGACAGCCCTCTTTAGTCAGAGGAGAAAGTGAATCTGAACCAATACTCCTAGACGGTTGCATGCAGAGACAAGGGCTCAGTGCAATACACACCTGGTTCCACAACTAAAGTGCAGCTCCTTAGAAATCTTTCTATCTGTGGCCTTTTACCTAGCTAGTCTCACTTTCTCTTGAGCCCCTCCAAATCCAAGATGGCTCCTAAGCTTTCTTTCCTAGAATGTTGTTATACCTGGTTCCGTGAGGGCTCTTCTAAGCCAAGAAGCATGGGGTGGGGGTGTGCAGGGGTGGGGGTGTGCAGGGGTGGGGGTGTGCAGGGGTGGGGGGGAGGCTTTCAAAAGTCCAGTTGCTATGTAAAAAGTTTCTATCTCCTCCTCTACTAAACCTTTGGCAGGCTGACCATGTCACCATGTCACCATGTCACCATGATGGGGGTCAAGGCTCCAAGTCAGTAGGGTCTAAACCATTTCACCTTTATGGTGGGGAGGTTCAAGGCCACCCAGCAAAGACCACAAGACCTCTCTCAAGTAACTCGTCTTCAGATAGGCAGGAACTTTCCATTCTTTAGCATTCTTATCTATGGAGGCTTTCAAAGGCACACCCAAGTTGCTTCTATGTGGGGACACACGTAACTGCATCTGAAATCCATTTACGCTTTTATATTTTGCTAACAATTAGGTTTTCTATGTATGATAACCAAATATCCTGAAACAAGGGAGAGAGAGAAATTTAACCATCACACAAATATTAGGTTAATGGTGGACTTCCTTTTAAATTTGTAGAGGGGCAGAGGAATATAAATGCTTTAAAAGCAACAAAATGTCTATCTGTCTCCAGGCTAAAAACTTCTTTCTCATAGCTCCATAAAGAAAGTGGCCCAGCACTGCTCTCCCCTCATTAAAAATATGTTTAATTGTTTTATAGGTGTGTGTGTGTGTGCTCGAGAGCACATGTGCCCGTCACATGTGCCCATATGTGCGTGCGTGTGCATGCACATGTGCATACAGGAGCCAGAGGTGACAAGAAGGCATCAGATCCCCTGTAACTGAAATTACAGGTGGTTGTGAACTGTGGTGTGGGAACTGAACTAGAGTCTTCTGCAAGAGCAGTAAGTGTTTGTTGTTGTTGTTGTTGTTTTGGTTTTGGTTTTTCGAGACAAGGTTTCTCTGTGTTAGCCTAGGCTGTCCTGGAGTCACTTTGTAGACCAGGCTGGCCTCGAACCCACAGCGATCCTCTTGCCTCTGCCTCCTAAGTGCTGGGATTACAGGCGTGTGCCACCATGCCCGGCTGCAATAAGTGTTCTTAATGGTTGAACTATATCTCCAGTCTTTTATTTTTCTAAGGAAACAAACCTCTTTCTTTCTTCCTAAAGAACTTTCACACATTCTTAACTACTTGTTAATGGCCCTTTTCATTTTAACTTTAGTGAGACTAGCATCAAGAGGAAAGATAAGACAAAATCCTCCTGCTAGTTTGAGAAGACATGATTAAGGGGGTAAAAGCAAAAGATTCACTCTCATTGGGAGTAAAGGTCATGAAATTTCCCATACTCTAGCTAGCAATAATTAAGTCTAAGAGATCCTCCCTTTCAGCTCTACGGGTAACTTTCATCATGAAGTTTTGACAAAAACTACCAAAAAAATTCTCTTGTTGTCTGATAGGCATTAGAGATAAATTCTAAATAGGAATCTCCCTAGAAGAATTACCAGTCTAGAAATTCCATTTTCTAAAGCTAGGGGTCCCTCAGGGGAGGTTATCTGCTACACCCTTTATCATAGTTACTGTTCTATTGCTGTAAAGAGAGACCATGACCAAGGCAACTTATAAAGAAAGATTTTGATTGGTAATTTGCTTATAGTTTCATGGTAGGAATTATGGTGGCATAGTGCCTGAGAGCTCTGTCCTTATCTGTGTGTGTGTGTGTGTGTGTGTGTGTGTGTGTGTGTGTGTGTGTGAGAGAGAGAGAGAGAGAGAGAGAGAGAGAGAGAGAGAGAGAGAGAGAGAGGCTGAGAGAGAGAGAGAGAGAGAGAGAGAGAGAGAGAGAGAGAGAGAGAGAGAGAGAGAAAGAGAGCACTGGACCTGGCATGGACTTTTGAAACCTCAAAGCCAATTCCATGTGACCACACCTCCTCCAACAAGGCCACACCTCCTAATCCTTCCCAGAAAGTTCCATTAACTGGAGACTAAGCATTCAAACATATGAGTCTCTGGGAGACGTTCTTATTCAAACCACCACAACATTCTCTCTTTTCTCTGTTTTGGTTCATCCTGACTTCGGCGAGTCAATAGTCTTCAAATTGCAAATGAATCCCCCAAAATGTTACTGTCTAGATGTCTTCAATTGGGTTTGTTTTCTCTGTTGATTAAAGAATTAAAACAAAGGACACAAGTCATAGCAAGTTTTATCAAAAGTGAAAGTGCGCACACACACACACACACACACACACACACACACACACACACACACACCCAGGAGGCCTTAGGTCTTTTAAGTGTTTTTAGTGGTGTAGACCAGGTCTCCCTCCCTTTATTTTGGACTGGCCAAATTAGACAAAGAAGACTGGGCTGACTGTCTCCTCGCATCCAGGATCAGGGCCTGCCTAGAATGTATCAGGAGAGGTCAGCCAGAGGGAGTCCACCAAAGGAAGAAGGAAGCTTGCCAACTCTTTGCCCTGGGTGACGAAGAGGCCAGAAGAATGCCATCTTGTTGTTTATGCATGGCCTCTTTCCCCGTCTGTCTGCCTGCCAGAGTGTTCTCTGACTCCTGTATTCCCCCAGGCATTGCCCTTTCCCAAGCACAAAGCCGGACTCCATACCCTGTCAAGTCTGGAGGCTTTGCCAGGCACTTTGACCCCACCAATTCCAGGCAGAGTGCACCCTTCCCCTTCCCTATGGGCCGGGGCCACAGGGAGGCTGCTGCAGCTGGTGATTGGCATCTGAACCAGTAAATGAAGATGGGTCTTGTGTATATTACCGAGGGAGATGGAGTTTAGCAACATGCGGGACTTTGAATTCCATGCACATAGGTATCAGAGGGACAAGTGTGTCTCTGCGCCTCAGTCATGGGTAAAGGAAGTACGTTGGGTGGTGGAGGCAGAAAGGCGAAGGCACTGCTGACAGCATGGATGGCAGCTGCCACTTCTTCCAGCTCACCTGGCAAGCAAATTCCTTAAGTTCCAGAGACCATCTTCCAGGGCTACTGGGGAGGTGCACAATAAGCAAAGACCTGGCACTGGGCCAAACAGGATGTGCGACACAGAGACATCCTAGCCCTGTCCCCATCCTGTTCTGGGAACTGGAGAGGACACTGCAGAGCCTTTTCCCATGGGCAGGGCTGGGGGGAGGGGAGGTCTTTCTTTTCTCATGGGTTTCAAAGGGTCCCACCTCACGTGAATAAAGAGGACTCATTCTTGCTCGAAGGCCCCTCCCCCCACAAAAAAAAAGTGAGAGAAAAGGAAAAAGATGGTGTGAATAAAAATAGAAATGAGCTCAGCGTTCTTACAAGTGAGGTTCTCAATGGATCTGGACCTTCAGTGAGTAGAAATAGCTCGTTTGAAATAGAATCCCACGGACAGGCTTCTGGGCTTTCTGTTTTCGCCACATTAACACCCCAACAAAAGGGCTGTGGCATCATTGCTAAGGCAGGAAATGAGGGGGTGAGTAGACACTGGCTGCATTCCCTCCTCCTTCTGAGTTCAGACAGACAGTCCCGCAGGCTGGATGCTGGTTGCCTAGGAAACAGCTTGGATGTGAAACTCTAGAAAAAGCACTATTGGCATTAGGAGATGCAATTACTGTTTTTTTGTTTTGATTTTTCTTCTTATCTTTCTGGTATTGTGTGATGCTGGGGTTGGGGAGGAGTGTTCTTTTAACCCTTCTGAGCCAATTTCTTCATGTATAAGAAGACAATGCATATTCTCTCCCTCCCTCTCCCTCTCTCTCCTTCTCTCTCTCCTTCTCTCTCTCCTTCTCTCTCTCCTTCTCTCTCTCTCTCTCTCTCTCTCTCTCTCTCTCTCTGTGATACTGAACCTAGAAGACGCTTGGTACTTGGTGTGACTTTTTTCTCTTCTCTCCTACCCACCTCAACAGTGCACTTAATAGGCACCAACTGAATAAGCTTAGCAGAGATGTAATGGAGAAATAGGTTTGAGCCAGGCGGTGGTGACACACACCTTTAATCTCAGCACTTGGGAGGCAGAGGCAGGCAGATCTCTGTGAGTTCAAGGTCAGCCTGTTCTACAAAGAGAGTTCCAGGACAGCCAGGGATACACAGAGAAACCCTAACAACAACAACAACAACAACAACAACAACAAAGATAGGTTTAGGTTTAGTAATGAGAACTTAAATCCATTTTTGTAACTTCTGTGATAGTAAAAGCTCAAGTTTCATGATGCAGTGTTTAGAATATCAATCTTTTGCAAATTGAAAATTCATTAAAGATGCAAATGCGTCTAATTCACCACTTCTGAAAAAAATATAGTTATTGTTTTCACTTTGAACATGCATACTGCATGGTGGGGGGATGTGTTGAAGTTTCTCATAAAGTCCCTCATTTGTCCTCTACTCGTGTTTAGACCCAAGTGAGATGGATGTCAATGAAGAGCAGGAGCCACCTGCCTGGGGAACAGCAGTGAGCCTGTTACTACCACCACTCTAACAGGAGAGAAGCTACACTCCAGGCACAGGCAGTGCTGGACCGCCCCCATGGCTCCCAGACTTAGCTTGCAGCCAGGGTTGTGCTCATGCACGCTGTGGGTAGCTAGAGCATCCTCTGCAGACAGGTCACCACCAAGGCCATGCCTCACGAGGAGGAGCTCTTAGTCAGCATGCACTAAAAAAAGACTTTAAAAACTAAAAGTCTGTCCTCTGACTAGCAAAGCAGATGTTGTATAGGCTGCCAGACTTCCTCTTCCAGGCTCTGAGGCTTTCTTTACTTTCCCAGCTGTGGGGAGCTGGGGATCTCAGGGTATTCCTCAGATAGAGAGAAGACGACTGACCTTTATGGCCTCCACAAATTCATGGCCTTGATGGTCAGGACTGGGCAGAGGAAAAGGAAGTATAGGGGTTATATGCTTGCCTCATTTGGGGGCACCTATGATGAATTCACTAGGAGAGCTAATACCAGCACAGGGGGTCTCAATTCAGCTTTTGGCTTCGTTAATCCTATTTCTCCTAGTTTGCGCCAAGCTTCATGTGTAAATCTCCTTTTTTTCTCCAAGGACTGGCTTGAGAAAACTAATTTCAAAGCAACTACACTGCACTTAGATTGTAAGAAGTGGTAGACTCCTCCTCGCCTCCATAAAGAATTGCATCTGAAAACCTGTTTTCAGTCATTTTCTTCATGCATTTAGATGACCATGTTTTCTTCCGTTTTTTCTCCACTTTGTCTCTGTGGAGTTCCTATCCAGCTGGTGTTGCGCCTTCCAGACTATGTTGTTTCTCTCCTGCTTCCCAATGTCTCTCTCTCTCTCTTTTTTTAACTATACTACTTCCTACAACAGTTGTCCAGCTTTTCTTCCAGTGTTTCCACTGGATTTGGTTGACACTATTACATTTTGTGGTTCTCAAGAACCTTTTTATATTTCTTTAATGTTTAGTTTTATTATTTTATTTCAAGACAGGGTCTCCCTCTGTAACTAGTCTAGGCTGGCCCAGATTAACTTTAAACTAAAGGTAACCCTTCTGCCTCAGTCCCCCAAGAGCTAAGATTATAAATGTGAAATCCCACAGCTGGCCAGCTTTTCTATTCTCGCTATTTTGTCTTATCTAAAGATACTCATAAGATTTTTGAGCATTTTTCTTCTCCCTATATGATATCTGCATATTCCCCCTTTCTCTTTGTTACTATACTGGGCCTCCAAGTATAGTAATATCTGATTGTCTCTCCATTTTTTGAGGTGAGGCCTATTTTTATTTTTAATCATGTATCATTCATGTCTGTGTGTCAATGTGTGCATATGAGTGAAGATTCCCCAAGAAGCCAGAGGTTTCAGACCCCTTGACTCTAGAATTACAGGCAGTTGGGTTCTCGGAACTCAACTCCAATGTAAGAGCAGTCACTGCTTTTATGAGTCATCTCCCCAGCCCCGTGCATACTCATTAAAAACGTATTTTAAAATATTGTATGTGTGTGTCTACATGCATGTATGTGTACCATGTGAGTGCTTGTTGCCAATAAAGGCCAGAAGAGGTCATCAGATCCACTGGAAGTAAGTGTTATAGTTGAAAGCCACTATGTACATGCTAGGAACTGAGCTCTGGTCCTCTGAAAGCGTACTAAGTGTTCTTAGTTGCTGAATCATTTCTCTAGTTATTAAAATAGCTTTAAACAATTATATTGATTTATGGAGAAACTTGCATGTGCTGTGGCACACATGTTGAGGTCAGAGGACATCTTGCAGAAGATGGCTCTCTTCTCCTATCATGCGGGGTCCCAGGGACTGAAATCAGGTATGTGGTCAGGTTGGTGGTAAAGGTGCCTGTATTTGCTGAGCCATCTTACTGACCCATGTCCATTCATATTTATCTGAGGTATACTAAAAAGCTGACTGAAATCTCTAAGCCTGCTGGGTCACAGTCAAATCATTTGTGTCTACTTTCAGAGACTCCTGGTGCCCAGCTGTTTGGTCAAACAAAGGTTTACAATGGCTCAAGGTCCCCTAATTTAGATAACTGTAGTAACTCCTACCAATAATATAAACATACTGTCTTCTTTCTTTATCCTAATGATTCTATTACCTCTGATTTGAGTTTTTTTCCCCAGGCACCAGACAGTTCAAAAAGTCCACCAAATGGTATTATATTGCAAAAACCAAAGCAGTTGCAACTCTCGCCACCAAAGCCCTCAAGAAGGTACGTGGTCGGAAGCTCCGGGTTTGGAAGCAACTGAGAAGGCTAAAGTGCAGGAGGCCGTGGTGGATTGCTTTCGGTCTAGGACTACTGCCCAGGTCACCCCTTAAGTTCCCCATGATTTTCATACTTGCCATGCTGTGCTTTGGAAAACGACGATGTTACCAAACCCACTAACAGTACCAGAGGACAAATGAAGTCATATGTTTAGTTCTTAGCAAGTGTCAGGACATGGCCATGCCTTCCTGAGGGATGCTCTCGGAGATGATTGCCCTGTGCTCCCATAGACTCTTCACAGACCTGTGCATCAAGTAGTCACACCACAAATGGGAATCCATCAAACTCCCCCACTCCCCTCCCCCCCACCGCCAGCCCCCGTCTTAAATGCTCCCTTAAGGGACCTTCACAGCCAGCTTCTCAGAAACCTCATATCTGAATTGTATGCTCTCACTGAGCTTCAGCTTTGACATTAAAAAACCACAGCTTTCATCTTAAAGGAAAGAAGAGACAGTTTATTCTGGAGCCATTTTGAGCGACCATGGCCTGGGAGCATAGATTTCGGCTTTCTCAAATTTCATATTCCAGTGTGGAAGCTGTTTCATGAAGTTTTTTATACTTTTACAGAATAAATAAAAATTATAAATCAAGGCAAGTTTGAAACACATTCGTGGGTACAGCAGAAAAGCAAATACATCAAGATGTGGTGGTAGTGGTGGTGGTGGTGGGGCTCCAGAAGCCCGAGCTGCTAACGGATAACATGCTGTGCTCTTTGATTGCTGGAAACTAGGGTTCTGGGAAGTTAATAGATTCTAAGGGTTTGCATCGTAAGCCATGAGCACAAAGCAGACAGAACAACTGGAAGTGGCCAGACTTCAGGTTGACAATGAATCCCATTCCATTGCTAGTCTCGTTTAATAATAGGTTGGGGGAGGGTGATGAAGCAATAAAGAGAAGCCACCTCCTAGCAGCTGCCGGCTTCTTACACATGGCTTTAGTTTCCAGGCACTCAGGTGCCCTCTGTCTGCCTGAACAGCCTCAACAAAGAATCTGCTGAATAGTAGAGAGACAGCACCGTTCCCTGTGTAAGTGACCTGATTTTGCTTCACGCCTTCCCCCACTGGTTTGCCACCCAGCTCCCCCATATCCATGATTTCTGCAAGTCATTTCCCGTAAAGAAACTCCACATCCGTTTCATTCTGGACGCTTACAGGCTACTGAGCCCAGAGAATGCCTCTATTGCAACCCAATACAAATGGAGGCCTGGATTTACATTTTGGTCAGAGCATCATGCCAGGGAGGGTCCTAAATAAATTCTGTTCGCACAGGCACTGTCTAGGTAATGTTAGTCTTATTTCTGCTTATGAGAAAGCAAGTGATAGCACCGTAACTCCAGGCACCGTGGGAGATCTTATCAGGCATCGTGTGTAGCTGTGGGTGGGCATGATACAAAAATGTCTCCCCTTACTCTTTTCCTGTTGGAGGTTCACAGTAGAAGCTGCATCCTAATAATAGCCAGCTGATTCCACGGTTGCACTATTCCTACTGAGGGTCTGTCTCTTCAAATGCATCCATGATCCTATGCTTAAAAACAGAGGCCAGAACGTATGATGGAAATATACCTGTGTAGGCCAGCAAGTTGCTGAATCTGTGTCAGGTGCCTTCGATCCCCTAGTTAGAGACATTTACCCTAGTCTAGAGTGAGAGAACTGCTGCCTCTGCAGTTCTGGGAGGGGATCTGCTGTGCCCACTTCCCTCTCCAGGCTCCTCCCAGCCCAGCATCTGTGGTCACTATATGGCCAATGCACTGCGCATTTCCAATACTCTGCAGCAGCTGCTGCCCAAACACAGAGGGACCAGCAGCTCACTAGGCTCTTGCCTGCTGTCTGACCTAGACAGTTAAACCCTAAGCTGATATGATTTTCTTCATTTCAGTTTTGGGAGGTGATAAGCGATGAGCATGGCATCGACCCCACCGGCAGTTACCATGGAGACAGTGACTTGCAGCTGGAGAGAATCAATGTGTACTACAATGAAGCTGCTGGTAAGGCTTTGGGTGTCAGTTTTGCTTTCCATACCGTGGCAGAGGAAGTGGCCCAGGAGCATGCAAACAAGAAAATGCCTTTTGCATACTCACATAAATGCCATCTGAAAAAAAAATTGCACTTTGCAGTTCCCGAAGACCTGTGCGTGTCTGGTGTGATGAAGCATGCTTTGTGTCTCCATTTTGTTTTTCTTCCTTTGTCTCAATGCTGGGATTTCTGTAATGAATCCTGCTGCTACATCTGTCTCCTTGCCAAGGCCAGCTGTAAGTGAGCTCTTGTCCCCACAGGCAACAAGTATGTACCTCGGGCCATCCTGGTGGACCTGGAGCTGGGCACCATGGACTCAGTGAGGTCGGGACCATTCGGCCAGATCTTCAGGCCAGACAACTTTGTGTTCGGTATGTCGTCATGCCCCGTGAGAGCTGGCCAAATGACTCACTCCCTTCCTAGCAGCCATGGGCTATTTTACAGTTCTGTGTGCAGTGCTCAGCTGATCCTGTGTCCCACAGACCGCAAGTCCTGGCCTAAGCTATGCAGCTGAGGAGACCATGTCTGTGGTCACTCTTGACAGCTCAGAGGAGAGTGTGGGCCTGAAGAGGCTGTGAAAAGCCATGAGGCGTGCCTCTCCGGGGAGGCATGGAGAGGATGGAAGTCTTCAAAGAGGGCATCACAGGCTGTAGGTGCTTTCAAAGGACCAGTGATGCCAGGTAACCACTTTAGTGAGCAAGGTGTAGAGCAAGTGCTTACAGCTTCCTCCCCAGCCTCTTTAATTACACCTAATTAAGAGTCTTTATACAGTGCTCTCTGTGCTTATTTTCATAAGCAGCTCCTTTCCTTCACGTTGTTGAAGACAGTCTCACACAGCCCTGGCTGGCCTTCTTGCCTCTATCATCTTAGTACGGGCTTTGCAGGGCATATGCCACCACATTCAGGTCCTTGGCTTGATTCCAGCCTTTCCCCCGCCCTGAGTCATGCAAAGGTAATTTTTACTTGTAAACCAATATATAAAACCGGAACACTTGAAGATAGTAATGAGGTGCCACACTATATCTGACATACGTATACATTGTGCGATGCTTAAAACCAGGCTAAGCACTTTCATCTCAAACGTTTCTGTGTGGTAAAAATTCAGAATCCTCTCAGTTTCCTGACATGTACAGAACATTGTTGTTACTATAGCAACAGCACAGCAGGCCTTCTCCCCTCGGCTGGCCGTAGCTTAGTAACTGTGATCAACATTTCCCCAACACTCCGGATCTCAGCCTTTTTGAAAGTCATTAATCCACAGACATTTTACCTTTGGCAACGATTATCTGAGGGATCCCAAGAATGTTCCCACTTTGCCTTTCATAGTTTGAGTGATAAACTTGGGATTCCCATGTGTGTTCCTAATATTCTTTTTCTTCCAACAGGCCAGAGGAGCACAGAAATCACTGGGCAAAGGACACTACACAGAGGGCAGTGACTGACGGTGGCATCAGCTGATATGTCATACCCTCTCCCACAGTCTCAGCCACCAAGGTCAAGCCTTACAAAGCCACACTTTCTGGATGGAAAACACAGCTGAAATTTATTGCATCAATGAAGCCCTGTATGACATCTGCTTCAGCATCCTCAACCTGACCACACCCACTTATGATGACCTCACTTACCTGGTGTCAGTCCCCATGAGTGGGGTGACTACTTGTCTGCACTCCTCAGGCCAGCTGAATGCAGACCTGAGCATGCTGGCTGTGAATATGGTGTCCTTTCTGCATCTCTGACCAGCAGTGTAGGCAGCCATACTTTCTCTGGAAATACTGATGCTCCCTGGCGGAGGTCATGTTTTACCTAGGATGCTAGTGTAAACAGTAAAATAGGTAGGTGAGGGGTTAAGACATTGGTACAGCTTGCACCGAGGCACTGATATAATGAAGCCATCTTGTAGCTGGTGTGGTCAGAGCCATCCAGTGACAGCCGTTTAAACGGGTGCAGTCAAAAGAGTGACAACAACTTTGGACTGTTTCTTTGGTTCTGAGTCTAGTGCCTTCCTGGAGCAGAAGGGCTTCAAAGCTCTGCTTCATGGAGGTCTGGGAGGGGCTGAAATATATAGGCCAGGAGCATCAGGATCTGGAAGTAAACATGGAGAGTTGGTGCGACCTGCATGGAACTCATGTGGAATGTTCCAGGCATATGTGAACTGCTTTATGGAAGAGATATACATCTGCAGCTTTATGTACCGCTTTCCCATGGGTGCTGAAGGACAACCATACTAGTTCTGTATTCCTGTGTAGTACGTCACTACAAAATGAGTGGCCAAAAGTGACAGTCAATTTATAGTCTCCAGGGACCAGAAACTCATCAGGACCCCACAGAGGGGACCAGCCTGGTCTACACTATTATCTGAAGCTCAGAGGCCTGCTTCATACATTTCATCTTAGGCCTTCTCATCTCTGTGGCTATTGCCCAAAGGCTGCTTTCCATATCTGGAAGCAGCCAGGCCATTCCCCCCCAACACAGTAGCTTCTCCTTTAAGGTTACCAGGACAACATCCTGAGCCTAATGGTCCAAACCGAAGTGCTCTTCTGTCACCATCTGCACACAACCTTGATTTAGGGGCCATTAGAAATAGCCTACCCTGGAAACCTTAAGGCCAACTGATGTGAAACCTAAGTGCCTATAAAACCCACCTCAGCAGTACCTAGATTAGTGTTTGAACAGTTGGAGAAGGGTCACAGAATCTGCATAGTGCACATGGACTGTGTAGACTGGAAATAGCATGGTCTTTGGACCCAGATAAACCTATGCTTATCACAGGATAAATAGCTTAGCTCATTCGTTAGTAAGCACTATGCTTGCTTTGCCAAATGGCAAAGTTGACCTGGCTAATAAACTTTAGAGAGGTCATATAGGTTCATTATAATGAAATACATATACTTAATGAAATGTATAGGGAAATACATCTATCTATTTATCTATCTCAACCACTGCACTAGCCACAAAGTATTGGTGGTATTAGTACATTAGTAGCAACAACATTTGGGGCTATTAGACACTATTATATCTTGGTATCCAATAGGATTGGTCCCAAGATCCCTATGGATGCCAGTAAAATGGCCAAATATTTGCATATAACCTATACACTTCCTCCTGTTTACTGTGTGCTATCTCTAGATTACTGATAAACTGTGATACAATGGCAAAGCAATATGAATAGTTATTGATCATGGCAAGAAACTGTCTAACCTGTTGAGTACTGACATGTCTCTGCTAACTTTGGATATATTTCACCCATGATTGGCTGATTCCATGGATGTGTCATGTGCAGATATGGGGGCCAACTGTAGAAGAAAATTTAAAAATTCATCTTTCATCTGACACATGAAGATAGTGCTTAGGACTGTTTTGTTCACGTGGCAATGAGGCACCTATAGTGACAGGTGCAAAGGGACACACTTCCAACTAGTCAGGTATTTCTAACAGAACCATAAGAACCAAGAATGATGTGGGGTTTCTCTCAAGATCCTAGCTTCACAGTTGGGAAGGCCCTGGACAGTAGGTTTGTTTGTTTGTTTTTTCCATATCTGAAGTGCTCTGCTCAATAAACATTATTGAAACATTTATTTTAATATTCATTTTTAGCTAAAGGAGGTTCCTTGGTGTTTTGAAAACACTTCCCCTGGGCAGACCTGGGATTCAGCCTCCTTTGCAGACTGCTCTTGAGAAGGCATTATAGACCATGGGAGGGAGGGAGGGAAAGAGGGAAGGAGGGAAGCAGGGAAGGAGGTGAGAAGGGAAGGTTTATTTCCAGATCAGAGGCTGAAGTACAGCAGTGTGGCTGGCACCCATCTCTGAGCCAGGCTCTCTCTCGAATGCTTACAAATATTTGCTGCAGAACTTTCCCCTACACATTTTCAGTAAGGGCAGAATTATTAGGCTCTGTTCAAATAACTGGCTTCTTTCCCTTCAGAAGAAAAGAAAATATTGATGTCAACCTTCCCGAGTTGCTATTTGCCTTGAAAGCAAAAATGAACAGATCCTGGGCTCTGGGACATTCTGGAAAAACTGAATAGTGTTCTTTCTACACCAGCTTGGCTGGGTGGAGGTAGCCTGTTTAGCCCCACCCAAATTCCTTGGCAAGCAAATCTTGGTGAGATGTGAAAGTTGGTGTTCTGTGAATAAGTAAGGAAGGAAACAAATTTGCAAATTAGTGGGAAGGAGGTCTCTTGAGTTTTTGGTACCTTACAGAGCTGGTCTCTCTACTGCCCTGCATGGTGCAAGGAGTTCCTTAGGGACCTGCAGACTCAAGGGGCTTGTGTAGGGAGGAACATTCTAAGGATGTCGCAACTTGCTGCTTATGAGTGCCACTGTTTTGTCATTTCTACAGACCTTCTCATAGACCAAAAGGAGGGATGGTAACAGGAAGATGTGCACACAATAGCATGGAGGGCAAAAGGATGAAAAAGGTTCTCTTAGCTAGATCAGTGGTCCTCAACCTTCCTAATGTTGGAGCCCATTAATAAGGTTCCTCATGTTATGGTGACCTCCAACTGTAGTACTTTGTTGCTCCTTCACAACTGTAACTTTGCTACTGTTAGGATTCATAATATAAATTTGAATGCAGGATAGCTGATATTCTACCCTGTGAAAGGGTCATTCAATCCCCCAAGGGGTCGTGACCCACAGATGGAGATCTAGTGAACTAGAGCATCACACTAGACAGCAGTGTCAATCACCTTATGTCACTGTGACAAAATGCCTGGGATTGGGAAAAAAAAATGTAAGGAGGAAAGTTTTGCTTGGCTCATGGTTTCAGCAGTTCAGTTCGTGATTGGTTGACTCCGTGCTTTGTGGCCTGTGGTGGACATGTACACTATGGTGGAAAGGTAAGGTGAAGGAAGGTGCTGTGTGAAAGACAAAGAGCAGGTGGGGCCAGAGTTGCAATATCCCCCTCTAGGGCACTCTGTCAGTGATCTAAATTCCTTCTACTAAACCCCACCTCTTAAAGGTTCCACCGCAGTCTTATAGGACTAGAAGTTAGGAAACAAGCCTTTAACACTGGAGCATTTGGGTGATATGGAAAATACAAACTATGGCACTGAAGTAAGTTGATTCCAATTTATAAAGGAGCATAGGAGACAGAGTGAATACACACTGAATCCTTTGCAATCAGAAGCCCAAATAAAACCTCCCCAGTTTGTCTTATCAGACATTTTGATACATGGGAAGAATAATAAGAAACACAAGCTCCCTGAACGGGGGAGGGAGAGAATAGGGCAAGGGGTGGTGCTGGGTAATGATCAAGCCAGCTGCAATAGCTCAGATTTGTGTAACATTTGTCATGTGGCAGGTGGCATTGTAACTGCTGTCACACATTAGTCTGTTCAGTCTTGGTAACAGCCCCAAGGGAGGTACAGTTGTCCCTCAGTGTTCATGGAGAACCTTAGGTGCTCAAGGATGGTATATAAAACAACATAGACTCGGCACAGCCTGTGCACAGCCGCCTATGGACTGGATTGTTTCTAGATTACTAACGATGCCTGACATGCCATGTTGTATATCTGTGTGTGTCATATTGTATTGTTTAGACAATGGTAGCAAAGTTGGTGCATTGCCTAGTCAGAAACACTTATTGAAAATGTTTTTAAATCCTTCAATATAGTTAGATGAATCTACAGATGTAGAGGGCTGGTAATACGATTGTTCCCTCTTCACAGATGAGGAAGTAGGCACAGGAGAGGTTAGGCATTTGGGATTTGCATCTGCTCACTCGGCCTAAGTGGCAGGCACTCTTACCAGTCAGGGAATGGGGTGGGGAGGGATCCTTCTGCTCACACAAAACAGCCTTGGCCATAAGAGACGGAATTCAGAGGGTTCAGTAAGGTCCAGGTGATGGGGAGGATGAGAGCAGCTGGGGGAAGCTTTCATATACCTGAGACTTTGTGACATAGTATTTGATTTAAGTCAAGAAACAAGAAGACAGTATTTGTTCTTAATCACAAAGGCATAAATGTAAAAACGATGTTCAGAAGGAAAAAACGCTTCAACCCACAAGTGGAGGAAAAAGGAAGATATTACCATCAAGTACCAGTAGTGAGACACACACATCTAAGGACGAGTGGCTACATTAGATCTTTAAAAAATATATTTTGTGTATGTGCCTATGTGGAAATCAAAGGACTATGTCTTGTGAAGTCAGTACTACTAACTTTATGGAGATTCCAGGGATCCAGCTAAGTGGCCAGGTTTGCTGAGCCATCATGCCAGCTCCTTTTTTTTTTTTTAACTTTTATAACCAAGAAGTATACACATAATACACATGTATTTATGTGGTTAGAGCTTAACACGAGTTCAAGTTTGGCTAGGAGGCTCCTCTTCCATCTCCAAAGGAGATTCATACATACAAACATATATATATGGACCTTGGCACATCCTTGAAGGTGGTTGCAAACTATCGCTACACGCTTACTCTAAATTATCACTTGATGAAAATGGATACATTTGGTGGGGTTAACGCTGAAACTAATGCTTTCAAAATTTTAGGCCCCTTATAAGTGGACTGACTAACCTGTCTCAAGTACGTCTGTCACCTATGGAAGGGACATTAGTCATGGCTGCAACTAACTTGCCATTCACCCACAGAGCACGGGTCACCAAAGCTTTCTCAGTAGGACCCTTTGGTGTGGAACTTGGTGAAGGCAAGGTGAGAAACTGGGCAGGATGAGAGACCTGACTCGAGGCTCAGGCATCTGCCCTCTAGTCTAAATTTTGTCATCATTACTCTACAATGTCTTCAGGGCAGGGGGTGACGCTGGCTACAGCAGTTCTAAAGCAGGAAATGGCCTCTGATTGGAGGATACTGTCATCCCTTACCATTTATCACCTGCCCAATAGCCAGAAGAATAGGCTTCACCTTTTCCAAACCTACTTTATTTGGGGGTTCTTTAAATGCTTATACCTCCCTTCCAACCCACCTCCCCTAGTTAGGAGAGAAAGGAGGTTTAAGGGAACAGGAGAAGTACAATTTCTTGAATTCAATTCCTGAGGACAATTCCCCTGGCATTGTCAGCAGGGTTTCAGCCGACCAGCAATTCCACCAAAGTTGCTGCTGGAACCTGGAACAGCAGCCAGAACCTAGAGCCTCAGCTGGAGCCCAAAGCCTTGAAGGCTTCGCTGGAGCAGTTCTCTCTTGGAGAATCTCGAAGTGGAGAGATGAACAAGCCAACAATACTAAGACCCAAAAAACCCCCAGCCTCCTGTTTTGGGCTCATATATATATCTCCTCTCAGATTCTGTACTAGGATGTTTTTCAGCTGGCAAAAACAGAGCCCCACCCACGAAGTGGTCCTACTTCTAAGTGGATAAACATCACCTGCTCTCTCACAAGTCTGTTCCCTATCCTGTACTTGGGATCGAAACAAAAACATGTTTATATTCCCTACAGAACTGCTCCTTTTAGACAAGAAAAACAGATAAAAGGAGGGAGGGGATAATTGTTTTCCATAAAACAATCCAGAGACCTGTTCTAGATCAGGGGCGTATGTAGGTGGTTCCTGGGCTCATTTCCTCCTGTCATGCACTCTGAGCGTCACAAAGCAGCCTTGCCTTGTGAAAGTGTGATGGAGTATGGCTATTCATACTGGAGAGACAGAGCGAGGAAAGCAGACTCGGCCCTTGGATGAGTCACTTTGGGCAGGGCAGCCATTGTTTAAAAATCTCTGTTTCCCTAATAGACATCAGGGCTGGGCACCCGATGGCGATGGCGGAAGCAGGCTGACTCAGGATAATGCTCAAAGCAGATGGTCTTCAGGAGCCCCTGACTGGCCTGAGCAACACAGTCACTATCCGATTCCATAGGAGCCACTCAGGATGCAGAGCTCACGGGGTGCTGTTTGTCTCTGGGCACAGTACTTCCATCTGGTGAGGTCGGCTCAAAGGTGAGGTGAGCTGCTGGAGGACCTAGCTAGGGAGTGGTAGAAAAGCCTCACTCCCTGCGGTGACCCCCTTTGTCTGCTAGGGGACCTCACACCCCCAGGATCTTCCCTTCACAGCCATAGCCTCTCTTCCTTTTGGTCTTAGACTTCCATTACGAACGAAGCAACAAAGGCTAGTAGGCAACCATCTCCAGGAACCCTTGCTGAAATGCTACAACCAGTGACATTCTCCAGAGCAGAGCCGTTTCTGCAGAGGTTCTGGAACGTCCTAGCTGATTCTGAAGAGCCAAGATGAGGAGCTGGAGGCAGAGTGAAGAGAACATGGAGACCAGTCTTTGGCCGTGAGAAGAGCTATCCGTGGGGACCCAATAGCTTGGGAGAAAGAAGAACATTTAGGACACCCACCCCCATCCTGGGGAGGTACCAGCACTGCCTGCCGGCTAGAACGGAGGGGCCTGGAGATCTGCTTCCTTGAAGCACAGCCCGTGAAGATGTGACTTAGCCCCATGTTAATCATGAGTGAATGGCTTGTGGCTTCCACTTCAGCTAATGACCCAAGATTACCATGGCAGACAAGACCCACATTTACAACAGCATCACCTTGGACTTTATGGAGGCATTTTTTTCTCCATAAACCCAACTTGCTTTCATATATACCTTCTCATTTCCTGCTTACAAAGCCAGCTCCAAGGCACCTGTAATTATTTAATGTTTGAAGAAACTGGATCCCAAGAGGAAAAGGTGGAGGCTCCTGTTTACCTGTCCACTGTTCCAGATGCAAGGAAGGATAACTCCTGCTGGTCCACCCCTCACACTAAGCCTTTGAAACTCATCCAGCCTTTCTGCTAATAGAAAGAATGCATGTTCTTTGGGTTTCTGCCTGGTGGGATTTTAAACCTCACTTTTCTGATGGGAAGAATCAGGCTAGTAATGATGGCTACGGTACAACACTACTACCCAAGAGAAATGTAATGTGAGCCGCACCAGAGCTTTAACATTTTCCTGGTTATCTTTGTTGTTGTTGCTGTTGTTTTGTTTTTAGAGACAGGGTTTCTGTGTTTTAACTCTGGATGTCATGGAACTGACTCTGTAGCCCAGGCTGGCCTTGAATTTACAGAGACCCTCCTGCCTTTGCCTCCCAACTGCTGGGATCAAAGCCGTGCATTTGCTGCCACCGCTGCCCTCTGCTACCACCACCGCCACCACTGCCCAGCTACCTATCACATTTTTAAAAGTGAAAAAGGTGAATCATTTAAAAAATATTTCAAGCACTGAATCCAAAACATGATCACTGTGACCTGTTGTGGCGTTCTTTGGCTAACCTACTGAGCCTATGTGGCCACCTGTGGCTGGTGCACTTGACCTCAGCGCTGTTCTTAGATTTCCCCCTCTTCCCTCCCTCGCACTCCTGTTCCAGAAGGTGCACACGAGCAGAAATTTCGACTTTTAAAAGGCTTTTAGGATCTAACAGTCCAGAGCAAGACAAGTGACACATCTAGTTTCGAGCACTCTTACTTCCCCACACCCAGCAATTTGTAGAACGCATCCTTGCCGTCCTCGAAGCAGCCTTAGACCTCCTCCTCCTAATTGCTACCCCTCCTGGCGTTTAACTCGCCTTCAATTACCACCCACTCTAGAAAGAGAACGGGGTGGGAGTTCAAGCCCCCTGGCCAGGATACAGGCGCCCCTTTTCAGAAGGATTTCTAGTGGAGATGCTTCTTCAGTTTCAGGCTCCATATCCAGGAATGAGGGGACACCTGTCCTGCTACTGGGGAAGCAGGACCCCAATCTCTAGCCTCCAAGTGGTGGGAGTGAGAGGAGTGGGAGAGAAACCGGAATGTGACCTAAAGGTCTCGTCAGTGGACAAGCAGCTCAGGTGAATGTTGAGGGGAAGCCAGCAGAACCTGCCAAGGGGCGTAGTAGCGCTGGGACGCTGGATGCTGGGCGGTACCCCCCGCACCTCGCACCGCGCCCCAGCTCCCTCTCGCGGTGCCGCAGTGCCCGCCGCACCGCCCCTCGGCACTGCCCCCATGACGTCAGCGCAGCCGGGCGGGTCCCCCGGTATAAAAGGCGGAGCTGGGGGAGGGAGACAGGTCTTTGCGCTCCTTTTGCCCTCTGTCCACGCACTACTTCGAGGGCAAGCGCCTCCACCCTTTCTACAGCCAGCACCATGCGCGAGATCGTGCACATCCAGGCGGGCCAGTGCGGCAACCAGATCGGCGCAAAGGTGGGCGCGCCCCTGGGGAGGAAGTTGTTGGGGTCTCCGGCTTGGGCTGGGGTCCCAAGGTTATTGGGGGCGGGGGCAGGCCGAGCCTAGGGGATCCAGCGAACCGGGCTGGTGACGCATTCCACGATGGCTACCGGGCGGGCTGGGTCTTGAAAGAGGGTCAACCTGCCACGATGCGCGAGACAGGGTGTCTTAAATCAAGGTCCATTCCATTGCTTTGAGACAGCCCTTCTACGGGTGCAGTTGGGTCAGGGGTCACTGTTATATGTGTTGAGAACCTCATGTCAAATGTATTTTTTTTATTCTGTCGTTTGAATGAAAAAAAAATGCAATGTCATTGGATTGACAGATGTTACAGAGGCGTGCCTTTGGGCCAACAGAGCAGGGTGTTAGACAAATTCTCTTACAAGGGCTCATCTAGACGTGACATAAAATGCAACCATCGGTCATCTTTCTCCTCAGTGGGACTGTAAGGAATAGGGGCTGTGAGACCCAACGACAGTCGGGAGGCAGCTGTGGGCATTTAACATGGGTGTGGGCGGGTGCCTGGACAAGGACGTGGTCTCTTTCAGTACCGCCATATTGCCCACCCAACCTCCCCACCCTCTTTCCTGCTGCCAAGTCACAATGCAGGCTGCATCCTGAGGATGGCCAGCTATTGCCAGGGCTACCAGGCGCCCTCTCAGGATTATGCTGCCCATCCCCAAACATTCCTAGCCCAGGGTCAATACCCGGAAGCCAATATGTAGGTCAGTGGTATAAAACTGGGTTGGTGAAAGCTGCCATGGAGCCTGTGCCAAGAGCCATTGATCCCCAGAGGCGCAGGGGGGCGGGGCACCTGATCTTCCCTTCTGCCTTCTCCCATCCATCAGCCTGTATGTAGTAACATTCAGCCCTGCCTGGAGTGACAGAGAACTGCTGCCTCTGCAGTTCTGGGAGGGGATCTGCTGTGCCCACTTCCCTCTCCAGGCTCCTCCCAGCCCAGCGTCTGTGGTCACTATATGGCCAATGCACTGCGCATTTCCAATACTCTGCAGCAGCTGCTGCCCAAACACAGAGGGACCAGCAGCTCACTAGGCTCTTGCCTGCTGTCTGACCTAGACAATTAAACCCTAAGCTGATATGATTTTCTTCATTTCAGTTTTGGGAGGTGATAAGCGATGAGCATGGCATCGACCCCACCGGCAGTTACCATGGAGACAGTGACTTGCAGCTGGAGAGAATCAATGTGTACTACAATGAAGCTGCTGGTAAGGCTTTGGGTGTCAGTTTTGCTTTCCATACCGTGGCAGAGGAAGTGGCCCAGGAGCATGCAAACAAGAAAATGCCTTTTGCATACTCACATAAATGCCATCTGAAAAAAAAATTGCACTTTGCAGTTCCCGAAGACCTGTGCATGTCTGGTGTGATGAAGCATGCTTTGTGTCTCCATTTTCTTTTTCCTCCTTTGTCTCAATGCTGGGATTTCTGTAATGAATCCTGCTGCTACATCTGTCTCCTTGCCAAGGCCAGCTGTAAGTGAGCTCTTGTCCCCACAGGCAACAAGTATGTACCTCGGGCCATCCTGGTGGACCTGGAGCCGGGCACCATGGACTCAGTGAGGTCGGGACCATTCGGCCAGATCTTCAGGCCAGACAACTTTGTGTTCGGTATGTTGTCATGCCCCGTGAGAGCTGGCCAAATGACTCACTCCCTTCCTAGCAGCCATGGGCTATTTTACAGTTCTGTGTGCAGTGCTCAGCTGATCCTGTGTCCCACAGACCGCAAGTCCTGGCCTAAGCTATGCAGCTGAGGAGATCATGTCTGTGGTCACTCTTGACAGCTCAGAGGAGAGTGTGGGCCTGTAGAGGCTGTGAAAGGCCTCCGTGGGGAGCAGCCTCTGGGATGGGGAGGGGTGGAGAGGATGAAAGTCTTCAAAGAGGGCATCACAGGCTGCAGGTGCTTTCAAAGGACCAATAATGTCAGGTAGCCACTTCAATTAGCAAGGTGTAGAGCAAGTGCTTAGAGCTGCCTTCCCCTGCCTCTTTAATTATACCTAATTAAGAGTGGTTACAGAATGTTCTCTGTGTGCTAAATTTTAGAAGCTACTGACTATTGTTAAAATGTGTCTTCTTCCTCACACTTGATTCTTTCCTATGATCCCCAGAGTGTTTGAGGTCATTGATACATTGACAATATTTCCTTCCTTTAAAACAGTGTATCTAAAAGACTAAAGAATGTTTTCTAAGGCCAGTTCTCCCTTTTCCTTCACAGTCCAATGACACCACCTTAGATTCCTAAGTGTTTAAAATTCTCTTTCTCTCTGGCAGGCCAGAGTGGTGCAGGAAATAACTGGGCAAAAGGCCACTACACAGAAGGTGCTGAGCTGGTGGACTCCGTCCTGGATGTGGTGAGGAAGGAGTCCGAAAGCTGTGACTGTCTCCAGGGCTTCCAGCTGACCCACTCACTGGGGGGAGGCACTGGCTCAGGCATGGGGACCCTGCTCATCAGCAAGATCAGAGAGGAGTACCCAGACCGCATCATGAACACCTTCAGCGTCATGCCCTCGCCCAAGGTCTCTGACACCGTGGTAGAGCCCTATAATGCCACCCTCTCCGTGCACCAGCTGGTGGAGAACACAGATGAAACCTATTCCATCGACAACGAGGCCCTGTATGACATCTGCTTCCGCACCCTGAAGCTGACCACGCCCACCTATGGAGATCTCAACCACCTGGTGTCAGCCACCATGAGTGGGGTGACCACCTGCCTGCGCTTCCCAGGCCAGCTGAACGCAGACCTGCGCAAGCTGGCTGTGAACATGGTGCCCTTCCCACGCCTGCACTTCTTCATGCCAGGCTTCGCACCTCTGACCAGCAGGGGCAGCCAGCAGTACCGAGCCCTGACGGTGCCCGAGCTCACCCAGCAGATGTTCGACTCCAAGAACATGATGGCCGCCTGCGACCCCCGCCATGGCCGCTACCTGACCGTGGCTGCCATCTTCCGGGGCCGCATGTCCATGAAGGAGGTGGATGAGCAGATGCTTAACGTGCAGAACAAGAACAGCAGCTACTTCGTGGAGTGGATCCCCAACAACGTGAAGACGGCCGTGTGTGACATTCCTCCTCGAGGCCTCAAGATGTCAGCCACTTTCATTGGCAACAGCACTGCCATCCAGGAGCTGTTCAAGCGCATCTCGGAGCAGTTCACCGCCATGTTCCGGCGCAAGGCTTTCCTGCACTGGTACACGGGAGAGGGCATGGACGAGATGGAGTTCACCGAGGCGGAGAGCAACATGAATGATCTAGTGTCTGAGTACCAGCAGTACCAGGATGCCACTGCTGATGAGCAGGGCGAGTTTGAGGAGGAGGAGGGTGAGGATGAGGCTTAAGAACTTCTTAGATAACATTCATTGTGCACCCTTAGTGAACTTCTGTTGTTCTCCAGCATGGTCTTTCTATTTGTAAATTATGGTGCTCAGTTTGCCTCTGTCAGAAATTCACTGTTGATGTCATAGTTGGAACCTCCTTTCAAGATTACAGTATTGTCTAAGAAATCTATACTAATAAAAACGCATGTGTATAAAACCTGTGGTTTTCCTTGACATCACGTTAGTGTTTCAGAAATACAAAGCTTCAGGGTGCAATAGCACTGTTTGTGTTTTAGTTAGCATTCTGTATGCCCCATGAACTTGTTGAACCTAGGACTAAAGCAATAGCTTTTAATTCTCAAGCAATAAAAGTATCTTGCAAATTCAAGACATCCTAAAATACACAAACACTACAGATGATTCCCATTAGACTTATTTGAAAACAAATTATGGTAAGAATTTGCTTTTAAGAGAATGGTAGAAACAATTTAATGGTAAAAATGGCAATATTCATATTTTTACAGCTATTGAAGCTATCACATGATTGGGTATGTGATTTTTCCTGCTTGCATTAGACCATGATCCTTCACTACAAAAGCCCCCAGACACCAGGGCTTCCTGAAGTTTCATTAGAGAAAGTCTTCTACCAACTTGTTGAATTCATCTGCAAAACGTAAGTGCAGGTTATGCTTGCCTTCTGGCATCAGATGCAACCTAGAAACAAACCAAGCTTTCCATCAGTGGCATATTATTAAACATGCTTTCCCTCTTCAGCATCTGATGAGAGTCTTTCAGAAACATGAACTTTCCAAGAGTGTGACTCTTGGAAGAACTCCCTTGGAAGTTCCTACCACCGCACATGTGAACCATCAGGTAACAAAAACAGTGGATTGCTAATTACTTTAGAAATCCATTTTTAACAAACACATTTTTAAACGAGACAACCGGGAGGTGGGGGGGACGATTACAAAAATGATAGGAGTGACAAGTGTAATCCTAGGTCTTTAAAAAAAAAAAAAGACTACAAGACTGAAAAATGGTGAGAAGTCACTGGGTTGCATAGGTGAGTTTATTGGGTGGTGGTGGAGGGGGGTGGTGGGGGGTGGGGGGTGGGGGGGAGGAATCTGCATAGTGGGCAAGGCAAATAGGAATTTTCAGCCAGCAGCAGCCCTCAGCCAAGGTTCCAAGCCACTTGGCCATGTTCAGACTACAGAGCAAACAAGCCTGACTACAGCCAGCATGCAGATGGGGAGATGCCTTAGGAATTTTGAGTGGGTGTTGGGACTCAGTCGCAGCCATGTGTGCGGAACTACCTCTGCAGCTGTTACAGCGTGTCTTTGGTGGACCCCTCCGTCCCGGAAAGGCCTTTTCCATTTAATGTGATTTTGGTCAATGGGGACTGATTTGCAATTTAAAAAAAGCAATACAATTAAAATATATTTTATTTATTAGCTTCTAAAGCGTAGAGATAGAGTTTAAACAAAGCTTTTAGGAAGCGAAGATCAAGTTCAAGCCATGTTGTCTACAGTGACAAGTGGGTGTCAAAAGAACTAGACTGGAGCAAAATTCCAATGACTACATTCTGTACTTCTCTGGTCTTTTTCCCTGAGGGCTGAGAACTCTCAGAAACTGAGTGGGTCATAGGGAGCGCTCCAGAGGAAGGCAATCCTCCTCAGAAGATGCTGAGCCTCTTGCAATTCTGCTGTGCTAGTAGCAGGGGGAGGGGAGGGAAGACCAGGGAATTCAAATGAGAAGGAAATACATACTGCTCTCATCTTTTAGGGGCTGCTGTAAGGTTAACAATGCTATAGACAGTGACCAGACCATTTACATTAAAGTGTGCTTTTAAAAGGGGATGAGTTACACCATCCCCAAAGATAACCCATCTGTACTACACAGGTATGGGGCTGCAGGGATGCTCAAAGCTGCATGTTTTAGGATACAGAAAAGTCTCAGCTTCCCAGGATGCTGAGCTAACAGAAGTACAAGTGTACACCAAACTACAGCCATTTGTCTTAATTAAGCTGGGTTTGGGAGCCAAGAAACCCTGTCTTGACCATCCCGAAGTACATCTAGAGATGCTCAACTCAGCTGCCACCTGTTCTGCCCCATTTTTACAATTTGCCTCTTCCCCACAAGGACAGCTGCAACCCCCTTTTTTAGCTATATAATGAAGCCTGGTGAAGCCTACAGTTTCCTCCCCCCCAGCATCTCTAGATCTTTGGAAAGTAAATATGAGATTCTTTATATTACAAATATGAGAGACCTACTCTAGGTGCCAGATGGATGCATTAGTGGATGCGCGGCTGGGCAGTGGATGGGTGAATGAGTAAATGGGTAGGTGGATGAAGGAACAGATGAAAGTATGAAGAAAATTCTTTTCCTTGATGCATTTTCTTAGTGCAAACCCTCTCTTCACTCTGTGTGGAGCCGACTGTGGATCCTCTTGGGAGCAGGACCAGAAAAGCCAGGCAGAAACACCTGGCCAGGCAGCCACTCTGCTGCTGACCCAGTTTTTACACAGACAACAAAAGAATTCACAGGCCTCACTGAGTGGCTTCCAAACAGTCACGTTCTCCAGGAAAATTAGTAGGAAATACAACCACTCAACACACAGCTCAGATGGCAGTGAAGGGGCCCTACAGAGTGCAAGTTCCTAAGTGTAAGGCAGGGGCCCTGTAGCACGTGGTGTCTTTAGAAAGACTCTACAGCTCTTGGGGAGAAGCTGTTAAATTGGAGTAAACCTGGTGGCCATCTTAGTTGTGTTCACTTCATTATTTCCAGCTTTCAAAGAAACTGTGGGAGCTGTCCAATAATGACAAGGCCATAATGAACATGCTATAGCATCTTCACTCTGAACGAATGTGGCAAAATTCTCAGTATCTTATGAACCTATACATCAGCCAGGAGAATATGTGCACTTTCTGCTTTCCCTGGAGACCAAAGGAGCGGCTGGTTCTTTGTGATGAGCTCTTGTCCATCATGAAAATGGACATTGGCAGCAACACAGGCCTTTTCTTCATCCCTAGATGTGAGAACTGCACGTTTCTTCCAACTGGTGACACTAGCAGGCACCACCCCCAGACTTTATCCTACTAGATTTTTGGGGCTAGGAAACACACATCTCAAGGGGAAGTTTATTTTCTTAAATCTAATAATCATGTCTCATGCTTGAAAAAAAAATTAAATCACTGTGGCATCCCCAATCCACCCTCAATGGAGCGCTTCTGCCAGGTCTGCAGGATTAATGATCTATTGTGGTGCATGGAGGCCAAACCTGCTGAGACTCCAGGGATCTGGCCTTAGCCTACCAACTGCAGTGAAAGATGGACATAAACTGTGGGGGCCATCAGTGGGTGACGGGCTTTATGGAGGCAGCACAGCCTCTACACTGGCAGTTACACAGCCCCCTAACCCCCGTACCCTGCCAACTGAGCCACCACTCTTCACCTGAAAAATGGGGGTAGTAACAGTACCCCTGAGACCAAAAGAAAATGGTAAGACACATGTACTAGTCTGTAGGCATTTTACTGATGTCTGCTGTTGATTTTCTTTCTTTGGTTGGTTGGTTTTGTTTTGTTGTTGTTTTTGTTTGTTTGTTTGTTTGTTTTTTGAGACAGGGTTTCTCTGTATAGACTTAGCTGTCCTGGACTCCCTTTGTAGACCAGGCTGGCCTCAAACTCATAGAGGTCCGTCTGTCTCTGCCTCCCGACTGCTGGGATTACAGGCATGTGCCACCACGTCCAGTGATGGTATCTGCTATTGTTTTGTTATATATTATACTTTGAAAAAGTCCTTAGGAAGGTTCTGAGCACAGGGTATTAGTGAATATTCTGACTCAGGGAGAACATTTGTTCCCACTCGTTGGCTGACATAAAGTCTCCAATTGGAAGATTTTTTCTCCCCTTAAGAGAAGTTTCGCAAAGTGTGTTTAAGATTTGCCTGGCAAGGGTCAGTCTCTGCTCCTTTCGAGTCGAGGAGGCCTCAGCCCTGGGGATTTCTACGCTGTGGCTACCGGGGAGTCTAGCTGACTGCTCTCCTCTGCTAAGGGACCCATCTAGGGGAGAAGTCACCAAGGCATGAGGGAGCGGGAGCTCTCAGCAAGATGGCGTAATATAAGCACAGGCAGCAGCAGGTAGGTACCTTCCGTCAGCCTCTCCCTCCTCCAGGACCCCGGGTCTTGCTTTGCTATCTGGCTGAGTAAAGGAACTCAGAAGCTGCTGTGAACTAGTTCTACCTTCATGCTCCAATTCACCCAGCTCCAGCAGCCTGGGGGGGGGGGGACACCTTACATTGGGGGATAGACTTAAGAGAGCCAAGGAAGCAGCAGACTCCAGTGACTAGGACAGGAAGACAGTAACTAGCCCACCACCTGCCTAGATGGCCACTCCTGCCTTCCCACTAACATAACCGCCAGGAAAGCCACCCCAAGGTCAAGAAGCCTGTGTCCAGGACCATGTGTCTATCAGCTCTTCCCCCACAACCGTGGTTAATTCCACATAGCAATTTGACTGGGTCTCGGGGTGCCCAGATACTGATACTTGTTCAGACATCATCGTGGTTGTGAGTGACTGTGCCGGGGCTGACATTAAGATCTGAATCCATAGGCTGGATAAGGTAATTCCCCCCCCTCCCACCGCCACCCCCCACCCCCGCCCAGTATGAGTAGAGCTGGTTCAATCTGTTGAAAGTCAGGTTGAGAAGCTACCTGGCACCTACATTTTATATACCAGAAAACAAGCTAGAGATCTCATGTGCAATTCTCAAGGGCACAACAGTCAAATGACCCTCCAGTTGCCCTTAATCCCAATGTTACAAGTGCTACTCAGTGTCCTTTCATTTCCAGAGAAGACTCCGTAAGCCTCTCCCCACGGCTGATACAAACCTGCAAAGTCATTCTGTATACATCGATTGTACCACTGTTCTCTTTTGCTTGCCTGGCTCTCACGCCTGCCTGATGATGCAGCTGGGCCGCTGCAGAGTCTGACCTCTCCGTGCCCACGGCTCCCTGCCTGTGTGTATCTTTCTACCTCCTCCCTCCCCCGACATGCACAGAGCCTTTAACATATGCTAGATTATATCCTGAGAGAGCTATCCAGTGAGATGAAAATTAAATCACACACTGAAAGCTGTTTAAAAAGGTATGAATAGGAGCAGGGCGTGGTGGTACACGCCTTTCATCCTAGCAGTGGGGGAGGGGGAGGCAGGCAGATCTCTGTGATCCAGGCCAGCCTGGTCTTCTACAAAGTGAGTCCAGGACAGCCAAGGCTACACAGAGAAACTCTGTCTCAAAAGAACAAAACAAATGTATGAATAAGGAACAATGTAACCAAGTAAGGAAGCTTCCCTGAGGCGGGAGGTGCTGGGCCATGACATAAAAGATTGTATACTGGACAGGCAAGGAGTGGGTGAGGCGCATGGAGGCTTGCTGCTGGAGCTGAAATGCAGAGTCCAGTTTCTGAGATCTGAAGCCTCCTCAAAAACCACTTTCATGGAATGACATCCTCCGGCCCCACCCCTTCCTATGCTGAAATCTCAGCATCTTTAACAAAGTGACTTAGTTAAAAATGTGGTCATATCCTGATCGGTTATGACTGGTGTCCTTATAAAAAAGCAAACTGGGTCAGAGGATCAGAGGAATGATTGTCTGTGAGCTAACATCCCCATCCTGGGCTCTGGAACTGAGAGAAGATGGATGTTTGTGACGTAATGGAATTACGTCTTCATAACTACCACGTGTTGACAATACTGAGGCCGAGGGTGTTGCTTAGTGGCAGAATACCCTGACCTCATCCCCAGCAATGTAGGGGAAAAATACCATAAATAAAAAAATGCACCTGCTGGGCAGTGGTGGGGCACACCTTTAATCCCAGCACTCCAGAGGAAGAAGAAGGCAGATCACTTAGTTCAAAGCCAGCCTGGTCTACAGAGCAAGTTCCAGGACTGCCAGGGCTACACAGAGAAACCCTGTCTGGAAAACCAAAAACTAGAAGCCAAAACCAACCAACTAACCAACCAAAACAACAACAAAATGCACACAGTATACCCATACTGCCAAACCCCACGGCTTAGCCTTACCTACCTTAAACATGCTTGGAACGCTTACATCAGCCTACAGCTGAGCGAAATCGTCTCCTATGCCACGGACCCTGATTTGTAATAAAGTGTTGAGAACTTCATGGAGTTTAGTGAACTCTGAACTGAACATGGAAAGCCAATGGCTGCACAGATGTTCTGATATCAGTGCAGAACCAAGCTAGCTGGTTCACACACAGTGGCTTGACCTAGCTGTGCGGTCACAGTCTCTCCGGTCAGTCCAGCTGGGCTGCCTCCAAGAGCCTGTTCACACCAACTCCACAGTATGAGGGCTGCCACTGACCATTTGACAAGATTTCCCTGATGGGTGCTGGAGCTGCTGCATGCTTTGTAATGGGAAGTGTCCACCCAGAGGCTGTCAGACAGGACAGGCAAGAAGCCTGTTGGCCAGGAGGGAAGTCTGGTATCACAGGAGCCCTGAAACTAGGGTCAGGCCAGGAGGACTCCAAGGACAGGGCCTGTTCACCTCATTGCAGCAGTCAGAACAGCCCTCATTGTGGGTTTTACACAAGAGCTTGTGTGGGAGAATGTAGCTGCCTAAAACTAATCACAACACAGGCCTCTTTGCTTTTAAGAGACTATGGCTCCTCTCCTATGAAGAGAGAAAAGAGGGGGAAGGAGTCAGACTCACAAGGCTGGAGGCTGGTCTACTTCCAAGAAGGTAAAAGCAGCCTTGTGTGACTCCTACATAGTAAGTGCTTCTTGGTAAAAACCGGTGAGCAAGTCTACGTCTAAGCATAGTAAGAAGTGTCTGGCGAGGCATGCTGCTGTCCTGCCTCACATGGCATGGCGCAGATGCTCAGCAGGGACATGCTGTTCCGAGAACCCAGCTTTCTTTGTGCTCCCAAGGAAACCACCCATGGTCTTGCAGGTTCCCACCCAAATAAAGGGCTCTTTTAGTAAAAGGGGTGGAAAATATGGTCATTTTTAGGGATCCGTTGCTAATAATATTTTACCTCCAAACCGTCAGTTCCAGAGAATAACAACATAAGAAAACGATTTTCCACCAAATGCACAGGAAGGGCATGCTTTTCTTCAATATTGATGTATGCTGTTGCTAGGAGATGGGTTTGGGACAGAATTCCTAGGGCAAACTTCCTCAGAGGCAGACGTTTAAATGAGGTTGGCTTTTGAAGGGAAGTCCCTGTATTTATCATGAGGGCCAGTATATAAAAGCAGAAACCACGTCAGGCCACCAGACATAGCTAGCTGTCCTACCATCTCTCTAAGGGCACATTCATAAGAGGCAGTTGTGCTATGGTGAGAAAAAAAAAAAACAACCAAAACCCTGTTTTAGGAAAATTCAGGACTTTCCAGCCTTTACCAACTAAATGGCTTGAACTACTGCTTAAGAACACCAACCAGCCTTGAGTTCTCACCTAAGAAAATGAACTATTTCCCCTAAGTTTGTAGTAAAGTTTAATTAGATATTTTATAAGAGTAAAAGATCTCCAAGCTATAAAATGCTATGTGGGAACATCACATAGCTTACTCTAAATGTATGGAGTTTAAAAACTTAGAAAATGAGGTGCATAGAAAACATCTGGGAGACTAGTAAGAAAGTCAGCTATTTGAATTTTGTGCCACAACCATGGCTTAGTATTATAATTTTTATAATAGTCAAGTTTGAAAATGCCTTATTTACTATGAACTTCTAAATTTTTATAAAAATCTCTATGTTTACCTATAGTGTAATTTTAATGTTACTTCGACCTTTATTCTCCACTTTACTCTACATTCTTCCCAAAGCCGTTGCTATTTCCTGCTCGTATTCTTGTATTTGTTCACCTTATGGTTGAACTGATATTAAAAAAAATGTATGGAATGAAGAGAGGCTTTTGGATGTAAAGAATTAGAAATATATACATATAATTTATATATCTACATATATGAATTACTATGTAACTGTATTTCGCTGTGGAATAAGAAACAACCCCTCCACTTATTTCCAAAACCCAAGGGAAGTGTTGAGATGCACTGAGGAGACTCACCCACAGGCAGTGGAGCTGTTAGGGCACCAGCTTTCCCTTCTGGGTTTCAGGGACTTTGAGGATAGGGACCTAAGCTCAGTGATCAGTGTGCTAAGCAGTTCAGGCCCTCCACAGGCATTAAAATCAGGCACGTGGAGGGTCTGAGGACATACTTAAGGTGGTTATGACTGGTAAAGTTTTACAATATTATTTTAGTGAAGAAAAAGTTTCAGAGGTGAATACAGAATATGACTATACGTATGTGGCTGGCTACCAAAGGCCAATTTACTTTCTTGGCTTGGTTTTATGAGTGTTTCTTATTGCTTTGGTTTTTTAAAATGAACTAAAAATCCTCAGGTATGTCAAATTGTTATCAATGGTTACTACAAATCTGAAGTGATGCTCTTGTTACAGAACGCAGTGCCCAGGAACACACTGGCCTCACCGAGCTCAGAGCTCAGGTCCTCTGTGCCTGTGGGGTTCTAAGCACTGTGGTACTTACTCTCTGACCAAATGAGGACCAAGTGTCCTAAGCTCCACCTCTCCCCCGTCTTTTCCTTCCTACGGCCTCTCTCATTTCCTCAGAGGCTTTGTAGCATGTAGGGGCTGTGAAGCTGTAACAAGACTCACCGTGACCCTTTCACATGCTGGAGAAGGAAGTCTGCATGAAAACGTGGGACCAACGGGTCCTTCTCCCCGTGCACGATGAGGGTAGGGCACTGGACCAGGGGCAGCAAGTGGCGGCAGATGTTACCTGAGATGAGGAGCACAGGGAACAGCCTTAGCACAGGCACTCTGCGGGGACGAAGGGGAACTCTGCAGAGACTTTGGACCTTAATGCTCCCCAAAGGCACCAAAGGCTTCATCTCCAGAGAGGCGCCATTAGGAAGTGGTGAAGGCCTCAGGATGTGGCCTTGTGAGACATCCTTAGTCACGGGAGACATGCACTTAAATCAGATTGTGAAACCCTAGCCTACCCTTTCTTACTTTCTGTTCTTTGACTTGGGAAGTGACTGGCTGCCTCACCACAGACACAAAGCAATATGACCATATGCTCATGGGCTGGACTGTCCAGAACAAGCCAAGGTATGCCTTTTCTATTGTCTTAGGTGGTTTTAAATCTGCGGACACTCACGTCCCTCTGCATTTTGGCTTCCCTGTCAGTGGAAGCTGGTTTGATCTGGAGTTTCTTCCAGTTTTAACATTCTTAGGCTTCTCTCCTCTATTTCTGTGCTCTGTCTGTGTTGCTGCTGTACTAGTAAACTCAACAGTTTTTTCTGAGTCAAATTCATTATTCATGTAAAATGACAGAAAAATCAAATAAGCAAGCAAAACCTCCACAAGTCTTATATTGCAAAGAGATGGCCTGTCAGTCACATGGATGATAGCTGGCATTTGAAGCCTTTTCCCTTGAGATTGTGTCTCAATGGCTAAAGCCTAGCCAGTCCTTGGTGTGGAGACTTCACACTGAAGTCATCCTGACATAGGATGCAAGCTACTCCTCCGTGCTTGTGTCTTAATGACACTCCTGACGACCACATCTTGGTGGCTCCTTGCCAGCTAGAGCTTCCGTCTCAAGCAGCAATAATCACAGTTGCCGTGGCTGTTGCGAGGCTACACATATGGTCAGCTGTATGGAAGGTTCTAGGTGTCTATGCCACTAGCTCCTTCCTTCACTCTTCTCCCATCTCTGCCTGTGCTATAGCACTGAGCTGGCTGGGATCCAGTGCATGAGGCACTACCCACTGGGCACCAGGCCTCTGCCCTTCTCTTGGGCTGGGGGTTGTTCTCCACCAAGGGAGAGTGACCATTTGACTGGGTCTCTGAAGCTCTCCTCCTCAGTCACTGGGCAGCACATACCTGCCAGCTGTATGAGGTGATATTGATGATGCCGGCTCTACAACCGCTTGCTGTGGCAGGACCTGTTAATGCTTACAGCACTTACTCTTTTTGGTTTTGTTTCTGTTTTTTGTTTGTTTGTTTGTTTGTTTGTTTTGTTTTTGAGACAGGGTCTTGCTGGACTGGTACTCACCATGTCTGGTCTCAAACTCACAGATTCACCCGTCTTTGCCTCTGAAGTGTTGTGATTGAAAGCACACACCACCATGCCAGGCTAGCACGGACAGTTTAACTCATTCAGTGCCAACAAACATTTATAAATTAGGTACTTTAAAAAAATACATAAAAGTGATAGCACTTTCATGATAACTAGTGTGTATTATTCCACTTAGTCCCCACAGAACCTCTAGGAGTAGGTAGTAGTATGTTCTTCAGAAACCGAGTCACTGCTCAAAGCCATCCTGGCAAGCCAAGACCTCAAACTCAGGCCTAGGTGACTCCGCCCTGTGCAGTCACCCATGCTGGACCAAGTGTCTGTAAACCTGCGCACACAGCCACGAACAAAAGACTCCTATCAAGTCAGGGAATACAGCCGGGAGATGAACTACATCCTGCTGTCAGGTGATTTCCATATTGGATTCTCTGTATCACAATGTGCTTCTGAATTGTCCATTTAACACTATTTCCACCTCTTCACTGCCTTCTTGCACCACGCTTTGCACTTTCATGGGGGAACTGTCTCATATCATTCTAGTTTTGTTTGTTTGTTTGTTTTTAAGAACACCCCCCTCCATTGTTTTAAGGTGCAAAGAAACACGTTTTAAAGATTTATTACTATGCATGGAAACTGCATTTCAACAGGACCACTGTAAGGCGTGGATTTGTTCTTTTGAACATAAACCAGACATGTGACATTTCCAAAGCCCCTTTCATTGCAAAAGTTTACAGATGCTTCATGCTGGAAAGGATTACCTAATAGATTAAACTGCCCCTTCAGACACAAGCATTCTGTAACCGAACTTCTCCAGGCTTAAATCTTAGCTACTCTATTCTTGCAGCAATTACAAAAATAAAAAGAAGAAAGAGGGAACTAGAGTCATTCCACGTAGCTTGCAGCAGGTTGGATGTTAGCATTCCCCACAGGCTCTCATGTAGAGCGTGTTCCCTCCTGCGGAGCAGACAGAGCAGACAGGAGGTGGCGGAACCTTCAAGAGGTGGGGCCTAGTGAAAGCACATAGGTCCAGCTTATTCCTCTTTCTCATCTTTCCCTTACCAAGCTCTCCTCTCAGGATTCACGGCACCACCAGCCTTAAAGGCAGTCATGGACCAGAAAGAACTAAGTCACAATACACTTTCCTTCTCAGTAAGCTGATTGTCTCATGTGTTTGACACAGTGACAGAAAGCTGACTAAACACAGAGCTATGTATACACTTAAAGAGGTTAATTTTGTTGGAAATCTTATTAATTTTTCAGATAAACAAAAGGAGATATTTATCCACAGCTAAGGTTCTATCACCTGGTTCTGAAGCTGGAAAGAGAACTCAACAGTCTCCCCCACCCCCACCCCCATGCCTACCCCCTGGCTCTGCTGGGGCTGAAGACCATGGATGCAGAGATTTCCTCCTGCCTTGTCCTAGAAGTAAGATGAGTCCCAGGAGGACCCATGCAGACAGGGGAAAAAACTCTCTATGGTGGCTCTCTTTCTAATGAACCTCCTCTTCAATTAGAAAGTATAGACAGAGGTTTCTGGAGGTTTCTGCAGCCACACATGCAAAGGACTTGAAGGAAAACGAACGCTGTAAAAGCGTCAACATGAACCTTTATTCACATGGTCCTGTCTGGCCTTTACACTTATTATACGAGGACTCATATGGTGTATGATAACCAGTCTCTGTCTACACAATAACAGTGTGAGGATAACGGCTGCATTTATTCATCATGGAGGAATGCTGGAAAGCCCAGGGAGGAATTCAAGCCCTGCAATTAGCAAAGGAACCATTAGTCCATGCAACGTACCATCCGGCAGATGCTTAAACTGGCTTATGCTGTCCACCCACTTCTCACAGGTTTTGGCAAGGTAGTCATATCCATATAGGGCTTCCAGAGGTTTCCTTGCCTTCTCACTCCATTTAGAAACATCTCGGATACCTGGAAAACCAAAGTGTGGACAGGAATGAGTCTAGTCTCATACTAAAGTATTTTCTGGAAGTAACCTCAGCCCAGGCCACCTCTGGGCATCATGTTCACTGTCACACCTGCTGGGAAGACCTTTCCCAGTACCTACCTGGCTCACTCACATCCTCTAGCTCCCTACTCAGATGTTAGAGAGCCTCACCCCACCCACATGCCCTCTGTGACTTTCCCTCTCCATCTGCCCTGCTTAGCACTTATGGCCACTTTGCAGGGCCTTGTTCCTGATTGTCCCGCTTCCCCTAGGGATGCATGCCAGGTGCAAGGGTTTTTGCTCTAGGCTGGACCTGCACTGGAATAACATGATAAATCATTAGTGAGTGAATGAAATCAGACCTGAGTTGAATGTTTTCTGCTAAAGACAGTAAAAGGAAACATTTTTCTAACTAGTGTCTCTGGAGTGAGAATGACGTTATAGTTTACTTTTGGTTCCTAGAATGTTTGTATAACAGTTTCCTCCAAGATTGAAGCATTTCATCCTGGAGAAAGCGCCTTAAGCAGGAAGGTAAACTATTCAAAATACCTTCAGGAAGTCCCTGAAACTGATCAGATTAACCAGGTGCCTACCTGCCAGAGTAAGCAGAGTCCATTTCAGACTAACGAAAGCTGAGCTGCAAAGAAGAACCTCAGAGAAAAGCTGCGAAAAAGACTCCGAGACTAGGCCAGTTGCCTACAAGGAGCAAAACCCATCCCAATTGCATGGAAGAGATTTGAACCAACTGAGGTGCTTGGAAAGGACACTCCCCAGCCTGCTGAATTACTCATGGGCTGTGCAGTGTGCTCCAGGTCCCCAGCTTTGTGAGTGGTCACCCATACTGGGGAGGACTCTGGTGATGCAGTTGTCTTGGTGTCATTTCTGTCCCTTGGAAAGTGATATATTGGTATAAAGCTCATGGTTCACCAGGCTGGACTTTAGCGGTGTCCATACTTTGGTCTGTCATGGAATCTGTGTCTGGGGTGAGGAGACCTGTGTATTGCATCTCCCCAGGAACTGTTTTGTCACACAGCATAGGGGGAAATTGTTTCTAGGAACCCCTGTGTGCTCCAGACCCTCTGGATGCTCCAGCCCATGACGCAAAATGGTAGAGAATGTGCACAGTTCCTCCCACATACTTAAACCAGCTCTACATTATTTAATTTCAACTCATGTAATTTAAATGCTATATAGGAATTATACTATATTGTGTAGGGAAATCATGACCAAAAATGTCTGTATATGTTCAAAGCAGAGGTAATGTATTTTTCAGCCATTTTGGCCATGGTTGATTGAGCCACAGATGCAGGGAAGGGTCAGCTTTTTAGAGAAGTTTTTCTGGTACATTGAGAAACAAACAAATGGTACACGTAAGTTCTTCTGTTGAAGAAATAGGTTGTAGAGATAACTACTAAGTCTAAACTATATTATAGGTAATTAATTCATAACCTCTACTTCCTCTTCACCCTCCCCCCCTCCAGAGTTTCTCTGTGTAGCCTTGACTGTCCTGGACTCACTTGGTAGGCCAGGCTGGCCTCGAATTCACAGCAATCCACCTGCCTCTGTTTCCTGAGTGCTGGGATTACAGGAGTGTGCCACCACGCCTGACTAACCTCTACCTTTAAAATAATGCAAAAAATGTGATTTACTCAGCCTGATCTTTTCTATATTTCCTTAAGCACTGTGGTCAAGATCCTGGTGTTCCTGAGCATATTAAACGCTGTGTAAGAAAGCGTTTAGCACATGCACTGTTAAAGGACACACCAGAAAGGTCAGGTGACATCAGTACCACACACTGATGTCAGATGGTAATTTCTGCAGAGTACTGACAGTGGCCAGCACCTGGCGTGCTCTCAAGGTATCCTGGGTGAATGGACATACCCAAGCGAGGAAATCATTGTGATTTACAGCTATACTGCCTTCTGAAGAGGTGCCTGCCTCTAGCTCTGAAGACTGGTCTAGATATCCAAAGGGAAGCCAGGGTGAGTTGACTGCAGAGACTAGAATGGTTGAACTGTTGGGCAAACAGAGAAAAGACTTCAGGGAGTGGTGTGGTGAGATGGGTTAAAAAAACAAGAGGGAACTATCAGGAAGAGGAAGATTTCAAAATAAGGAAAGGGGAATTGGGAAAGCGGGAAAGGGAAAGAAGCTAGCAAGATGTGAAGGAAGCCGGAGTGGAGGGGGGGGGAGAGTTCAATGGTAAAACCCCTAGCACATCTCCTATTCCCCCAAATACAACAACAACAACAGCAACAACAACAACAACTTAAAAATTGGTTGTGGGTACCTACACTGCAGACTACCTGGCAGACCACACACTATGAGGGGCCATCTTGCAATAGAACAACCCTGTCTTCCATGGAATATAGTTATTTTAAAAAATTCTTTTCTGGGGGCTTAGTGGTTAAGAGTACCAGCAGTTCCTCCAAAGGGCCCAGCTTCTACTCCCAGCACCCACATGGCAGCTCACAACCATCTGTAACTCCAGTTCCAGGGGACATGCTGCCTCTTCTGTTCTCTGTGGGCACCAGGCATGCACATGGAGACACGCATGGATGCACAACACTCACACACATAAAACTTTTAAAAGTGTGTGTGTGTGTGTGTGTGTGTGTGTGTGTAGGGATTGTATGTTTGTGGACAGGTGCACCTGAAGGCCAGAGGACAGTACTGCGTGTCATTCCTCCTCATACACTGTCTCCCCTGTTTTATGAGATAGGGCTCATGGGTTAGGCTAGGCTGGCTGGTGAGGGAGGCCTGTCTGCTTTTACAGCACTAAGGATGCACCACTACACTCAGCCTTTCACATGGGCACTAGGACTAGAAGTTAGGGCCTCATGCTGGCATGGCAAGAACTTTACCAACTGAGCTTTCTCCCCAGCCCCACAAAATACAATTCCCGTGCCTTAATAGTCATAGTAACTAGTGAATATGTGTGAGTGACTCCGTAAGAGATAGCAAACTCTGACAACAAGGCCAAGGAGGGAGGGTGAGTTGGTGGTGTGTGTGTGTGTGTGTGTGTGTGTGTGTATGTGTGTGTGTGTGTGTGTGTGTGTGTGTGTGTGTGTGTGTGGCAGTCATCAGTAAGAGGAGCCAAGGTCAATCTGAGTTCATGCTCACTGTTTCCAGGCAAGAGTGACAAGCTGTCACTTGTCATATGGTCTGTGAAGCCAGCAGTCATCAGTTTCATCCACTGGGGCTGGTAGAAGTGTCTCCACCAACATGAGGTAAACCAACCATCCACGGGTAACAGAGTGCACAAACTAGCAGGCAGATTTTCCCAACAGCATCTGTAAATATAACTCATGGGTGGAAACCACAAGCAGCACCATGAAAGAGCCTTCGCAGTGCGGTGGACAGGAAGGGAAGGCAGGGAAGGCAGTGCATACAAGAAATCACAAGTTGTATGGCCTGGTGACAAATCTATGTTGCTTGGGAGCATAAGCCTATGTGACCAAAGCTCAATGAGGGGAGGTGGGGTGAGCGGGGATGGAGCACAGGGAGGAGCTGGAGAGAGGCAGAGGGAGCACAGGGAGGAGCTGGGGAGAGGCAGGGGAGCACAGGGAGGAGCTGGGGAGAGGCAGGGGAGCACAGGGAGGAGCTGGGGAGAGGCAGGGGGAGCACAGGGAGGAGCTGGGGAGAGGCAGGGGGAGCACAGGGAGGAGCTGGGGAGAGGCAGGGGGAGCACAGGGAGGAGCTGGGGAGAGGCAGGGGGAGCACAGGGAGGAGCTAGGAAGAGGCAGGGTGAGTTGGGATGAAGCAAGGATGTCAGCAGCATCTGTCTGGGAGGCTCCAGCAGGCCCACAGATAACATAGTTCAGGAATGCCAGAAGAGCTGAATTAAAATGACTAAATATTATATTTTTAAAAACCAATGAGGAAAAACATGTTCCTTGTGATGTGAAGGCCGAGAGCTTTTGAGAACCCAGAGCTCAGCACAGTGTCCCCTGCTGAAGCACACGGACTGCTGTGGGAACAGCGCTCGGCCCTTTAATACACTGACTTTACGTAGAGTTTTGGAATGAAAGGTGCCTGTGAGAATTGTCAGATCTGCATGAGTCTTCAGGCAGCCTCCCAGATGAGGAGGCACAAGATCTCAGGGCAGGGAAATGTAGCTGCTGCCCGGGAAGCCAGAGGTCTTATAAACAGTGCTTGAAGCAGAGGCTTGGAAGTCAGACGGAGTGGGTAGGAGTCCCAGCTCTTAGATTTACTGTTGTGTGAAACTAGGTAAGTTACTTAACCTCTCTGTGCTCATTTCCTAATCAGAAAATATGAATTATATTAACACTCTGAAATAAAGAGTAAGCAACTACATGAAATTTGCTG
Source organism: Acomys minous (assembly GCF_964271855.1). Classification (NCBI taxonomy): domain Eukaryota; kingdom Metazoa; phylum Chordata; class Mammalia; order Rodentia; family Muridae; genus Acomys; species Acomys minous. Next base: position 59,785,163 of record NC_140490.1, read on the forward strand.
ATAATAGTGCTTGGCATAGAAAACATACTCAAAAAGATCATTTGCATTTATATATTTACTTCTGTTAATTTATTTCAAGAGGGAGCCATTTCTGTCCCAAAGCATAATAACTACCCAAAATTAGTAATTATGCTTCATAGGAAAATGCCCAGAGTAACCAATTGAATCAAACTGTTTGTTGATTCAAAACAGAATTTGGATCCCCAAAAAATTGATGTGTCCCCTCTCTTCCTTTTAGAACATAAGAGCCATGTTAAACACTATAACCATAATGAAAACTAATTAAGCTAACTCAGTAAGCACCAAGAAAGTCTACTAAGTGCCTGTCCCCACCAATATAAACTTGGATAATGTGGTGGTTTGAATGAGAATAGGCCCTAAAAACTCATATATTTGAACACTTAGTCCCCAGCTAGTGGAACCCTTTAGGAAGGATTAGGGGTGTGGCCTTGTTGGAGGACGTGTGTACTTGGGGTGGCTTTGATGTTTCACAAACTCATGCTATTCCCAGTTAGCTCTTTGTGCCTCCTGCTTCTGGACCAGATGTGAGCTCTCAGCAACTGCTCCAGTACCATGCCTGCCTGCCTGCCTTGCCCCTCGCCAGATGTGAGCTCTCAGCTACTGCTCCAGTACCATGCCTGCCTGCCTGCCTGCTGCCATGCCGCTGGCCATGGTGGTTGTGAACTGGAACCCTCTGGAACCCTGAGCCCCAAATTAAACACTTTCTCCTATAAGTTGCCTTGGTCATGGTGTCAGAAAAATAATGAAGACAGACGGAATATGGCTTTCATCTTAAGAGCCTTACAGCCAAGACCTTGCAGACGGAATCCATGGCACAGAACCTGACCCTGTCACAAGAAACGCTGCCAGGACTCCTGGTTTCTTGAAGCCGCAGAGCTCTGAACTTTACAATGCTGTGCTCTCCGATAATGACATTTATTGCTAAGTAGGCTCAGTAAAAGAGACGGTAATAACTACCGTAAGCCAGAACAACCAGAATACACTGTAGTGGGACTGCCAGCATCGCTCCTCACTGCGTGAAGTGTATTAAGTAAACCAAGCACACATGGAACGCAGGGATGGTTTGTTATCTGGGTGTAATACAGCAGCACCAGGTGTGGCAGAATGTTTCAGGATTCTTCTCACCCTGGCACACAATTTAAAGCTTAATGATTGATTTCTCTGGAATTTTCCATGAAAGATTTCGGAGCATAGCTGAGTGAAGCTACAGAAAGCAAAGCCAAGGTAATAGGTGGCTGTGTTCCAGTCTGAACCCAGTGTGTGCTATGCTTCCGGGTGAATCATTTACCAGGGTAAGACATTTAGCAAGAGGAATAGGCCAAGAGGAAAGACTGAGCTCAGGTTTTAGACATACGGAGCTATCTGTATGGCAAGCAGATAAGAAGAATGAAACAAAGAATCCAATATGTGGGGCTCAGAAGCCAGGAGAAGACAGAGAAGGGCACAGAGTGAGCACAGAGCTGGCGTGGTGGAGTGTGCTTGCAGTCTAACTACAATGGAGGCCGAGGTAGGAGGCCTGCTGGAGCCCAAGGGTTTGAGGCCAGCAGGAGCAACACACTGAAATGCTGTCTTTAAAATTGGGGGAAGGGCTGGAGAGATGGCTCAGTGGTTTAGAGCACTGTCTACTCTTCCAGAGGTCCTGGGTTCAATTCCCAGCAACCACATGGTGGCTCACAACCATCTGTACTGGAATCTGATGCCTCCTTCTGGCCTACAGGTGTACATGCAGATAAGATCAGTCATATACATAAAATAAATAAATCTTTAAAAAAAAAAAAAGTGGGGGAAATGAGGCTTGTGGGATACGTTGCTCAGTACAGGGCTTGTCACACAAGCTTGAGGACCCGAGTTTGATGCTTAGAACCCACATAAAAAAGCCTGAATGTAGCAGTGCACACTTGTAATCCAGGTTCTGAGGAGGCAGAGACAGGCAGATCCCTGGGGCTCCCAGGCCAACCAGCCTCATCTAAGCTGGGAACTCCAGGTTCAGTGAGAGATCCTGTCTCAGAAAACAAACCACACCCCAAGTAGACCACTAGCCTCCACGTACGTGGGCACATACACACGCACACATGCCGGTACACCTACACACACAGACACACAGACACACGCACAGTGAAAGAGGAAAGGATCAGAAAAGAAGGATGACACTTGAGGATCTCAATGACACTGCCCCACGTATCAAAGCCAGAGAGCAAGCAGGGAGAGGCCATGGAAACAGTGGCCAGAAAGCTGACCCAGAGCAAGCCTGAGAAGAGGGTGTGAGCTGGACCACGCACAGCCCGAGACTGCTTTCAATGGCCACAGAGAGGGCGGCAGGCGAGCACAAAGCAGCCAAGGGTTTGGTTACACGGAAGGCACTGTTTCCACTGGACTGCTGGGTCAGAGGCCACCTTCCAGGATGAGGAAGTAGCAATGGCAGTTTGGGGTGGGGTGGGGAGGGAAACGGAGATATCCCAGACAGTGAGGAGTATTGTGGGACTGAGAGAGCTTTTACTTTGTTTCAGAAAGCAGGGAAAGAAAGTCCGAGCCGTGGTGATAGGAAACTTATTCTACAGGGACTAAGGCAAAGGAGTAAAATTTGCCCAGGACTAAGTACTACAGTGTGGGCTGTGCAAACAGGGTCCACGAGGCTCATGGGCTCAGGGGCACCCTCTCAGAGGTGGTACCCTGGGAGCTGGGTATTGGGGTGACTACTGAGAAGGCAGCTCGTCAGTGAAGGATGCCCACAGAAAGATAGAGACAGGACAGTCAGAAGGTGGAGTGGAGCCAGACTGGCGGGTACCGGCAAAGCTGAGTGGACTTCTTTGAAGTTTCTAAAGGTTTTTTTTTTTTTTTTTCAAAGTGGGAGATGGAATCACTTGATTTTTGCCTTACAAAGGATTTTTTTGCTATGGAGGACAGACTATCCCAAGAAGCCAGGGTTCTGAACTAGGAGGGTGAGGGGGATGGTGGCAGTGGGAGATAACACTCAGGAGTCAGTGTGTGGCATCAACAGAACCAAGTCACCCTGGGATGCAGAAGGAAGAGGACTGAGCCCTCCAGGGAGGCGAGGGCGGTCAGCTGAATGACTGGGGAAGGGCAGTGAGTAGAGATGGGGGCGGGGTTCAATTTTAGAGCAAGGTAGTCCATGTCCCAGGGTATAAAATAAACCTTCACTTAAGAGACCTGGAACTGTTCAAATGTTCCCCAAGTCTAGAAGGAATTAAATACTAGTAGCAGGAAGAAATCTAGGAAACCCCAAGTATTTAGAAATTAAACATTACATTTCTAAAGTACCTACAGGTGAAGGCACAGCCTGAAGAGATACTAGAAAAGATATTTTGAAACATCTTTTGATGAGTGAAAATGTAACACAGTAAAGTTTGTAGGTGCTGTGATGGCTAAACTCGGTTGTCAATTGACTGTATCTGAAACCAACTAAAATCCAAGCTGTTAGGGACTCCTGTGAGGGATTTTCTTAATCAGATTATTTGAAACAGGAAGACCCATTCTACACATCAGTGGCAGCTTCTGATGGTAGCCCAGATAAAAGGGCAAGAAAGAAGGAGATTTCTTTTTGCCTGCTTGACTTTACTCTTTCTGGCAAGTCCATCTATCCTGTTGCTGGTTGTGTTGGCTCGTTTTATGTCAACTTCACACAAGCTAGAGTCATTTGGGAAAATGGAACCTCAGTCGAGAAAATGCTCTCACCATATTGCCTGTGGACAAGCCTGTGGTACGTTTTCTTTATTGATGGTCAATGTAGGAGGGCCTGGCTCACTGCGGATGGAACCCCCCGGGCTGACTGAGCAAGCAAAGAGAAAGGAGCAAGCCAGTAAGCAGCATTGCTCCAAGGCTTCTGCTTCAGCTCCTAGCCCCAGCTTTCTGCCTTGAATTCTTGTCCTGATTTCCCTCAGTGACGGAGTGTGACCTGAAAGTTGTAAAGTGAAATAAACCATTTTTTCTTCCTACTTGCTTTTGGTCATGGTATTTTATCACAGCAATAGGAACTTGTAGTGGAAGTTTTGGCTTCTTTAAAAACTCAGTTATGTTATGTAAATATGTTTTAGTTTTAATTCCAAGTGTGGGATATGAAGCTGCCTTAGTTTGTCTATAGCTGATAATTGCCTCACATGGCTCAGAGAGGGGGAGTGGTCCTTGCCATCTGGAGTTAGTGGAATTCTGAAGACTCTGGGAGAGTATAAATATCAGAGCCCAGAGAGAGGAAGGAAGGAAAAAGAAGGCTGCTTGTTCATCCTGCTGTGCTTGCTGTTTGCTGTTGCTGGACTGTTAGATATTCTGGTGACTGAGATTGATATTTTCCCAAAGAACTCGATGATCCTAACCAGCTGGAACTAAGTCTAAAGAGGTCTATGTCCCCTGTCCCTTCTAACCTTCTTTCTCTCCTACCTAGGGCTGGGGATTGAAAGGGAGATAGAGGCATTAAGGAACCCCAAATAAAAGAGTTAAAAACTAGTGCTTACAGGAACCCTAATTAGGACACTGCAGCATTCCTTCATCAATATTCAAGCCACCTTCCACAGAATTCCAGTGTACACTGAAGACCAGCAGTCAACCAAGAATTCCACAGGCCTTCAGAATGGGACTGCTAAGATGTCCAGCCTTGTCAATGGAGACATTACTAGATTCTCAGTTGCTCCAGGGTGAGAAAACCCTTGTTGGGCTACTCAGACTGCCTCCTGTAAGTCAACCTAATCCCTTTATATACACAGGGGCTTAGCTCTAGCAGCTCTAGAGGAAAATTTACATCTCAAATCAATAATCCAAGAGTTTTATTTTGAGATCAGAGGGAATAAAGCAATTCAGAACCCAGAGCAAGCAGAGGGAGGTCAGAAACAATGGAAGACAGGAAAAGAAAACAAACAAACAAACAAACGAAAACAAACCAACCAAACAAACCCTGTGGACACTAAATGCTGCTGCTTGGAAGAGATCAGTGACTGACCAGGCAAAGGAGAGGTGACACACATGTCCAATGTGGATATGGGAGGTGTTTTTACAGACCTTCCAAACCTAGAGAGTGACTCAAATATCTAGAGAGTAGTGAGCCAGTACCACCTACAAGTCCACAGTATCCACTGTCTGTGGCAATATTACACTTGCTATAGACAGAACTATTCAGCAGGGAGGACCAGAAGGACCACAATGCCACTGAAGGAGAGAGACCACATATGCCTATTTTAATACAGTTGTGCGGCAGGATATAGCATAGTGAGGAGGAACAGGAAGGAGGAGGAGTAATGTTCACCTGTTGAGGCAGAGACCAAGGGCCCAGTAAGAGAATGCGGAAGAAGCAAAGCCATCTAGTGCCAGAGGCAGCAGGGGCTTGTGGATGGCAATGGTGGAACAGGCTACCCTGCACAAAGCAGACTCTGAGCCAGGAGGGAGGATGGTGAGGACAAGTGGCGGCCAGATTAGGATTGCTTTCTAAATCATCTGTCATGTCCGGATTTCAGAAGGCTCTAAAAAACAGGAAGAGCACAGAGAAGTAGGATTCCAGAACAGAATGTAGCCTCCAAGTAGCTCACAACAGGAATGGCAGAACACCCGGAAGAGACTTAGCATGAATAGGGCTCCGCAAACTTTTCTGTCTGGGCCAGAGAGTAAATTGTTCAGGTTCTGAAGACCAAGATGCCCATCAAAGACACAATATAGCCACAGTGGAGGAGAGAAAATGTACCCGCTGGGACTGAACCTCTTCTGTTAGGCCATCTACAGTTTAGTAGAGACACAGGAAGCTTCCAGTGAGAAAGAGGGGCTCGTGAGGCAGGGAGGCAGGTAGAAGTGGTTGGAAGTCTGGATAGCTTCTCTTTTGCCTCAGTCACCCCTCCCCCCACCCCCACCCCCCCAGCTCTGGGGAACCCCTCTCTCCTTCTGAGAGCATGATCCTCCCAACTTGGAAGGTATGCTAGAGGTTAAACAATGCCAAGACTGGGTGCCTAGCAATTGCTAACATGCCGATATGCTCTGGCTATTGGTGCAAGTCAGGCAGCGATGCTGGGAGAATAAGAAAAATGAGGAAGAGTTAGGACGTAGATGGCCCAGTTTGGTCTCCATCTCATGAACTAACTTTTCACTGATGCCTCAGATTGACAAAAGCAAGAGGAAGGCTGAAGCCGAACCACCGGCTGCAGGTCACTGGCCCCACTCTTGTGCCCCTAAAAACCTCCAGGAGAAGCTTAGAGTAGACTTTAGTCAAGAAAACTGCACAGACTGTTGGAATCAAAATAGAGGTTCATTTTTCAGCCTAGTGCTTCTTTTAAAACTCATTCTATTTCATGTATTCATTCATTCATGATTTTATTTTAAGACTAGGCCATGCTACGTTGCCCATTCTGGCTTCAAACTCAGGACTTCTTCAGCCTTAACCTCCCAAGTAGCTGAGACTGCAGGCATGCACCACTGCAACCAGCTTTCACATACTTTAAATGAGGCAATGAGTAACACTTCTCAGCGCCCCCTCCTTCCTTCAAGCTCACTACCCGTGGTTGTGACTGTAAACACCGCTTTTCCAGAGCTTTAGCTTGAGTCATCCAAGTTTCACTTCTGGAAATAGAAAAGTATCCATTTCTAGGTTGGTTAAATTATATGACTTTCCTGCAAACTCATTCTTCTTGTGACCTTAGAGCTGAGAATTGGAAGTGGATGAGATGTGACTTGTCAATCAACACATATCAAAACAAGAGATGAGGAGGGGGGGTCGTCATGACAACGTCTAAGGCTGCAGAACTTACCCTGGTAAATCCTGCTGTCTTCCTCACTGACATAGGCATTTGCTCCCCAGATCACCATCTTGTGGATATAGGATGGGTACTTTGCAGCAGCAATAAGCGCAGTTATGCCGCCATCACTCCAGCCCAGGAGGGAGACCTGCTTGAACTGCAGTGCCTGTGGGCGATGGAGCAGAACACAGAACATAGTTACTGCTCCGTCTTGGCCAGCACAGCAGAAAGCATGGCACAGCTGCCACTCCATCTGCTGGAAGAACCTGGGTGGTGATCAAAATTCTCCAAGTCTGCCACCCGGAGGCCTGGTGTCAGTTACCTTTGCTACAGTGTAACTGTCATAGAACCTTGAGAACACAGTATTAGTTTAACTTACTCGGGAATCACATCTTCCGGTTGGATAAAATGTCAAACAGAATCAGCAGCAACCTGCTGTATTTGGGTGTGGCAAGCACTGTGTGTGAATGCTCCTGAGCAAGGCTGGGAGGGCAATTCTGTAGACTGGGGAGGAGCTTAAGATAAAACGAGACAGGGTATCCGCTGAAGCCACAGCTGTAACTGTGGGAAAGAGCTGGCTGCGGACAAGAGGGAGCATGGTGTCATGGCAAAGCTGCATCTGTCCTTGGATGAATTAACCAGGACCCTGAAAATGTGCTCAGCAGAGAAAGTTGACAAAGGCTTCTAGAAGTAAAATGCAGTATCAGAAAAGACTAAAGTTAAGGAGCTAATAAATGTTATTTAGTTTACTTGGTAGGATCACACATGTATGTACATACTTTGGATAATCATTTGACTTTAAGATGCCGAATGAGAGTATGTATTTTCCATAGCCTTGCACTGCCTCTTGCATTCCTTTACCAGGAGACACACTCAGGACATACACAACATTGTTTATAATCACAAAAAGTGGCAAATATTCATAAACAAGTCAGAACAAAAAGTGGCTTTAAATTAACTCAGTCATTTACCACCAGGTGGTGCATGGAATAAAACAGTGCATGCACCTAGTGAAACACAACAGCTCTCTTGTATCTGCTGCGGTTATCTCACCAAGGATCCCTTGTAACACAGATGGTACCAAGAACTAGCTATACCTGTTCATGCAGCACAGAGTGGATATGCCGGGCAGAGGATGTCTTAAAAACTGGGTAGGATGGAGGCAGGAGGGGTGGGCAGCATCACACTTCACTATACCACTCAAAATGTCATAGGATTTAAAACTCATGCTAGAGAGCTACAGATAACATTAATGAGCTTGCATTTCAGAAAGACAGGAAGGAAATATTTGGAAAAATTTTCTCATAAGGAAAAGATAAATGTTGGGGAGGGGGATTGATGCATATAGTTCTCTTGGCAAAGTGTTTGTGGTACAAAGCAGGAGGATCTGAGTTCTCCCCCAGGACCCATGTCAACAGCTAGACTTAATGGTGCATGCCTGCAACCCCAGATGTGAGGGGGTGAAGACAGGAGGCTCCCTGGGGCTTCCTGGGCATCCAGTCTAGCCTACTTGCTGACCTTCAGGCCAATGAGTGACCTTGTTTCAAAAAATAAGGTGTAAAGCAACTGAACAACAACAATTGATGCAACAGACATGTTTAACATTATGCAGGATGGACATGTAATGGAACCTTACTTAAGCCCCTGGCTCGTACAGTTTGCTTGTTTATATTCTAATGTATAAACTAAAACTACACCTAATTTAAATGATAAAGCATTACAAATTATGAAATAATTACTTCTGGACTTTCCACTTAACATTTCCAGACCACGGTTGGCCATGGGTAACTGAAATCACAAAGCACAGAGAGGGGACAATGACAGCAAGAGGAACCAGCATCTCCTTAACACATCTTCAGTGGAAGCAGCAAATTGGAAGAATGTGAGGCAGGTGTGATGCCATCAGTACCACATGACTGCAAGCCCCTCACCACTCAGGAGGCAGAGGCCACCCTGCTACCCAGTGATTGTGAGGCTAGCCAGCAAGGTCCTGACTCTGAAAACCAAAATAACGAAACAAAATATTGTGTCTGCTAAAAAGCACCGACCCATTCCTCACCTGGGCCTGCAAGATAATTAAAGACAGGATAAAAAAATGGATTTCTCCACCTCCATTTTTTATCTTCTTCACTTCGGGCTGGATTCCTGCTCAACTCTGCATTGTAGTAGGCATGTTAAACATTCAAGGAGAATCTGTCTCAAGGCAGGTGCTACCTAGCCAAACTTAATCCCTGCACTGGCTAGTTTTGCTAGAGTCAACAGAGAGCAGGCAGCTTCAATGGAGAAAGTGCCTCCATAAGATCAAGCTGTCGGCAATCCTGTTATAGTATTTCCATAATTAGTGACTTATGGGGAAGGGCTCAGCCCATTGTGGGTGTGCCACCCCTGGGCCAAAGGTCTGGGGTTCTATAAAAAGGCAGGCTGAGCAAGCCTCGAGGAGCAAGCCAGTAAGCAGCACCCCTCCACGGCCTCTGCAGTAGCTCTTGCTTCCTGCTCTGCCTGAGTTCTTGCTTTGACTTCCTTTGATAATGAACTGTGATGTGAAAGTGTAAGTCAAACAACTCTTTGCTTCTCATGTTGCTTTGGTCGTGGTGTTTCATCACAGCGATGGTAACCCTAATTAGGACAAACCCCTCAAGGCTGAAGGCACAGACATTAAGAGCAGTGGTGGCATCTTTTATAATGTCCTGTTCCAGACCTGTGCACACTGTCCTGAGCCTAGACAATGGACAGAACACTCTCCACAGTAGAGTGGAGAGTGGGATATTACTTTCTCACATACTCTGGTGCCTCACCTTTGACCATGTCCCCTGGAGGGGGAGACCTGGTGGCACTCAGAGGAAGGACAGAAGGTTACCAAGAAGAGACTTGATACCCTATGAACATATACAGGGGGAGGTAATCCCCCTCAGGAACAGTCATAGGGGAGGGGAATAAGGGGAAAATGGGAGGGACGGAAGAATGGGAGGATACAAGGGATGGGATAACCATTGAGATGTAACAAGAATAAATTAATAAAGGAGAAAAAAAATGGAAAAAAAAAAGATTCCAGAAGGGCAGAACCTTACACACAGATCAGCCGCAGGTGAGACTACCCCCAGCATGGGCAGTCATGACTTCCTCAGGCCACCTTGCGGAACCAGAACTGAGCTAACAGCAGACCACGCCTTGACAAGACTGCTTAACTATGCAGAGTTCTTGCAGCCTCTCCAGTTCTTGCTCTGCCTAAACCCAAGGCCCATGTCAGTCCCCGTGGATGGGCTGAAAGGCTTCCCCTCCATCTTCTCCAAATGACACTTTTGTTCAAAACGCTTTCCTAACTCTGTACCACCTGTTGTTGCTTTCTTTGGGGTGAGTGCCTACACCTGGCACATTGGAAGCTGTGGGGTTGAACCACAGCTTAGGACTCCAGTGTCATCTGTATAAAACTGTGTGTTTTGCTGTGTGTGGTGTTCCAGGCCTGCAATCCTAGCAGGTCAAAGGCTGAAGCAGAAACGACTAGAACTCACGGCCTACTACGACTACATGATGAAAACCTGTCTCAAAACAAAGGAACGCAAAACAAAACTAAAACTGCACTGACGTGTGCCATGAGACTGGCGGAGAAGGGGGAAGAGCCTTGGTGTCTTGGCAGTAGCATCGTGAGATGGCATTGCCTTCGTAGAAAGAAAGAGCACCAGGAATTAGGACCAATGAAGATGGGCCCAGTCATCTGGCCCCGACTCCAACACTTCTTGAATCTCACCTTCATCAAGTCAACAGCATCCTTTGCGTCCCTTTCAAAAAAGTCCAGAGGGAAATCTCGATCTGGGGGTCTGGACTGTCCGTATCCTCGAGGGTCCCAGGCCACCACCGTGAAGCGCTTCTTATTTAGACTCTGAAGCTGAGGTGCAAAATCGGTCTTTCCGCTTCCTGAAAACAGCCACTGGGTTACATTCTACTGCATGTCCTCAGTGTCGCCAACACAGCAGAGCGAAACAGAAGCAGCAACAATCTCAAAACACAGTTCTTGGTTCTCTTCAAAGCTAGCCAGGAGAACTCTGGGAAAGTTGTCACTCCTCATGGAGTTAGGACCTGCCTCAGGTCTCCCCCTAGCGGTGACTTTGAGGAAGACTTCAGTATCAGTATTTTTTGTAGCATTTTTGATACCCTTTCAGTTTAGTTCTCACACTCAACCGTATTGAAATGAACGTTCATATTTGATAGTTTCTGGGTATCCTCTATCTCTCTTTTCTCTAAGGAAGGTGACTTAGAAATGGTGGAGATCCCAACGACATACAGTTAGAAAGTCTCATACTCCAGATGTTTTTTCATTAAGCTTATATGAATCTCTCTCTCTCTCTCTCTCTCTCTCTCTCTCTCTCTCTCTCTCTCTCTCTCTCTCTCTCTCTCTCTCTCTCTCTTTGAGACAGGTTTCTCTGTGTAGCCTTGGATGTCCTGGACTTGCCTTATAGACCAGGCTGGCCTCAAACTCACAGAAATCCACCTGCCTCTGCCTCCTGAGTGCTGGGATAACAGGCGTGAGCCACCGTGTCAGGCTGATATAAATGTCTCTTAAGAGTTTATATTTTAGGTACAACCAAAACAGAGAAAAGTAAATTAAAACACTGAACCATGTGCCTTTAAGAAATCAAATTGTATTTTACCAAACCAGCATAAAGGAGGCTATGCCAAGAGCCTGTTTGTGGTGGCCCTGACTGGCAATTGCCATCTCACTGGTAGGCCACCAGGGGTGTGGTGTGCTCACATCCACTGTGTGTGTGTGGAAGGTCACTTGCTAAGAGCTCCATCCAGTGGCAAGGCAGCACTGACTGCGCAGTTTGTGTGACTTCTAAGCACTCAGCACTCAGGCCACAAATATACAGGAAACGCTGCCTGACCAGACAGCTAAGCTCACTTCCTGTGGTCAAGGTCCATTGCACAGGTCATTCAAAAACCCAGGCCGAAGGCAGACTAGTGGATTTCCAGACCGAGTATATTGCTCTCTCACAGGAGCTTCTTGTATGCCCCTGAGCTTGAAGGAACCGTGCTGAGGGAAGGGCAGGAAATAAGGGATTCGGGGGAGGGCTACTCACGTTAAAATAAACAGTTTCACAAAGGAGGAAACATTTGGTTTTTTGACCTGTGTGCATGCACCTGAAGACTAGGCCAAGAGTACTAAAACCTTAAACAAGTGTTTCGACGATATACATAATTATTAGTACATGATTCTGAGTGGCCCATGTGGAATGGAGGTCAGGGTAGGAGAGAGAGAGAGACTCCCCCTGTTCCACTTTAAAGCTTTGGAATCGTGGTAATACTTCACAGAAATGAAGAATTATATTGGTAGATGCTCTGTGTAGTTAATGACTGCAATGATGAAATAATAATAATAATAATAATAATAATAATAATAATAATAATAATAACAGTAATAATAAACATGGTAAATTGATTTTGCTGATGACTGAACATAAACTGAACATCAGCTTTTAGAGTAACTATCTCTTCGATTATGACAGTTTAAGATAATGGTGCTAAGTATCCCAGCACTCTCTCACTTGCTGCAGTGGTACTGTATCAGCGGAGGCCCGGCAAGTAGGACCGAAAGTAGCTGAAAATTTTAGCATCTGACTTTTAGGAGAAAGAGGCAAGTCACAACCTAAGTAGGTTTGGTGTGTCCCAAGATCACTGTAAACTCTCTCCGGAACATCCTAAGCCTGGACTGCTCTTCTGTGAGGTAGGACTGAGATCCAGCGGCTTTACTGTGCTCAACACACTGAAGGCGCTAATGTGCTAATGTGAGTTTGATTTTGAAAATGACTTTAACTGGCCAGGTATGGTGGCACAAACCTGTCAATCTCAGTAGGTGAGCTTAGCTTTAGAGTAAGATCCTGTTAGGAAAAGAAAAAAAAAAGGTCTTTTAACAACCCCCCCACCCCCGCCAACTTACTCTTATTAAACAAATCAAAGATAACTGGTTCAGCTGTCTCCTATCTTCAAGTCTTACACTCCAGAGAAGCCCTGGATACCAGGCAAACTAACTGGGGTCACTGCTCCCCACCTTACTATCTTTATCATCTGCTCCTTCTTTGGACCCCCTGTTTCCTTGACCCCTGTAACCCTCCCAAATAGTAGGAAAGCATTTTCACCGTGTGCTTAAATGGGGGGAAGGAAATGGGTAAAGACATAAAAAATTAATACAGTAGAAAGTTACTTACTTTCCTAAACCACTCAACTCTGAGTGACGCAAATATCCCTTTAGAGCTTTTAGCAAGCCCCAGAGTGAACAATCGATGCTTGGCATCTCGCATCGAGATACATCAACGAGAATCTACAGCCTGCAGGAGCAGTCCCTGACGGTTAAAATCCATACATACCCAACATCCCAGGAAGTAGGAGGACTGCATGCTCCCCTTCGCCCACTCGTTGGTAATGCAGGTGAACGCCATTCACAGCTACCTTGGCAGAAGTTACTGCAGTTCTGGAAGAGAAAGAAATTCCCAAAGGAAGACTTATTTATCCTGCCAAACTGACATATTTACTATGACAAAGTAGCATCAGTATCCAACTCAGGCACGTAACACGGCTTTGCTTTGTGCCTCAGTTTTCCAATCCAGGTTGTGTCTTCAGAACAGACTGCAAATCTGAACAGTGTCTTCCTGTTTTGACCACACTGCGGCACCCAGGAGTTTGCCCTCTGTCCTAGTTAAGATTTTTCTTTTTTGTCAACTTGACACAAGCCTGGGTCATCTCAGAAAAAGGAACTGCAACTGAGACAATGCCTCCATTAGATTGGCCCAGAGGCTAGTCTATGGGGCACTTTTTAAACGTTCAAGACTGATGTGGGTGTCATAAAGTTCTTCTTGTAGGTTTCCAGGACCCTGTGGGTCCTACTATTTCCCCATTCTTCCATGCTACTCTCGCCTAAAGTCTCAATAGAATGTCCTCTCCTCTGACCCACTTTCCTGGTAAGTAAAGTTTTTCATGGGACGTATCCTTTGGACTAGTGTTTTGATATAAGTGAGTATATACCGTTTGTCTCTTTTTGCTTCTGGGTGAACTCACTCATTATGATAATTTCTAGGTCAATTCATTTGTCCACAAATTTCGAGAATTCCTTGTTTTTAATAGCTGAGTAGTATTCTATAGTGTGAATGTACCACAGTTCCTTGTCCATTCTTCTACTGAGGGACACTTAGGCTGTTTCCATGTTCTGGCTATTCTGTATAAAGCAGCTATGAACGTGGTTGAGCATATGTCCCTGTTGTGTGTTAGGGCATTTTCTGGGTATATTCCAAGGAGTGGGATAGCTGAGTCTTGAGGAAGCCCTATTCCCATTTTTCTGAGAAAACGCCAGATAGCTTTCCAAAGTGGTTGTACTAGTTTGCATTCCCACCAGCAATGAAGGAATGTTCTTCTCTCTCTACATCCTCGCCAACATGTGGTGTCATTTGAGTTTTTGATCTTAGCCATTCTGATGGGAGTAAGGTGGAATCTCAGTGTCAGGCAGATCTGGGTCCTGGGGTCCTCCTCAAACTAAGGCACCAGCCAAGGAGAGATAGGCAGTAAACTTCGAACCCCTACGAAGACCTAGCCAATGAACATGGTATTCTCCACCGTTGAGTGGAGAGTGAGATCTGACTCTCACACGAACTCTGGTGCCCCTTTTCTGACCACGTTCCCTGGATGGGGAGGCCTGGCAGCACTCAGAGGAAGGATAGCAAGTTACCAAGAAGAGACTTGATAATCTTAGAGCATATATAGGGGGAGGAGGTCTCCTTCAATCACAGACATAGGGGAGGGGAGAAGGGGGGAAGTGGGAGGGAGGGAAGAATGAGAGGAAACAGGGGAATGGCTAACAATCAAGATGTAATATGAACAAATTAATAAAAAAAAGGTTAAAAAAAAAAAGACTGATGTGGGAGGGCCCCACCCACTGTGGGTGGTGCCACTCTTGGGCAGGCGGTCCTGGGTTGTCCCAGAAAGCAAGCTTAGTAAGCTGGTAAGCAGCATTCATCCATGGTCTCTGCTTCAGTTCTTGACCTTATGACCTTTCTGCTCTGTTCCCTGATGGTGGGTGGGGGTGGGGTGGGGTGGGAATAGATGCCAGGACAGATGCTAAGAGGAATCACTTTTCTTGTGGGCGTTTGAATCAATCACTGGCTTCCTTTTTCTTCTACACATCCCACGCCATCTCTGTCCTTGGTTAGAATGATTACCAAAATGTGGCACTTTTGAAAACACAAGGTTTTCTGTTCCTTGTGCTGGTTTTATCTGATTCGGTAAGTTCAAGTAATAAAGAGTACAAGCTGAACACAGGGGCATACATGAAATCCCAGCACTTGGAAGGCACAGGGAGGAGGATTCAAAGTCAGCCTGGGATATGCACGGGGACTCTGCCTTAAATATTAGCAACAAAATTAATTTAAAAAAATGGTAGCACGTGTGTTGACTATTGGTACATCCAATATTAGCATATATTTCCTGGGAATTATATGGCAAAATTGGGAAATAAAAAGACCTAAAATAAGCTCATGTACACAAACATCAGAGGAGTAATAACAAAGCCATTAAGTAACTACCAATGAGACCAATTTGTTTTTGTTAGCATCCCATTCTTCCAAAGAATTGAGTTGTATTGTTAGGATGGCTTTACCGCATCTTAGAATCAAGGCAGAAGTGAATACACACTCTCTACAAACAAAGATTCACTTCCGCACGGTTCGCCTATTAACACATCTGCTTTGCTCAGCTGGAGAGAAAACAAAGACCAGGAGGATTTGCTCAGGGAGGGCTGGGTGATGCTGGAGGCACCTGGGCCAGATACAATTTCCTTTCTGTGCTTCTTGCATCTGATACTAACTGAAGCCACGCCCTAAGCAGCTGACTGGTGTTTACTGGGCTCATGTTAGCAGTAAAGCACACAGTGCCATCTTCTCCTTTTACTGCTCCCCTGTGCACTAAAGCTCTTTTAGGAGCTCCCTTCCCTGCAGTACCAAGAAGATGCTATTTAAGCCATTTTTGCCCTATGCAGGTACTCTGTACAAAGGAAACCCTTCCCCATTTTCCTCAGTGTACAGAGCCAGTGGGTTTTAGGGACTGATGTGGCTGCCAGAGCCCTGAGTGCCACAGTCTCTCCCTGGAGCGCTGGTTCACAAAGGTATCTTTCCTTCAACTCCTTTGATCATACCCAAGCCTCTTTGGTTAAAAAACAAACAGAAGAAGAAGAAGAAGAAGAAGAAGAAGAAGAAGAAGAAGAAGGAGGAGGAGGAGGAGGAGGAGAAGAAGAAAGAAAGAAAGAAAGAAAGAAAAAGACAGAAAAAAAAAACACCCCAAAACAGGCAACAAATCTAACTTCTTCCTGCATCTGGCTGGCTCTACGTTTTCGTTTCCCATTCCAAATTTCTTTCTAAATTATCACCACCTAATGGGAGTAGAGGCAGAGACGCCGGGTACCTAGAGTTCTGCTTACTAGAAACCGCAGCAGGGGAAGATTTGCAAAGGCTTGGACTTGGCTTTGGTGGCGAGAACAAGAAAGGACATCTCAGGCTGGGCAGAGAGATCTGAGAGGAGAGAAAAGTGTCTTTAAAGAAATGCCACAGGAAAGTAAAACTAAGTAAGAACATTACAGGACAGCCCTGCTGGGAGACCACATGGCGTGTGCAGAAGCTCATGTTCAGCCGGGCAGAGTGAGAGGACAGAGCCACAGGGGCAGGCAGCAATAGAAACCCTAACTAGGACAAACAAGCATCTTGTTTAGAGATGAAAGCGGAGATTGCTTAGCAAGATACAGCCTCACTTTGAACGGCTTTACTGAGTATACTCTGCTTCTTATAGAATAACCCTGAGTCACCGTATGAGCTGCTTGATTACACAAAGTTTGGTAACCTCTTTTCTATACTGTGCTATAATTTATATGTGTTAAATTTCAAACCCTGGACAAATGGCCGAGGTGTCTATTGCCACATCCAAACGGACCTGGCCTCCAGGTTCTCCCAGCATCCCTTGTCCCTACTTGTTACAGGGTATGGCTGCCAAACTCTGTCCTCTACCTTGAACTATCCAGGCTGTGGTTAGCTGCCCTTTCTCCAGAGGCTCTTCCTTATATAACCCAGATATTTTGGGTACCTGCCCCTTTTTTTGTACCTTTGACCTCCTGGCTGTTGTACTTGGGTTCCCTTTCTCACTTTCCCTCCCCGTCTCCCCACACGGCTCAGGGTCATGGCCACCCTGGACTATCACAGATGTGTCTGTCTCTGACTAGGCTCTCCCACATATCTATAATAAACTTTCCCCTGTCATCATACCTAGGGGCAGTCACGTCCTTTCCTTTCCCTTTTTTTTTCCTTATTCAATATGCTCACTATTTACATCATTAATTGTACTTGCTAATTATTTTTATTTATTCTGTGCTAGGCTTTCCACAGTCATTGCTTCAATTACAAAACCTGCAAGGCTGGAAATCCGAGAGGTTGAGTTAGTGTACACACAGCTAGGAAGGGTGGATAATACAGCTACTTAAAACTGTGTGAACTGAATATGATTTCTCTTTAATCTCATGGCAGAACTGAGTCCCCAGCAGGGCAAAAGTGCTGGGGTGGCAGTCAGTCTGACTGCTTCAGAGTAAGAGGTTGGGCCTGATTCTCTGCCTGGGCCTCCTTAGGCCAACTCAGGAGATACTGTTTTCAGACTGTCAGATTCAATCAATTACTAATTTGTTGAATTAAAACTCCCCACAGAAAAGACTTTTTGACAGATCACAGAGCTCATGAAGTAAGGGAAGGGTCAAAGTTCCAAGCAGCAGACTTACAAGCAACTCTGTGGCTCACAACTCAACTAGCTGCGGCCTGGACACTGGTTGGGAAGAGGTCTTCACAGCCCATTGTTGAGCCGCTGCCTGGGGCTGCAGCCTGGCTTCAGGCTTAACCAGCCAGAGCTGTTTCTCAGATTACAGGCCACGTATCAGTTGTTCTAAAAGGCAGGGCAAGACCTGGGGACACCTTCACAGAGATCTTTCAGGAAGCGTGGTCTGCAGTACAGCTAAGTGAATGGGATTCCGAACAGCCATAAAGTCGCCTATGACTACGACATTAACACAACCCCAATAGCCTCATTCGACCCTTTCGTGCAGTCAGGAAACTGGGTAAAATGCCTACTATTCACTGGCAATTTACACAACCATAGTCACCGCCGTGTTTCTCCACTTGTTCATTAAAAAAAGTGCGGAGGTCACATAATCCCACAGTGAGAAAAGAAACTTGAACAGAACCGACGAGCTACACAATCATGCTATGAACGGTTAAAAACTGGATCGATTTCTTCTTTCTACTTCTAGATTATGTGCTCAAACGATCGGTTTCTAGTAAAGTTCTAAACGCCAGTCACCAGTTGTCAATGGCCCGTTGACAGTAAACTGTACCTGTGCACTGCATATGTCTGCATGTATTTATGGTGGCAAACGCACAACTTCAGCCTGCTCTATCCACGTTTTCTACTCAGATTCTCTTGAGACGGAGCACCGAGTCTCAAGACAGCAGGTCTCCATGAATGTTACTATTTTATCAAAAGGGCTGGAGTGGAGCTTGGTGGGAATTGGAAGGGAAGTCGCAGTTTTCTGGCCATCCCGCACCCCCACATTAGAGAACTCTGGCAGGAGGGCCCGGAAACTGAATTTACAGTTTCCCTAGCAGCCTCTCTTGCACAAAGAAGTTCAAGATTAGCAGGCAAAAGGACTCAGGAAACTTGGGCCCTGCCACTGAAGCATGTTAGGTAGCTTTCTGACGAGGCAGGAATAATTATTGTTCCCAGCAATTAGCTAAAGACATCGGGGTTGGGATCCGTGATTACCCAACGTCCCTCCCGGTCGCTTTGCTCCGCACTGAGGAGGCTGGACAACAGCCCAGCACCTAGAACCAAACCCCACGCACCCAAGTGCTTGCATTAGCTCTGCGGGATCTGGACACGGATTTGAAGAAGGGCCATCGGCGCCGGGACCCCCTGTCCCTCCCCAGCCAGCGGCCCGCGCACCCCGCTGCCCGGAGCGCGCCATTACCCAAAGGCCGCTGCGGGCTCGGCCTGGGGCACGCGGATCCGGGACTTCAGGGGCGAGAGGAGCAGCCGCAGCCGCAGGGCCGCGGGGTAGCCTGCCGCAGTCGCCATAGTTCCAGGACGCACCACCTGGCAGAAGGCGCATGCGCCCAGCTGGATGCCACTCACCTTGGGCTGAGCTTGAAGCCCCGCCCCCGGCCCGTCTTGTCACGCCCCCATCCCGCTACTCCCTTTGTCCGGCTTTCCTAGAAAGGAGCCTGTCCACTTCTCCCTGCTCTCCCAGGGTGGATAGTCAGTAGGCACCACTCCATGCTTGCAATTGCTATAGTGTGGAAAGCTATAAGGAGACGGGGCCACCTGTTGTCCTGCCCTCACCAGCTGAGAAATGAGAGACGCGTGCACTGCAGACCACCACTGTTTACTGTCCTTTGTTGAGAAAGGATCTCATGTAGCTGAAGCTGGCCTAGAGTTGTAGCTGATGTTGACCTTGAGCTCATGCTGGGATTACTGGCCTGCCTCACCACACCTGGCTCCGTTGCACTTTCCACGTATCTCCCTATTTCCTTGCTGCTAGGCAAGCTTTTAGGTTACCAGTGTCAACATTTATTATGTAACTCTTCAAGAACTCATCATCTGTACATCTTATTGTGCTAGCTTTATGCACAACTGTGACAAACATCTGAGAACAACAATTTAAAAGGAGGAAATGTTCATGGTTTCAGAGCTTTCAGTCCAAGGTCATCCAGACCCATTGTAAAACGTGGGCAATGGAGATTATAGGTGCGTGGCGGAGCTGTACAGAGGGGTGGAATCACACCACGCAACAGATCCACCTAAGAGGTTTAATAGGGAGATATAGGAACCATCTCTAGAGACACACGTGGAGGGAGGGAGACAGAGAGAGAGAGAGAGAGAGAGAGGGGGGGGGGAGAAAGAGAGTGTAAAGGGTAGAGAGGAGTTAGAAAGGTAGAAAAGTAGAGAGATAAAGAAGCAGAGAGAGGTAAAAAGAGATAGAGAGCCACGTGGAGGGTCTGTTCTTTTATATGGCCCTGGGCAGGGCCACACTCCCGTGGCAGGTAAACACTGACATCACAGATAGGTGGACTGTCACAGAATCCTAATACCCATAGCTTTGGGCCTGAGGCAAGGCAGCACATGGTGGGAACATAGGCCAGAACACTTAGCAGAGACTGACAAAGAGTTAAGAAAGGGCCAGAAGAAGTTGTTCAAAGGTATGCTTCCAGTGACATGCTTCCTGCCATCAGGCCTTGCCTCCTATCATCTTCCAATAATGTCATCAAATCATCAACGCATTAGATCAAAGCCCTCATGACCCAATCGCCCACCAATGACTGGTTCCACTAATTGGGGACAAAGCTTCATACCCAAATCAAAACTACTGTCATTTTTGTGCTGGGCATCTTAAAGTGCTTCACTTTACTTTTAATTAGTATATACTCTCTCCATCCCTACCTCTTACCTCCAAATTATAGATGAGGAAATGGTGGCAAGGGAAATTGAAAGCTTGGATCACACAGCTGTGGGAGATTCAGGACTGCTTGGTTAATAGTGCTACATTAACACACCATACCTGTCACCTCAATCATGCTAGTTCCTAATTCTTTGTAACCAGCTGCTTGTAAAATGTCACAGAGCCTGCCCTTCTCCATTTAAAAAATTTGCTTTTTTCTTTTAAAGTGAGAAAACCATGAAGGTCACCTTGATTTCCTCCCCTCTGCCCTTTCCTCAGCTTCCAGAGCCCTGAGGCATCGATATGAGGAGACATCATCAGACTAGGCTGCTAGATTTTAGCCACAAACTAAATGTCAACCTATTGGGCAACTTCGTAAATTGCTTATGCAGAAGCCTAGGGTGAAGCCTGCCTTGGATGCTTGATCCTCCTTTCTCAGCCTCCTGAGTGCTGGGTGTAGACAGCCGAGGAAGTATAGACAGTTAAGGGAGCATCCAGATATGTGGACAAGAGTTGACAGTCTGGAATTCTCCCAAGGAACTGATGTGACAGAATAAAAACTATGCCGTTGGTCTCATTATCAAATGGCATTTAGCCCAACTCATATAGAGAATGGATTCCCATCAGGTGGCCTCTGCCCTTTATCTACACGGGTGCTGTAGCACATGTGCACACAAACAAATAATAAATATAAAAGAAAAAGGGCTGAGTGGTGCGTTGTTTTATTTGCGAACCTTCATTGACTCAAAGTGAAATGGTGGAAAGTATCTATCTTGTTAGAAAAGGCTGCATCTTTTTGTCAACAACTCTTTAAAAAGCAAAGAGAAAACTACGACAAGATAAATGGTTAAGACTGGTTTTTTGAGGTGGAGCCCCTTTTCTCATCCCTGTTCAGGAACTACATGACAGATGGAAGGCAGGAACACAACCACAGTGAGTAGAAAACCTGTGCTTGGGAGCAACTGGGAAGTCTCCTCCCTCTTTCTGGTCTGGCTTCCCCCTGCCAGGTTTCTGGCCAGGTATAGTAGTGGAGTGTGGCTTGGACTGCAACCCTCAGAGGCAAAGGTGGCTTTTTTTCCAGGGTCTCACTTAAAGCAGAACTGAAGGAAAGGCCTCTGAGCCATGTGGAAGGATTATGGTGGCGCTGGTCTCTTAGGGACAGAATGTCATGCTTGGGAACATCCTTTCACTATATTCCTTTCTGCCAGCAGAAGAACAAAAGGGGGGAATGCACTGGAAATGCCAACATATTCACACAGATGTCAGTACCCTGTATGTAAATATAAAATTTTATTTATTTATATATGCATATATGTATATATATACATATATATGATATCTTATTAAAAACAATATCAAACAGAACTCTGGGACGCGGGAGCATGGTTGGTCTCCTAGGGCCTTCAGTGTCTTGGTGGTTGCCATCTTGCATTCTCCAGTGATATGGGCAATGACACTCAAGCCTGACTTGCACCTCAGTCCACAGCGTGCTGCATGGCTTAGAAGGTGGCTTTAAAGAGGTGTTCTAACTCCATGTTGAGGTTGCAGAGGAACTCCTGTAACCCACACACTTGTTTGGAGCAGGCACCACTGACTACAAAGTCATCAGTCATCATGGTGCAACCGATGCAAATGGGTTAAAGGTTAAAGGTCTTCGGGTCTAACCTCTCAGTGACATGGATGTAGTGGGTCCAAATTCCCTCATGTACAAGGGCCTGGCTAGCACATTAAGAGGGTACAAGGCTTCATCTACTTACTGTCCTTCAACTCATATTGGTTTAGCCCCAATTCAAGGTTCCAATCAATTGTCTGATGTCAGTGGTGAACCTGGCCAGTCACCCATGGAAAGGATCTGGAAGCCTGTGGTCACAATCTGGGCTTGGATGTGAAACACTCATCTTTAGCAGTGGACACACAATTCTTCACTTACAAAACACTAGTAGACACAACTTTAATACTAGGACCCTGATTTGCTACTGCAATTCCAAAACCAGCTCCGCCTTCCCTTACCATTTTTTCCAACCTAAACTCCACTAAAAGTATGTTTAATTCTGTCTTCTTAAAACAGCATTAGAATAGAGGTTAAGAGGAAAACATTTAAAGATTACCCAGGCTCCTCCAGGAAAGCTTGGAACCTTCCCTGCTCCAATGTGCATGCTCTATGCAGTTAAGGCATGAGCCCAGACTGTGTGACAGAAGTGAGGCATATGAAGTCACAGTAGGAAGCTGGGTGGTGCACACATTTAGCCCCAGCACCCAGGGAAAAAGAGCCAGGTGGATCTCTGACTTTAAGGCCAACCTGGTCTATAGGTCAACCTAGTCTTCAGAATGAGTTCTAGGACAGCCAGAACTACACAGAACAACTGTGTCTTGGGGAAAAAAGAAATATAGTTACAAGAGAATCCCTCCAAAGAATATGTAGCAATGTCTACAGACATTTTTGTTATATCTGGTGTGTGGGGTTGACTTGTACCATTAGCACCATATAGATGGAAGCCAGGAATGTTTCCAGATTTCCTACAGAGGACAGGATAGCCTGACAGAGGAGGATGAAGTGCCAACAAGTGTTGAAATGCCAACAAGGCCGATGCTGCTTTGCAGCCATCGTGGGAGTGCTATGTATCTGCTGAAGTTGGAGGGATTCAGAACCACAATGCGCTGTTGTCAACCAGACAACAGAATCTTTTCTAATAGCTGACTGACTGTCACTGCATAGCCTCTGACCAGCAAGTGGCAGCAGGTGGCTTCGGTCTTTTATTTCTTTCACTCACTTGTAAGTTGCAGGTGTGTAGGCTTTCACCGTTTCCAAACCTCATTTGGGGTTCTTTAGTGCCTGTACCTCCCTTATAAACCACCTACCCTAGATAGGATAGAAAAGAGGTTAATGGGAACAGGAGAAGTAGACCTTTTTGGACTCAGTTACTGGGAGCGATTCCCCTGGCATAGTCTGCAGGATTTCAGCAGACCAGCAATTCAACCAAAGTTGCTGCTGGAATTTTGGCTGAATAGCAGCTGGAACCTGGATTCCTGAAGTGTTCTCTGGAGTGGTCGCTCTAGGAATGCTCTAGCAATGAACAACCAAACAATACCAAGACTCCCCCCCAAAAAACACCCCAGCCTTCTGTTATGGGTTCTTGTGTAGATTTCTCCTCTCAGAGTCTGCACTAAGATGTGTTTCAGCTGGCAAATACCAAGCCCCCACACGAGGTGGTTCGTCTTCTAGTGGATAAACATCACCTGTTCTCTCACAAGTCTGTTCCCCACCCCACACTTGGGATCAAAGCAAAAACATGTTTACAACCACTACATATCCCACACTTGGGATCAAAACAAAAACATGTGTACATCCATTACACAGGTGGGCTTGCTAAAGGCACAATGACCAGACTCTAAAGCTGTCCTTTTTTTGATTCATGGCACACAGAAGAAGGGTATTTCTACAGTATATTGGGGTAAACTGAGGAAACAGCTTTACAGTGAGCAGTGCTAAGGTGCCAATCACATCCAGGGGGAAGAGATGGTATTTCCTGATTAGTATTTCCTGCACACCTATTCCCTCTGCAGGGTGCAAAGGCTAGGAAACTGTATGAAATACCAAAATGGTAGGAGAAAATTTAGAAACTTAAAGAAGTTTTTACAGTAGTCATATCAGCAGCAGTTCTCAGTGATGACAGCCACAATCTGAAGATCTCCCTCTGCCCTGTAGCTTTTTTTCTCCTCCTTACAAATTCCTCATTGATTGTTAATTTGATAGATTAGAATTGCACGTGATTCTTAAAGCTTAAGGTGACAGTATAGCATTGGATGCAAAGTTAACAGATCCTATAGTTTTCAGAAGAGCTGTGCCTCACATAAGGCGTGCATCTGAGCAGAATGTTACTGCGCTTGCAGTGCACGAAGTAGGAAGCCAGCTGATTTTATATTCTTTGAGTGTTCCTCCCTCGACACACCCAAATGATACCACAAGAAACTAGGAAAACAGCATACTTGAAGACTACGACACAAGCTGAATGAAGACCATCTTTCTCCTCCAAAACCTCTTCTCTCCTTTTCAAAACCTTTTATTCTTTCCCCCCAAGTGGTCTTGGACCATTCGCCAGTCTTCATGCTTGTACTTTCTGAAGAATCATTGGGGGTTTGAGATTTCTCTTCCCATTCACCAGTTCTAAATTGCATGCTCAGACACAGAGCTCATACTGAGATAGGGTTCCAAAGGCCAGGGAGCTGAAGGGCTTTGCACCAGCCCAAGAGTTTGGTTCGCAGAGCCCACCCAGGCTTAACTCTGGGTGGCATGTATCAAATGGTTGAGCAGGTCTATCCTGCAACACTGGTTAAGTGCCCGGGCCAACTTTCCTACTGTGGCTCCCTTGGTGCCTTCCCGCATCAGCCACTTCTGGAGCATCTGGTAAACTTTTTCTTTCAGCCCGTCTCTCTCGTAGTCATGATCAATTTCATCGATCTGGGACTCAGTGAAGCCCAGCTTGCGGGCACAGTTTTTCCACTGCTTTCCCAAGTTTTCTCTGACAGGGTTCAGGTGTTTATCAGTCAGACTAGTGGGGTTATCTGTAAATAGAAAAGAGAAGAAGCGTCAGGCTATAGGCCTTTTGACCATGCTAGTATCTTGTAATGCTAAGGGCACAGGAAAGTGAAGAGTACAAAGAGATGGGGGTGGGGGGAGAAAGAAAGAAAGTTAGTTTTTTTGTTTTGAGACAATCTTGCTCTGCAGCCCCTTTGTCTCCCAAGGATTATAGGTGTGTACCACTATGCCTGCTAATAACTTCTTAACTGCTACTGACTTGTTGGATAATACTTGACCTAAACTGCAGCCCTTAAGGAGTCGTGTATGACTTAAAATAGGTGCCCTTTCCTTCTTGCTGCATATACAGGTTCCTGAGCCACAATCAATGGCTTCATGAACAAAGCCTTATGTGGCTAATTGTTCTAGTCAACTCCCACTTGAGTCTAGTTCTAGTTAGACTAACTGGATATAATGGAGTAGGGGAGGGTTGTTTCTTTGGGATATTGTAAACTTGGCCATAGTCCAAGGCTACCCACCTCTAGACAGTTCACTTTCCTCTTAACAAGGACACTGAAACCAAGTGTAACCCTCATTTAATAAGTGCCTTCCCTTATCTCTCAATGGAAGAGGCACATACACCTTTCAAGGTTTTCTCTCCCTTCGTCAAGTTGCTGAACCCTCATTTTATATATACATGGCCTTTCTCTTGTCACTGGCTTCATCACCTTAGACCATCATAAAAAGGGAACACATGAAAAGAAGAAATGGCCCAGGGTGGTGTCTTATTCCTTTAATCCTGACACTTCAGAGGCAGAGGCAGGTGGATCTCTTGAGTCTGTGTGTATGTGTGCCTGTGTGTGTATGCATGTACACACACACATACACACACACACACACACACACACACACACACACACACACAGAGAGAGAGAGAGAGAGAGAGAGAGAGAGAGAGAGAGAGAGAGAGGTCAAAAAAAGAAAAAAAAAAAAAAGAAAAAGTCACCATAACAGTCTTTCAGTCTTTGGTCCTCACCCTATCTTAGAAGGCTGAATCTAAGGGAGAAAAGCCCCCTCCTTTCTCCCTCAGCTCCCAGTCTTTCCTCAGTACCACAGTGCAGAGTCTGTCAATTGTGGCAGCAGACTAAGACCCTTCCGAGATAACTGTAAATCGCCAGGTTTGTAGGAGAGTCACAAAGGTAACTTTGGTTCCTCAAAAGGTAAGAACCCTTCTCCCAGGCATTGTAAATGTCACTCCTAAAATGGAATAGTCCAGAGCTTTATGCAGCCTGTGGACCAATGCTGGTTTGGGCTTTTTGTAAATAGTTTCATGGTCTATATCTGTACTAATTCATGCGCAGACTATCTGTAGCTGCTTTTGCACTCAGGGCCAGCAGAGCCTTGCCTATTAAGTTCCCCTTCATAGAAAACAAACGCCAGCCCACAAGTAAATCAGAAAGCCAAATTCCAGTTCCTTTTTGAGACAGGGTCTTGCTATAGCCAGGCTGGCCTGGGACTCACAATCCTCCCACTTCAACTGTCCTAGTGATGGGATTACAGGCATGTATCACCTTAGATGGCAGAAAGCTGTGGACACCTATGAGCGCTCTTGTTCTTATTAGGGAGTGCTACGGAGGGCATGGTCTTCTGTGTTTGACAGAATCCTTTGCTGCGGAGCCCCAAGTCTGAGAAGGACCATGGATGAGGACAAGAATAACATTTACAGGCAGTGCCCTGTGTTTTCAACTAGCTTAAGCTTCACAACACTGCCACCAATTAGACACTGGGATTCGCCCTATGTTAAAAAAAAAATAGATTACAGAAGATTAAAAAGTACTGGATAGGGGCTGGAGTAGATGGCTCAGCCATTAAGAGCACTTGCTGTTCTTGCTTGGGTCAGTTCCCAGAATCTGCAGTCACAACAGTCCCTTTCCTGACCCCTGTAGGCATGAGGCACACATGTAGTGCATGCAGACAAAACAGTCATACAAATAACATATAAATCTAAAACAAAAAATACTGAAGAGACATGGAATAACTTTCAGAGAGAATCTTAAAAGAAACTTTATGATTCTATTATGTCCTCTCAAGAAGGAAAAATGGTTATGAGACGTCCATGTCATAAGGCATGCATACTTTCTAAAAATGCCCTTCAATGCTGGGGACTGAATTCAAGGCTTCATGCATGCTAGTCCAGCAATCTACCATAGCTAAACCTCAGCCCAACCCTGGTCCTTAATAAGCATCTTACCAAAGATGGCTTGGTGCTCGGAAGCTGACTCTTTTTTGCACGCGTTGTCTGCTGAGTGTGAACTCAGTCCAAGGTCCATATAATTGTACTTTCCAATCTGAATACTAGAACTATTGTAGATAGCACATGTTATAGACTCATCTGAATAGAGAAAGGTATATAGGTAAGTGAGTGAGATTGAAAGCAAGAGAAGATATTACTGCATATAAAGGTACAGGGCTTTATTACAGATGTTCAGCTGCTTATCCTATGATACCCTTAACAGTCATTTCTTTATAACACTTTATAACGTGGCTACTTGATTTCACAAACATTATATCTATCATTAAGAAAAAAGACATCAGTGTTGGCAAGAATGTGGAAAGACGAAGCTCCTATACATTATTGGGAATGAAAATGATATAACCAAAGTGAATGACAGTATTGGGTTTTCTCACAAATTAAAGATAGAATCACCATATGATTCAATAATTCTACTCTAGATATATACATACACATACACTCACATTCTCTCTCTCTCTCTCTCTCTCTCTCTCTCTCTCTCTCTCTCTCTCTCTCTCTCACACACACACACACACACACACACACACAGGGGGGGGGCGAGTGCTAAGACTTCATTCTTACTATGATAAAAGAATATAAGAAAATACTTTCAATTTACTGGAGAGGTTGGGTGTCCTATCAGTCATCAGGATCCATGATGGGTCACAGGCCAAACCCAGTGACAGCCTGGGTGGGTGGATGGAGACCACTTCATCTTGGAGGGCTGCGTCTGCCAGGTGAAGGCTCTGAGTAGCTTACACTTTGTCCCCATCAATAACTTAGAATCAGTGACGATGCTAGTGGTGGTTTCATTTCCGGGGTGGGTGGGTGGGTGGGAAGGAAACGGGACACAAGATAGAGACAGCTAAAAATTCACCTACCTGTTGTTGGAATGGAGATGAACGGAACGGTGGGTGTGTTTTCTGGAAGGTTGGTCTCAGGCACGGGAGTTTTATAAGTACCGTACATTTGGCTTGGATTTGGCCCATACCAAGCTCCTCCACCTGCCGCTTCAAACCCATGCAGATTATACAATCCGTTGTTCCAACGTGGCACCTGTGCTTGGCTGGCTGGTGGCTGGCGTGCTGCATTCCCATGACTGCTTGTGCTGGGATTGGGAAGACCTTTTGCCCCTGCACTCCTAACATTCTCGTGAGCTCTTGGCTGTGCAAAGGGGTCATAGGAGACCCTTCGTTTCCTCTCCTCCTCTCTGTTGTAAGGCATGTCCTGCCTCGGCTGCTGTTTTGTCTGTTTCTCCGTGAATCTTCCAAAAGCATGATAGCTGGCTTCCTCCTGGAGTTTCGCCTGCACACTGTTCTCATTCTCTTCCTGTGGGTACGCTGGCGAGGAGGAAAACCAAGACTCCTCCACAGGCCCCATCTGGGGTCCCTGGGAGCTGTGCAGCGAACCGGGTTGTTCTGAAGCAGAGAAGAAACGGCCGATATAAAAGGTAAATAGAACTTAAGCATTTCCACGAACCTGTCCTTGAGCAACATGCTGAAAATAAGGATCGTGAAAAGAATAAACAGGCCCCTTCCTGTAAGTTTCAGATATGATCAGCAAGAGCCCTGGCTGTTGGGGAAGAACACAGGGAAACAGTCCCAGGCAACAGAAGAGAGAGTGTTGCCTGAGTGGCCTAAGCAGAAGGGGACTTGCATTTTGAGGTGGTGACTATCACCTTGGAGTGGTGTGGGCTCTAGAAAGGCAGCACCTACATCCTGTGCACATCCTGTTGTTTTTTTTTTTGTTCCTTAATGGCCTGTAGGGGGGCTGGAGAGATGGCTCAGTGGTTAAGGGCACTTGCCGTTCTTGCCGAAGACTTAGGTTCAGTTCTCAGCACAGGACCTACATTAGGTACCTCACAACAGCCTATTAACTCCAGTTCCAGGGGATCTGATGGCCTCTTTTGGCCGCCATAGGCACTGCCCATATGTGGTGCACAGACTCAGTCACACATAAACTAAAAAAGGAAAACAACTTCCGGGAGTGCAGGTCGTTATATTCATGACTGGATGAGGTTAGGTAATTTGCTCCAGATCAGATGAGATGGCAGTGACCTTGGCATCTCACACTATGTCTTCCCTTTTGTCGTAATAAAAAAGCATCCCCCAAAAGTGAATATGAGACTAACTTTTCTGCAGTGCTCTGATCTCTAGAACTCTGTGCCCACATGTGTCCCTGACTTCCTCCTGAGCTGTCACTATCTTCCTGTGAGATGCATCAGATCGCTTGTATCAGGACACCGTGATTTTGTTGAGCACATACGTAAGACATATTTCCAAGATACACGGCTGGATTCTAGAGTACACACAAATCCTTTTAGGGCAGCTGTGTGACCTTATGTTTCCTGAAGTACTTTAGGGGCTGAGGAGAATGAGCGAGAGAGCAAATGAACAAGTGGCAGCAGCTTACCTGAATTTGACCTGCTTGGAGGTAAGGGCACACAGTCATACTGGAGAGAACTCATTCTCTTCAGTGCTGTGCTTTGAACTGAGTACTCTTTCTATAATCGAGAACACACACACACACATACACTTTAGTAATCAGAAGGAAATTATTCTGAAAAGAATCCCTCTTCAAACCATCTAGACATTTCCTATAAATTTAATAAGCAGTAGCCTTTTTTCACAAATTAAAAGATTTTTCCAATAAATAACATGATATGTCAAATTAACATAGTTGGAGGGCTCATATTTCCTGATTTAAAAAGTTACCACAATGCTACAGAAATCAAATTGTTGATATATAAATCAGAAACACAGATCAAAGGAGCAGAACAGGCAGCCTAGAAATACTCTCCACGCCATCACATCATCAGCTGGTGTTTGACTGGGGTGCCCTGGAGCACTCAGTGAGAGAAAAGGCTTATACACTAGTCAAAATGAACACAGGCCCTTACCATATAAAAAAAAATAACTCAAAATACATCAATGACCCAAATCCAAGTGTTCAGACTACAAGACTCTTAGAAGAAAGCGCAGGAGAGCGTGGTCACATTGCTGGTCCCTGAACTGATTTCCTGACACTGACACCAAAAGCACAGCCAACAAGTCTCATGAAATCACCAAGTTTATACTACATCAAAATTAAAGCATCAAAAGAGACTATCAAAGGAGTGAAAAGGCAATCCACAGGATGGAAAAATATTTGTAAATCATACAAACTTGATGAGAGATGAATATTCAGAATACATAAAGAACTTCTACACTCAACAACAGCTACTATCCTCATGCACACCCCTACAAATAACCCAATTTAGAATGTAGAACACTGCCCAGCATGTGTGAGGTCCTGGTTGGGTCCCAAGCACCACATATTTTAGCCAGGCATGGAAGTGGAGTCAGGTGGCTCATCAGTTGGAGACATGCTTCGGCTATTTTGTTTGACACTGTCAAAAACAAAAACAGCATACAAATACCCACAAAGTGGGGAAAAAATTGGAATCAATGTTTCGCCAAAGAAGATTTATAAATGGGGACAAGCATCAGCACAGGGAGGAGGCCCAGCAACCAGGAAATGTTACTTCATGTTGAACAGAATGGCTAAGCAGAAAACAAAAAGAATGACAACTGCGTAAAAGTAGCACGTGTTTGTGAGGATATGGCAAGAGAACACGTTTAGACTGCTGGTGGAGAACATGAGATGGCTCAATGCCAAGGAAAATGGTTTAAAGGCTCTTAAAGAGTGAGACAAGATATCCGTATGGCCCAGTCATCCATTCCTAAGTAAGCACTACAAAAAACTGAAAGCACACAACAGTCTGTATGCCAGTGTCTCCACAGCATCACTCGACAACAGCTGAAAGGCACAGGAAAGTGCACAGACAAATGTAGTACTATCCACACAGTGGGAGGCCACTCAGCAACAAGATGAATGGTAGAGTAGATAAAATGTGTCTACAAATGGGAGAACACTGAATGCTTTCCTTCTGTGGGCTACCTAAAACAGAGACGGAACATAATGGCTGCCAGAGGCTGGGGAGAGGGAGAAAGACGGACTTAAGCAAGTAGAGTTTGTGTTTGTGATGATAAGATTCTAGAAATGGAAAGTGGTGATGGCTATGCAACCCTAGACTATACACTTAACATGGCTAGAAAACTCAATTTTGTGTATTTTATTCAAAACATAGAAAATAGGGGTGGAGATACAGCTCAGTCATAGACTTCTTGTTTAGCATGCGCAAGGCCCTAAGATCAACCCTAAGATCAGGATCAGGGGAAAGTGATGAGAGAGAAAAATTCCTTCCTTCTGTAAGTAACATTTTTATTAAATAAAATATGAAAATGTAGGAAATTATATATTTCAAAGCCTACCAAAGGTATATGGTTACATTTCCATAACTTTCCTTCAAGATTTTTTTCCTACTCATATTCCTATTTTTTTTAACAGAATGCTAACATCAGTAAGTAGCTCAAAATCATTTGCTGAATAAATGCTCTCATTATTTGGGAAGGAATGCTGCAATATATTAGTATGTCCATACCTTGTAGCATTTTAAATACTGCTTTTCTTTATCATGAAATATAGCTTTCAGTTTGGTTTGTTTGAGTTAGGGTCTCACTATGTAGCCCTAGGTTATTTGGGATCTAACTTATATAGACCAGGCTGTCCTTGAACTCATAGATCAGTCATGATTTGGGGCTGCTACTTAAGACATTCACATTGTCTCCAAGTTTTGACTTGTCAGCTAAAGTATAAGCAACTTTTGATAATACATGTTTAAGTGTGTATGGCAGGATGGGCCTGAGGACTGCGAGAATTCATGTGCAGACAGTTTCACAGTGCTTTGAGCACACATGTGAGGACAGGCTTTGACAATGCCTGATAGGTAATCAGCTTCCAAGAAACTTCACCGAAACTGTAAGTGATTCAGTTTGTTTTTCTGTGAGATCACATACAGTTCTGACATTTGCTGGTCAATGAGATGGAATTTCTTCCTATCATGATGATTCTTGTTCAAAAACATTGTTTTAGCTACTTCATCAGTTTCCTGGGGTGGATATCCTTGTTTGTTTGTTCCTTTGTTTCTTTTTCTCACATACCAACCTAAGTCTGTTGAGTTCCCTAGAAAATTTGGTTGGGATTTTTAATTAGGCTTGTACTCTCTGCATCAATGACATGGGGAGAGTGTTAACTTTAGTAGACTGTCTGCTTCTTTCAACCCTCAACCATAAGCCAGCATTTATTTAGCTTTCTATAACGTCTTTTTGAGAAGTCTCTCTTTGTCTGCTCATTCTGTATCACCTGGTATGGCTTTAGTTTGCATTTTCCTGGTTACTGGTAGATTACAGACTTTGTTGATGTGGTTGCTGGCTCTCTGAATATTCTCTTTGGTGATCCAATGACTTCAGTACTTCGTCTATGCATTTTTTATTTTGCTTTTTGGGGGTTTGTTTTTATGTTTGTTTTTGAAACAGAGTCGACTATATAGACTTGGCTAGCCTTAAACTCATAGAGGTGTCCTTGCGTCTGCTAAGTGTCTTACTACGTCTTGCTTCTGTGCATGATTTGATGCAGTAGCATCTTTCTGACTCATAAGAGTCCTCTGGGTTCTGTGCATCTGAGCCCTCTGGAGGAACAGTAAGAGCTCTTAATCACCAAGCCATCTCTCCAGTTCCATAGTATAATCATTCTAAATGTTTATACTGCTAATTAAAAAAAAAAAAGTCCGTGTTTTTGAAAAGCATTTAAAGGTGTCATGGTTAATTTTACCTGTCAGTGTACATACTCTAGAATCACTTAGGGAGAGTCTCAGTAGGGGACTGTACATGAGACTGGCCTGGAGACACGTCTGTGGGAGATTATTTTGATTACTAAGAAGATCAGCCCCCTGGGCACTACACCCTGGCCAGAGGATCCTAGAGAGTGGAAAAAGCAAGCAGAGTCTAGCATGGGTACATGAGCTAACTGCTCTTTGCTCTTGACTGTGGCTTACAGTGTGACTAGCTGCTTCAAGCTCCTGCGACCTTGACCTCACTGTACTTGACTGTATCTAGAATTGTGAGGGAGCCACGTAAACACTTTCTCCTTTAAGTTACTTTTGTCAGAGTATTTTTATCACAGCAAGGAAATAAAACTAAGACAACATTTATCTGGAAGTTATTAGACACAGAGATTTATATGTTTGTATTAGGTCAAGTGTGTTAAAAACATGTGTTTCTAACAGTCTCACTCCTTACTGACTGTCTGGACCTGTTTGCTATATCCATTAAACAGGATGCATTACTATCTCTAAGCATGACTGGGCATTTGACTATTTTTCTTTGAGTTCTGTCAATTTTTGATTTGTGCATTTAAGAAAATGTTCCCATGGGCACGTCCATATTAAAAGTACTGTATCTTTCTGTGAACTGACCTGTTTGAGGTAGTGCTTTTTTCCCCTTAGTAGCTATCTTGGTTATTATATATCTCTGTGATAGCATAAGCCCGAAATCTGGCAATTTTTACTAGTTTATCTATCTATCTACCTCCTACTCCTTATTGACTTAATTGGAAATCAGTTTGCTTGCCTGGTCTATTTACTGAAGTTTACTTTTCACATCTATGGGGGTATAATCCTGA
Organism: Acomys minous; assembly: GCF_964271855.1. NCBI lineage: Eukaryota > Metazoa > Chordata > Mammalia > Rodentia > Muridae > Acomys > Acomys minous. The sequence continues at coordinate 59,818,780 of NC_140490.1, forward strand.
TATACTTATGGCAACATAGTGATGCCTAAGGGGGGGGGGGAGAGAGAGAGAGAGAGAGAGAGAGAGAGAGAGAGAGAGAGAGAGAGAGAGATTGAGAGAGAGAGAGAATATGAATGAATGACTATAAATACTATATATTTGTGACTATAAATATGTGTATGCAGGTTTCTGTTCCTCCTAGCTGGAACCTGGGCTTTGATGTACCTCTCAGACTCTAAACCCACACTTCAATCTTAGATGCTTAACATGAAGTACATGGAGAAACCAGATTTTCTTGACAGCATGTATGTGGTTCTCAAATGACTATTCCCAGGAGTGCTTGCTTGTTTCTCCATGACTCCTCTCTCAGCATTAACTTGTAGATTAGTATTTTTATTTTTATTTTTTTATGCCTGTGTATGTCTCTCTATTTGGGCATTTGTGTGTGTGTGTGTGTGTGTGTGTGTGTGTGTATGTGTATGTGTGTGTGTGTGTGTGTGTGTGTGTGTGTGTGTGTGTGTGTTGGGGGGGGTATGTGTGTTGTGGTGCCAACAACAGAATTCAAAACCTCACGCACGATCTATCACTGAGCCATATCCCCAGGAATATTTTATAAATTCCTCAGAATGACTGAACCATTTGTAGTACATTTCAGTCTCCTAAGCGATGTTGGGTGTCTTCTTTCTTTTTTTGTATTGTTACATATACCTCCCTTTTATTTCATGCAATTCCATGTAGAAATGGGCCCATCTGCCAACACGATGCTTCATATCACACTAATTTTGTTTTCTGTATTTCTCAAGCTAGCTTACTTCAAATCTCAGTAACAAATTACACTGCTTTTGTTTCTGTGATCAGTTTTTGTATGCTGATGTTCTGCACACTTGCTATTTCACTCACCTTTAAACTCGCCACATCCTCTTCTACATATTCTTCCAAGTGACTTGAGTAAAAAGGCTTAAATTCTTTTTCAATGCCTGTATGAAAAAAACAGTCCTTTAAATTTCTTATTTGTGCATGTGCACATGTGTTTGTGTGTATGAGTGTATGTATGCTCACATGTGTGTGAGTGTATGTAGGCCCAAAGACAACATTATGCCATCCACCCTCCTTTTTCAGACATGCTCTCTTGCTGGCTTGGCCTTGCCAAGGCTGGTCTGGCTGGCCAATGAGCCTCAGCATCTGCCTGTCTCTCCTCCCTGGCACCAGAATTACAAGTACTTGTCATCACAAATAACCAAAATAAAAGGCTCAGTAAAGGTTTAAAAGTGAAATGGAAGGAGCAGAGAGTAAGCAGTGAGCTGCTCATTCTGAGGAGAGGGGAAAGTTCATCGGAATAAAAGAGTAGAGCATCAGGGGCCTGTGGTACTGCCTGGTATTTATGTCATTGGAGCTCTGGAGGATGAAAGAAAGATGGAGCTGAAAAAAACACTTGAATGAAAAAGCAGTTTAATGTTTCTGAAATAATGGTGAGAGAAAAATCTGTGTATTCAGGGAACTGAGCAGACCTCAGCATGAAGACACAGAGATCCACACTAAGACGAATAACTAACCTGAAAGGCAAAGGCAGAATGCTAAAAATAACCACAGAAATATAAGGGAAAATACTACCCACAGGAAAAAACAGATACATAGGTAGGTAGGTAGGTAGGTAAGTAGGTAGGTAGATAGATAGACGCCCCCACATCCCCCAACCCGCCCCCCCATGATTTCTCAACTGCAACCCTGGCCTTTGTCCTGCTTGGTTTATGAAAGGAAGCTCTTAAAATACCTGAAAAATACCTCTTAATGAAATAAAGATGTCACTGGGGCAGAAGCAGGAGGAGTAATAACCTTAGAACAGAGGATCACTAGAAAAGTCAAGCCACTGATTAGGGTTGGGATGCTGGGTACCACCATGTGAGCCCTGGGGAGATAACTGGTGATTAAGTTCAGTTACTAATGACCAATGATTTATTTGCTCAACTGTGCCCACATAATAAAACTCCTACACAAACCCATAAATGGCGGGGTCCAAAGAGTTTCTGGGTTGGTGAACAAAAGAAATGCTGAGAGGAAGGCATGCCTGCGGAGGGTCTGGAGCAGCCCCTACCTGAATATACTCACTATACATCTCTTCTATTTGGTTGTTTATGAACTTAATATTATACAACATATAGATATACCTAAATGCAGTATTCCTTGAGCCAGATGAGGCTATTATCAAACCTGAGATGGGGTATGCATACCCAAACTCATAGTCAGCTGGGCAGAAGCCTGGGTACCATATGTGTACAATATGGGTGACAGTCACATGAGACTAAGCATAAATGTGCTCAAATGTGGAATTTCATGATAGCCTATATAGTGTCAGAAGTGTAAATATGTGTAGTATCAGAAAACTGACACAAGGCAATCAAAACAATGGGTAAATGAAAGCAAAAGGCTTTCTTTTTGAATTTCTTTAACTATGAAGACTGAAGCAAAGCTGCAATGTGGTCTGATGTATGCTACATGTATAAAGGAAAAAAAAATAAGAAGAAAGTAAAAGTTTCCATGCTTCATTCGGGGTACTAGAATGGCAAACTGGAAAAATAAATGATGTGATGACAAATGCATAATATAATGCCTAGAGTGTCCATGAAAACCACACAGGGAAAAACACTACAGATAAATCAAACTAGAATTACAAAGCAGGTTTAAGAACCTACAGGAGAACGCTACAGTCTGAATGTTGAACAACCTCCAATGTTTGGCTTGGTCCTCAGCCTGCAGCACTGTCAGGAGTTGTGGGACCAATAAGAGGTGGAGCTTTAGCCAGGCATGGTGGCCCCATCCCTTTCATCCCAGACAGCAGAAGGCAGAGGCAGGGGATCTGTAAATTGGAGGACAGCCTGGTCTACGCAGTGGTAGTGGGTGGAACTCCAGTTCTGTTTTCTCACAGAAATACAATCGAATGATGCTCTGTATATTCCTGCCAGCCGTCTATTGTATCTCTGCTCCTCTCCTTCAGCCTACTTCACACACTCCTAGGTGATCTAGTGGCTGGGATGGGTGTAAAGATCGGCCCAACACTCATGCCTCCTTCATTTTCTCAATTACAGGGGCCAACCTAAATAGAAGAGTATATTTCTAAGGATATCAATAAAATGCTAACCAAGGAGAGGCAAATAAATGAAAGAAGCTAGAGATGGTTAGGCCAAGTGTTTATCAACAGATGAATACATATAAAAAAAAAACTGTCTATCTACAGAATGGGATACTATTCTGCAATGAAAAAGGAAATTCTGACACATTTTACAACCTTAAAGACACACTCAGTAAAACAAGACAGGTACGAAACAGAAGTATTGTGCATTTTTGCTTACATGAGACACTCGGGGCAGTCAAATTCTATAGAGTGGTGACTGCTAAGGTTACAAAGGGGAAAGAGGAAGTGGAGTTAATGCTTCCTGAGTACAAAGTTGTGCTTTGGATTGAGGAGTCTTGGAGATGGACGGTGGTAACGGTTGCTGAAAAAGGAGAATGGGCTTCACACCACTGGACTGCGTACTTACAAGAGCTGAAGTGGGAAGTGTGGTATGTGCTTCAAAACAATAATAATGCCGATCCCCCAAACTGGAGAAGGAAACGAAGAAGCCCATGCTTTGGGGGAAGGAAATGACAAGATGCTTGACATTTGTCAAGTCACTTTGAAGCCACATGTGAAATAGTACTTAAAGCATGTTCCTAACTGTGAGGACTGATTTTTATTACCAACTTGGCTGGATTTAGGGTCACACTTCTAGGTGATTCTAGGAAATGCAGTTCTAACTGTGCCTGTGAAGGTGATCACCAGGAACAGCCCATCCTGAATGTGGGCGGTGTTATCCCATGGGCTGAGACCTTGCACTGAACACAAAGAGCAAGCAAATATAACTGCCAGCATCCATGTCTGTCTCCTTCCTGACTCTAGGTGCAATGTGGCCGGCTGCCTCACACTCCTGCTGCCATGCCCTCCTGCCATCGTACATGGTACTCTTGGTCTGAGCCAAAATAAACCCTTCCCTGGAGTTGCATTTGTCCGGTATTTTATCACAGCAACAGAAAAAGTAACTAAATTACCCGTGCCACTTTACTGGAGAGTGTCACCATATGGGGTGCATCCTAAAAAGGCACACAAGCCACTCTTACCAGGAAATGTTGGCCGGTCTTCTGGGGTCGCCTGCCAACACCGCTCCATGAGGCTGATGATCTCCCTGGGGCAGTGCTCAATGATGTCCTCCACATTTGGCCTGTTGCCAGAGTTTATGCAGATCAAGAGCTGCTGGGCACAGATGGCATCTGCAAAGAGGGATGAGCTTCAGCTGCGGCGCTCAGTCCCGCTCTACTCTAGAGCAGGAAGATGACAGGACCTGGACAATGCTGCTATTTTGTCTCTACCTAGGGTGGTGCTTTTCCCACAGCTGTCTCTCTCCATAGAGCATCAGCCCTGTGATGAGGAGTTGACGTAGTCTACTATAGAGATGATAGGATATTTTGATTTTTGCAGATGAGAGACAAAATTCAAAACAATGCTACTTCTTCATGGAACAAACTGAATGCATGGGTAAAGACCAATGCTACTTCTTCACAGAACAAACTGAATGCATGGGTAAAGCCAGGGCATCCCCCCACAGTTCAATACAGAGGTAAATACAGGACAGCTTGGGCTTTAAGAAGTTCAGTTTAATGAGAGTGACTTAAAATACACCCTGATAACCGACATTCTAGAAGGAAGAACGAGAGATTCTAGTAAAACTATCACAATGAGAACAGAAGGTCTGAGAAGGCTTTGTTGAGTCCATAAGTGAGGAGTTATCCAGGTAAAGAACCAGGAAGGAGGACTCCCGAGGGAAGCGGGAAACTGACAGGATGGGATTGACAGAAGTCATGAAGTACACCAGTGACTGTGCCCAGTGTCAGTGGGCATACTGGTGTGAGGGAGACCAGAGAAGAGGGTAGAGAAGCCAAGGTGGAACCATAAAGGGCCTCACACTTTCACTGAGAAACCTGAAGGCTATGAGGGTCTTTGGAGGATTTTAAAAGGTCCGATCCGCCTTCAAATTTTTTTATTTCCTTGATTTTTATCTTATGATTATGGGTGCTTTGCCTGCACCATATCTGTGCACCACATGTATGCAATGCCCATGGGGCCACAAGAGGATGTCAGAGGCCCTGGGATTGAAACCAGACAGTTGTGAGCAGACACGTGGTTGCTAGCAATCAAGAGTAGCTAGTACTTTTCACCCCTGAATCGTCTTTTCAGCCTGTCTTGTCTGACTTTTAAAGCAGATTTGGGCACAGGGGTCCCGCTCAAACTAAGGCACCAGCCAAGGACAATACAGGCGGTAAACCTTAAGCCCCTACCCAGATCTAGCCAATGGACAGAACATTCTCCACAGTAGAGTGGAGAGTGGGATATTACTTTCTCACATACTCTGGTGCCTCACCTTTGACCATGTCCCCTGGACGGGGAGACCTGGTGGCACTCAGAGGAAGGACAGCAGGTTACCAAGAAGAGACTTGATACCCTATGATCATATAGAGGGGGAGGTAATCCCCCTCAGGAACAGCCATAGGGGAGGGGAATAAGGGGAAATTGGGAGGGAGGGAAGAATGGGAGGATACAAGGGATGGGATAACCATTGAGATGTAACAAGAATAAATTAATAAAGGAGGGGAAAAAAAAGAAAAAAAAAAAGGTGACCATCTTGGCTACTGTATGATTGTGGAAGGCTCAAGGATCCTGCAGCAGAAATAATGAAGGATTGAACTAAGAAAAGGCCAGTGAGGACAAGGAGATGTTCACAGAATTAATGTTTACTCATCATGTATGTGGTGCATGCCTTGGAGAAAGGTATGCAGTTTTTCAGGTAGTGCTGGGGCTTGAACCCAGGACCCTGCACACGGCAGATAAGTGCTATACCACTGAGTTCAATTGCTAGCTGCTGAGTTCAGTTTTTGAAGTTTTACTGAATGTAGGAGATAGGGACAAGGTTGAGTCTTGGGTGATGGCAAAGTAGCTTCCTGTGCCACCCAGATCAGGTGCTACGGGAGAGTGCAGATAAAGTTGAGAACTTGTTCAGCAGATGCTCCTTGGAGGTTCCTGTGGTATACATGTTGGATCTAACAGGTAAGCGGATATCTTGGTTATGGTCAGGAACAGATTTAAGAGGCATCAGCAAAGAGATGATGATCTCTGATCTACTTACTGGTTCTGCTAATCAGGAAGAATCCAGAGAAAGCAGCCAGCTATTCCTTTCCACACTTAACCAAACCCAAGGATGACTGTTCCCTTACACAAAAAATGACTTACTCATCTTTACGTTCCCAACTGACTGAACTGCCCACAGTAGGTAATGAAAAAGGCTCATTCACAAATAGAATCAAGGACCGGGGTTTATGCCTGCTGTTATGAAAAGCTGCCCCTATACAGGAAGAAGCCTGCAGTTTTACAGCAACTCCCGAGCTAAGCTATAGTATAAAGGAGTCTATCCAGCGGAGCGATGAGCTCATCCTAAACTGGATAACTAACTCAGCAAGTCTTCTGAGTAGTTAATGTATTTCAGTCTCTCTCTCTCTCTCTCTCTCTCTCTCTCTCTCTCTCTCTCTCTCTCTCTCTCTCTCTGTGTGTGTGTGTGTGTGTGTGTGTGTGTCTTTGAAATAACAGTGAATAAATTACATGTGGAACTAGCCTTTATGACACTACAGAAAGCAATTAAAATAACAACTATAGATTTTTAAAACAGAATTCAGTAAAAACCATTATTTCATGTAAAGGTTTAAAAAATTATCTCATTTAAAAAATTTAGTGTGTGTGTTTTTGTTTGTTTCTCTGTGTGTGTGTGAGGGGGTGGGGTGGTGGAGAGAGAAGATGCACCTGTGTCCTGCAGTGCATGCGTAGAAGGGAGAGAACAGCTGCTGGAAGTCAGGTCCCTCCTTTTCCATGTAAGTCCTGGAGTTCGGACTGGACTCAGGCTGTCGGGCTTGGTGGTAAACACCTTTACCCTCTGAGCCATCTCATCACCCCTCATGTATTAGTTTTGGCTCCTATCAAAATACCATGACTATAAATGTCTTACTCTCATAGGGCTCCTTATTTGCAAATATTGCCCAAAGCACTATGCCAAAACTGTACACGTCTGACTTCTCTGTGGCCTTTGTATTGATGTCACTCAGGTGTTCGGGGGCCATGTAGTAGAGGGTGCCTCCGTTCTTCTTGGCGGTGCAGTTCACTTCCCTCTGCTGGTTGTGTTCCTCTTTAGTCAGTTTGCTCCATGTCTTAAAGGAAGCCACACCAAGATCAGCTATCTGTAAAAGAGGAGGGGGGCGACATGAAGACTGCAAGTAAATCATGCTGGATTTTCATGAAGTCAAATTTGGGGCTTATCAAGTACCTGTGTGGCACAGCCAACTTTCTAATGGTTGCCCTGGGCCTACCTAAAATAGTTACTTCTCAACACTCTTTCGTAGGATCTTGGAATGGTCATTTAAAATTCTGGCATCTCAATTATTTATTCAAAGTTTCTTTTTAAACATTTATTTACTTAAGGAGTGGGCACATATGCCAAGATATGTGTGTGTGTAAGTCAGAAGACAAGTGGCAGAAGTCTTTTCTTGCCATTCACCAGGTGGGTCCTGGAATTGAACTCAGGTCTTCAGGCTTGGCAACAAGTACCTTTACTAGCTGAGCCATCTTGCTGGGGCCTTGGCATCTCAATTCTTAAGCAATAAAGACTGGGGACAAGACAACAAAACTGTCTTTGTGCTAATTTATCATTTACTTTGCATATTATATTTTTGGGGAAGACAGAGATTGGTTACCACACCTTTTATTTTCTCAATAGCATCCAGAGGATGATGGCTGTGTTTCCAAGCATCTCAAAGCCACCCTGAGGGTAAAACCGTTGCTGCTACTTATTTTGAGTTGGCAGTCTAAACCTAAGAGAAGACAGGATGGGGAGAAGAGAATCGAAACACACATAAAGGCAGAGAAAGATAACAAAGTTAGATGCAGAGCAAAGAAGAAAGTGGCAGGGTGAAATACGAGGGCAGGACAGTTACAGAAAAAAATCCAAAGAGGTGGCCCCCTTGTGTCTCTTAAGAAGCATCTGGGGAGGAGGTAGGTAGAACATGCACTTACTTGAAGTTCTCAGATTTTAACCCAGAACATAAAGGGTTAATTGAAAGAATTGACAGTCATAACAGACATTGGGATTAAAAGCCACTTAAGACACAAATGGTGGGCTGGAGAGATGGCGCAGAGGTTAAGCCCACTGACTGCTTTTCTGGAGGTCCTGAGTTCAATTCCCAGCAACCACATGATACCAACACATGGTGGCGCACAACCATCTATAATGTGATCTGATACCCAGTTCTGGCATGCAGATGTACATGCAGAAAGAGCACTGTATACATAATAATAAATAAATAAATCTTAAAAAAAAAAAAAAAAAGACATGAATGGTGCCTGACAGGGATCTGCAGGCAGGCGCTAGCTCTTCCCGGGTTCTCTTTATTTCTTGTTGGTATGATTCTGGAGATGAAATCCAGGACTCTGCCCCTCAGCTATCTGGTCCCCCTCCTGGTTTTCGGCTTGGATCCTAGCTGCCAAGACTAACTATATGTGCTGTTGTTTCCCTTGTTAAATGTAGCCCCTGAGTAGGCAAAAGATGGGCATCTGTTTCCTTACTATCTTTACCATAATGAAAAGAATTTTCAAAAGGAAATTGATTGTTCAAATGAAAACAGAAATAAACAAAATGTCAAAGGCAGTGGAGCCAGAATGGAGCCCAGGACCTCAGATGTGCGAGACTACTATCCCCGCACTGAACCATGCCCCTAGCTCACCAAGGCAGAGGATTCTGAGACCAAAACGGCTGCTATGAGTCTTAAGCCATTTCTGAATTCTTAGAATATTCTCCACATACTTCCATACGTCCTTTGTCTCCCGGGTGGAGGAGATTTTCTGGGGAAACTGGTGAGCAGACAGCCCACTGCAGAGTGAAGACAGCAACCCTTACGTGCTTCCATTTCCAAGTCTAATCAGAGGGAATTAAAACCCAGGTAGCTGGGGTGCGATTGTTTTCACCACTGTCTCTTTACAGCTATCTCCAGATGCCATCAAAGCTGCATCTGCCCTTTCGGTGCTGAGCGAGGGCCTCCTTTATCATGGCGACCTACAGGAATGGATTTCTAGTGGGAATGTCAACTATGATCACTCAACTTCCTCAAAGTGTACAGGTTGTAGATTACCTTGATATGAAAGTCACGGTCCACAAGGATATTTTCAGGCTTCAGGTCTTTGTGTATCACGCCTTTGTCATGTAAGTAACACATTCCCTCGATGGTCTCCACAATTATCCTTCCTTTTACAGAGAGTGGGACACAGATCTGAAACAACATATTTGGTCCATGAAATGGAGAAGTCATCCAATAGGCAAGAGCAACTGCTCCATCCAAGAGAGTGGGATGTGAGCCCAAGGTTGGTGATAGCAGGCTCCTCCCACCAGGCTGTGTGCAGCACTGCCGTCCCTGGGAAATAAGCCTCTTCCAAGAAAGATTTTACTCGGGGCCCACAGGGTAACAAAATACTATTGCTGTACTTTTGTTCAGCACAGAAAAATAAAAAAATTCTGGATGCATATAAAAATACTGTAAGAAAAAGAGGCCATGAATTTGAGAGAAAGCATTCAGTGGGGTGGAGGGAGCACATGGGAGTACTGAAGGGAGGAAAGGGAAGAAGGAAAATGATGTAATTATATTTTAATTAAAAAATAAATTACTTATAAAAGAGTATCCTGGGGTCACTTGAGATTTTATTCATTCTATGATGTCCTCTAATGCATTATGTAATAAAGACTCACGTTTAAAAAAAAACATGAAATAAAAAATCAAACTCCTAGCAAACAGTGACATTTATTTATTATTATTACTATTACTATTACTTCTATTCATACAAAAAATTGCCCCTTGTATGCCTAAAGTGATGTCAAGAATATCGGAATGACAGCAAAATCCACAAACACTTCCATTGCATACTTATGTGATATGACATTGTTATTTACATTAAATATAGGAATAACACCAGGGAAATGGGAATGTGAAATGACATTAAGGTAGAAAGAGTACAAAGAAGGATGTTTACACAGTTGACAGCTATATAAACATCTCTGCCACAGGCATGATTCTAAAACCATGCTGGGATCCATTAGTATTTACATAGTAACCTGGCAGCAGACACTTCAAACCTTTGTAGAATCTCAGGTCACTTTTAAAATTTTACTCGATATCAGCCTCAATTTCATTATTAAAAAAAACAAAACCTCATGTTTATATTTAAGTAGTAAAATTTCACTTTTCTTTTCCTTTTCTTTCCTTTTTTGGTTTTTTGAGACAATGTTTCACTGTGTATGCTTGGCTGTCCTAGAACTGGATCTGTACACCAGGCTGGCTTTGAACTCACAGAGATCCACCTGCTTTATCTCTCGAGTGCTGGAATTAAAAGGCATGAACCACCACCACCTGGCCAATTTCAGTTTTTCTTAATACTAAAACTGGCTTACAGCTAGAATGATTCCTAAACCCTGTGTGTGTGTGCGTGTGTGTGCGTGTGTCTGCTGCTGGTTCACAGGAAGAGGTCAAGGGGATAGAACTTAGATTCGCAAACCACAGCCTTCACACCGCATTTATCCACATCGTGATGTAATGAACGACAGCATCAACAGCCTGACCTTTCAGGAAAGCCTTGTTAGCAGGCTTTCCAACCCAACCTCTTCTGCTTCTCTTGGGTCCTTGCCTTTTCTTGTGCTCTATTCTTAGAAGCTTACCATTGGCTGGCCCCACAGACTGCCTTCCATCACAGATGCCTTATCTCTGGAGCAAAATGACTACTTCTGTCACAAGGCTGACCTTACCTGGTTTGGGGGAAGAGAACCATCTGGTCAAACTACAATGCCACATCATCTTCTAGCCTTCCCACAGGTATTCGTATTTCTGAGCGATCTGTTGCTTTGGCAGTTGTGAGGTGTGGGGAGACGGAGGGAAGGGAGGCATTTGCTACAAAGGCAGCCAAACGCTTCAGCCCCTTACATGCAATCTGTGCTCGGGCCCAAGTCAGTGACTGGCAGCTCTACAAACTGGCATCCTCTGACTCCTTCCCACATGTCACTCTCTGTGCCTGGAACGCTTACTCCCTACTTATCTGCTTCAGCTTGTCCTTCTGCAGGCAGCCTCTCTTGCCCAGCTCAGGTTGGGGTGGGCGCCTCGCTGACGGTCCACAGCGGGCGACTGTGTGCCTATCAAACACCATCATATCATGTGCTCACTGGCTTGAGGTGCGTCAGCTGTGTGCTCCTGATGAACTGGCACAAGACTCAGATCTTACTAGGTACAGAAGTTTAAAACCGTTATCCAGCTTTCACGAATTCAGTTTTCTCCATTTTAAAATTTTATGTTGCTGTGGTTTATAGTCTAGATTTAACCTATTATAACTTCTTAAACGGTCTAAAAGTACAATTGCTAATATCCCACCTTCTCTTAGAATCAACAACAGTGTCCATGCTCTTGTTAATCACTGTCATTTATAACATATAAATTTTCATCAGTCAACCCAAACTTGTTGTCACTTACGCATTTACCTCCTCTCAGATCACGTGCTTCTGAAGCTAGGCCTGTCTGTCAACTGTCGATTAGAGAGAGGCTAGGAGGTACAGTAAAGAGAGAACCTTGAAGTGGTAACAAAGAATGTGGGGAGACACCCCCAAGGCAGGAAGAGGCACAGAAATCCAAAGGAAGGCAGATGTGGTGGGGGTGGAGGGAGCAGAGGCAGTTGAATTTCTGTGAGTTCGAGGCCAGCCTGGTCTATATATCGAGTATCAGAAAAGTCAGAGCTATATAAGAGAGAGATCCTGTCTTAAAACAATGATAAAAAAAAAAAGCCTCAACAAATAAACAAACAAAAGAATGAAAGTAAAAAAGAATGGAAGGAAGGAAGTCCAAACCATGGAACAAAATTGCCAACCAGAAAACTACAAAGCCTCAAGAGCAGCCAGCGTCTGCCATATTAGCACAGACTGCCTTAAGACGCCACCCACCTCGGCCTTTAGCACGTGCATCAGGTTGCCTTTCTCCATGTACTCCATCACCAGCGAGTAATTCCCTTCTTCTATGATGATGCCCAGTAGCTTCACCACTCGGCTGTGTCTCAGTCTGTGCATCATCTTCCCCTCCTCCAAGAGAGCCTCGTTGTACCTGTGGGCAGGAAAGGCACTAGGCTGAGCAAGGGGGCGGGGGCGAACCCTTCTACCCAGGTGCCTGAGAAGCTCCAGGGTCCCTGCAGTGTTTCATGTTGCAGACATTTGTCACAATCAGGTCTGTTCTTGTCTCCTCCAGACAGATGGGTCCTGGAAGGCAGAGCGGCTTCTCCTCATCTTTATATTCCTCACACCAGCCCTGTCTTAGGAGCTGGCAGTTGGGCACTAATGACCAGCAAACCAATTATAAAAAGTGTAGCACTGACCTTGCCCGAAGGAAACTGAGCTGGAAAACACAACAAAATAAAAAAGGCATGACTCTCAAAACTAGTCTGAGGAGGAGAGAAGCCCCCCGTTGACTGCCTTTTACAGGGTTGCTGAGAGTTTTCACAGCGGACATTTTTATTTCCAGCTAAGGTGTTTTTATGCAGGGCTCCGTTTTCCTCTCACTGCCTCCCTTATTACCCAAGTTTCTGTCTTCAGTGATGCCTTTCCCGTACATTTCTCAAGCATTAATATCTTTTCATGAACCCCAAAGTCTTCATCCAAAGTAATAGTAAGAGGTAGGTCATCGTCATCCCTCATATAACTAGTATGTCAAGTCTCTCAGCAAGGCAGCCTCATTTAGAACTCCACGTGCTTAGCCACTCCAATGGAGACAACTACTTTCTGAGGGCAGCTAGTGTAAGGCCAACACATCTCTGCTCCAGACTCACTCAGCACGGTTGGGCCCTGTGTACACTTTTTTCAAGATGACAAATCCATGGCTTCTGTGTAAACACAAGGACACCTTCCCGAAGCCTCCACTGTCTAGCTCTTTGCTCTCCAGCAGGTCACTGGATGCCATCTTAATATTGTCCAAGGACAAGTCTGGTTCCATTGTGAATGCTCAGAATCCCCAGCACACCACTCTCGGTTCTTGCTTAGGGCTGTGTCCTAGAACGGAAACAGAGGATATCTTAGGGCCATGATGTAAGAAAACAACAAAACAAGACAAAAAACAAAAACAAAAACAAAAACAAAAAACACCACACATTGCAAGGCATAGTAGTACGTGCCTGAAATCCCATTACTAGGAGGCTGAGTCAGGAGAACTGAAGGTCTGAGGCTAGCTTGTACTCCATGGTGAGTTTGAGACCAGCTTGTCTCAGAAAACAAGCCCCCCCCCCAAGGTACTACATAGGTGGGCGCCTTTTTTTTCATTGAGGACAAACATAATCTGTAAGATGAGCTGTTCACTTAAGAGTTACAGAAGACTTTGATTTTTATTCCAGTGAATATTTCCTTTCTGGCAGCCTGGAACACTAGAAAAAGTTAAAACATCTTTGTCTCAAAGCTATGCATATTAGACAATATAAGTCAAGCATCCATTGACATTCATAGTTTATTTAGTACAGTGGAAAGGAAACAAAAAGACTGAGCACTGGATAAGGGGTAATGACTCACATGGTGGCAACTTTACCAGTGTGGCCCAAGGTTAAAAGTGGAGGTGGTATATAATACAAGAGGGTTGGGATGAGGCCTTCCTCATCACTTGGGCCCCCTCAGTATACTACTTCTCAGTAGTATAGCAAAAGATGAACTAAAAAAAAAAAAAAAGCAGTCACCTGTGTCTATGAATAGAAATGAGGTGTTAAAAATGCTCTGTGAATTCATAACCCTCAGGCATCTCCAAATAAGTGTGGGTTTTGTCTTTAGAGGATCCTAGTCATTCTCTTTAGGGCAGGATCCCCCAAACTAAGAATGTTTATGTAGAAAGAGGTCATAGTCTGATGACATGCTCAGATTATAAGGTTAAAGCAAACAAAAGAACTTCAAGTGACATTAGACAGAATCTGTCATCTCGCTAGGTTACTATAACATAAGCTCCCTTCCAAAAAGTATAAATAACAAAATCAAAAATTCCCTATGAGCTAGCCCTGCGTGTATAACCCTGAGTATGTATAACAGTATATAACAGATAGCACTATCAAGCACTGAGTGATAACCTAAGACAACTAATTTACTGAATAATATTAGGAAATAAATATTTTCCAAGTAATTGTGAGCAAAATTGGGTTCCGGAAAGAAAAATACTAAATAGAAAGATGTGAAAAAGAATGAGGACTCAAGAGGTCTGCCCATTTCTACTGAGTAGCATTTACTGTTTTCAGGGTAAGGACTTAAAGGAGCGTGCTCTGCTGGGTTGGCATGGAGCCACAGTGCCAGGATAAATGCTGCGGCCACCCACACATACAAGGTTGCTCGCTATACCCAGTGCCCATTCAACACAAGCAAAGTTGATTCCCACTCTGAATGCGGGGAAAAGAAGACAGAAAACTCTAAAGTAAAGAAGATGAAATGTAAGGAAACAAGTTTATGGGTTGCAGTATATTCTTATTTGGTCACTTAAAGTGACCAAAGAGAAAATCCATGAGACTGAAGAAGTATACATGGAACACGTTGAAAGTAATGTCTTTAATAAGAAAGGGTGGAACTACGATGGTCATCTCCCATGGGGGTAAAGGCTCTTCCCGAGAGCTCCGTCATCCCCAAGGAAATTGTTCACAGTGGAAAACATAGCCCTGGAGTACTTCATTCTAGGAGAAGACCTACGATCTTCCACAGTATCAAGCAATACAGAGGTACCACTAATTATCAGGCCTGGTTCTGGGAATCCTCTTAACACTGTGTTAAAGGTTTTTGGATATTTTAAATGAGATTTTTTTTTTGTTATTAAGAACTCATAGGTCTACAAATTGCATACACTTTATTTTACAGTTATTCAAGGAATAGATAATATCTTAAGGCTTGTAATCTTGTCTAGTGGCCTGTGGCAGAATGCTTGGGTAAGTGAATCTCCTACACTGTACAGAGGCTCCCTAGAGGACACCAGCATACCTGATATCAGATGGACACCACAAATGATCTCTTCCATGTCTTAGGCATTGCCAAGTGAGAAGACTAGCTGTGGGGTATGGGCAGGGAGAAGAGGCGGTCCAGATGTTGGCATGAAGGTTGAGGGGTGAGAAAGGCACTCGATGCGTGCTGCAGGAGCCATTCAGGCAGGGTAGAGCAAGGACCTTCCTCCTGAGAGTATGAACTCTTAATTCGTTTGCCTTGTGATTTTTTAAGGAACTTACTTATGCCTCCATTTCCTCCTCTGTGAAAAGAAAGTAACAGCCCATCTCGGGACTGGCAAGGGATTTTATGAGAAAACAACACATGAAAATACATTTGCCTGCTTCACGGCTGTGACTACAGTTATGTGTGTTGTTTATATTTGTGAACACCAGGGCTCTGAGAACCCACTGTGTCACTGGGCCTGGGTGCACAGGGGCATTTCCAAGTGCACAAAAAGACGATGTCTAATGAGAAGGGGTAGAAATACAATGGTCATTTCCCATTGAGGTGACAGCTGTCCCTGAGGGCTCTACCATCTTCAAAGAAACATTCTCCTTGCAGTGGAAAATAGGGCCCCAGAGCACTACTTGTTTACGTGTTGAATTAGGATGTATACACTGAACTGAGACAAATCGGGAAGTCCCTACTGACAATCGATGACAACGGAATAGTGTGAAGACAGAACGGGTAAAGATTAATATGTGTTCCAGGTCTGATTCCTCATTTCCTATAGATGCTCTGGGGCACGAGGACTTGCCTAGGCTTCCCCATCTCATGGTGTGCCTCCCTCCCCAGCCAGGAAGACTAGAGGTCGCTGGTCTGCCAAGGTGTCTAAGGACTCTCATTTCCTGGGAGAACCCATTTAAGTCTCTTCCTGTTATGAGCTGGTTACAGAGCCTGAACTTCTCTCCTCAAACAGTTATTTTAAACAAATAAACAAAACCCTGTTTTCCCACTGTCCCCAGTGCCAGTACAACCAAACACAGGGTAAGCAATTGTTAAGTGGCAATAAGTAAGTAAGTATATAAATAAATTATCAAGATCTATTTAGTTGTTAAAGAATAAAGGATATTGTTAAGCAGATTATAAAGTGTAAAATAGATTATATGGCAATTCAATACAGAAAGAAAAAAAGACATAGAGAAAGGCACTAAAATATTCACTAGTATTTTATTTACATTGTAGGGCAAATGTTTACTTTCTTCTTTATGCTTTTATTAAGTTAATGACTTGTGTATGCCTAGGCTGGCTTCAGATTTGTGATCTTCTTCCCTCAGCTTCTGCTGTATTGGGATTACAGTAGTAGTTCACCAATCTTTACATTTAAAAAAAATGTAAATCTTTACATTTAAAAAAAATTACATTTTCTATAATAAACACAAATTACATTCTCAACAAAATTGTGTTTTGAAAGAATCACACCTTAACTCAGGAGCTGTTTATTCTGAGGAACCAAACACTGACAAAGTTATGCACAGTGACGTTTCTCGTCTGTTACACATAGCAGCAAAGGCATGTAGGACAACTCGCATGTACAGAAGAGCTGCTACAACTCACTAGTGGTCAGAAATACAGCTGACAGTTTCAAGAATGATCCAGGATGAAAATGTCTTATGGGTCTGGGTGGTGCACTCTTTAATCCCAGCAGAGAGAGACAGGTGATCTTGTTTGAATTCAAGCTTTCAGGGCTACCCTGTAAGACTCTGTCTCAGGAAAAAAAAAAAAAGAAGAAGCAAAAGGAGAAGTTTTGGTGGTGGTGCCGCAGGAGACATGACTTAGTGGTTAAGTGTTTGCTGCCTTTGCATAGAACTCGGCTTTGATTCCTAGCACCCACGTGGCAGTACACAATCATCTGAAACTTCACTTCGCAGGGATGTGAGCCTCCACATTAATGGAGCACACATGTGGTGCACATATATACACATAGGCAAAAACGCTCATATACATCAAAAAAGAAAAAAAAAGAATGTTTAAGAATGCAAACACACACACACACACACACACACACACACACACACACACACACACACAAAGTGTTCACAGCAAATAAACTACAACCATGTCCTGAAATATTCCGATTCAAGTGCATGATTTCAACCTACTAGATCAGCTCTCCTACCTAGCCAGGCCTCCTGAAACCTACGGCCATCGTCTGGCTCTCCAGAGCCTCCTGTGGTGGGGAGCCCAGAAGGCCTCTACATCCAAGTCAGTTCTTCCAGTCTTCCAGGCAAAGCCCATTGTGACCTGTGAATTATTTTATCAGGGCTTTATTAGTTTGGTCTGGTCTCAGCACAAATCCTCTTTTGATGGATTTTCAATGATTTCTTTTGTATTGTTATTTTTCCCCTTGAATGATTTAAGCTTAAGCTATTATTTTCTGGCAATGCTGGGCTCTACACATGCCAGTCAAGTGTTCCACTCATGAGCCCCATTCAGCTTATTAGCAGTGTGTTTTGAGAGAGCCATGTGGGCAGTTTACTAAGGTAGACCCAAGGACTGTAAAAACACTGAAGGTAAGGTAGGAAGCCAGCTATTCAAACAATGTTTTAAAGAATTAACTAAGCCATGTTGACCTGTTATAGCAAGCCACAACCAATGTTAACTAATCCTTTTCAATGGGATTTGCTAATGCTTTGAGATAAATGCTTTTTAATTCAGAACCACAGAGAAGTAAAAAATTTCTGCTAGAATGAGTAGGGAATTCCAAGAAATTTCAAAATTAACCCTGATAAAGTAAGTCTACCTTATATACACATATAATAGTGTTGGAGTTCAAGCTTAGTGAAGACTAGCCAGGGCTACACAGTGAGACCCTGTCTCAGAAAAGTGTGAGTGAGTGTGTGTGTGTGTGTGTGTGTGTGTATGTGTGACTTGACTTGGGTAAGTGACACGATCAGAGGCCATCTCCATGGTTCTTTAATTAAACAGCCTGTGCTCTGACCACAAAAAGGGCCACAGCAAGGAATCAAACCACCCCAGACAGGCAAAGCACATTGTGACCTGTGAATTATTTTATCAGGGCTATTTTCAACTTAGAAACAAAGAAACGAAAAGTGGAGGTTAAATGATTCACCTGAAATAAACAGACTCAAACCTTCCTCCTCTCAGACTTCCACTCTCCCTTCTCTACTACATGCTATTTTTTCTATAAAGACAAATAGTAATATAACTTTTAAAAACACCAGGTGCAAAGACCAAGTTGTTGCCAGGCATAGTGATACACACCTCAAACCCAGCACCAAGGAGGCAGCGGCAGGTGCATCTCTGGGAATTCAAGGCCAATCTGGTCTTCTATATAGCTAGCTTCAGGATATTAAGGACTACATAAAGAGACTCTGTCTCAAAAACAACAAACAAACAAACAAAACCATGCAGACTTACCCAGATTAGAGACTATTTATTCTACATTAAAAAACATGGGGGGGGGGAGACTAAAATTTAAACATATAGGAAAACTGTGTTTAAAAAAATTACTGAGCCAGGCAAGGTGGCTCACGCTTGTAATCCCAGCACTTGGGAGGCAGAGGCAGGTAGACTATTGTGAGTTCAAGGTCAGCCTGGTCTACAAAGCGAGTTCAGGATAGCCAAGGCTACACAGAGAAACACCCCCCCTCTTTTTTTTTTTTACTGGAAAATCATTAACCTTTAATTCAGTGTAAGTAATTATAAGCATTACTACAGATAAACATGGCTGACATTCAGAATTTATCCTTAATTAGTGGATTTGTCTGGATTTGTTAAAATATGTCAGAAGCTTACAGTGTGACTCACATGATATCTAGATAAGAATGAATTATTGATGCTATACTTTTAACTATTTTATAATCAGTCTATAAAAACTATGTGATTTCCCTCAAACACAGTTCTCTCAATAAAATTTTTAAAAAGATGCTGACCATTTTTATAAATGAGGTAACTAAGCCATCTTGAGAATCCATGGTAAAACTGGGCATGAGAAGAAATGAGAATATGCTTAAGAAAGAACTTAACCTAAAAAGTTAGCACTGCCTGCTGAGATCTAACATCTTCTGTAGTTGAATGTGCACTTTTCTTTAGGAGAATAATTCAGGATTATTCACTGGGATATCTTGCACCTAACTATTCATCTATAATAAAACACAAGTCCAAACCTTGAATGTAGTATTTTTCAGCTACCTGATGTGGCCAGTGTTTTTACTCAACTTAATTAGGTTCCCAATACAGTTTCATGGCACATTTAGCAATTCCATTATGGCAGAACTACAAATTGAAATAGTTTTCAGTTAAAAGTACCTGGTCTTCCTTTTTCATGAACACTTAAAATCTCTCCTTTTCTTTGCCTAGATTTCCTTTTACAAAGTAAATCACCCATAAGCTTGGACTAAACCACTCTAGACATTTTTTGTATTGAAAATATCTATAGAAAATATGAGGTATGTACTTGTGAACGACCAGAGAACACAGTTGGCTGTAATGTGTAGACTATGCATACATCCAGTCCGAGTATCCAATGTTACTGTGACATTGACAGTATTAATTTATCTGTCACTTTTGATATGGCCATCTGTATATGAATCCTTCTTTTCTGTTTTTTAAAAATTTTTATACATGTACATTTATATTATTACACATATATACAATAGATTACCTATAGCAAGAAGAACCGTGACACAATCAGGAATTATATAAATGTTACACACTTAGTGTTTTGGCTGTTTGTATTTGACAGCCTTGAAGAAGACATTTTTCCTATCTTGGTGCATCTAAATTTCTTAATGTAAATCAATCTCCATCACATATTGGCATTATTAATTTAGAACTCCTATCTAGACCTAAAAACATCTTAACCCCTAAACAATTAAGCTTCATTGGAAAACTAAGCTACCTGGTCTTTAACCCCCTCAGAGATGTGAGAAGCAATCAACTTGATTATCTGAGTATGCCGGGAGTGCAGGTTAGTAGCTTTCCAAATGAAAAGATGACAGAGACAGTTTGCTACCTGAGTAGTCACCCAAAGAAACCCCATCTCTTAAAAAAAAAAAAAGTATTATATCCAAATTTATATAGTAAGACACATCTGCCACAATTATATCCTGCTGAAGCTAGGAAGGTATGGTTTTTTTTTATTCAATTCCCACATCCTACTGGAGATATCAACATGTCACAAATTAATAAGCAGCAGAACTGTGGCCAGTTTTTGTTTCCTTGGGCATATTCCTTAATACAATCCTGAAAGCATAACACTGTATGAGGCTGAAAATAGCAAAAAAAAAAAAAAAAAAAAAAAAAAGGGGGGGCGGGGAAGAAAGAAAATTCAAGTTGCTAATCATTACTGCTATTTTGTCAGTAACTTAAAAAACAAACAAACAGCCGGGCAGTGGTGGCGCATGCCTTTAATCCCAGCACTTGGGAGGCAGAGGTAGGCGGATCGCTGTGAGTTCGAGGCCAGCCTGGTCTACAAAGTGAGTCCAGGACAGCCAAGGCTACACAGAGAGACCCTGTCTCGAAAAACCAAAAACAAACAAACAAGCAAACAAAAACTCCCAAATTTCGTTTTAGACAAGACTAGTATATTTTCTGTATACAGCAGAGCTGTGAAAGTTGACCTTTTAAACAGGCCTTATTGTGGCTTCCCAGTACCTACATAGTGACATAATTAAGTAATTACACCTCAAAGTTCACTCTGCCGTCGAGTCTTCATGTGTTAAGAAAGAATAGTTTTCTAAATGACTTTTGTGGAATTTCTTGATTTAAAACTCTTTACCCAAAATAAATGAACAAGAACATCACATGATTTGTAAGAGACAAAGAAAGAGCCACCCTGGTCTGAACCAACCATCCAACCAACCATCCATCCATCCATCCATCCATCCATCCATCCTCAGAAGGCTGTGCCCAACGCTTAGGTGAGGAGGGTGCGGCTATCTTTTTCATAACCCAGAGCAATCCATAAAAGCGACTGCTTCCGAGAACCAGAGAAGCCTTGGATCCTTGAGGCTCTTGCTGAGGTCATAGTACGTTCCTCATTTGCCAGCTCGCCTCAAAGATAGTGATGAAAGCTACTGATTGCTCTACAACCTTCTGCTGCCCCAACAACAATAAAAGAGCCATTTAAAGGGTTGGTAGGTTACATTTATGTGACCTTGTTAGGGCACTGACACTTCAATAACCCATCATCCCTACCGAAAGAACAGTGCGCGAAAAACACCTGCTCTACAGTCACAGCGTAACCGTGGCCACGGCCCAGGTGTCCACGTTAAACATGTCCAACTTTTGTCGCGACTTGAGCTAAAACTACCTCAAGAAGGGTTCAACCTTCTGCTAAATGACAGCAAATCCCGCGCTTTTCGATTTCCGGGTACGCTTGCGGCCCCGCCCACTAAGCTGCTTCCGGAAACAGCGAGCCCCGCCCTCTGGTCCAAGCGCTGGAATCCCGCGCTCCCCGCCCCTTCCGGGAAGCCAGTTGCCGAGAAAAGTAGCTGCGGCCCCGGCCTCGGCCCGGCACTGGCTTACCTCAGCGTCGCTTTGGTTTCCGCCGCCACGTTCCCGGGCCCAGGTGAGGAGGGACGGGCGGTGGGCGTCAGGGGCTGCGCCTTGCCGTGGCTGCCCGGGCAAGACTGCTCCAGATCCCTAAGGAGGACGCGGTCGAGCCCGGAGCAGAAGTGGCGCCCAGCCACTCTCCGCCTCACCTCCTGCTGCGTCCCCTGGGCTCCTCCAAGGGCCTCGAGCCGCCGCTCGACACCCGGGAGGTGAGCCGCACCGACGACACCCGCGCTCCCGAGGCCGCTCCGCTCGTCCGCCGGTACCGAACTCCTCTGGGGCGGTGCTGGGCTTCGTCAGCCGCGTCTCCGCCTCTGCTCACGCCCCGGGGCGGTGTATTCGGGCGGCGACAGCCTCCCAGCTGGGCACTGAGTTAGCGGGTTAGCGGGAGGAGCTCGGTGCCAGCGAGAAGAATCGCACTTCTGCCTTGTTTTCCAGCTAGTTCCTAGAGAGCCTTTAAAAAGAGGCGACCATAGCTGCTGTGTGTCAGGGCGGAGACAGCTTGGCCCGCTGGAAAGCACTGGGTGCTGCAGTGGAATTGAGAGTTTCGGGGGTGCAGCGGTGATAGAACCACTGGCAAACTATCGTTCATTTACCACGGCAGGCTGTCGAGGAAGACATGTGATTAATTTGTAGCCATCTTAAAATTGTAATTGTGAAATCTCAAGCAAAAAATAAGTGTTGCTACAGGTGTCATTAAGCAAGTTGCAACAAACAAACAAAAAACCAAACCAAACCAAACAAACCCAAAACAACAACAACAACAACAACAACAAATAAACAAAACCAATAAAGCCAGGCTTGATGGCACATGCCTGTGATTCCAGTACTCAGGGAGGCAGAAGCAAGAAGATTGCTGTGAGTTCGAGGCCAGCCTGGTCTAGAAAGTGAGTCCAGGCAGCCAAGCCTACAAAGAGAAACCCTGTCTAAAAAACAAAACAAAACAAAATAAGAGGAAGAAGGAGAAGAAAAGCAGCAGCAGCAGCAAGTTGCACAATACTACAATGATCACTTATTGTCAAAACATAAATATGTCAAGAGAGGGAGAAGATCACAAAAGACATGTCAAAGAAACCGCACGCCCTTAATCTAATCTCAGCACTCGGGAGACAGAGGCAGGTGGATCTCTGAGTTCGAGGCCAGCCTTGTCTAAAAAGTGAGTGTAGGACAGCCAAGGGTACACAGAGAAACCCTGTCTCAGGGGAAAAAAAAAAAGACAAATCTTACTAAAGCATGCAACCCATCACTTTAAGAAAGTTCACAGCCCTTTTAACAGATACCTCATTGTACTGGCTGGATTTGTATGTCAATTTGACAAACTAGACTAATCAGAGAGACTCAGGTGAGGAAATGTCTCCATGAGATCCAGCTATAAGGCATTTTCTCAATTAGTGAGCAATGGAGCTGCCCCAGCCCATGGTGGGTGGTGCCATCCCTGGGCTGCTGTTCCTGGGTTCTATAAGAAAGCAAAGCCATGGGAAGCAAAGCCAGTAAGCAGCACCCCTCCATGGCCCCTGCATCCGCTCCCGCCTCTAGGTCCCAGGCCTGCTTCAGTTCCTGTCCTGACTTCCTCCGGTGATGGACTATGATCTGGAGGTGTAAGCCGAATAAACCCTTTCCTCTCCAACTTGCTTTTTGTTCCTGGTGCTTTGCTGCAGCAATAGAAACCCTAACTAACACACAATGCAGATAAGCATTTTAAAAGATGCCCAGTGTCATAGGACATTAGGGGAATCTCAACTTTGACATAAACTACACATAAAATAGCCCAAATCCCAACATTCACAAATGCTGATGAAAATGTATAATAACTGAAAATCACATATATTCCTGCAAAGAATACAAAATGTTGCCTTTATGATTATAGTTTGATTTAGAAGTTTCACACACACAGGTATGTACATACATACATCTAAAGTATAAATACATGTACCTAAGTTGGGTTTGAGGTGGGGATTGGGAGTTGGGTGTGTGTGTGTGTGTGTGTGTGTGTGTGTGTGTGTGTGTGTGTGCACGCGCGCAAAACTGCACATATGTGGAGGACTGAAGTCAATCTCCAGAAACTTCTCTCACTATGCATCTTTTTCTTTTCCAGACAAGGTCTCATTGTTTACCTTTAGCTTGTGGAGTAGGCTAAGCTGGCTGGCCAGTGAACCTCAAGATCTTGCCTCTCCGTCATTGGTATCAGGAGTGTCACCATGTCCAGGGTTTTTAACTCAGGTGCTAGGGATTGAATTCAGGTCCATATGTTAGGAACCATGAGCTGTCTTCTCTGGGTCCCTGTACCCAAGTTAGTTGTTGTTTTCTTTTTGAGTGTGTATAGGTGAGTGCAGATCCTCCTGGAGGCCACAGAAAGGCGTTAAGGTCCCTTGGAGCTGGAGTTACAGATGAGCTGTCTAATGTCGGTCTGGGAGGCAAACTTGGGTCCTCTGGAAGAGAAACAGCTGACTCATGTCTCCAGCCCCTGTACCTAAATTGATTTTTTAAAGGTTTATATGTATGAGTGTTTTCATTGCATGTTTGTGTACCTCTGGCAGGCATGCCTGGTGCCTGTGGAGGTCAGAAGAGGGCATCGGAACTCCTGGAATTAGACTTATGGATGGTGGAGAGTCATCTTCTGAGTGCTGAGATTGAAAACCAGGTTCTCTGCAAGAACAAGCACTCCCATTCCTGTGTCTGAATTTTTGCAGCAGCTTTTCATAATTGCCAAAACTTGAAAGTAAATGAGTTACTTTTCAGTAGCTCTAGTAAATCTACACAATGGAGTACTACTTGGCACTAAAATGAATTACAGAATTTGTTAGCATTGAATTGATAGTTTATTGATTTAAGACTTCCTTTTATAATAAAAACACTTTAATGCTATATTAATGCCTATTTGTAATTCACCATTGAAAAGGGTTTTGTTTTGTTTTTTGTTTTGTTTTGTTTTGAGGTTTTGTTGTTTTGGGTTAAACAACAGAATTTCATTGTCTTACCATTTTAGAGGCTAGAAGTCTGAAATCAGGGTGTCACAACGTTAGTTCCTTTCAGATTTTCTGATTCTCCCAGTTTATGGTGACTTTAGGCAATCCTTGATGTTCTTGCCTTTTCACTTTTGTTTGGTTCTTCCTCAAATGGCCTTCTTCTGGATCCCCCCTTTCCCTCACATCTTCTATATCCTTGTAGAATGATACCAGCCATTGAATTTAGGGTCCCCATAAGTACAGGATAGTCTCCCAAGATCCTTAATTACCCCTGTAAAGATCCTCTTTACAAATGTAGGTAATTTCTTGGGTAGTAAAGGTTATGGATATCTTTTTGGTAGTACATAGTTAAATACACCACAAAGCATGCATTGCATATACACATACAATTTTAAGTGTTTAATTTGCTTCGTTTTGACAGATAGATGTAGTAGCATACCTGCCACCATAATCATGATTCATAAACCCTCCAGCAGCCTTAGGAAGTTCTCCACAATTTTACGGTCTCTCACCTCAGTCCATAAATCTTTCTGTTAGTGTAATTAGCCTTTTCCATAACTCTCAATAAGTGAAATATAAATACATATACAGTGTGCTGTCCTTTGTGTCTGGATGGCTTCTTTGACTTAGCAGAGTGCTTCTGTGAGTCATCCATGTTATCCACGGCTGTGGAGTCAATGGTTTGAAAATGTTTGAACTTTAGCGTAAGTTGCAGAAATAGTACAGTGAATACCCTGCGCTTTAGCTTACAGTTGTGAACATTTTGCCATGCTTGTGTTGTTTTTCTCTTGTACTTCATGCACCTTCATTTTTCTAAGTTATTGCCTAAATCATATTTTAAAAGGGCAAGGATATTCTATATTAACACTTTTATAACTGCTACAATGAATGTATTGCAAAGTTTTTATTTAAAATCTGCCATGTGAGTATAACTCTTCTGTATAAATATCAAAAAAGAAGGGCCAAAACTACTGTTCAGAGATGAGTAATGCCTACTTAATATATGGGTTAGCATCTTGAATTTTTTTTTCTTTCCATGCAAGTTGAGACTTACTGGCACTTTGAATACCAAGTGATATTAGATTGCAAAACATTATGAATTAATGTTATGCAAGGCTGAGTGCTAGTCAGTATCTATGAGGAATGTGGTTAGTTTTGTTTTATCCAGATACCAATGTGGCGAGGGTCAGGCCACAAGTTACATCAAGTGCATATATGGTCTGATCTTTGTTCCATGCACATATTCAGTGGCCCAAAACTTTATATTCAGATACTTTTACTGGTGTCTTAGTTAGGGTTTCTGTTGCTGTGAAGGAATCCCATGACCAGAGCAACTCTTATAAGGAAACATTTAATTGGGGCTGACTTACATATCAGCAGTTTAACCCATGGTGGGAAGAATAGCAATACACAGGTAGACATGGTGCTGGAGATGTAGCTGAGAGTTCTGCATCTGGATCAGCAGGCACCAGGAAGAGAGAGTGACACTGTGTCTTGCTTGAGCTTCTGAATCCTCAAAACCTACCCCCCACTGACATATGTCCTCCAACAATACCACATGTCTTTCAACCAGTCTACACCTCCTAATAGAGTCATTCCTTATGGGCCTATGGGGCCAATTTTATTCAAACTGCAGCTGGTGATTGAAAAAAAAATAATCAAGAACAAATGCTTTAATTCTTAATCCAGCTAGTTCAGGGTAAAAACAACAACAACAACAACAACAACACACACACACAAATTTTCCAGCTTATTCTTTGAGACTGCTCTTCATAAAATTAGACAAGGATTAAAAAGTGAAACTACTAACTCAGCAGCATCAATATAAAACTTTTTTTCTCGTTAAAATTTATTCTTCTCTCATGTAATACATCCTGACCAAAGCCTTCCTTTTCTCCACTCCTCCCAGTCTCCTACACACCCCCTCCCCTTTCCCCTAGATCCACTGCTCCTCTATTTCCCTTCAGAAAAGAGCAGGCCTCTGAGGGATATCAACTAAACTCGGCATAATCAGATGCAATGAGACTAGGCACAAACTCATTTCATGGCTGGATGAGGCAACCCAGTAAGAGGCAAAGGGTCCCAGGAGCAGGTAAAAGAGTTAGGGACACCCCACTCCCAAGGTAAATTATCATAACATAATGCAGAAGACCTAGTGCAGACCTATGCAGATTTTGTGAATGCCATTTCCATCTCTGTGATTCCGTATGAGCCGTGCTTAGTTGATGTTTGGGGCGTACTTTCCTATTGTCCTCCACCCTCTGGCTCCTACCATCTTTCCTTTCCCTCTTCTATGGGTTTCACTGAGCTCCACCTTACATTTGTTGGGCTGTGGGTTTCTGCATCTGCTCCCATCAGCTGCTGGGGAAGCCTCTCCAGTGACAGTTGGGCTAGGCACCAATCCTTGAGCTTAGCAGAATATCATTAGGAATCATTTCATTGACTTTTTGGGTGGGTGGGTGGGGCAGTCATGTTTGGTTCTACCCTAGGTCTCTGGGCCCTCTAGCTTCCTGCTCCTGTTTATCCAAGCAATATTGGGCATGGGCTCCCGCTCATGGCATGGGCCTCAAATTAGAACAGTCATTGGTTGACTACTCTCACAAGCTCTGAGCTACCATTGTCCCAGCACTTCTTGCAGGCAGTATAAGTAGGTTGTGGGCTGAAGGTTTTGTGGCTGGGTTGGTAACCCAGTCCCACCACTGGATGCCTTGACTGGTTACAGATATTGGCTGGCTCAGGCTCCATAATCCTATATTACTAGGAGCTCTTCTTGCTAGGGTCACTCTCATAGGCTCCAGGAAGTTCCCACTGCACTAGGTTTCCACACTGACCCCCAATTCCAGTCATTTCTCACCATACTCTCTCCCTCTATCCCTCTCTCCTCCGCCTGGTCCTGCTTGTTCCCATCCCCACCTACTCCAATCCACCACAAAATATACTTTAATTCTCTTTCCTAGAGAGATCCATGTGCCCACCACCACCACCACCTCAGAACCTTCCTTGTTACTTAGCCTTTCTGGATCTGTGGATTGTAGGATTCTTTACTTAACACCTACTATTCAGTTATAAATTAGTACAATACTATGTTTGTCTTTCTGGGTCTGAGTTGCACTCAGGATGGTTTGTTCCTATTTCTACCCACTTTTCTGCAAAATTCATGATATCATTTATTTTTAAAAGCTCAGTAATACCCACTTGTGTAAATGTACCACATTTTTTTTTATCCATTCTTCAGTTGAAGAACATCTAGGTTGTTTCTAGTTTCTAGTTATGAAGGAAGCTACTATGAACATAGATGAGCAAGTGTCCTTGTGGCATGGTAGCGCATCTTTTGGGTATATACCCAAGAGTGGTATAGCTGGGTCTTGAGGTAGACCAATTCTCATTTTTTTCAAGACAGTATTTCTCTGTATAACCACCCTGAATGTCCTAGAACTCGCTTTGTAGACCAAGTTGACTTGCAATTTACAATTTTTGAAGATGTGCCATATTGATTTCCATAGTAGTTGTACACATTTGCACTTCTGCTAGTAATAGAGGAGTGTTCCTCTTGCTCCATATCCTTGCCAGCTTGAGCTATAACTTGTATTTTCGTTCTTAGCCATTCTGACAAGTGTAAGATGGGATCTCAGAGTCATTTTGATTTGCATTTCCTTGATGGCTAAGGATATTGATCCTTTCTTTGTTTCTAAGCCATTCGATTTGCTTTGAGAATTCTCTATTTAGTAGATCTGTACCCCATTTTTGAATGAGTTATTTGGTTTGTTGGTGTTTAATTTCTTGAATTATTTATATACTTTGGATATTAGGCCTTTGTTGGATGTAGGGCTGGTGAAGATCTTTTCCCATTCTGTAGACTGCTGTTTGTTCTATTGACAGTGTCCTTTGCCTTACAGAAGCTTTTCAATTTCTTGAGGTCCCATTTATTGTCGATCTTAGTGCCTGAGCTGTTGGTTTTCTGTTTATGAAGTTGTTTCCTGTGCCAATGAGTTCAAGACTATTCCTCACTTTCTCTTCTATTGGGTTCAGTGTATCTGTTTTTATGTTGAGGTCTTTGATCCATGAGACATGAGTTTTGTGCAGGGTGACAAATAGGGATCTATTTTTATTATTCTACACGCAGACATCCAGTTAGATCAGCATTTGTTGAATATGCTTTCTTTGTTCTGTTGTATAGTTTGGGCAATATATAAATATATATATATATATATATATATATATATATATATATATATATATTGTTTATATTTATATAAACAAACCCAACAAGAAACCAGGTGTTCTTGAGTGTATGGGTTTATTTCTGGGTCTTTGATTTGATTCCACTGATCTACATGTCTGTTTTTATGCCAATACCATGTGTTTTTATGATCTTCATTCTTTAGTTGCCAGTAGAACCTTTTTTTATCCAAAATTGTAACCATCAAAAAATGTTGAGAGTCAGGCGGTGGAGATGCACACCTTTAATTCTAGCACTTGGGAGGCAGAGGCAGAGGCAGGTGGATCTCTGTGAGTTTAAGGCCAGCCTGGACTAGAGAAGGAGTTCCAGGACAGCCAAGGCTTTATAGAGAAACTCTGTCTCAAAAACAAACAAACAAACAAACAAACAAAAACAAAAAACAAACAAACAAACAAAAAAGTTTGGAGCCATTTTACTGACCGCAGCGCTAAGTTGGATGTCTCGTTTGTGACTCCTGAAGCCGTGTGTGTAGGCGTGGTATAGAAATGTAGAACTGTGTGGGTGAGACTGGGATCTGAGTTCACATAGACTCGTCCTCAGCAAGCATTAAGAGTGACAAGGTATGACGTACATAGTACTCTGTCCCAGCCACGTGCTAGAACACAGAGTTGAGGCACAAGCTGTTTAGGACTTATAGTCAACTGATGGACAAGGTTGATTCATATTCAGGTCATTCAAAACACCCTATAGCTTGGATAAGAGCATGCAAGGGCCATGGGAGTGAGAGTAGGATGGAGGTAACAACACAAGGGCCAAAGCCCTACTGCTGGGTTCATTTCTGAAGAAAATCACTTGGCTTTTCTGTGCCTGCTCTCCAAGACCCCCTGTCCTACAGGTGGAATCTAGAACTTTCCATGTGGCCAAACAAACACTCTGTGCCTGTCAAATGGGATGTGGACAGGACTGTGTGGTTGCTGTGGCATGTGATTAAGTGCACAAAGCACCTTTGTTGTGGACAGTGTTCTTGAAAATGTATCATGGGTCATTTAAATAGAGAGAAGATGAATCTAATCTTCAGAGAAGGCTTACTTGAGTAACTCTTTGACTGGCATCTTCTAGGAGAAGCAGTAGACTGGGGGAAAGTATTTAAGGTTTACAAAACAGCATGTTTCAATAACTGGAACAAAAGTTGACACCACAAAATAAGCACTGTTTTTAGTGCTTTATTCACATACTAACGAATGACAGTCTCCTACTCCTACCCTTCTTTTGTAGCAATAAAAATACTTGCTTGTCAAATAAATACATGAGTGAGCCTGACCCCCAAACTTCTTTGGCTTTTTGCCTTACCTACGATCTCTTCCTCACATGTTCTCACCACAGTAACACCATCTATTTTGATGCATTCATTGAAAGTTAAAGACATGGGGCCACCCAATATTGAACTTTTAGCTTCCCAAACTATGAGCTAAAACAAAACAAAATACCAAGACTAACTTTTCTTTATAAAGTACTCAGCTATGTATTTTTGTTATAATAAAAGAGATGAAGATAGAAACTAAAGAAAAATTTTACCACACTAGCAAAATTATTTTTATATTTGTTTCATTCTTTTCAGTTTTTATGGTCTATGACTAGTTTTTATGTTGCTGGGAAAGACAGTCATGTGCCACTTGCACATCTGTAGAGTTCCTGCTAGCTTGTATTGGTCAGTTTTTCTCGATGCTGTGACAAAACAGCTGACAAAGCCAAGTTAAGGTGGGAATCAAGGAGCCATTTTGGCTGAGCATTTGAGTACAATCTACTGTGGCAGGGGAGGCAGAGTGGCAGTGATATGGGTGGCTGGTCAGCTTGCATATGTAGTCAGGAAGCAGGGAGAAATGAATGCAAGTCCTCAGCTTCTTCCCTTTTCTCTGTTTAGTCAGTCTCGAGGTGGTGCTGCCCACATTCAAGGTGAACCTTTTACTCATTAGTGAAACCTCTGGAAACACCTTCATGAGTAAGGCTAGATGTGTCAAGCTGACAGTGCTTGCCATGACAAATGAGGTGGTGCTGCCCACATTCAAGGTGAACCTTTTACTCATTAGTGAAACCTCTGGAAACACCTTCATGAGTAAGGCTGGATGTGTCAAGCTGACAGTGTGCGCCATGACAAGTGAACCTCTAGTCAGTTTACACCGGTGCACCTCACTTTCCATCATACATTTCCACCTTTGTCTCTCAAAGATTCATGTTCATGCCATACTCTTAAGGCAAAATGCATTTGGCTTATCTCTAAGAGTCTCCAAAATCTTAATCCCAACACTGTACAAAAGTTTACTACTAGGAAGCTGCAGGAATAAGGGTCCCAAATGCAAGGTCTCCAGTGGAAGGGCCAGGAATGAGAAGTAAAGACAAGCAATAGGACAAAGATGGGACCAGGAGGTCTCCTAAGCTGATAATTTATGCCAAGCAAGCTTATTAAGAAGTACATCAACTTATAGACTATTTGCAGGGAGGAAAATGGCTAAGGTCAACAGAGAGTTGGTAAAGAGAACACAGAATCTTCAAACACAACTGCCTTAGGACTGATACCCACAGCCCAGGAAGAAGAGTCAGGTGTAAACTTGACTCCTCAGCACTGGCTGCAATGTCAAACTGGCCATTTCAAGTCTTTGCCTAGAGGAGGACACAGAACTAAAGTTCCCTTTGGGCTCCTAGGAAAGTCTTTGGCTCCTTACAGTCAATTGTTTCATATGAAACTCAAGGCACTCTCTTAACTGTGAACATCTCTAAAGTAAACAAAACAAAACCAAAACCATTGTATACTCTCATGTACATTGGCACAGAATAAACATTTTCATTCCAAAATAATAGGAGGTTAACGAGGAAAACCAGGCTAAAGCAAGACCTAAACCAAGCAGGACACACATCATTTCCTTCACTCCACAACTGACACCTGAAGCTCTTGTCGGGCTTCTCCTCTCTTTCTTATTTAGTGTGGGACTCCAGTCCGTGGCATGGCATATTGACCACATTTAGGGTGGGCTTTCTTAAACTTCTAGAAATACCTTCATTGTCAGGCCCAGGAGTGTGTCTTAGGTGATTCCAAATCCAGTTAACTGTTACACTGAGC
The DNA here is from genome assembly GCF_964271855.1 of Acomys minous. NCBI lineage: Eukaryota > Metazoa > Chordata > Mammalia > Rodentia > Muridae > Acomys > Acomys minous. The sequence goes on from NC_140490.1 coordinate 59,850,676, forward strand.
ATATCAGAAATACTTGACTGCTTTACCTGGACTGTTTCTTAGAATATGTTTGCAAGGAGCAACCTCGAGGAATGAGCCAACATCTATCTCAGCTCGCTCCCACAGAGAGCAGATTTGAGAGCAGAGACCTCCCAAATTCAGTGTTCCTTCCTGTAATGTAACATAGTCATCCCCATGTGCATATCCTATGAGGAAGCTTTGGCTTGCTTTCCATGGTTTGGGAGGTCTAGGGAACTAACACAGGATGATATGGTAAGCACTAGCTACTGCTTTGCTGGAATCATTTTGTCTCTCTCCCCCACAAAATTCTGTCTTCTATTAGTATCCTTGGAATAGAATGTAATAGGCAAGCTTGAGACAAAGAATCTCAGAGCCAGGTCTGTTGAGGTGCCACACACCTATAATCCCAGCACTTTGGAGGCAGAGGCAGGCAGATCTCCATGAGTTGTAATGAGTCATAGTCTGGTTTGAGACCTCTGGCTTCTGCTACACTACCAATACTGGATCCTCAAGGGGACTCCTTTAGGATATTCAGTTGTTGTCCTGTGTCATGGAGATCCTGCAGCTTTGGATCTGCAGGACTGGCCCTTTCATGAGCTTTAGAAGATGGGGTAGATGTTGGGGTGGGCCAACTCAAAGCCCTAAATCTGGACCTGGGTGGTCAGCCTACCAGCTCTCCTGTACCCACACCACCAGGGCCAGCTCTCCCGGACTGCCCCAGATAGCTTACCCCAGTGATGCGGCAGGCAAGGAGCAGGACCAGCTCACCCACATCTATACTCACGCCCCCTACATCACGGTCAGCTCTGTTGTGCTTCCCAGGCAAGTTACAGGCCTTACTCTCCTGGGCACTGTAGTCAGTGAGGGACCAGGGCCAGCTCTCCCACTTGCCTCAGGCTCTAGGGGTGGAGGAACATCTCTCCCTTGCTCATGCCACATCACTTATGCACACAAGATGTGTGGACAAAGGAGTATACTGTGTGACACATTGACACACTACAGCTTCCAAGACAAAATGTTTTGTTGTTCTCTATCTTATTTTGAGGGGAGGTTACACGGGTGAAGGGCAGATATGAGGGGATGGGGAGATGAGTGGGACAGGGGTGCACGATATGAAATTCACAAAGAATAAAGAGTTAAAAAATTATATACTTCATTCCATTTTTAATCTTTTCCTAGTTTGGAAATATATACTTAGAAAAATGTAGACTATATAATTAATAACTAGAAAGGAAAATCCTAAATTCATACTCGAGTAGAGATATTTGCAGTATTGAAGCTCCTGTGAGGTTCTCGCTCATAAGCTTATCCTTCCCAGAATTCCATTCTCCTCAATAATCACTTTATTGCTAGCATTTTTATTTGTAAACGATGTAAGTTAGCTTTATGTGATTATTGAAATCTGTGTCCTTGTGTTTAAAATCCCAAAGCTACAGAATAGTAGCAGGTGATACAATGGACTCTTGCACACTCTTTAGCTAGATTCTAAATTTTAGTGTTTTACTATGTTTTTCTTTGTGTCTTAATCTCTACATATGTATATATGACATGTATGTGCATGTACATATGTGTGTATATATTTGCTGAACTATTAAAATAAATGTGAAACTCTGGTCTTAAAAAATATGTCATGTTTTTGGAAGTGAGTAAAAATCTATGATTTTGTTGTCTTGTTTGTTTTGTTTTGTTTTGGGGGGGGGTTCAGGAGGTGGAAGATGTCGATTATGTAACTCTGGCTGCCCTGAAACTCCCTATGTAGACCAGGCTGGATTTGAACTTGCAGAAGTCCACCTCCCTGTCTCTGGAGTGCTGAAGGTGTGTGCCACCTCAGCCAGCCTAACTGAAAATGTTTACTGTGAAGAGTAACTATGGTAACAGAGGGACCATAGACAGAAAGACTTTTAAGCAAAGAGGAAAGCACCCAGGGGAGGGCTTAGCTCTCTTGGAGTATGCATGGCTCAGCCAACAGTAGGTTTGCTAAGACTAGTGCTGGTCTAAAGTGGTAGGGAAAGCAATAGGCTACCATGGGAAGTGCAGATGGGCAGGCAACTTTCAGAAAAGGCTCAGGGGCCAGGGGCTAGGAAGGGTGTGGTAGGTCTGTTAACCCCTCTGACCTGGCAGAAAAGGTAGTATTAAGGTGTCTCTGCAGAAAGACACCTGGACGGGGAGACCTGGTGGCACTCAGAGGAAGGACAGCAGGTTACCAAGAAGAGACTTGATACCCTATGATCATATAGAGGGGGAGGTAATCCCCCTCAGGAACAGTCATAGGGGAGGGGAATAAGGGGAAAATGGGAGGGAGGGAAGAATGGGAGGATACAAGGGATGGGATAACCATTGAAATGTAACAAGAATAAATTAATAAAGGAGGAAAAAAAATAAATGTGCAAAACCTCAGGAAGTACTCTACAGGGAGCTGGCCCTGCCGTGTTCCCTCTGCCCCATAGAAGATGAACCCGAGGCTCCCTTCAGACTGCCACCAGAGGGCAGCAAATGCACACTCCCAAGTATTTAGGAGCAAGTGTTACGCTGCTCTGGGGAGCTCTTTTGTATCCTCAGGCACATCATGGACCAAGTGGCCTTATCAGATCAATGCGACAAGTATTTGGAATTCGGTTCTTGTTATTTCCAGAGCTACTGGAAATAACTCTTATTCAGAAACTCATCACTAATGTTTAGATCCTTTAAGCGTTAAAATTATTTAAGAGTGTGTGTGTGTGTGTGTGTGTGTGTGTGTGTGTGTGTGTGTGTGTGCTTTAGCAATCTCAAAGTTTCAGGTCTTATATTTAGGTCTTTAATACAATTTAAGCTGCATGGTGACAAAGATATAGTTTCATTCTTCTACATGTGGATACTAGAGGCTGAATATCCCTCTCATTTTCTTTGTCCAGGATCAGGTACCTGTAGTTGCTTGGGCTTATTTCTGGATCCTCTGTTCTGTTGCATTAGTCTACTGTCTAAGGAGTTTTCCTAATCTTTTAAGGGATCTCAACTTAGGCCAAACTAGGATTTGTGGCTTACACACAGATACACACAGACACACAGACACTAATAATAATAATAATAATAATAATAATAATAATAATAATAATAATAATAATAATAATAATAATAATTGTTTTGTATTGTATATAATTATATTATTATAATTATTATTACTATTTCAGGACTAGTCAGTATGAATCAGAACTGGGGTTTATTTATTTAGCATATATGTATCTGTGTGTATATACATGTGTGTGAGTAGATGCATGGGCGCTATGGCATGTGTGTAGAGATCAAAGAACGACTTTCAGGAATTGGGTTCTTGTTTTCCACCTTATTGAAGTAGGGTCTTTCTTACTTGGCTGCTGCCAGGATAGCTGGCCTGCAAAACTCCTATTTCACCTTAGGAGTACTGGGATTACAGATGCATACAATCACAACTAACTTTTTATATGTGTACTAGGGATCAGACTTGATCATCTGAACACTCAACAGTTTTGTGTGTGCTTCTCTTGAGTCATGCTTCAGTTCTCTCTCCTCCCTTTCTTCTCTCTTTCTTCCTCCCCCTCTGCTCCCAATAAACCTCCCAATAAATATGATATGTGTACACACACACACACACACACACACACACACACACACACACACACACACTTTCCCCCCCTACTTTCTAGCCTCTGCCTTGGACCCTACAGCCATGGTGAAGCTGATGCCTAAGAACCAGATTGACACTTAGGAACACTTGTGGTATGTTACTGAGGAGAAAGGGATTCAAGGTAAATGGGTATTATGGTGAGAAGCTAGCTTCCTAACTCAACAACTGCTGTACTTAGGGTGCCTGGAGATGTTTTTGTTGGCACCTTAGAAATGAGGGTATCCAGTATCTCTGAGATTACTTCCACTACCTCTGGAGATTATGCCTGCCACAGACTGCACCACTGCCATCTTGCCACTAGCAGGCCTCAACCCAAAGGTCTAGAGGGTGAGCCACCTGTAAGAGTCACAAGAGAGGAGGCAGACAAAGACACCTACAGGGTGTCACTGTGCCCTCTGTGCTGACAAGAAAGCAGATACTGGAGCTGGCTCAGCAACCAAATTCCAGTTTAGAGGGTGGCTTTGGTCATGGGCATGGACATGGTCAGCCACTTCAGTGAAGTTGAAGATTGTTTTGTGTTGAACAAACTTTGTTGTCTTTTCTGTAGTCATATACTGGCTTTTAAGGGGTGTGGTGGTTTGTTTGTGAAATGTCCCCATGGGCTCATACATTTGAATACCTTTTCTCCAGTTGTTGGTACCGTTTGGGAAGTTGTGGAATCTTAAGTCAGTGCAGCCTTACTAGAGGAAGAACTTCACTGGGGTGTGCTGTGAGGGGTTAGTCTTGCCTCACTTCCTTCTTGCTTCCTCTGCATCCTGCATGTGTATGCAATCAGCCATCTCCTTCAGGCATGCCATGCCTTCCTCACAACGATGGGCTCTTTCTCTGGAACCATAAGCTAAAATAAACTCTTTCTCCTCTAAGTTGCTTCTGATCATGGTATTTTGTCACAGGGGAAAAAAAAAACCTAACACAGTGGGTTTAAAGCTTTTTTTTTTTTAAGAGTTCCTAAGCAACGTAACTGAGATCTGAGGTCGCCTGGCAGGATTATAACTGATAAGGCAGAACTGTAGTCTCAAGGATGGTTCAGATCAGGGCATCCTACCCAGGAACAGAGAGTACATTTTTCATTTGACTATATGAAGGCCAAATTAGTAGAGGGGAAGGACTGGTGCTTAAAATGAAGTCATCTAAAGGAAGATGAGAACGGAGGAAAAAACAGTAAAACCAGGCAAGCTGAAAATGAAAAATACTATCAAAGGAAAAATCCTAATATGTGTGGATCCAAAATAAAGAAATGGACCAGAACATCAGCCAAGACAGACAAACTTAATTTCAAAATTACAATCTGTGTCTGTGTCTATCTGTGGCTTATGGGTTATATCTACATTGAAATCACCACAACATCACCACAAACACAGGAGTAACTGTTACAAGCTATGCTGTCTGTCATAATAGGAATTCTTCACCTCCACAGTGATCTTGGGGGACCACCATCATGTATGTGGGCTGTTGTATAAGAAATGTTAATATATTCTCTCCTTTACTTTCTTCCACTCCCCTTCTCTCCCTCCTTCCACCCCCCCCCACACACATATCCCAGAGATCTACTTCATTAAATCTCTTAAAGCATTTTAATTCAACCAAGTTACCTTTCAGGGTTAAGGTTACCTATGCCAGGACTGGGGAAACACTGGCTTCTTGCTTATTAGGTGGTATCATAACGGAAGGCCAGATGCCTTTACATCACAGATGGGGAAAGTGATATCCCAAAAGGCTGGGTGTATGCTTAAGGCCACTCAGTCATACCGAGACTAGATGATGTATTAAGCCTCTGCCTACCCCACCAGTTTGATGCAATGACAGATAGTTCATCTTTTTTCTCTTCTCCTTTTGCTTATTAGGTGTTAGAAAACACTGAACCCATCTGGGGAGAAAACAATTTCCACAAATTGTATGGCTTTAAAATTTGATAGTTTTTAATATAATGTCATTTGTTGAATCACTCAGGTTTGTTTATATTGTAATTGATACAAATCTAACCCAAACCAGTTAAGACCCAAAGGCAGTCCTTTGCCTCACATAATGAAGCTGATGACTAACCCTTGCAGACAAGTGTAAATCCATGTGCTCAACAGATGCCACCAGAAGTTATCATCTCTCTATAGCTTGGACAATCTTTTCTCATCATGGCTTTGGTTGCAGGATAACATCTTTATGTATGGTTTCTCACTTAGAATCTCACCACTCCTGGTTCTACAGCAAGAAAAGGCTTTCTTTCTCCGTCCCTGAATTAAATTTCCTTGATGCTATTTTTGGGTCATAACATGGATTGGTCAGGTCTGTCTGATGCCACAGACATGGTACAAAGGATGGATGACCTCTGTGAAAACAACATAGCTCAGCATAAGGATGTGATACCCAAAGGGAAATCAGTGTTGCCACTAGAAGACCAGGAACATGTGTGACATAAGCTAAGTGTCCACGGTACCACATACCAGCTCAGTGGAGGGCCATGTCTAGGTTCAAATTCTACATCTGCCTTTCTACAGCTGTGACCCTTGAGCAAGAGTCATACTTTATCTTTGCTTCAATTTCTGTATAAAATGAGACAACTGTACTTGCTCACAAGGCTATTATTAGGATTCATTGAGCTACCACACACCTAAAAAGTTTTAGCAGCTCCTAGCACATTAAACATCATATATGTATATGTATATGTGTATATATATACACACACACACACATGTATGTTAGATATTTTCCCTCGTCATTATAACTAGTATTGCTAACAAATAACAAAACCCAAAAAGAAGTTAATTTCCAAAATGCTTTCACTTTCTCTGTATTTTCTTAGAATCCCTGTTTGTGATTGGAATGTCTGGTCAGAGAACCAGCCATAGAGAAGCTCTTGGTTTTCTTGCCTGATGGCTCTCAATGGTGTTGGGCCAATTACTGTTGTCCCAGATAAGGGGGCTCTGGTGTAATCCAAGTGGGGTAATACTTTAGTGGCAACACTGTTGGCCTAGCACACTCATCAGTGAGAGGGCCTCACGGAGTAAGACTGGTTTCTCCAAAGGTGGTTTCTATACCACCTCCATTACTGAATTGCTCATAGACCACCTCATTCCCAATCCCTGCATTTTGCCATTTTTTGGGCCTTGTTTTCTCCACCATGAGACTTGTGCCAGCATCTCTGTCCCTTGGACACTGGAGCTACTAGGATATCCTCCTATTCCCCCTACTTTCTGACACTGAGCTGTTTGTAGAACAGCAATTCCTACTGCCCTGGTGATGCAGGGTTTAAGTGTAGGTGATGTAGCAGATGTGAGCAAAGTCTTAACTCTGGAACTGCTAGTGATTCTGCTTGGGAGGCAGAATTTATAATGCCCTTAGGTATGGGAGGCCAAGCTGAGGGTACCATCTCCAAAGGTGTAGTGACTTCTGAAACCTGGGAAGGCAGCAAGGTTCCCTCCATTCAGAACTCCTGTCTTCTCATCCAGTACTGAAAATGGGGAGCTGGGGGACCAAGGCAGAATTCCTACTTCCTAGCACTCTGGGGTCCAGCAATTCAGAAGGGCCCCAGAATGAGGCTCTAAAGGTAAACGTTGCTGTCTTTCCACCTTCCAGGCTCACTGTGGCTACAGTTCACAAACTGAAGGATCTGAATTGTCAAACCCATTCCTGAGTCACGAGAGATAAAGAGATGTGTATCTAGGGCATCTGTCCTGGGACTGCCTAATTTTCCTTGGCCTCCTGCACCTGCATTTCTTTATAGTAAGCTTAGACCTATTTCTGCAGTCATAGGAAATGAGACACCAGAGCAATAGCCACTGAAAAATTCCAATTGGTCAGAAGCCCAGGATTAACTTCTGCATGCTGGGGGAATGTGGGGCCAGCAAGTCACTGCAGTCAGACCTTGGATGGAGGTCTGGTAGCTTGGAAACCCCCATCAAAGCATGGAATGAGTTTATAGAGGACATTATGAGGAGGCCAGGCTGAGATGATGGGAGGATGCATTAACTCTTTCTGCCGCCAACACAGACATGCAGTGTTTCCACTGCATCTTAGCTCTTACACAGCAGGCTTTCTAGAGTAGGGGTTCTTTGGACATCTCAGCATATGGAGAAAGACTACCTGAAAAGATACCCCTGAAATGGCATTTCAAGAACCTACACATAAAAAGATGCTTGGAGGACAAACAGTAGATAAAGAGATATTGAAGATACTTCATATGTTAAAATGCTCTAAGAAGGAGGACCAAGAAGATCCAAGACAGGCTTGAAAAATGTCTAGACATATCTTGAGAGGAATCCTAGTTAGCATTAACTGTCAATTTGGCACAGTCCAAAGTCATCCGGGAAGAGAGCCTTAGTTGAAGAATTGCTTAGATATGATTAGCCTGTGGCATGTATATGGGGCTTGTCTTGATTGATAATTAATGGAGGGCCCAGCCCACTGTGGGCAGCAGCATTCCCTGTATAGGTGGTCCTGAACTGTAGAAGAAGTCTTTCTAAATCTGGGCATAGTGGCACACACCTTTAATCACAGCACTCAGGAGGCAAAGGCAGGTAGTTCTGTGAGTTTGAGGCCAGCCTAGTCTATGTAGAGAATTCCTCTAGGCCAACCAGGGTGACATAGTGAGACCCTGCCCTAGAAAAACAAGAAGAAAAATACACAAAGCTCACTGAGTATAACTAGTAAGCTATTACTAAGTGTCCTCCTCCATGGTTCCTGTTGTACTTCTTGGCTATGAAATGAATTCCTCAGTCAGGGCTAAGGATGTATGGAAAGGCAGCAGGCCTGCCCCTCACCTTGCATTCCTGCCTTGACTTGCCTAACAATGAGCTGTGACCTGGATTGTTTTTGTTTTGTGTAAAGATTTATTTTATTTTTTAAAAAGATGTATTCATTATTTATATAGTAATCTGCCTGCATGTGTGCCTGCATGCCAGAAGAGGGTACCCGATCACATTATAGATGTTTGTGAGCACCCATGTGGTTGCTGGGAGTTGATCTCAGGACCTTTGGAAGAACGGCCAGAGCTATTAACCTCTGACCCATCTCTCCAGCCCTAAAGATTCATTTTTTAAATGATGTGTTTATGTGTGTATCTTTGTGTAAGTTTGCACACATGAAAATAAGTGCTGGGGAAGCCCAGAAGAGGGTATCAGATCTCCTGAAACTGGGGTTGTAAGCCGCCTGGGGTGGGTGCTGGGAACCAAACTTGGATCCTCTGGAAGAGGAACAAATGTTCTTAACTGCTGGACCATCTCTTCAGCCACGTGTTGTGTATTATAAGCTAAAACAAACCTTTCCTCCCCTATGGTGCATTTGGTCAGAGTATTTTGTCATGGCCACAGAAAGGGAACTACAACAGAAGGAGAATCTCAAGACGGCTCTGAAAAGCAGCGTGGGGCTAGTAAAAAGTGCTTAAAGGCTGGTGATGTAGCTCTGTAGTAAAGGTGTCCGATAACCAGAGTTCAGTCTCTGAACACAATGGAGGAGAGGCCTGACTCCTAAAAGTTGTCCTCTCAGTTTCATGTACTCACTTCTCCCAAAAAAATATTTAAAAAAATTTTTAGACCATGCTAGAGAGGCGGTTAACTGGTTAAGAGGAGTATGTACTACTCTTTTTTTCCAGAGGACCTGGGTGTGATTGCCACTATCCACATGGCTAGTCACAAATGTTGGAGGATCCAGGGCCCTCTCCTGGTCTCTGCAAGCACCAGACACAAGAGTGGTGCACAGACATAGATACAAGCAAAACATTCATGCACATAAGTAAACCTTTAAGCACAGAACCTGCACAGGTTCAAACCAGACAAAATCTCTACACTAGCTGGGGATGTGGGCAAAGTCCCACCCCTAACCAAGAAGCTTTTTGTAATTGATGCCTGCCGGAAAAGGAAAAATAAGTTTTCATGGAGTACCATGGGGTATATCACATTCCACAGCAGACCAAGCCCAGAAGTAGTTGGACAACCTGAAACAGACTACACTTTTTATTTTAGTGGGCTTTTTGCTATGTTTTTGTCTTGATATTTCATGTCTTACTAGATTTTGTTTTTCCTTTTCTTTTAGCCTACTATTCAATTAAATCATAATAACCCCCAAGTCAAAAGAAAAAAAAAAAAGAAATAAAAATTTAGCACTAACACATTAGTGGTGAATGGGCTCATCTTTCCTGTGTGTGTGTGTGTGGGGGGGGGAGGAAACAATCAAGTTAAATAAAACAACAAAGAAATCCATCTCCATGTTCAAAGAAGTATACAATGAAGGTTGGAAGTACCAAGAGATTTTTAGAGAAACATTAAAGAAAGGAAAAATGAGTGAATAATAACCAGGCAGAACTAATACAGTGCAACCAGCTGGTTTTGACATATATGATCTAGTTGTGTGAAACTGGAGACACTTATTGGTGGGCAATGGATACAGGACCACCTTCTCTGCACATGCTTTAGGTCTCACTGTGTTGCTTGTTAGCTGTATGTACTCAGAGAACAAAATGCTACTCTTGGAAGTACCATGGGGGTGTGCAGTCGATGGGTTCCTCCTTCCAGATGGTCTTCAGCCGCTGGGCCCATGATGCCAGCATCACTTTCCTTTCTTCTTCTGATGAATAATCAAGACCAAAACTGATCTGCGGGGCAAGGACTTTAAATCCACAGAAGTGCAGTGTACCATGCTGAAGCCAGAAAGGAAAGAACTGATCAGAATCACACTCTTTATGTGCATTCAGTTAAATTAGTAAGGGGGAAATGACCTGAAGAAGCCTTCAAAAAATTATGAAACACATGCTACAAAGTAACTGATAATCATCCACTTCCAGGTAGCTGCAGGGTAGAGTGCTCCATTAGCAGGGGAAGCTGGCATCTGGAATTTACAGGCAGAGCTCTACTAATGAGTCCATCACTAAACATTACAATTTTGATGGATTTGGCAAATTATGCTAAAATATAATAACTGAATAAAGTTATGTACAGAAAGGTTATTTTAGCTGTGATGTGCTATTGAAGAAACTTGTTGACTATACTGTTAAAAACAAATTTTAAGCAGTATTTGTTGTATCCTATTTATGTAAAATAGTAATAAACTAGTAATAGAAATTTTTATGAAAGGATTTATATAGGCTATTAGGAAATAAAATACAAGTAATTCTTTCTGGAGATGTAGATTAGGTGGACTTTTACATTTTTTTCTATCGTTTACCTTTCCTGCTATAGATTGTTAAAAACTGGTGTAAAGTACATATTTTTAAAACAAGATTTGAGATTAGTCAGTGACTTGTATGAGAACAGCTAGCATTCGGAGAAAGAGGCTCACAGTGGAGCACTACCTGGAATCAGCTTTCAAAAAGAGCCTCGTTTCTCCCTGGAAAATCACACTTGGTCTTCTGCACTATGCTCTTTAAAACTCACAGCCTCATCTGAGCCTTCCCTATCAGGTGGAGTTAGAGGACAAAAAGCCCACATGTGTGTGTTTTTACGTTACTTTCTCTCAGATGACATGATTTATTGGAAGTCAGCTTAAAACTCTATTATTAGGGGCTGGGGAAATGGCTCAGCAGTTAAGAGCACTCACTGGGTGTGGCAGCATGGATCTGTAACCCCCAGTGTAATGGGGGTAGGGCAAAGACAGGCAGATCCTGGGACTCACTGGCCATGCAGTCTAGCCAAATCAGCAAGCATCAGGACCAGTGAGAGAGGTAACCACAAAAAATAAGGTGGAAAGTGATCAAGTAAGATACTTGAAATTGACCTCTAGAATTCACATATACATGTATGGGCAAGTGCATCTACACACATATAAATATGCATGCACAGGCAAGTGCATCCAACAGACACATATACACATCCATAACACACATGAGAACAAAAAGAAAACTCTTACTGTTTCGGAAAGACACAATAGGATAATTTCACAAATTAGAGAGAGCTGGCAAATCAGTAAAAACTGCCAACATCTCAAGAGAACTGAGTAAGAAATGTGAAAGAAAGGGGACGATTCCTAAGTTTTATTTATTATTTTGAGACAAGAATTCCTATATCTCAGGCAGGCCTCAAACCTGTGTAGCTGAGGATGACTGCATTTCTGATCCTGCTGCCTCCACCTCCCACATGGTGATTAAGGGCATGCACTACCACATCTAGCTTATGGGGAGCTGGAGCTCAAACTCAAGGCTTTGTGTGCACTCAGCACTTGCTGCACCACAGACTCATACCTACAGCATCTTCCAGCAAGTCTCCAGGCCTTGCTGTTGCTCATCACTCATACCCAGGACCACCACAATCCCCACAAAGCAGGTTTGGTTTAATTTTGGATCAGACATTATCAAAAGTTGTATGTCTTCCCTCTCAGCCTTTAAACTGCTACCAATTTAAAAAATAAAACAAGGACAAAAAATGTTAATTATTTTCTCATCTAGTTGGGAGTCAAAATGGTATGGAGTATCAGGCTTACAAGGTGTATGTGTGTGTAAGGTGCAAGGATGGGGCGGGGGCGTTGCCCAGTGGGCCAACAAAACCGACAGGGTTCACAAGGCCTGTTTACCTGGATTGGCCACAGGAAGTACCGGAAATCTCCACTGACCCCAGATTTTGTGTACATCTCAGCCGTGCCTCCAGTGGTTAAGGAAAGGAGGGCTAATTTACCCTGCAGGCAGAGGAGAAAGTAAATACATCATGTGACTGCGAGAAGAGGGAATTGCGCTCCTGGGATGTAGTACTGAGGTGTGTGATGCCCAGAAGGGAATCTGAGGCCAGGTTCCTTCCAGGGTAGACACATGTAATCCTCCTGTGCCCCACAGGCCCATCTAAAGATGACAGCTAGTGCTCTAACAGGGAGGGGGACAGAGCAGACAGCAGAGGGACAAGTGAATATCAAACTTCCAATGTGCAAGACTTCTGGAGGACACCAGGTCTCAGCGACACCATGGGAACTGAGATACTGACTGCAGGGCTAGTGGAGAGCTAAGTGAGGCTCACACAGGATGACCGTGTAATGAAGGTCAACATCTTGGTTACCTGGCTAATCTTTTTCATATCCCTTTAATTTTTCAAACGTTTAGAACTTAAAGCCATTTGCTTAGTAGGACGTTCTCTCAGTAAGATACATACACTATGCATGGTACCTACCAGGTTTCACACTTCTCCCCTCCAATATAGGAGCTGTGTGGTTACCTCCCCGTCCAGGGTGGGCATATGGAACCCAGAAGTGTGACCTAGTATAAGACCAGCCAGACTGTCACAGAAATGGTACACTAGGACTGATAATGGTACTGTCCATGTCCTTACCTATTTCACTCTTGCCCAGTACCCACCCTGTACTTCCTATGCCTTGTTGTAGATTACTGTGGATGCCAATCCCCCACTGTCAAAAAGCTCTGTGAATTCACAAAGGATGCACTTATCCATGAAGTGTGTTATGCATTATTAACTGCTTAATGAATATTTACTTACCTAATACAAAAAGACAAAACAAAAAACAAAAAAACAAAAAAATAAAAACCAACTAGAAATACAACTTGTTAGATGCCCTCACCTTTCTCCCATTGGACAGATCTGTGGTGATCCTTACCTCCAGAGCACATACCTTGAGAAAACCGGAGTCATAAAAGCCTGGGATGTCAAAGGCAAAACCTTGGCACAGCACCCTGTCCATCCAGCCTTTTAGGATTGCTGGAACACTGAACCAGTAGAGTGGGAACTGGAGGTGGAACGAGCAGAGACAAAGTATGCCCTATCTCAGGATTCATACTTTGGTCCCACTGACCTCTCCTCCCAGGCCATCCAGTAGGCAAAGGATCAGCTCAGTGGGAACACACCAGCACAGTGGGGAGAGGGGTAGAGCTGACTATGATCCAGTTGCTGTTCCAGAGAGTCTCTCCTGATGACAGCTCCTTACACTATCCTGAGAGCAGGCAGTGAGGAAGTGTGCTGGATAGTTTTATGCCAGTGTGACACAAGCTGAAGACATCTGAGAGGAGGGATCCTAATTACGAAAATGCTTCCACAAGATCAGGCTGTAGGCACATCTGTAGGACATTTTCTTAATTAGTGATTGAGGGGGGAGGGCCCAGCTCATAGTGGGTGGTGCCATCCCTGGGCTGGTGGTCCTGGGTTCTATAAGAAAGCAGGCTGAGCAAGCCACAAGGAGCAAGCCAGTAAGCAGCACCCCTCCATGGCCTCTGCCTCAGCTCCTGCCTCCAGGTTCTCACTGTTTGAGCTTCTGTCCCGACCTCTTCAGTGATGATCTACGGATGTGGAAGTATAAGCCAAATAAACCCTTTTTTGCCCAACTTTTTTTTTGGTCATCATGTTCCATCACAGCAGTAGTAACCAAAATTAAGATAGGAAATAAAAACGGAGACTTCGGGTCAGTGAAGTCCTTGTGTGATGGAAACCTGGGAGAGCAGAGCACTCCGGAAGTGCCTCCATGGCCGTTTTTGCCCAAAAAACTCAAGCGAGCAGAGCCCTGGTATACTGTGCCCCCTCTTTCTTTTGAGTTTGATTTGGATTTCAGTCAATGTAATGACACTTTACAAGCACACATGTATATATGACTGCCCAGATTATTACAGACACATGTTAAATACACCCTGTCCGGTTCTGGCCTGAATTATCTAGTCCTCCAGAAGTCAGTCTGTTGGGCTAGTTTTTTATGTAGTAGCTTTAGATTCTTGTGATACATACACCAATCTGTTCATATCTCACCCCCGTGTGTGTGTGTGTGTGTGTGTGTGTGTGTGTGTGTGTGTGTGTCTGTATACTTTGATATGTACATAGTAACCATCAGAAGATGGAAACAAGACTGTTCTTTTAGTGGTCAGGGCATTTAATGCAGGAGTTGGCCCAAACAGCCTTGATAAACAATTGTGCAGAGAAATCTGGTTCCCAGCTAGCTGGCATGTCTGGGAGGATGAAAGCAGCAAGACTGGCATGGATTCAGATGCTTCTGGGAACAATGGATCATGAGTACATTCTTTATTTATACTGACTTAGAGAGTCAGGTTTTTAGTATCATTGGCTATAAGGATCTCTTTAGCAAAGTAGGTAAGTGTTCTAACTAGGGTTATTACTAGGAAAGGTATTTTAAGTAACTGTGCACATGTGCTAAAAACACTGGTTCCAAACATAATATTCAAGTGTTTGTTCATAGGAAGAATCTACTCATCTGAGGAAAAAACAAACCTGAAATATCACTAGATCAGCTTCTTGCACCTTCCTCTGCTCCTCAAGGATGTCACTGGTCAGAGTTTCTTTCTTGTAGGCTTCATAGGTTTCCATCCCATATCTGAAGATTTCAGGATTAGAGAGGGCACCTGGGGAGAAAGAGGCCAATTTCTCACTCATAGGTGAGTGTCCCCAGCTTGTCCCAGCCTTCCGAAAACTGCTATGTGGTCTGAGCTTAGGGGTTTTCTGTGACCTGACCAGAAGCTCAGCCTTGAGGCCAGGCTAAGGATAGAGAAGGCCAGGAGACCCACAGGATACAGTGCTTCCTATCTGCCAGGAGCTGTGTTCCTCACAGGCCACTTCTCATATCTTCCTAACAACCCATGAGATCGCTTCAATTCCCGATTTAGTGGAAAAGCTAGGTATTTAGTGCCATATGAATCCCAGGTAGCAAAAGTGGCCCTACAGGTACAGTGGCCTGTGACACCAAATGCATGGCGTCAAGACTAGTGTGTACAAACTCAACGCCTTTGAGAAGAACCTCCATGGGACGTGAGTCAGTCCTTCATATTTTTGTAACTAAAAACATTGAGCATTTCTGTGCACTCTACCCTAGAGTGTAACTACATTAGGGAAGAAGCAGAGATGTGCTGGAGATGTTATCAGATGCTTTTGGCCACCACATTACATTCAGCCCAAGTCTTTAATTTAGGTCCTCTGCACTTAGAGTATTCCTTCAGTATCCAAAGGAACTGGTTCTGACACTTCCTACACATAATAAGATTGGTGGGCGAATATAAAATGGTGTAGTATTTGCTTGCTTTTTAAATCTTATTACCTATATTTTTGACATGAAATGTGTATTAGTTTATTAGCTTAAAATGCTAATTTCTTATTCTAGTTCCTATTTTCTTAGTCCCTCTGCTGCTATTTATTAAGAGAAAACAGTACTGAATTTTGAATTTTCCCATCAAGCATTCAACTATTTTGATATATCCCCAGCCTGAACTGATGTATTTGGGGGAAAGGGGGAGGGGCGGAGAGCTGGATCAGTGGCAGAGAGCACTTGGTGCTTTTGCAGAGGATCAGGGTTTGGTTTCAGCACCCACATAAGACAGGTCAGAACCTCCTGTAACTCAAATTCTAGGACTTTTGATACCCTATTCCAGTTTCCTCGGGCACCTGCATGATTGCGCTGTACATACAGGCAAGCGAGCAAACACACATACACATAAATATAAAAAGAAAGAAAGATTGGGATTAATGTTACAGACTGCGTCTGGAGGTGTGGTCTACGAACTCCAAGTGCATAGACAGTGAACACCTTCTTTCTTGTGTCAAGGGAGGAGATGGAAACTAGGAGTATTGTTAAAACTGAAAAAAGGGAGGTGAAACTATTATTTGTAGATAGTTGTTACATGTCTGGAGAGTCCCAGAGAATCAGTGAAAGCATTATTAACAATAAGAAAGTTAGTGTAGGCTGGGTACACACCAATCAAAGTCCACATGATAGAACATCTCAATAAACCTGAGGAAGAAACAAGGAGGGGATAGGAAGGAGGGAATGCAGAGAAAATGAAAGGTCGCATCATTCTCTTGGCAAGCAGAGCAAGAAACAGCATCAAAGAAGGTGAATTCTTCCTAAGTTCATATATACACTTAATGGTACCTCAGCAAAAATATCACTGGATTTCTTTTTCATCTAGAGTGCTGACTTAAAAGACTTTATGGAAAACTAAAGTAAAAACACTAGGAAGTAACAGTGACCTAGTTTGATCCGGCATTAAATTTTATATATAGATAGTTAAGGAATAGGTACAGCTATAGACACAGACATAGACATGGTGTGTGTGTGTGTGTGTGTGTGTGTGTGTGTGTGTGTGTGTGTGTAATTCTGTGTGCTGTTTCTTAGGAAACACTTCCCAGAAGATTTGACCTCAGTGATGTTTGTTTCTTCTTAGTTACTGCTTATTTCTCAACTCTAGCTAGCCAGCATCAATTATACCAGTATGGTGGTTTGAAAAAGATTGGCCCCTATAGGCTCATATATTTGAATACTTAGTCATCAGTTGGTAGACTGGGAAAGATTAAGTGGTGTGGCCTTATGGAGAGGTCACTCTGAAACCTTAAAGGCCACACCAGATCCAATGTCTTACTCTCTGCCTGCAGAGCAGTGTGTCTCCAGTACCATGCCTGCTTGTATGCCATCATGCTTTCTGCTGCGGTGGTAATGGACTAATAACACTCTGAAACTGTGAGCAAGGCCCCAGTTAAATGCTTTTAAAAATACAAGTTGCCTTGGTCATGGTGTCTCTTTACAGCAACAGTGACTGAGACACACTCAGTAAAGGTTTCACTTAAGTGGTGCTGGTCTCTTGTTAATCATGGCTGACTCTTCAGCCCCAGTTGAGCAGAGCCACAGAATCTTAATTCAAAATAGTGAATATGCAGTGGCCTCACCAGTCTTTCAGTAGCTCTCAAACTTCCCTCTAGAACTTCACAAACCAGTCCTCCATCATTTGCATTTCTCTCAACATTCTTTTCTTCCAGGCTTTCACAGAATACCTCATCAGACTCTTCTCATGCAAAGTTTCAAAGTCCTTCCACAATCCTTCCAAAACCAGCATGGTTAGGCCTGTCACAGCAATACCCTATTCCTGCTACCAAACTCTGTCGTAGGGTAACCATTGCTGTGATGAACACCATGACCAAAGCAACGTGGGAGGAAAGAGTTAAAAGGCTTATACTTCCACATCACCATTCAGGAAGTCAGGACAGGAACTCAGACAGGGTAGAAATCTGGAGGCAGGAGCTGATACAGAGGCCACGGAGGGGTGCTGCTTACTACCTTGCTCCGCTCAGCTTTCTTATAGGACCACA
Organism: Acomys minous; assembly: GCF_964271855.1. Taxonomy (NCBI): domain Eukaryota; kingdom Metazoa; phylum Chordata; class Mammalia; order Rodentia; family Muridae; genus Acomys; species Acomys minous. The sequence continues at coordinate 59,868,310 of NC_140490.1, forward strand.
GAGCCCACAATGAGCTGGCCCTTCTCCATCAATCACTAATTAGGAAAATGCCCTAGAGGTTTGCCTACAACCTGAGTTTATGGAGGCATTTTCTCAATCTAGGTTCTCGCCTCTCTAATGACTCTAGTTATGTCAAGTTCACATAAAACTAGTCAGAACACAGAAAACAAATTCCTTAAGGGCGTCTCAGGAGATCCCATGCATAACAGGCTTACAGATATGAGAGAGAAAGCTTACTTGAACATTTTCCCTTCATAAAAGTATGCCTGTGGTCAACCTGATTATATTGGCAATCCTAGGAAGCTATTTCCCCAGAATTAGCACTGTGCTTAAGCTCCCAGATACTTAGAAGCCATTGCAGCAATAATCCAAATGGATCCACCGTCCTAGAACTGCAAGCCCAAATAAGTATATCCTCAAGTTGGTTACATAGCACAGATAGCTCTAAGAAGAAATATAGAAAATGGGCTGGAGAGGTGGTTTAGTGGTTAACAGCACATAGTGCTTTTGTAGAGGACCCAGATTCAAGTTCTAGCATCCGTGTCCATAGGCTGATAGCTGTCTGTAACTCCAGCTCCAGGGTATCCAATGCTCCCTCAGGCCTCTGCAGACAACTGAGTGCATGTGTACCTACACTCACATAAACACACACATGCACACAGTTAAAAATAGAATAACCTTTCTTTTAAAAGAAACCCCAATACCTTGGGAGCAGAAGAATTGGGTTGTTGGGGGACAGGAATGACAGACACTAGCACTGTGGACTCTTTTGACCTGAAACTTGATGTCATGAGGCAACAGTTAGATATTATTGACATTTTAAAAAATTAGAAAATACAGAAAGTTTTGAGACAGATGATTTACATCTGGACTCACCTGTGATGTCGTTTCTTGTAGCCCTTGGCTCAAAGTTCATGGTGTATAAGTCAGACACAGTGACTGTGCACCCTTGCTTGCTCAGTTCCTCAACAGCCACCTTCTTCAGGGACCCATTGAAGGACATGGGTTCTTGATGTGCATAGACAATGAGCACTTTCTTACCTGTATCGGAGGAGAGACGTTTCCTTTTTGACACAACCCAGAGAAGAATAGAGTGAAACTGATGTATAGGCACACGACTGCATTGAACCAAAGAACTCAGCAACCTTTTTAATGGATGCTAAAGTAATGTTTTAGTGTTATCATAGGGCAGTGTAATGAGACTTATTAATAAAGTTAAGTAGCTTCTATTTTTAAAATGCTTGGGACCAGATATGATTTAGAATTTGGCTTTCTTAGGACTTTAAAATGTTTGTATATACTTTATAAGTCAAACACTCCAAATTTGAAAATTCAAAATTGTAAATGCTCAAGAACCCAATCTTTTTTATTTTGGAGATTTAGTAATCAGTGTGCTCAGAACTGTTACCTTGTATTTCGATAGTCAACCTTTACTCATAAATACAATGAACCAAGCAATGTTTCCTTAGAAAACACACAACTAAATTCGTTAAAAAGCCTGTTGCAAGTTGGAATAGCGTTTATCAGGTTTTAGTCTTGCTCTATAACACAGCACAACACAAAACAAAGCATAACAGGAACCAATCTCTTCTGCCTATATTGGCAGTCAACAATAATGGCACCTTTCCAACTGGTGTATTCTGATTCCATCTCCCGCATGTCCCCGGACACCTGTTAATGAAACACAATAGGACGGACCTGACTTTGGCCTCTTGAGGGAGACAGGGCCATGTGGAACCTATCTTTTAGTAGTTACACATTGAGACAAGAAGATTCTAAGAGGGCATGAAAACACTGTCTCTATCATGAACAAGCATGGGGACCTGAATTTGGATCCCAGCACCCACCAAAAGGCCAAAGGTGTTAGTATATGCCAGTAACCCTAGTACTTGGTGGTGTGGGTGGGGAAGGGGAGACAGGAGAATACTGGGAGCTCACTGGCCAGCCAGTACAGCTGAAACAATGTATTCCAGATCCCATTACAGACCCTGTATTTAAAAAATAAGGTTGAGAGGGGTGGAGGGATGGCTCAGTTGCTGCTTTTCCAGAAGACCTGGGATCAGTTCTCAGGACTCACATGGCAGCTCACAACCATCTGTAACTACAATTGCAGGAGATCTCATGCCCTCTTGTGACCTCGGTGGGTGCCAGGCATGCATGTAAGCACTCATACACATAATAAAAATAATTTTAAAAAGTCATGTGGAGAATAAATGAGGAGGACAATCTCATTGTCAATCTCTGGGCTGCTCCTGTGCCCACACAGGCCAAGTGCACCGGTATACGCATGCATACACACACACACACACACACACACACACACACACACACACACTTCCATATGTGAGCACACCTATGTGCACAGGTGTATAGAGGCCAGAAGTCTGTATTAGGTGTCTTCATCAGTGGTTTTATTTTGTGAAATAGTCTCTCACTGAACTGATTTAGTTAAACTGGCTGGCCAGAGAGCTCCAGGAATGCCTCTGCACACTGGGGTTACCGATGAGAGCTCCTGTGCCTGGTGTTGTGAGGGTGCTAGGGATCTGAGCTCAGGTGTCATGTGTGCTTGACAAGAACTTTATCGGTAATCTCTCTGGTACATTGTTAAACTCTTGGTTTGAACTTTCTAATCTAGGAGACTGAATTGGAAACACATGTTACCACGAAGCAAACAGTTTCAGGGCATTCATCCGAGTGTGAAGGTTGAATTCCACGTGCTGGATTAGATATTAAGTTTTATTTCATTTCCTAATGCTCCAGTGCTGCAAAGGAACTGTACTTTGAGGGCTTGCCAAGAAAATGAAGGTAATGAAGTACCTGCACCAGTGTTTCTCAACGAGGGGCAGTGGTACCAGTCATGGGCACGGCTTTCGAAGGTGGAGAGGTTTTTAATTGCCATAACTGGTGGCAGAAGGAGTGCTTCTGGCATCTAATGGGCACAGCCCAGAAAGTGTGCTAAATACGCTATAAGATTGCACCCCACAACTGATGGGGCCCCAAACATCAGTAATACCAAGGGTGAAAAACCCAAAGCCAGGTACAAGAGACATAATATACTCAGTAGAGTGCTTGTCTGGCATGTGCATATACATAAATACTGTAAAAGTAAAGGAAAAGCCTCAGTCTACACTACAACATGTACAAATCTACATGTTCTAAAGTGAAAGAAATTCAGTGTTATATAATACTGAGTAAAGAATGCACTGTAAAATTATGTATGTATCTCTTATTGTGCACATATATATGTGTGTGTATATATACATATATGTGTGTGTATATATGTATATATATAAAATAAGCAGACACAAAAGCAAAGCAAAGAAGCACTTGAGTTGTGGTTCAGTAATAGAACAGTGCTTCTGGTGCCTGTGACACTGGGTTTGGTCCCCAGTACTGCAGAAGGAGGGAAGAGGGATTCCAATCTTGGTCTAAAACAGAAGTCATTTCCTAAGTGCCCTCTTTTGAGAACTTTTTGTCCTAGGATAATTTCCAGACAAAGACAGGGTAGGTATGTGCCCCACTTTTTCTGGAGGAGGTTGAAATGGATAAAGTAAGTAGAAAATACAAAAGAAAATAATTACACACCGTGGCCCACATTATAAACCGAGTGGGTTCATATGTTGAACTTCTGTGTTACTTGGATTTTTAAATAACAAATTTCTAATTCCTCATAGTAAGTCAGTACCTGCCATGTTGGTGGAGATGGATTCTCTGATTTGGTGTAGTAGCCCCAAGTTTCAGGTACTGTCACTCTTCTTGGTGATTCTAACACTCTGGAAGAGAAAAGAAACTCAAGGAGGAATGGAACATGGAGCTGATGTCAGGATACCAAGTGTAGGCCTCACAGGGGCTGCTTCACAGACATCTGAACAGCAGCTTCTCAGAGGGCAGGCAACCTCTGGAGAAGTGGGATTCCTAGTGTAAACCACACACAACAGGAAACCAGAGGGGGTTTTGTTTGTTTGTTTGTTTGTTTCCTGGGAGGACTTGAAGTCTCCATGCAGGAGCTGTAGCAGGGCTCCTGAAAAAATGAGCCACAGACAAGAAATTGAGTAGCGCCTGCTCAGCCAGCCTTCTTGGATGCCAGGATTTCCTTTTAGTTAGTAAGTGAGGCTGAGAAGATGAAGGGCACTGGGGAAGTCAAAGGATGCCACTGTACACCACTGGGCCTTTCCCTCAAGTGGAAGGCATGCCTCAGTCTCCCTTCTAGTGTGGTGATTCTCAACCTTCCTAATGCTGCGACTTTTTAATACAGTCCTTCCTGTTGTGGTGACCCCAACCATAACATTATTTTTGTTGCTGCTTCACAACTGTAATTTCACTACTGTTATGAATCCTAATGTAAGTATCTGCTATACAGGTACCTGATACGAAACCCCTATGGAAGGGTCTTTTGACCTTCCAGAAGGGTCATGATGTACAGGTTGAGAAATACTGCTCTACACTCACAGGGTGGCCCAGAAGAGTAAGAAAGATGGCACATGTACACAGTGGCTATAATATAGTATGATTCTAGGGGTCTTTGGGTGGAGCTCAGTGGTGCAATATGTGCTTAGCATGTGCAAGGCCTCAGATTTAATCTCTAGCACCCTCCCCTTCAGTAAAAGACTTTGGACAAAATGTTCTCCCTAATGGGCTTCAAAGACAAGGAGGCTTGTGTCATCAGTCTCTTGGCTAGCCATCTCTAAAACAGCTTTCTGGAGGCAAGATGTGTTGGTTTGAATGAGAAATGTACCCCCATAGTCTCTAGTATTTGAACATTTGGTTCCTATTTGCGGATACTGTTTGGAAAGTTTATGGGGAGGTACAGCCTTGCTGGAGGAAGTGTATTACTGGAGACAAGATTTGAGATTATGTAACCTTGCTCCACTTCCAATTCCCTCTTTCTGCTTCCTGCTTGTGATTGAAAATGTGAACTCTCGGGTCCCTGCTCCTGTCACCATGCCTGCTGTTGGCTGCCACGCTTCCTGGCCATGACAGACTCCTGTCCCTCTGACTCCATAAGCCAAAATATACATTCTCTTCTATAAGTCACTTCTGGTCATGGTGTCTTATCACAGCAATGGAAAAGTAACAAATATACAATATTTCCTGCTATTGGCAGAAAACAAAACAAAACCTCAGATAAAAGTCAACTGTGAAAAACCAAACAGTCCAACTTAGAAATTGACAAACACTTGACCAAATGTTTCTCCAAAGTTCTACAAACGAGCTCAACAAGCACGTGAAAAGGCATATTGGCCATTAGAGAAATGTTATGGCTAAAACCAAAAAAGCAAGACTTGATGGCACAAGAAGAGACTTTCAGTGTTGGTAAAGTGTCAAATGGTGAAGGTGCTATGGAAAACAACTAAGAAGCTCCTCAAAAATCACACCAGAAACCACTATGTTCTTTTGCAGTTTCTCTTCTGATTATCTGCTCAAGAGTCAAAAGTAGAATCTGAACAGGGGTTGGGTGTAGTCCGATATGCCAGTAATCCTGGGTCAGGAGTTCAAGGACATCCTCGACTACTTACCATTTAGGATATTCTAAGGCATATGATTTTGAGACAGACCCATTCATTTACCCATGTAACGGATAAATGTTGAGACTAGGGGAAAGCTAGGTGGTGGTGGCACATTCCTTTAATCCCAGCACTCTTGTGTGTGTGGGGGGGGGGGCAGGGGGGACAGAGGCAGTGGATTTCTGTGGGTTGGAGGCCAGCCTTATCTATAAAGTGAGTCCAGGACAGTCAGGGTTCTTATTAGGAAGAGAAACCATAGGGAAGGATTAGAAAGGGAGGTCAAAGTTCCCCCACCTTGGTTAATTCAGAGCAGATCAAAAGCATCACCTGGCAGAGCACTAATCAGACGACTTTCTCATATCTCCGGCACTAAACATTATGTAGACACCACAAGTCCACATTTCCTCTGCCTGTTCCATTACAGAAGGGGACAGTGAGTAAATGGTGATACTGAGCCAGCCATGAAAAAACCTGAAGCAAGAGATAAGTCGGGGAGAGCAAGTAGGCAGGCAGTCAAGTAAGGACCCAGTGGGAACTGATCTGGAGAGTTCAAGAAACAACAAGAAAGGCTAGCTAGCTGGGCTCTGGTGTGACGTGAGTGGCTGGTGGTGCAGCCAAGGAGCGTGGTGGGGGAATGACTGAGTAAATAGGGCAGGGTGAGGATTTTATTCTAAGAATAACAGAAGATCTCAGGCAGAGAGCCCCAAGGCTGCATCCACCTTTTCAAAGGTCCCCAGGGCTTCCCCAAGTGAGGGCCAGAGCCACCTTAGTTGGGACATTCACTACAGTGCCTGTGGGTACACTATACACTCTTGAGCCTCCCCACCCTTGCCTTACCCTAGCTGTACTGCTCAACCGAGTTACATCTTTACAGTAAAAGGAAGGGGGTGGTTGGTGCATCAGAGTTGAATTTCCTCTTACTCAACTTCACAGAGTAAGGAATGGGAACACAGAGAAAGTCTCTTGATACAGGCTCTTCACCCTCAGATGCAAACATGCATTAATAACTCTCCTTAGATGAAACTGCAAGTTACCCAGGTTTTTTTTTTCTTTGCTGTTGTTGTTGCTTTGTTTTTGGTGGGTGGGGGCTATGGCTGCTTTGTTTTTGGTGGGTGGGGGCTGTGGCTGCTAACCCACAAGCCACGCAAAACAAGCTCTGATATTTACAGATAAGCATAATTTTACTTTAACATCCAACAGCTCTTTTAATATTTTCAGTGTGTCATTTTCCATGCCTCTTTCTACACTGGCAGGATCTAAGGTGGTCATCCTAACAGCTAACATGTTGTCCTGTAGAGATATCATCGCCTGCCTGCTCTCTGTGCTGGTTTAGCTTGTCTTTCCCCCAAACACCCGCATGTTTTGCTCTACTAGAGGCGTCTAAAGTCCACACAAGGTCAGCCTTCTGTATCTTTCTGGCTGAGATTTCCAGGGATTAGAGGTTACTACAACTGATAATTTCACATTAAGATTATAGAAGCTGGTATTTCACTTGAGCCAGAGTCCTTGAAAGCAGCATGAACCGCTGTTGCTTAAGGTGCCAGGTGCTTAAGGTGCTGTACAAACTCTGCTCTGGGCTCCACTTTGACTTTTATCCTTTGGTAAAAAACATAAATTAAGAGACCCCTTAGCTGCTCTTTATTCAGAAGCTGGTTGCCGAGATGCAGCACCCTTCCTTTAAAGCAGGACCTGGGCCTAAGGTGGTAACTCCTGCTGTTCAAGGGGCGGCGGACACGGTCTAATTAGCTAGCTAAAAACCAGAAGGGACCTCTTCCATCCTTCATTTCCCCCAATCCCCAAGACCGCTTGCTTGCCGGAAGGACGTGCACTCCGCGGGGAAGCAGTGACCAGATTCTCACCTCTGCCTCAGGGAAGGAGTAACACACACGGCAGCACCGCCAGATTCCGGGGGATAGAAGCCTAAAGCGTGTCTGCGGGAATTGCGGCTGCGCACTGGGGCCCCGCCCCTCACCCTACTCTCACTCTGACCTCTGGCTGCCTGTGGGCGACAACCCGCCTACTCCATCTCTGGTCTGTCACTGGCTGTTGGACTTCAGTTCCCCCACCCCCTCAAGTCTCCTTGTCGGGTTCGGCCAGCGCTGGGTTCCAGAGATTGTGGGCAGAACCAGTTTAGCTCCGTGCTGAAGGAAGCCTACGCCAGGAGAAGGGTAGAGGCACCCTCCTGCCTTGTACCTTACCCCACACAGGCACTGCATCTATCTGGGGAAAGCAGAACAAAATGCCCACAGTGTACCACAAAGCAATAAAAAGGAAATGAGTTGTGAATACGCCCTGCTCCAGTCCTTGGCGAATTTCCCAGAATAAGAGCAGCCAATGCAAAAAGATTATGTACTTGATGATTCTGTTTTCCGAAAGAAAACATTACAGCAAGAGGGAATCAGAATAGTGGTTGCCAAGATTTAGGAGGGGAAATGGCTGTAACTGTGAAAACAATGTTTATGTTGGGGAGGGCACATTCTTTGTCTGCCCTATTTGTCACTCCATGATAAGACACCTTTGCCAGATGTCATCCCTGGGGGAAACGGTGAAAAGGAAATAGGTAAAAATAAAAGTTAATTAAAACTAAATGTTGCAAGGCCAGGGACCTCCCTTAGAAGGTGGAAAGTCTTGGAACCAGTGCTGCAGTTGGAGAAGCTGGGGAAAGGAGTAGGTGGGCACTTTAGGTTGTGTGTGTGTGTATGTGTGTATTTGTGTGTGTGTGTGTATGTGTGTGTGTGTGTGTGTGTGTGTGTGTGTGTGTGTGTGTGTTGGCTTTCTGGCTTCTTACAGTGACATCTTACTAATTCGAGGAGTGGTGGTGTGGCTGATCTCTCTTTCCTTGTATCCAGAGGTAGAATATGGCATTTTTACTGCACTCCCCAGCAGGGCTGTCTGTGAACCCTGACCTGAAGATAGTCTTCATTTTGTAGTAGAGCTGCAGGTGTAGATGCCTCAGCACCTGTGTGTTCATGCATGACTGGAGTACAGCAGCATCTGTGACAAGAGATCAACAGACAAACGCTAGGCAAGCTGCTGTCCACTGGGGACTAGACGCTGGGTGGTATTCTCTGGTGTTTATAATGGTGTAAGTTGAGCAGAGGTTGAACAGTAGGACAGTTCACAATGAACACAGAGCAACAGAGATTTGCTGCTGATGTGATTGTTCCAGTTACAGCAAACTAATAAGACTGCTAAAAACTATAGGCTGAGTTCCAGGTACAGCTCATACCCTCAAGATGAGATAAAATAGCTCTGAAAACAAGCACTGCTTCCAGGGATTTCCAGTTTATCACTTGTGTCTCTTTAATGTTGAAGAAATGTACAGATAGAATTAGGCAAGGAGGCAGGAAGCCTGTCAGAGCCTTCCTTAAGTCCTCACTTCTCATATTTTATTAAATATTAAAATGGAACACTGCAGTTACTTTAAAAGATGACCACTAGTTAAGGTGCCTTCTACAAAGGTGTTAGGCTTTATTTAATCTTTCTTTCCCTTCTGCTAAAAGTGTTTCTTTTTCTTTGAGAGCTAGACATTTCCTAATAAAAATAATTGTGTGTATTATGTGTAAAATTAAGTGGCTTTAGTTACATTCACAATCTTTAGTTACTACTATTACCAATTTCCAAAACATTTGCACAATTCCAAACAAAAGCTCCTTTTCCATTCCACAGTTTGGACTGCAAATGCCCCCCAGAGGTCCACGTGCCAAGGGCTTGTTATCCAGGCCATTTCATATCACTTCTGGAAGGTGGTGGAAGCTGTCAGAGGGGCTTATGGAAAGCAGTTGCCTCACTGGGGATATACCACTGAAGGGATGTGGGGTCCCTGGCACTCTCTCCTCCCTCTTTGGGTCCATGTCTCTAGAAGGTGAATCAGGCTCCTCTCCTTGCACTCTCTGCCAAGATAATTAAGTTTTGCACAGGCCAGAAAGCAACAGAGCTAGCTAGTCTTGAGCTCAAACCTCTCAAACCACGAGCCAAATGAACCTCTTTCTACCTTAATGTCTAGTCATCTCAGATGTTTGTCTTATACCATTAAATAATAACTCCCCATTTTCCTTCCTCTAGTCCTCTTAGTGTTTCATTTCTGTGATTGATACCCTGATGAAAAATCAACTTAGGGGAGAAAGGGCTTATTTTAGCTCCTAATCTGGGTTACAGTACATAATAGTAGGGAAGTCAAGGCAACAGAAATTAGACCAGCTAGTCACAGTATATCAGAGTCAAGAACAGAGTGAGAGAGGGGGGGGGAGGGGGAGGGGGGAGGGGGAGGAGGAGAGGGAGAGGGAGAGAGAGCGGAGCGTGCTTACATATACTGCATATCTAGTTCTATCTGTACTTCTAAAGTTCCAGGTCCAAAGCCAGGGAACAGTGCTGCCCACATTTAGGCTGGGTTTATCCACATTAATTAAGGCAATCAAGACAGTCTCCCATAGGCATGCCCATAGACCAATCTGATCTAGACAGTTCCTTATTGGGGCTGTTTGTCTACTCAAATGATTGTATCAAGTCGGTAATTAAAACCAAGCAACACATGTGGTAATTTCCAGTCTACTTTCTGGTTCCAGTGTCTTATATAGTCTCTTTCATGTACGGGTGGTATTGTCACTTGCCTTATTTACCTTGAAAATCTGGTTAACAAAATTCATTCATGATGTTGGGAATACCAGAACTTCATTCTTTTCTATAGATGAATATATGTATGTGTATGTGTGTGTGTATATATATATATATATATATATATATATATATATATGATTTTGTTTATCCATTCATATGTTGATAGGTTGTTAGACAAGACACTTAATTATTTTGAATAATTTTGTGTTGACTACTGATGTATGCTTACCTTCTGAGTTCCTGTATCAGTCCTCTTGTGTATATACCTGCGAATGGAATCATTGAGCCATATGGCAATTCTATTTAGCCTTTTAGGAAATAGCTGGTGGCAACAACATTTCACATTTCCACCCTTATTTAGTTAAGCAGTGTTTATAGTCTTAAAGATATTTTTTATTATGTACATGTATGCATGCGTAAGTTTATGTGCACCATGTATATGCAGGTACCTGCAGTCAATTAAAAGATACCTTTGAACAGATCTGTGGGAACCTTTCCAGTAAGAATTAACTGAGGGGGAGAAGACTCCCTGAGATTGGGTGGCACTTTCCACAGCATCCCAGAAATAAAGGGGTCAAAGGAAAAGACAGTGGTGCTTGATTGAGTGCATTTATCCCTTTATTGTTGCTGCCGCCGCCACCTTCCATGACACCCAAAGGTTCTCCAGGGTTCTCTGAGAGGCCTTCAATGTCCTATTGAGACTGTTGAGGAACTAGCCTCATGGACTGAATAGCTACTAGGTTCTCAGTGTTTTCAATGTGTAGACAACAATTGTTGGATTAGTTAGGCCTTATTGTATAAGCCAATTAAATATATCCCATTATAACTATTGGTTCTGTTCCTCTGGAAAACCCTTCCCAGTGAACTGGACCTCATTGTTCCTATTCCTAGGAGCCACAAAGAATGCTTCCTCTGCTTTGCACTATTGCTCATCTCTTTAATTGATCTGTTGAGAATGAATGGCTGGGCCTAACTTGTTAGGACTCCTAGGCCCAAGCTTTGACCCTGAGAACTCCAGTAACAGGAGCTGAGCATTTGACTGACAAAGGTTGTACCCAACACCCTCCCCTCCCAGACTTCCTGATCCAAGAGACCTGCAGATAGCCAGTATTTTGCTTTTTCGAAGAGAATGACCCATCTCTCTCACTTCAGTTTTGTTTATAAAGTTTCCCCTTAAAGTCAGATTAAGACATGCCTCAGGAGTCAGTGTGCTAAGTTCAAGACTTAGGTCTTGCAACCATTGAGCTCCTCCCCCTTACCCAGATACACTCTGTCCATCACATTCTCTTGGAAACTTGATACAGGGAACTCAGAGAAAAATAAGACTTGTGCCCCTTTCCCGAGGAAGGCATCCTTTCCTTCACCAGGTGGCACCAGTTGGTACATGTCCTATGTCTGAAATGTCCCAAACAATCCTAGGGTGATTTAGCCATGATTCTTCAGTCTTCATTTGGCAAGCCATTCCAATGGCATCACCTGGCTGTTGACTTGACCTGGCAGAAGATTTATATCACCCTAGCTGCCTGCTGCTTCCATGGCTGGCCTTCAGTGTGACCCTGGCCAGCTCCACTGTCTAGCCTGACATGGAGCCCTGTTGGTCTTGCCATGGTACTTGCATAAAGAAATTATCAGGACTCAAGCTATACTATAGAGCAACAGTAATTAAAACAGCATGGTACTGGCACAGCAATAGGCTGGTTGATCAGTGGAATAGAATGAAAGACCCAGAAATGCATCCACACAACATATGGTCACTTGATTTTTGATAAACAAGCCAACTATATTCAATGGAAAAAGGATAGCATCTTCAACAAATGGTGCTGGTCTAACTGGATGTCTACATGTAGTAAAATGCAATTGGACCCATATTTGGCACCATGCACAAAACTCAAATCCACATGGATCAAAGACCTCAACATAAAACCAGAGACACTAAATTGGTTAGAAGAAAAAGTGGGGAAGAGCCTGGAACACATTGGCACAGGGCACAACTTCCTGAACAGAACATCAACAGCCCAGGCCTTAATATCAACAATCAATAAATGGGACCTCATGAGGCTGAAAAGCTTCTGTAAGGCAGAAGACACTGTCAACAGAACAAAGCGACAGCCCATTGACTGGGAAAAGATCTTCACCAACCCTACATCTGACAAAGGTTTAGTATCCAAATATATAAAGAACTCAAGAAACTAAACAGAGAATTCTCAACAGAAGAATATCAAATGGCTGAGAAACACTTAAAGAAATGCTCCACATCTTTAGTTATCAGAGAAATGCAAATCAAAACTCTGAGATTCCATCTTACACCCATCAGAATGGCTAAGATAAAAAACTCAAGTGACACCACATGCTGGTGACGATGTGGAGAAAAGGGAACACTCCTTCATTGCTGGTGGGAATGCAAACTTGTACAACCACTTTGGAAATCTATCTGGCACTATCTCAGAAAACTGGGAATAGGGCTTCCTCAAGACCCAACTATTCCACTCCTTGGAGTATACTCAGAACATGCTCCACCACATAACAAAAACATATGCTCAACCATGTTCATAGTGGCCTTATTAATAATAACCAGAACCTGGAAACAACCTAATTGTCCCTCAGTCGATGAATGGATAAAGAAGCTGTGGTATATTTACACTATGGAATACTACTCAGCTGTTAAAAACAAGGACATCCTGAAATTTGTTGACAAATGGATGGAACTAGAAATGATCATACTGAGTGAGGTAACCCAGAAGCAGAGAGACTCACATGGTATATACTCACTTATAATTGGGCACTAGCCCTAGAGGCATGTCCCATGAAAGCCTTCATTTACCAGGAAATTGGGAAAGATGTGAGAACATCCTAATGGAACTCTAGGTGAGAGAAGTATGGGAGGATGGGGAAATAGAAGGATCCAGAGGGTCCTAGAAACCTACAAGAAGACCACTAGGACAGGCGGATCTGGACCCAGGGGTTCTGCTCAAACTACTGTACCAACCAAGGACAATACATGCAGTAAACATCAAACTCCTACCCAGATCTAGCCAATGGACAGAACATTCTCCACAGTTGAGTGGAGAGCAGGGACTGACTCTGACACAAACTATAGTGCCCCATATTTGACCACTTCCCCTTGGTGGGGAGGCCTGGTGGCACTCAGAGAAAGGATAAGCAGGCTACCAAGATGAGACTTGATAGTCTATGACTATATAGTGGGGGAGGAAGTCCCCCTTGGTCACAGACATACGGCAAGGGAATAGGGTGAAAGTGGGAGGGAGGGAGGAGCAGGAGGACACAAGGGAGGGGATAACAATTGAGATGTAATCTGATTAAATTAATTAAAGGAAAAAAAAAAGAAATGATCAGGAGGTCCAACCAAAACTATGTAGTGGTCTGTCTGCTGGATGGAATGAAAAGGGCCATTATAAAACTTGTTAATTTTAATAAGTTAAGTCACAGGAGAGAACACCAATTCTGAAAACTCTGGTCTCTTTCAATCTAGGCTAGCTGAAGCCACATCCAAGTATACATATCTGGATCCTGAGAGTCTGAGGGTCCAAAGCCATTCTTGGCTGTAGGTTTTGTAAGCCAAGCCCTTCCAAATACTGGGCAGAAACTTCAAAAACTAGACCAAGAGCCCTAGAATCCTTTGACTCCTTTACTAAATGTATACTTCAAGGTCTTTGGTGACCAGGTGACCTCAAGAGCCAGAAGGACCAAACTGGTAGAGAAGGACAGAAACAAAAGACAAACCCAGTTCATAGCTGACTTTCTATCTCAGGAAATGCTAGAGCTCCATCTAGTGGTTATTCGTACTAAGGCCAGGCTGTTGGCTTTTCTTTCCCACCTATTAAATATACAAATGCAGAAGCTGATAAGAAAACAAGAGGCAGGGTTTTCCTTCACGTCTCCGCCACTGCAGACAAGGAAAAGGTACTCACATAACAATTATGTCATAAGGTTTATTTTTATTTTTTATTTCTTGTCTTTTTGAGACAAGATTTCTTTGGTACTAGCTCTGTGGATCAGGACTGCTGAGATTCAAGATGTGCATCACCACCAGTCAGCTTTATAAGAGTCTTTAAAAATTAACAAGTGTATCCGAGCATGGTGGCACATGCCTTAAATCCCAGCACTCTGGAGGAAAATGAAGGCTGATATATGAATTTGAAGCTAGCCTGATCTACAACATATGTTCCAAGACAGCCAAGACTACAGAAAGAAACTCTGTCTCAAAAATAAAATCAACAAACAGGCCCAAGATTTTCAACCCTGAGCCCTCCCCACAAAATGAACATATGTAAAAAAAATAGAAACTTTATTTTTCAAACTGTTTTTTTAATGTAAGTAAAATAAGGGGCAACTGTATTTGGGGGATCCAGTGTATCAACAGCTGCTTCAGTGATAGTATAATTGTGATCCTGAGAGAGTTCGTGTGTCATTCGCAAACACATGCAGCTGGGGGTGGTAGCCCATGCCTTTAATGCTTGCACTGGGGAGGCAGAGGAAGGCCAGTCTCCATGAGTTCGAGGATAGTTTGGTCCACAGAGTGAGTCCCATGCTTGCTCACAAATGTAAAAGCTGCCAACAGGTGATGCCATGAATAGATCCTGAATGGGAAATGAGGGATAGCTTATCTTGGAAAGACAGGATTTAGAAAAGCTGAGTAAAGAGACCTAACAAAGATTTTTTTCTTAGGATAAATGTCAGATTGCATCCTTGTGTGTTCTGCTTGAAAATTGGTTTGTAGCATATTTATTTGGGCTGAAAATGGAGTTGCAAATATATTAAAATATTGATTATTTTCCTGGAAATCTTGAAATCTGTTTTCAAATTCTCTTTCCAGATTGAAAAACTGGGCTACATATTTTCAGTTTTCACAGGGCTGTGTTTAGCCAACACGTTGAAATACGTACAATTGTTCACCTAAATTCGAGCTTGCCATGATCTCAACTTTATTTGGAGCAATGCTCTGATCTGAAACTTAATAACAGATAAACTGATTTTCACCTTAAAGGTGCATATTTAACTCATCTAAATGAGTAGTTGAACCTTCCAAAAAGCCTAAACCTGTAAGCCAGTATTTTAGATTTATTTTATCATATGT
Source organism: Acomys minous (assembly GCF_964271855.1). Classification (NCBI taxonomy): domain Eukaryota; kingdom Metazoa; phylum Chordata; class Mammalia; order Rodentia; family Muridae; genus Acomys; species Acomys minous. The sequence continues at coordinate 59,883,526 of NC_140490.1, forward strand.
GTATGGGTATTTTGCCTACACGTGTGTACGCGTAGCATGTGCATGCTTGGTGCCTAAGGAAGTCAGAAAAGCATGCCAAATTCCCTGGGATGGGAATTAAAGACAGCTGTGAACTGCCAGGCGGGCACTGGGAATCAAACCCAAGCAGGCCCTCTTCAAGAACAGCAAGCATTCTTAACTGCTGAATCATCTCTCTAGCTCCGCTTCTCAGTTTTCAATGTGGTCTTGGAAGCTGTCCTTGGCCAGTGTATATTTCTTTTCCTGGACTTATATCCCAACATGGAGAGACAAATAGGGCCCAGGCATACACAGCTGGATCCAGCTATGGGGCACCTTCAGCTGGGGAAAGGAAAAGTAGGAGAAACTGACTCTGATTTCTCAAGGCCAAGCTCAATCTCCCAAAGAAATCTCCCCATTATTTCCAATTTCTCAAGGAAAGAAGGAATAACAGTGCACAGGGATGAAGTTTTTTAGTTGGTAGAGATAAGATATGCTAGATACTGATTTACATTCAGAGTTGTAGACTCATCAAGATAGGAAAGATGCTTTTTCCAAGGTTGCAAAATACAAATAGGCAAAACAGAGTGAATGTAACATCTATATAATTGTTTTGTGGTCCCTTTTGCTGTATGTAGTTTATTGTATATATGTGTAATAATATAAATGTGTATGTAAAAGAAAGAAATTAAATTGCATTAAAATGTTTTAGAGATGGGGGTGGGGTGGGGCAGGGGCGAGGGAGAGACGGGAAAGTTGAGAACCATCCTGTGATTACCTCATCCTTCTGATTGGTGCACCAGATGTTATAGGCATGGACCTGAAGTCCCAGGCCACATGCAGATTCTTGTATGCTACAGCAAATAATTAGGCCAGGGAAATGGCTAGAAACAGAAATAGCCACACTTTAAGAAAAAGAAAACACTCCAGGGAATGGGAGTGTGCTAGTGAGCTGAGCCCCCAACGCACTCAGCCATGGATCCATGGCACTTTACAGGTCATTTATAGGCCCCACCCCGCATGTTTGTATAGGCAAGGCCAACCTTCCAGTCTTTCTCTGTCAACTGGCTTCTTTCATGTGTTAGTCCTTTAAAACATATTTATTTTTTAAATGTAGGCGTGCTCTCTCTGCTTGCATACCTACATACAAGAGGAGGGCATTCACAGGTCATGTGCCACCATGTAGTTGCTGGGAATTGAACTCAGGACCTCCGGAAGAACAGCCAGTGTTCTTAGCTGCTGAGCCATCTCACCAGCCCTCATATGTTAATCTTGATGCAGCTTTTCCCAGCCACTCTTCCCCTACCCTACTCCTACTCTGCTTAGCATTTCTCCTCAGCTTTGCAATAGCTGTTATCATACTTCTTACCCTGTCTTCCTGGAACCACCACAGGGTGTCGTTTTAGCTGTTAGGATGCTTACCCTCCTAGTCCGCTCACAGTCACCTCCCCTTATCACCTACTCAGATACATCGATGATGCCCTCAAGCAGCGCTTTGCCTTGCTGACTTTGACTACCTCTCTCTCTCCTAACGGGGCTCTAGCAATTATCCAGCTTCTTCATTCAGATGGACCCAATAAGCTGTATCCTTCCATGTACATTTCCACTGAGCCCTCCCTCACTGGGCTCTCCTAACTGGCTCTAAACATATATTTTGTTTCTTCTCCTTGCTCACCATTTGAGGGTACAGATTTGCAGTATTGGTCTCCTAACTATGGCAGCCCAGGGGCTGACTTGCCTCACTGGAATGTAATGCTTTGTCTGGGTCACTCAAGGGGAAATAATGCACTAAGTCCAAAGTTCAAGTCCAAAGGCCAACTATTATTTAAGAGGGGCAGCCTCTTAGAACTGGTTCTGTGGAGACACATGGACCTGGCTCTCCTGATTAGTGCCTCACGTAGATCTACCTGATGGCATAGTTATTCTCTGTTTTGGTCCTTGCTTCCCTTAATTTTTTACTTTGATTGGTATCCTTCAGATTACAGGCCATGAAGCTCCAGATGGCATGGTTTTATGAATATCATCTGTTGTCATCACCTTCAGTGTCTCCCTCATACTCCCGAAACTGGGTCATAGTGCTGTCTGTGATAACCACCCTTCCCCTCTCCAAATGCAACTCAAACCTTTTCTGACTTAAGGTCCTAACCCCTCTGTCAGACCAGCAGTGCCAATCAGCCCCCAGCATCCCTTCTTCAGCTCTAAAGCAGTCCCAGAAGAAAGAAGATCTTGCTCTAGTGTCAGTGACTTGACCTTGCTGATATGTGTAGAGAGAATCTCTTGTGTACTGTAAATTAAAAGCTGGCGGCCTATTAGATGAGACAGGTGGGAGTTTGGGGGGCAGGGCGTAGAAACTTTGGGATAGAGTCAGAAGAAAGATTTGTTCAATCTCTGAGGAAGACAGACATGAGATTCAAGAAAGGTAACCAGCCTTTGGCACACATAGAATAGAATAAATGGGCAAAATAAGTTATGTTTGTTAGGGAATGAACCAAAGTTTATGGCCTAGACATTTACTAATGAATAATAAGTTCTCAGAGTCCTTATATCAGGAACTGGGGAGTGGAAGAAACAGCCTGCAGTTACAAAATGGTACCCAACTTATGCCCTCTTAGAAAAATCCTGGCTTAGAACCTGAGAACTACTCGGGGGGGGAAAGCAGTTTCAAAAAAAAAAAAAAAAAGGCTGCAGAATACAAAAGCTGGACAACACTGGAGGAAACAGAGGCCTATGAGCATCAGTTAGAATGAGGAACTAGACAGAGCCTTAGGCTCCGCCCCACAGGCAAGTACTTCCCAAAGCGGGTCACAGTTTCCTAGTGAGGTAGAAGGTGCATGGCTGTTTTTTTTTTTTTTATGATTAATTTTGATTTAAAATTTTTTGTTTACTTTACACCCTGATTGTAGCCCCTCTCCCTCATTGCCTCCCAGTCCCACCTTTTCTCCTTAACCTCTCCTAGTCCTCAGAAAGGGGGAGCCCTCTTCCCCTTGATCTCAGCCTATCAAGTCTCATCTGGACTGTCTATATCCTCTTCCTCTTTGGTCTGGCAGGACTGCCCTACCAGGAGGAAGTGATCCACCAGTGGGCACTACAGTCCATGTCAGAGGTAGTCCCTACTCTCCATATTATGGGACTCACAAGGAGACTGTGCTATCTACTACATCTGAGTAAAGGGTCTAAATCTTCACCATGCATGGTCCTTGGTTGGTGCATCAGTCTCTGCAGCATTACCCCTCCTCCACCCAGGTTTGTTGGCTCCATTAGTCTCCTTGTGGAGCTTGTGTCCCCTCCAAGTCCTTCTATCCCCCAACTCTTCCATAAGACTTCCTACATTCCTCTCCAAAGTTTGGCGATGAGTGCCAGCATCTCCTTTAATCCCTTGCTGGGTAGAGTCTTTCAGAGGACCTCTATGGTAGGCTCCATCCTGTTCCTTCTCTTCAGTTGCTTTCAGCGTCTATTCTATTTGCCCTTCTGAATGAGAATTAAGCATTCTCCCTGGGGTCCTCCTTGTTATTTGGCTTCTTTAGGTTTATGTATTGTAGTGTGGTCATTCTGTATTATGTGACTAATATCCACTTATAAGTGAGTATATACCATGCATGTCTTTCTGGGTCTGGGTTACCTCATTCAAGATGATTGTTTCTAGTTTCAGCCATTTGCCTGCAAATTTCAAGAATTCCATGTTTTTAGTATCTGAGTAATATTCCATTGTGTAAATGTACCAGTTTCTTTATCCATTCTTTGGTGATGGACATCTAGGTTGATTCCAGATTCTGGCTATTATGAATAAAGCTACAAACATAAAGTTATGAACATAGTTGAGCAAATGTCCTTGTTGTATGGTGGAGCATCTTTCGGATATATGCCCAGGAATGGTATAGCTGGATCTTGAGGTAGATAATCCTATACAATAAAAGATCTTCTGGAGGTGTCTCCATCCCTGATCTTAAGCTGTATTCTAGATTAACAGTAATAAAAACTACAAGGTACTGGTATAGAAACCGACAGTTGGATTGATGAAATTGAATTGAAGACCCAGAAATAAACCCACACACCTATGGTGACTTGATTTTTGACAAAGAAGCCAAAACCGTACAATACAAAAAAGATAGCATCTTCAGCAAATGGTGCTGTTCTAACTGGATGTTTATATGTAGAAAAATGCAAATTGACCCTTATTTCTCACTCTGCACAAAACTAAAGTCCAAGTGGATTAAATACCTCAACATAAGGTGGTCATGGTGGCACATGCCTTTAATCCCAGCACTCGGGAGGCAGAGACAGGCAGATCTCTGTGAGTTTGAGGCCAGCTGGTCTACAAAGCAAGTCCAGGACAGCCAAGGCTACACAGAGAAACCCTGTTTCAAAAAAAACCAAAACCAAACAAAAAAAAATCTCAACATAAAACCAGACACACTAAAGCTGTTAGAAGAAAAAGTGGGGATGATCCTTGAGCTCATTGGCACAAGAGACAACTTCCTGAACAGAATACCAATAGTTCACGCTCTAAGATCAACAACTAATAAATGGAACCTCACGAAACTGAAAAGCTTCTCTAAGGCAAAGGACACTGTCAAAAGAACAAAAGTAGAGTCTACGGACTGGGAAAAGATCTTCACCAACCTTACATCCGACAGAGGGCTAATATTCAAAATATATAAAGAACTCAAGAAATTAAACATCATCAAACCAAATAATCCAATTTAAAAACTGGGTACAGAACTAAGCAGAGAATTCTCAACAAAGAATATTGAATGGCTGAGAAACACTAAATAAATGTTCAGTGTCCCTAGTTATCAGGGAAATGCAAATCAAAATGACTCTGAGACTTCATCTTACACCTATCAGAATGGCTAAGATCAAAAACTCAGAGCACTGTATACATAATAATAAATAAATCTTTTTTAAAAAACTCAAGTGACAACACATGTGGAGAAAGAGGGACACTCTTCCATTGCTGATGAGACCACTTTGGAAATTAATCTGGTGCTTTCTCAGAAAATTGGGAATAGTGCTACCTCAAGACCCAGAGTCGTTCTTTTAAAAGGATGCTGGTGAGCTACCTGCAGAGTAGGCAGACTAGGTCTCTGCACTCCCTGTAGGGAAGCTGAGGCTTTTCCAATCTGCTTCTGGACCCAAGGAGGGGCGGGGCTGAGCCAGCAGCCTTTGAGACTTGATTACCAGAGACTTGGCTGAAGTCATCTACGGATGTGGATAAGGCAGGAAAGGCTAAAAGTCAACAAACTTGTTGGTAAGATACTTAAAAAGTCTTTAAGGAGAGAGTTAGAAATTAAAAAGAAAAATATTTTTGTGTTAAAAAATGGAGTGATGCACCAGCCGTGGAGTTTGAAAGATGAGGTCTTCAGGGCATTCTGAGGAGGATGACTGTGTTCCAGAGCTACACAGAAACATTCACCCTGAGAGTGGCCTGATTGGAAGGAAATACTTTGCGCAATGTATTAGAAATACCCAAGCCAAGATCATCCAAGATGGTGTCAGTTGCACACTGTGTCTGATCCGAGGAACAGAAGTGACTGCACAGTCACCAAAGGACCATACTGAGAGCTGTCATGTGGATCGTCCATGCCCTTCTGCCGCAGGACCATGGGACCATGCTCTGGTGAGCTCCCAGGGACCCCAGGCCACCACTGCTTCCACCTCTGCTGCTTTTCAAGTTGTGACCTGGCACAGTGCAGGCCAAGGAGATGGCATTCAAGGAGGGGATGCTGTTCAAGTAGATCCCAACCAAGGTCTGCACTGCCCATACCACAGACCTCATGGCCCTCCTTTCACGGCCTGGGCCATGCTTAGTGCCGAGAGCTGGATCTTGTAGAGGTGGATACTAGGGGTAGTACTGAGACAGGGTCCCATGGCATGGAGCACACGATGGAACCAGAGACTCAGGGGGCGTGATCAACAGAGCCACAAGTTCCCTGAGACAAGAAACTGAGGTCGGCCAACATCAATGGTTTCTGTGAGTAACTCAATGAAGACTTTGAGGGGCTTCCACTTGCTACCTGCTTGATGGCTGACAAGATCCAATACCCACAGGAGTAGGAGGCCATCCAGGCCTTGATGGGTAGCAACAATCTGGCCAATTGAACCAGAACAGGAGAGCTGGCCCTGAGGACATAGAATCAGGAGAGCTGACTCTCAGGACACAAGAACAGGAGAGCTGGCTCTCAGGATGCAGGAGCAGGTGAGCCAGCCTTGGGGATGTGGGAGTTGGAGAGCTGTCCCTGTCCTGAAGATGCAGGAGCTGGAGAGTGGGTCCCCAGAGGACACGGAAGCAGGAGAGCTGGCTCTGCCATGATGACATGGGAGCGGGAGAGCTGTCCTTGTCCTGAGGACAAGGGAGCAGGAGAGATGGCCTTCCATGATGATATGGGAGCGGGAGAGCAGGTCCTGCCCTGAAGACAAGGGAGTCGGCCCTGATTCAGGGATCTGAGTGGACCTCACCCCAACATCTACCCCATGTATGTCCTGCTAGAACATATATAGGGGCTGGACCTGCAGATTCAAAGATGAAGAGTCTCCTTGACACAGGGCAACAATGAGATATCCCAGTGAGGATCCAGTAACAATAGTGTAGGCCTTAAACCAGACCCATGACTCTTAGCAATGAACACTTGAAAATAAATATATGTGGACAAAAAGCTATACTGCGTGATACACTACAGCTTTTTGACAAGCTTTTTTGTTTGTCTCTTTGTTTTGTTTTACTGAGGGGAAGAGAGGGATTTTGGTGCATGACGTGTAAATCATAGACATTAAGTAAAAGTAAAAAACATGCAATGACATAATGCATCTGGATCCCATATGATTTTGTTTCACTTATCTGGATACAAATAATTATTTTCACTAACATTACAATTTTATATATCCTCTTTAAGAAAGATCAGAATAAAATAGACTTAGAGAAGAAAAAGACTGAAAAATTAAATGGTAGTGTGGAAGCAATACAAAAGAGATTGAAAAATTCTGAAATTCAGAGTAGAGGAGCTTCAGAGGAATCCAATCTAAAGCCTACAGCACCACCTTATGACAAAATTGCAAAATGGCAGTCCATTGGGATTCTAGATAAAAAAGATTCAGCTATAAACCAACATAGTCAAACTTGATATTTTATCCATATTGTCAAGGTCCAATTACTAGATAAAGTTCTATATACTGAATTAAAAATACAAATTCTGTTCAATGTTACCTTAGACCAATGTAAAATAATAGCTTATGTGTTTCATTTTACAGAACTTGGAAAACTAAAAAATGTGTGTAGATTCATATTCATATGAACCATAGGTTCATATTCAGAATTTCAAGGGGAATTCTTGAATTCTGAAAAGGATGATTCTGAGATTTCACATTTATTAAAGGTAATGACTAGCCAGGCAATGGTGGCGCATGCCTTTAATCCCAGCATTCAGGAGGTAGAGGCTGGCAGAACTCTGTGAGTTCAAGACCAGCTGGTCTACAAAGCAAGTCCAGGACAGCCAGGATTTCAAGAGAAATCTTGTCTTGAAAAACCAAAACCAAAACCAAAACAAAACAACAACAAAACCAACAAAAAAACTGGTGATGACTATCTTGGAAATGCCTTTACAGATTGAAGGTGATGATACTCTAACATGTATATCCATTAGAATACAACAATATTTTAGAAATTATGACATAGAACATGTTACAGATGTATCTTTCAATCTTACAGGATAAACAATTCTGGAAAAAATCTAACAAGAATTTAAAGAAAATGCTCATAGAACAGAAGGGGGCTAAGTTCTTATAGATTAAATAATGCTGTATTGCATTAAAACATTTTAAGTGTCAATGAGACAAGTAGCATGGCTGTTGAAAACCACTGGATTTTAGAAAAGACTGCTGACATGCATCAGCCTTTGGATGTTCTAACTTCAAACTGGCCGGCAGAAAATGTGTTGTTAGAGGAGAGGTTTTATATTTCTATCAACAGGAGAAGAAAAACTATGGATTTTATCCAAATTGATAAAAATAAGATATGACTGGGGAAGACCCCCTGAAGATCTTGACTCCAGACAAGAAGAAAGAAATGAAGATCAACAAAACAAGTAACATGTATTGCTACTCATTCTACATGGGAACAGCTCTGAGACTGGCTGATACATGAGAAAATGTCTCTGCATAGCCAATAAATCATATACTGGGTCAGAAGGCTGAAGATGATGCCTCAGTGTTGCAGAGAAAACTTGGCTAACTGTCCAGGCAGCCAGCTGTCTTTGTCATTTCTATATTTTGGAAGCTGTTTGTTCTGCACTTCTTGTTTGCTCAGGTAATATTTATCCTTTTCAGGTCTCTGATAAGGTTGAAGACTAAATAGTTACAGTCTCACAATTAAGCTTAAGTTGTTTGTGATTTATGAAAATGTTTCATAAAGATATTTTTAAGTTGGTCCGTGGTGGCACACAACTTTAATCCCAGCACTTGGGAGGCAGAGGCAGGCAGATCTCTGTGAGTTCGAGGCCAGCCTGGCCTACAGAGTGAGTTCAGACAGCCAGGCCTACACAGAGAAATCCTGTATTGAAAAGCCAAAAAAGGGGACTGGGGAGATGGCTCAGAGGTTAAGAGCACAGACTGCTCTTCCAGAAGTCCTGAGTTCAATTCCCAGAAACCTCATGATGGCTCACTACCATCTATAATGCTATCTAGTACCCTCTTCTGGCATGCAGGCACACGTGCCGGCAGAACACTGTATACATAATTAATAAATAAATCTTAAAAAAGAAATTTTAGGTCTAAGTAGATTAATATAAACTATGATAGAAAACGATTTAACTACACAACTCTGAACTCACCAAGATAGGATAGATAATAGAGTACTTTCACCTAAGTGAATGTAATTCTTACATGATAGTTTTCATAATATCCTTATTGTATGTTGTTTATTTATTAATGTAAGGGAAAGATCCTTTTCTTGAACTAAAAGGGGGAGATGTGGGAGCTTGGTCCGGTGTGCTGTGTATTTAGATGCTGAATTCTGTATCCCAAGATCTGGTCACAGTCCAGATGTGGGCATTGTCACATTCTTTTTTTTTAATTACATTTTTTATTAATTTATTCATATTACATCTCAATTGTTAGCCCTTCCCCTGTTTCCTCCCATTCTTCCCTTCCTCCCACTTCCCTCCTTCTTCCCTCCCCTATGTCTGTGATTGAGGGAGACCGCCTCCCCCTATATATGCTCTTAGAATATCGAACCTCTTCTTGGTAACTTGCTATTCTTCCTCTGAGTGCCACCAGGCCTCCCCATCCAGGGCACCTGGTCAGAAAAAGGGCACCAGAGTCAGATCTCACTCTCCACTCAATGGTGGAGAATATCCTGTTCGTTGGCTAGGTCTTGGTAGGGTTCGAAGTTTACTGCCTATATTCCCTTTGGCTGGTGCCTTAGTTTGAGGAGGACCCCAGGATCCAGATCTGTCTGTCATAAAGTTCTTCTTGTAGGTTTCCAGGACCCTGTGGGTCCTACTATTTCCCCATTCTTCCATGCTACTCTCGCCTAAAGTCTCAATAGGATGTCCTCTCCTCTGACCCACTTTCTTGGTAAGTAGAGTTTTTCATGGTACGTATCCCTTGGGCTAGTGTTTTGATATAAGTCACATTCATTGATCAGTGTTGTGTAAACTTTGCTCACCAGTCATCTCTGGTTAATAAAGAAGCTGGAGAGCCTGTATCAGGGCGAGAGAGGACAGTAGGTGGGACTTCCCTTCCCAGTCAAGGGGCCTCAGGTGGGGACCACAAAATAGTAGGAGAGGAATGAGGGAAGGAAGAAGAGGAGGTAGAGAAAGGATGTGGCCATGAGGACTGATGGAGCAGAAGCAGCCCAGGCAGGGCTGATATGGCAAGTAATTTGGGATATGTGACCTGGAGGTAGCCAGACTAGCAGAGAGGATTAGAGATTTTCTCTAAAGATCTGTCAGGGGAAAACTGTAGAGACAAAAAGGCCCCAAATGAAAACATACTCCCTCTACCTTCAACAGCAGAACCTGACTACCTCAAGCCTGATTCAGCAACTTGTGATACCTTATGCATCATGGGATCCATCTAATGATGCCTATAAATGTATTACTTATTAGGACAGTGAGATGGACACTTTCTGTCTATCCAGATATGACATCACACAAATGGCCCATGAAGTAAGACTAAGTAACTTCCCCTTTGTAACTCTTTAAATTATCTAATATTTATATCAATAAAGATTGGGCAGGCATAAGCTGAGGTAAAAACCTGTTAGTTTAGTGAGATAATTTTACTTACTGATTTACTGACCTATATGTAAAATATATATTTACAAGACTGATTCTACAACTAAACTACTAGATCTTTAGAAATTTCTTTTCCATGTTGGTACATGCTTCCAATCCCAGCACTCCAGAGGCAGAGGCAGGCAGATCACTGTGAGTTTGAGGCCAGCCTGGTTTACAAAGCGAGTCCAAGACAGTCAAGGCTAACACGAGGAAATCCTGTCTTGAAAAACCATTTTTATCTATGTCTTTCTACCTAGCTAGTCTACATTTCTCTTGAGCTCCTCCAAACCCAAGAGGGCTCCTTATTACTCTTTTCTAGAATTCTGCTTTACATATGTCCTGCCAGCTGCTTCTCTGTTGTTCCTGTGAGGCCAGAGAGAATCCACATCTCTTATCCAGAACTCCCCCCAAAAGGAGAGAGAGAGAGAGAGAGAGAGAGAGAGAGAGAGAGAGAGAGAGAGAGAGAGAGAGAGAGAGAGACTGTAATTATGGTGGTGGTGGTAGGTCCAGATCACAGTAGTAGGGACCTACCTTCCTCCTTCCTTTGGGGTAGCTCAAGGCCACCCAGCTGACTTTGCCTGGGGTCATAGACCACAAGATCTCTCCCAAGTAACTTGCCTTAAAATAAGCAGGAACTTTCCGTTCTTTACCATTCTTATCTACCAAGGATTTCAGAGACACACCCAAGCTGCTTCAGGACACACCTAATTGCACCTGACGAATGCAATATCTATTTAGGCTTATATACTTTTGCTAACAATTAGGTTTTTCTGTGTACAATCTTCAAATATCCTGTAATATCTCTGTTACAGGATGTAACAGAGGGAGATTCTTGCTGGGAAATTTCTTTCTGTGTTTCTGTTTCTCCAGCAATATACATTCTTCTTTAAACCTCGTATCAGCTCTGATTTGGTAAATACTTTTAATCCTACACCATCAGCTTGTTACCCGTAGCCTGACACCCGCAGGCACAGAAAGGAAGACCTGTAGATTTGAGTTCTGTTCTCCCAGTTGAATATGAAAACTTTCCCCTATTTGGCTTACTTTGAGAATGGTACGTTAAAGTAACTGAACAGTAAGACCTTTGAGAATGCATAGAGTTTTTGTAAGGAATGCTAGATTATTTGTAGTTTTGTTATTTATGTACTGGCTTTGGAGAGAGTGTGTGTCTTGTGAATCCCTAGTTGGCCTAGAATTCCATATGTACTGAAGTATGACCTTGGATTTCAGATTTTACTGCCTCTACCTGACCCAGGTTTTATATGATCAAAGTCAGTGTTCAATGCAAGGGAAGCAAGCTGTCTTGCAGCTGACATACATCCCCGGCCCAGTTTGTGTTATAGAAAAACTATAAAAAATACCTTAAGGTTGTGTGAAGGGCTTAAATAACCAATGAAACATTGGAATGACAACAGAAAACAAGGCTTCAGGACTCTGCCAGTACAGACTAGATAAACTTCCTAGTGAGAGTGACTGCATCAGCAGATAACATATGATATGATTAATTTTCTTACTTGCTGGTCCAGGAACAATTTAAGCTACACCCTGTGACTGCCAGACTGACCAAGTTGTCACTTGATCTTTTCTACCACTCCACCCCATCCCCACCCTCCCCTGTCCAGCTGTGCTCCACATGGCTCAGCCAAGGATCTTCTCAGCAGTCCAGGCCCCAAACCTTCAGCCATGCCCCAAGAAAAGGCCTCCTGGGTCACAGCCCATGGAGTCCTAGGCCTATCTCAGCCCCCACCTCCTCATCCAGCCTCCACCCCACCCCCACCTTCTCAGATCCCTGTCCTCTGGGGTCTCAACTCTCCTGAGTATGTGACTTCACCCGTCTTCACCTCTATCCACTGGACCTCAGCCTAGCGATGTCCCAGGCTGGAGCCCAGACCCCCATGGCCCAGTCTTACTCCCGGCATTTTGGCCCTCAAGTGCATGGCTATGCCAGTGTGTGAGAGCTTCTGTCTAGGATGCAGTGAGTACGTTGTAGGTTTCAAACTCTGGTTGCAGTAACTGGGCACTGGCTGGGCTTAGGGAGAACTGGGAGGAAGGGACACTCTAGGAGTGGGCAGAGCTAAGAGACCTGACGTTTTCCCATGTTTCTGGAACCCTTGGGCAGTTCAGGACTAGTAAAGGGTGTCCTTAGGTCCTGAAAGGGAAAGGCCTCTCCCTGTCACCCATGTGCCATATCCCTCCAGTGATCAGGAGTCATGGCTGTCTGTCCTGGCTCTTTTCAGAGCAAGTGAATTTCCTTTTTGTTGATTTATTATGATCTGTCTGTCTCTGACTCACCAGCCATTTCCTCTGGGTGTTTTGGGACGTGGCATTGCCATCCTGACCTCACCTCCCTGCTTTGTTCTGCAGAGGTCAGAGGTTCCGTGCCAACAGATCCGTGCAGCACTTGCTCAGGAGGCCCAGCCAGTGCATTCCTGCTCCAAGCCAGACCACACCAGCCTCACCCTGCTTTCTGCCCTGTTCTCAACCTTGGTGCTTCAGGCCTGTTCTCAGACAATCTTAACATCCGAGTCCACTTCCCTGCCAGTCGTTCCTCCACTCACCGCGCTGCCTCCTCCCTGTCCTTCAAGAAGACCTAACTACCCTCTCCCCCCTCCTCTATTTGAAGGCTACTGCACTTAACTCTAGCCACTCACTTCTGTTCAACAGGGATTCTTTATGGCCCCAAACCACTCAGGTCCTCGTTTAGAACTAGTCCCTCTTCTTTGTCCGTAATAGCCCGTTCCTCAGTCTTTCCAGGACTTTCTGTCCTCTCCTGCTCAGCTGCTGCCTCTTTTCTCCATATTCACCTTTATGTATTGGCATTCCTGGGAACAACCCCCCCCAACACACACACACACACACACACACACACACACACACACTCACACACACACACACACACACACTCACTCACATACACTCACACACACACACATACACACACACACACACACACTCACGCACTCACGCACTCACACACACACTGAGGCCTGTGACTTCAAGCTGTATCTATTTGACAGTCACATTGACATTTGGTTCCTAGATCTCACTTGAATGTCCCATCTTTGAATGTCAATCTTTCCATTTCAAAATTGAAACTGATTCTGGACGTGGTGGCACAGGCTTGCTATCCCAGCTATGTGAGGGGCCTAAGGAGTTTGAATCCATTGTGGGCTGCAGACAAAATTTAAGGCCAGCCTGGGTGACTTAGTGAGACATTGTCTGAAAGTAAAAAGTAAAAAGAGGGCCGGGGATGCAGCTCAGTAGGAGAATGCTTGCCTAGCATTCAGAAGAGCCTGGCTCAGGCCCCAACCCTAAAACAGACACACAAATAAATAAGGACTGCTGAGATGGGTGATTTAGGTGACTAAAGCATTTGTCATGCAGTCCTGACAACTTCCCAACCCAGCTAAAAGTGGAGGAGAACCAGCTTTACAGAGTTGTCCTCTTATCTCAACACACCCATGGCGGCATGAGCGCATCCCCCTTAATAAGTACAATTTTAAAAGATTTATTCACGTTTCTGTTTTTCTACTTTGCTGGTCACACCTGTTTACCTGCTGGACCAAGTCAGTCATCTGGAAGTTGTGCCAGAGTCTGTCTTCCTTACCTAGACCACAAGCCCCAAGGGCATCTCTTTTGTTCCCCTTCTTAGCATCCTTTATTCTAAGAATGGCAAAGTTACCTGCCTGCCTCCTTCCCATTGCAGCCACCCTTCAGCACGGCTGCAAGCAAGCTTTGTTAGCCTAATTCTGATGGTGAGTGCTCTAGTTTGCCCTTTACCTCGCTTCTCTTTTTTTTTACTGAGACAGGGTTTCTCTACATAGCCATGAATCTTCTGGGACTGTGTACACCAGGCTGGTCTAGAAGTCATAGAGATCGGCCTGCCTCTGCCCCCTGAGTGCTGGGGTTAAAGGCTTGCACTACTGTACCCTACCTCCCTAGCTTTCTTTTTGTTTTCATGATAAATTTCATGATCAAAAGCAGCTGGACTCTTCCTTCCTGTGTGTCATGCACTGGGCTCTTCCTCATTCTCCAGTTCTCAGTTCCTGTGTTAAGGACTCTGACACCCTCTTTGGTCCACATTCCTGAAGGCTTACATTGTTCCTGCTTCTACTTGTTCTTTCCCCTTATACAAGCACTGGTGCTGCACATACCACACCATACTTCATCTGCTTGCACATCTGTACTGAGGCCAGAGACTGAATCTTCTCCCGCTCTGTCTCCAAATGGCTCCTGGCCTGTTCAGTAAATAGAATAATTCTGTGGAACAAATGAAGCTATAATACCATATCTGGTGAGTCACAGGCACCATTTCCCCAATTCTAGGCAGTTCATGTAATAAAGTTATTAAAGCCAATGATCAAACATCAAAGTATGTGAAGAATAAGATTGTACTTGTTCTAAAGGACTTTTCCTATGAAGTTACACAGTTAACTCACAGGCTGGGAAGTACCCCTGTCCTTGAACAGGTCTTATGCTGTCTTTAGACACACTGATGGCCCTGGAAAACAGGAGGGGCAGTGTGTGTGTTTGGAGGGAATGTTCAAGGAAAACTGCAGTGATAACTAGACAACAGAGTCCTGTTCTACAAATCACTTTCTCCTTAAGCTCAGCAAAGAGATGCCTTTCTCATAAGAGGCTGGGGTTCTCTGGCTCAGGGTGGGGTGATGCTGTGCCTTGAGTGACCCCAGCAGTATTCATGCTGATGCCAATCCATCATGCGAGGTCTTAGGAGGTGGAGTCTTTATGGAATGATTAGGTCATGAGGGCTTTGCTGTAAGTGGGATAACTCATCCATGTACTAAAGCATTAACTGGGCAATGGGATATTTTTTTCTTCATTTTTGTTTGAGACAGGGTTTCTCTGTTTAGCCCTGGCTACCCTGCAACTATGTAGACCAGACTGCTTTTGAACTCATATAGATTTGCTTGCCTCTGCCCCCTAAGTGCCGAGATTAAAGGGGTGTGCCAGCACTGCATGGGAGGCCCTGGGCTGTCTTGAATGGGTCTGTTATAAAGCCCATTTGTCCTTGCCTTTTGTATGCATGCCTTTCACGGTGTCAAGCCATGGACCCTATCAGGACTCCACAACATCTCTACAAACAAGAACATCCTCACTAATATACAGTGGCTCATTTGCAGACCCCATAGCTTCTATAATGACAAGCTGAGTAAGTCTCTGTTGTTTATAAGAACACATTGTCTGTAGTTCTGTGTCATAGTAACAACAACAGCCAGTACTAAGACAAGTAGGGACTGAGAAGGGGGGCTTCCTATCTTCATTTACAAAGAACAAAACCATTGTAGTCCCCAAAGAGGACTAGTAAATGGCATATATATCTCATTCCACTTTCATTCTAGAAAACCAAGACTAGAGTTTTGTGATCTAACCTCTTATGTGAAATGTAACTGTGTCTTTGTGATGCTAGCTTTAGCTGCCAAGTTGGCACGTCCTAGAATCACCTGGGAAAAGGTCTCCATGATGGACTGTCTATATTGGGTTGGCCTGTGGGCATGCCTGTGGGGTTTGTCTCAATGAAGTTAGCTGATGTGAGAAGACCCAGCCCACACTGGGTGGCACAATTTCCTGGGCAAGCATTTCTGAACTGCATAGGAGTAGAGAAGCTGTGCAGAGCAGAATCAAGCAACTGAGCATCTATGCATTCATTCCTCTGTCTTCTCTACTGTGGACGTGATGTGACAAACTGGAGTTCCTGCCTTGACTTCCCCACAGTGATGTGTCCTGGAACTGGAAGGTGAGATAAACTCCCTTTCTCCCTAAGATGCTTTTAGTCAGGGTATTTTTTTTTTTTTTTTACCACAGAAGCAAACTAGAATAATATTTAAGAGGTGTAATATCCTTTTGAATTATCTAAAATTTATACCAATAAAGACACAGAAGTGTAAATTTAGTAATAACCTGCTAGCTCAGTGAGGTAACTTTATTTTCTGAACTATACACAAAATATCTATTTGCAAACCTAATCCTAAAACTGAACTGGTAGCTCTTTAGAAATCTCTATCTGTTTCATTCTTCTGAGCTAGTCTGCCTTTCTCATCAGCTCCTCCACACCTAAGAGGGCTCCTTAGTTTTCTTTCCTAGAATTCTGTTTTACCTGTGTCCTGCCAGCTGCTTCTGTGTTGCTCTTGCAAGCATACAGAGAAAATCCCCATCTCTCTCCTGAAGCTCCTTCAATGAAGTTTCTTCCAAGCCAACAAGAGATAGAGTGTGTGTGCTCTCAAAGGTCCAACTGCTATAAAAGAAGGCTCCAACTCTTCCCATACACCCTTGGCAGGCTGATCCACCATGGTATGTGGGGATGAGGGCTCCAAGACAAATCAGTAGGTGTAATGATAATTCATATTTTGGTTATTTTTCCTAATCACCTGCTCTAGCTCCAAAATAAATGAGACAGAGACTATAAGATTTATTAATAAGTTTTAAGCACCATAGCTGGGCAGACACCCATTTATACTAACCCTCTATGCTAGTCTTGCTGTTTCCTAGCCATATGTCCCAAATTACTTGCCATATTGTCCTGTCTGGTCTGTTTCTACCCCATCAGGTCAGTTCTTAATTGCCATGTCCTTTCTCTCCTTCCTCTTGGATTCTGTGTAAGCTCTTGTTCCACATTTGGCATGCTAAATCTCTGGTAGGGACCATGAGGGAGAAGAGAAGAAGGAAGAGGAAGTAGAGAAAGGACGTGGTGATTACGAACAGCTTCATGGAGCAAAACCAACCCAGACAGGACAAGTAATTCAGGACATATGGCTGGGAAATCATAAAACTAGCATAGCATAGTGGGTTAGTATAAGTGTGTATCTGTCCAGGTATGGTGCTTAAAGCTCATTAACAAATCTTTATAAAAGTTATTTATTTATTTAACATATCAGTGTTCTATGTGCATGCACACCTGCATGCCAGAAGAGGGCATGAGATCACATTATAGATGGTTGTGAGCGACCATGTGGTTCCTGGGAATTGAACTCAGGACCTAAATTTATTATAATTTATTCACATTACATCCAGATTGTCTTATCTTCCTATTCCCATCCTTCCTTCCTCTTCTACCTATTCCCCTTCCCTAGACCTCTGAGGGAGAAGCCCTTCTACCCCAATTTTCTGTGAACAGCCTATTAGGTCTCATCAGGATATCCTGCATCCCCTTACTCTGTGTGCCCCCTAGGCCATCTTGCCAGGGGACAGTGACCAAATCATATCAGATGTTCATCTGCAGTTCCCTACTCCTCCCCATGTGTAGAATCTGCAGTCCGTTGGTTACATCTGAACAGGGGTCTTGGTTCTCTGCTAGCATTGTCCTTGGCTGGTGCATCAGTTTGTGCAGCCCCCCCCCCCCCCCCCCCGTGTCCAGATCCACAGGCTTTGATGGTCTCCCTCTGGACCTCCTGCTCCCTCCCTGACTTTCCATCCCCCCCCCCCCATTTTTCCATACAGCTCTTAGCACTCCACCCAGAGTCCAGCTGGGAGTCCCAGTATCTGTCCTGATTGCCCACTGGGTGGAGTCTCTCAGAGGACATCTATGTTGGGCTAATATCCACTTATAAGTGAGTATACACCATGCGTGTCTTTCTGGGTCTGGGTTACCTCACTCAGGATGATCATTTCTAGTTCCATACATTTGCCTTCAAATTTCAAGATTTCTTTGTTTTTAATAGCTGAGTAATATTACATTTTGTGAATGTGCCACAGTTTCTTTATCCATTCTTCAGTTGAGGGACATCTAGGTTGTTTCCAGATTCTGGCTTTTATGAATAAAGCTGCTGTGAACATAGTTGAGCAAATGTCCTTGTTGTATGGTAGAGCATATTTTGAGTATTGCCCAGGATTGGTAACACTATTGCCAGTTGTCACAGACATGGGGATAGGTTGTAGAGGCTTTACTTGACAAGGTTCCAGAGACCTCCGACTATCCAGCATGATCTCTAGACATCCAGAACAGCTGTGGAGGCTTTGCATGACAAAATTCCAAAGATCTCCGGCTGATCACCACTACCCTTAAAAATTATGTATGGTCCAGGTGTGATTTTGTTTAGAAATATGCTGTTTCTCCTAAAACTGTTTTTTCTATTTCTCAGCGTTAAGGAAATTCATACAGGAAAACTTTTTCTCACAGAGAATGCTGAAAGAGGGCTTGAGACAATGATAGCGTTTTTTTTGCTCTGACTGTGAGCACCCAAGCAGAAACTGCATGAAAGAAAGTTAAGACCTTGACATAATAGTACCTGGCTAGATACTGTTACCTGCAGAAACATTTCCTTAGAATCTGCTTTGAGATCAATAGAAAGTGGGCTTGGAATGTCATACTTTAAAGATAGTTTACAATAGAGGACCCCTTGGCAGATAGCCTAGGCTTAGATAAAACATCTGTTGGTCTGGGACTGGAAGTAGGTTAAGTTTTTTCTTTATTAGATTGCTATGTAAACACATCATGTAAACACAATGGCTTTAGCCCAGGGAATTTATGATATAATAATAAGGTTATGCTGACCATTGCTTGGAAATTGATTGATTTTTGCTGTATGTTTAATTGTAGGTTGAACAGAATTGTTTGTGTTTCATTGTTAGAGTGTTCTGTTGCTTTGTTTTTTGAATATCCTATTGATTGTAAAAGATGAGACAAATCATGATGTAATCTGTAATGAAAAAATTGAACTTCAATTCAATAAAATACTGGGGTTGGCCTGTGGAGTTAGTTAATTAGTTAGTTAGTTGGACAAACAGACAGTAAGCAAGCAAAAAGTTAGTTATTTAGTTAGTTAGATAGAAGGCGGGGCAAACAAGTAACAGATGTGAGAGAGTAAGCTAGAGTGAGGTGAGAACAGCAAATGTCCCCTGAGTCACTAGAAAAAGACACCGATAAATAAAAAATATTACAGAGAAAGCAGCACCACTGTTGTGCTCTTGAGAAATCCACTTTTCAGTTTTGGTTTTCTTTTTTTTATCAATTTCCGTATTTCCTAGTACTTTGCTAGCGGGTTTTTGACTGTCACAACTCAAAAGGCAAATGACATAGTAAGCTCTGTTGTGACCTTAAGCACAATCCTTCCAGCTCCTTCCAGCTGGGCTTCTCCTGAAAGGTCTTCAAGCTGTTTCCTGTGTGCTCTGCCCTTCTCGTCATCTCTCCCCAGGCCTGACGCCCACTCAGTTTATCGTTTGTGTCTTAAAGGTGCCGAGAATGCATTGCACACTCCCTGCCACCCAGCCCACATCCTTTAACTCTTTTTGGTTTATTTTTGCTTTTAGTATTACATTTTAAAACTTATTCTTTGAGAAGTTCATAGAGGATACAATGTGTTTTGATCGTATCCCCTCAAACTCCTGCTGAACACCTTTGCTCATTTCCCTCCCAACTTCATTTGCTTCTCCTTCTCTTCCTTCTCTTTCTTTGTTTCTTTGTTTCTTTCTCTCTTTCTTTTTTGGTAACCCGCTGAGTCCAATTAGTGCTATCTCTATACACCTGGATATAGGGTTGTCCTTGGGCTCATAGGCAGTCTGCCAGGTGAAACACCCTGATTCTCCTCCCCCAGAAGCCATCAACTGCCAGTAACTCCTCCTAGGCTCTTCTCTTGTCCCTGCTGGAATGGTGACTGCCTCTATCTGGAATGCATCCCCTGCAGGCAGTCAGCTGCTGAGTTCATAGATGCAATGGTCCTGTTGTGTCCAGAAGTCCCTGTGTTGTAGCAATCCTCTGGAAACTCTGGCTCTTACATTCTCTCTGCCCCCAGAGAGTGGATGAATACTACTCCCAGAGACCATAGGTTATCAAAAGAAAACCTAGTGCGAGGTATGGGATACCTTCCTTGGGGTTGCTAGCCAGGGAGCTCCCTGGTCTCTAAAATGATACAGGTCTTGCCATTGCTCCTGGCTGCGACCAGAACTCAATGGAAAGATCCTATGGCTGAAGTCCCCACACAGTTTAGTCTCACAACTTGAAGCAATCAAGCTGGTATTGATGTGGAAGCTTTCTCCATGCTGGGTAGATTTCACAGTACCAGAAGGTTCTAGATAGGATGCTGATAGAGATCCCATTTAGTGTTCTCCATAGTCTCCTTTTAGCATTGTACCTGGTTTGTTTGTTTCACTTTATAATTTGTACGTTTATTGCTGTTATGCAAAAAGCTGGCTTGGTAATTACACAAGAGTCAGTGTCTTCAACAATTCTGAATTGGATAATGCTAAACGCTTATCCACTTCAGCAAGTCTTTCTGTAATAATAGACTTCTGTTTATCAGAAAGATTTTCATTTTCTACCCAAAAACACAACAGTAAATTTTGCAAAAGGCATGCTGGAAAGATAAACTAGAATAAAAAACTGGAGTGGAGGGCTGGAGAGATGTCCTCCGGTCTAAGAGCAGGAACTGCTCTTCCAGAGGCTCAAAGTCCAGTTCTTAGCTCACAACTTCTATAACTCCAGCTCCAGGGGACCCCAGGCTGTCTTCTTCCCTCCCAAGGCACTGTGTTCATGTACACAAATTCACACTAGATACAGCATATGCACACAATTCACTAAAAACCTTAAAACAAGCAAAAAACAAAATCTGGAGCCGACCAAATGAAGCATGGGATGAGGAGAGAGAGCCAGATGCTCTGAGAATTCCTTTCTTTCACTACTTCACATGTAAAAGTTCACAGCTGGGATGGCCTCCTGGCTTTCTACTGACTTATACTATGGAAAGGCATCAGGGGTGCTGGTTAACATTTTTAACCATCCCACTTAAATGTCAACAGGGCTTGTTGGGAACCCTAGGTGAAGGCTAAGGTTGAAGGAAACAGCAAAGAATCTGGTGTTTCTGGAGTTGACCTGTCCTTAAAGAACCTGTTTTAAAACCTGACCAGAATTCTGCCCATCGGGTCCTCTTGCTTCCTAGAAGGAAGGCAAGATAGCAGACAGGGTTTTCAATCTCATTTATATAAAATATCAGCACCTCTGAGTCCGACTTTTCCAGTCTGGAGTAGTGGTCTCTTGGAACTCAGGAACTGGCCACCTGCCTTTATTTTTTGTTGCTTGCTGAACAAGTCCTGTACCTCCAGCCCTGGTAGTTAAAAGATTTTTTTATCCTCCCGTAATTTAAATGTCTGTTGTGCTTTGTCAGTTTTGTGTCCAGTAAGTGCTGGCACACTTGGGGTGTCTACAAAGGCACAGGAAACAAGCTGTAGGAAACCACCCACAGAATCCAGCCTGAGTTTGATAACAGCCCTGCATTCCAAGAGCCTAGATGTAGCCAAAGCATTCATAAAGTACTAGAAAGGTCAGCGGTCCAATGTGGCAAGGAGGCCAGGAGCCAGAGATAAACTAGATTATAGGGCCCCAGGAGCTCACCTGGCCCTACCCTTTCCTCTGTCCTACCCAGGGCAGCAGGCCCAGCCTGTAGACTCCGCCCTTCTCCCCGCCCCTCAGGTATTTGAGGCCTTGGGCGCTGTTGCCTCCTCCCGTTTGCCTTTGCCGGTCTGCTCACAACCAGCCGAGAAACTAAGAGTCTGGGGTAAGCTCTGCTTTAGTACAGGCGCTGGGAACGCGGGGCTTTGGGGATGCGGGCGGGTGTGGTTCTCGGCGAGAGCCCAGTGATCCTGGCTCCGGTTTCCTCTGCTCCGCAGCGGCTACAGCGGCCCGTGACGCGGCCGGGTGAGTCGCTTGTAGTCCTGGCTGACTGGTGGCTTCGCTGCCCTCACAGATCCACCAGCGTCATTGGAGGAGGCAGCTGGCGAGGGATGGGGGCGACGCGGAGCCGGCCTGCCTGCTGCGGGAGGGTCCGGGGCTACAGGTGACCCACGCATGCCCCTAGATCACGAGTGATCTGGAGAACCCGGAGGCGCGGGCTGGTGACGCACTGAGATGAGCGTTAGGACCTGGGAGGAGGAGGGTGTGGGACAGAGAGAGGCCAAGGGTTGGGTGCTCTGCCTCTGCTTTCCTGTCCAGTGTGCCTGAGTCTCCCAAGGGCGACGCCCAGGCCGTGCTGGGAAGTTCTGACAAATCCTCAGGACCCTGGAGGCCTGAGAATATAGATACTTGTGAGAAACAATACCAGATCTTTGAAAAAAATTTCCCATTAAACTCGAGCCAGAAGAATTGTCATGAGATCTGGCGTCTGTCAGACTAGGAGGAAGGACACAGACAAAGCTCTGACAAGGGTTCTGTGCCAGGTGAAACTGGCATGTAGCTTGTTTTTTCCTTCCTTCTTGTTTTGTGGACCCAGAGCCTTACTGTGCTGAGGAAGTTCCCTGTCATGTGTCCCAGCCCTGGTCTTCCTCCTTTCCTTACTCTGCTGAGGTAGTTCCCTGTCACCTGTCCCAGCCCTGGGCTTCCTCCTTTCCTTCCCTTAGATCTGCATTGGGAACCAGAAGTATGGCCAGCTAACACTCACGTGGTGTCAGGAACACTGGCTGTGAGGGAATCTGGGGGAGGTGTGGCACTTGTCTTTGGCTTGCTTGGGAGGCAGTTGCTTGTGGTAGGGCTCTTCTGCAGGCTGCCCATTTCCTTCCTCCCGTGGATTAGGACTTGGCTGTGGGAGCTGATGTATTAAGTAACCATGGTAAATGTGTGTGATCAGGGACTGTAGTGCTGGGGCCTGTGCAGTGACTGCTGTTATCAGTATACATGGGGAGTGTCCCAGTGTTTCAAGGTTGCCCTGAGCAATCATAACCACTATGACTTGTGTCATCACACAGAGATGTTGTGAGCTTTCTTTTTCCTTTCTTCTTGTTTTGATGACCTCAGAGCCTTATTCTGCTGAGCACTCTTTGGCTTGGGTCACTCTTGGCTCCAAACACCAAGTTTATTTGCCTCCCCATCTCTGCATGTCACCCCATACCATTCCCCACACATGAATTTGACTTTTAGTCAACATAAAACAGCAGATAGTGGACACTAGCCCAGGGGACATGTCCCATGAAAGTATTTACTCACCAGGAAAGTGGGTCAGAGGGGAGGACATCCTATTGGGTCTCTAGGTGAGAGAAGCATGGGAGAATGGGGAAATAGAAGGACTCAGAGGGTCCTAGGAACCTATAAGAAGAACATTAAGATGGGCAGATCTGGGGCCAGGTGTCCAGCGCAAACTCTGGCACCAGCCAAGGACAATACATGCAGTAAACTTCGAACACCTACCCAGATCTAGCCAGTGGATAGAACGCTCTTCACAGTTGAGTGGAGAGTGGGGTCTGACTTTCACACGAACTCTGGAGCCCCGTATTTGACCACGTCCCCTGGATGGGGAGACCTGGTGGCACTCAGAGGAAGGATAGCAGGCTACCAAGAAGAGACTTGATACCCTATGAGCATATATAGGGGGAGGAGGTCCCCTTCAGTCACAGTCTTAGGGGAGGGAAGTAAGGGCAAAATGGGAGGGAGGGAGGAATGGGAGGATACAAGGGATGGGATAACAATGAGATGTAGTATGAATAAATTAATAAAATATATTAAAAATAGCAGATAGAAATCAAAATCTGATAGAAAACATTGTGGGAGAACTGAGATGTGTTGTTGCACACCTGTAATCTCAGCACTCAGAGGTTGAGGCAGGGGAATGAGAATTTGAGGCCAGGCTGGGCTGTGTAAAAACACACACACACACACACACACACACACACACACACACACACACACACACACTTTTCCCCTCTTCTTGTTTTCTAAACAGTATGGTAGCAGGGACCGTTTCTCTAGCATTTATATTGTGTTGGATATTTACTCATCTCTAGGTCATTTAAAGTACACAGGAGCATGTACATTGTTTAGGTCAAATATTAAGTTACTTTACATACATAAATTGAGCACGTGAGGCTTTTGGCATCTTCAGTTATCCAGGAATGACTATTAAAGTTCTGTTAGGCCATGCTCAGCCCAAAGCACCTTTAAGTTAGTTTAGTGAGTTACAACTAGGAGGCCAATTGCAGTAGGTTGAATTGGACCATCACAGCCCTGCCCCCCCTCCTCATATGTGACAAAAAGGGCCTGCAAGCATGTGCTACAGGATCACATGGGACACCAACCCTCTGTTTCCAGGCCGTGCAGTCAGTCTTTGCAGACCTTTCAGTTGTGGGCTGGGCACTGTGCTGGCAAAACGGAACAGACATTTGATCCTGTTGCTTAGCTGCCATTATCAGCTAGCCATCTCTGTAGCCACTGGCCTCAAAGTGCCACACAGATGCCATTCTTTGTGTGTTCTTGGACTTGGAGAAGGTTGGTGATGATTTACTAACTGACAAGTCTGGAATCACTTAGGAGACAATACTCAGTAACACTAAGAGTTACTCTCTCTCTCTTCCCCCACCCCCCACATCTAGGGTTTCTCTGTGTCGCCCTGGCTGTCCTGGACTCACTTTGTAGACCAGGCTGGCCTTGAATATACAGAGATCTGCCTGTCTCTGCCTCCTGAGTGCTTGGATTAAAGGCGTGGGCCACCAGCGGAGTTACTGTCTTGATTAGGTCAGCATCTTGGCTGGACCTTTGAGGGTGTGTCCTGAGTAGATTAAAGTAGATTTGAAGATCTATCCTAAAAGTGGACAGCAGCATTCTCTGAGCTGCATAAAAAGTAGACAGCTAGCTGAGCACCAGCAGTCACCTCCCCCTGCACTTGGGAGTTATGAGCAGCTATGAGCCAGAATGAACTCTCACTGAAGGTGCTGTCAGGGTCATTTTTTTACAGCAGCAGACATTAGGGAAGTCCCTGGATGAGCCAGTCCAAGTGTTTTAGCACCTGATAAATAGGTAATGCAGGAAGTGAGCACAGAGTCAGCCTATCAGAAATGCGCAATACTTTCAAAACTGTTTCCAGAGTGAAAAGGAGAGTTTCTGCAATTTCTAATTTGAAAAGGTCCTCCAAGAGTCCAGCAAAGTGCATGAGTAGGGCTCAGAGAAGGACATAAAATTTGGTGTTTCTGAGTATCAGAAATGATAATCAGAGTTCATAAACTTTCACAATTGTGGTTGGAGAGAGGGCAGTGATGGATCTGGAGTCCGATTGTCATCAGACCGACCAACAGCAAAACTGGTATCCAGGAAGCAGTGAAATCATAATTAAAAGAACCAGACATAAAGTCACATGTAACCTTTTCTAGACCCTGCCTAACTCAATGATATGGAAGAATAATACATTTTCAGATGTTCAAGAAACCAGAATAACTGTATTCCTTCTTAGAAAGTAGTTGGGCAGTGTGCTCCATCAAAATAAAGGAATAAATAACAAAACAAGACCATGTTTGGGAACCCACATCATGGCTCAAGCCTTTCATCTCAGCACTTGGGGGCAGAGGCAGACAGATTGAAGTGAGTTCAAGGCCAGCCTGGTCTACAAAGTCAGTTGAGGCTACACAGAGAAACTTTGTCTCAATCCCCTGCCCCACCCAAAAAAAAGCCAAGAACCAAAAACCAAACAACAACAACAGCAACAACAAAGTATGGGCCCTGACCAGATGATACAGGCAAAGAGTCTGAGCTGTACAGTATTCATATAGCAAGGGTCCAGGAGTCCTGTCACTGTGGAGAGCTGCGAGGTGCTGCGCCTTAACATGGCGCAGGCTTCCGCCTTCCGCCATCCCGATGGTGAGCGCTCTCTAAGATAAACAAGTCCTTATATGGCAAAAGGCTGTGCAAGGGTAACTGGTGATCTGATGACGAGCAGTCCTGCTCTGACGCGGACCTATGAGGAGGTGGCACCTGGCATGAACTGATTGGCCCTTGAGTTGTACTTAAGCTTGGCCCTTCCCTTCTTCGGGGCCATTCCCACTGAGCTTAATCCTGAGTAAAGATCTCGAGAAGAAGTCTGGTTGTTGGTGTCTTATTTCCGCTGGACGGTGCGGCGCCGACATGTCACTGATATGAACATTAAACACTAGTTGGTATAAAACATCCATTCAATGAAAGAGTAGTATGACTGAGGCAGATGTGAATGCCTCCAAGTGCCAGTGGGTCTCAGCAGAGTCCAGGGAATGAGAAGTTGCAGTGATGGTCTAACGTAAACCATGGCCCATGTTAGCGCTCCCCCCATACCTGTGTATGCATGTGTGCACATATGTTTATGTTGTGTAGGCTTGCACGTGGAAGTCACAGACCAAACCTCAGATGTGGGTCCAGGCCTTTCACTTTGCTAAGATAGGGACTCAAACTTTGCCACTGCCTTTGCTAGGCTTCTGCCCTGTGGGAATATCTTCCTGATAGTCTTCTGTCTCCACCTCCCATTATTTGTATGTCACTTTGTCTGGCCTACGTGGTTGCTGGGCGTTCAAACTCAAGTCCTTACACTTGCATGGCAGACGCTGTATCCATTGAGCCATTTCCCTAGCCCGGCAGCTGTGTTTTAAATGAGCACCATTACTCAATCTGTCTTCCAAACAGTCAGAGTTAGTATTTTATAATCGCCCTGAGAGAAACCAGGAGAGGAGCCTTCCTGTGGCCTTGGTCTAAAGAGTACAGCATAGTATCCTCTTGCTGCTGTAAAGCCAGGATGTTTGAGACCAACAGCTTGGGACAATGTAACCAATATAAAGAGATTCTCCCTAGTCATGTGAGGATAGTTTTGTGCACCAAGAAGAAAAAATGGCAGTTAATTGGAAATTTTTGTTAAAAGGCTTGAATCTGTGAATAAATTGAAATGAGGCAAACAAGATGACTTAAAGGCACAAAAGAACTCACTGTGTTTACACTCCTGCTAGGGATGCTAAAGCTGTTCTCTTCTCATCCCTACATCTGGGTACCTTTCCCTTTCTTGTAGTACAATACTTCCCCTTCCCATGTTCTGTGAGTTCCCAGCCTGCTCAGGAGAGTCAGAACTATTGGACTGTCTGACTGGGGCAAAGGAACTTGCCAGCTGCTAGTGGATGATGTGAGAGCTAACAGGTCTGCTCCTGCAGTTGCTCGCTTCCAGCTTGTACTGCTGCATTTGTGGTCTCCTGGCTGGTGGGTTCTTAGCTGCCTCTTGGCCTCTGAGCCAGTTCCTTCTGCTTCCCCATGTACTGGTTTCTGCACTTGGGGGCCTGAGTTAGCTCCCAACGGCCTGTATCACTTTCTGCATGTGACCTTTACTCTCCAGGGTCTTTCCCTTTCTGTTGACTGAGCCACAACATGACAGTGCAAGTGAAAGTCAGATGTGGCCTCCATATCAGCCTGTGTTTATGTGATATTAATTCCTTGTTCCAGGCTCGCCATCATGGATGCTCTGCAGGAAGCAAATGGCACTTTTGCCTTAAACCTTTTGAAACTACTGGGTGAAGATGGCTCCAAAAATGTATTTTTTTCACCCATGAGCATCTCCTCAGCCCTGGCCATGGTCTTTATGGGAGCAAAGGGAAGCACTGCAAGCCAGATGATTCAGGTAACCAGCACCATTTCCCAGCAGCTAAGCATCATTGACTGTCAGTTGAGCTGGTCCTCCGCATTCTCTAGCTGAAAAGAAAAAATCCTGAGGAATAAATGGGAATGCAGTGACAACGGGGTATGGTTGGATGCATTATACCTGTTAGGAGCCTATCACTGACTCACTGGTGATCACAGTATGTATGTGAGGGTTAGTGCCAGTAAAAAACTACAGGGGTGGTACTAGTGTCCCTGGGATCCCTACTTTCTTCTCTCTAGCCATAATGAATCCCAGCTTTCTCTCAAGTAAGGCACTAGACTGGTCTTGTGCCAGACCTAAAAGCTTCTTGCAAAATGCAGTCAGCCTTGGCTGTGAGCCCAGGACAGATCCATTAGGGCTTTTCCGGGATGGAGTGCATTAGCTACAGAGGTACATGAGCTGCAGAGACAGGATGTCCTGGCATAGGATGGGGAGGCCGCCTTGGGCTCAGCTTTGCCTTCTGGGGAGCTCTTGGCCATACCTTTCTATTTTTATAAGACTAAATTGTCTTGCCTTGAATTCTAAGTGTCTTTCTTCCACTTCAAAGCAATTACAACTACTGACAGGGAGTTCATCCTTTTCCTATGGGAGCAGCTGAAGTCACTCAGGTAGCTGTTCAGCAGGCTTGGATGTCTAAGGAGCTGTGTCTAATGTCCGACACCTAGGTGTTCACTATTGATGGGGTCTTGCTTCTGTTTCAAGCAGCTTTACGTGGAGGCAGTTCCTCCAGGATTTTCCATGTGGCCTCCTGCAGGATGGTTTGGACTTCCTTCCACCATGATGGCTTGGAAGAAGAGCACCAATGTGGCAGCTGCCAAGGCCTTTTAAAGCCCAGGCCCAGCACATGGCCATTCTCCTTAATCCTGTGCTGAGACAGTGCTGGAAGCAGCCCAGACCCAAGAGCAGGGAGGAGACTAGGTGACCTGAAGTCAGAAACCAGCTGCACTTGAATGACAGCAGGTCTCCTTGGTCGCCATGCTTGACCAGAGCACAGTTAGTGACCATGAAGAGCCGGGTCTGTGAAAGGCCTTTTCTGCTCAAACAGGGCACAGGGGAGGACCCTAGAGAGGGAGGATTCAAGGCATCTTCTTCTTTAAGGAGGTGGCTCTTTGAGTGGCAGCAGGGATCTGAAAGATTCTGAGGATGAGTTTAGTGTTGACTCATGTCCTACAGCTCAGCTGTCTAAGTTGTGTTTTTATCTGTTTTGATTTCAGGCACTTTCTTTGGATAAATGCAGCGGCAATGGAGGTGGGGATGTCCACCAAGGCTTCCAGTCACTTCTCAAGGAAGTGAACAGGACTGGCACACAGTACTTGCTCAGAACAGCCAACAGGCTCTTCGGGGAAAAGACCTGTGATCTTTTAGCAGTAAGTGTCATGCGGTACTTATGGAAAGTAGGCTGAGGAGCAGCCCTATTCTCTTTCCTCCTATTGCAGTTTTGCATTTTTTTACATTCATTGAACCCACATGTGAGTATTATACCCCCTCCCTAGCTTTTTGAGACAGAGTTTCCCTGTGTAGCCTTGTTTGTCCTGGAACTCACTCTGTAGACCAACCTGGCCTCAAACTTAGAGATCCGCCTGCCTCTGCCTCCCAAGTGCTGGAATTAAAGGTGTGTGCCACCACTGCCCTGCTATGAGTATATTATTATTGTACAGAATGTTTAAGCAAGAGCCATCCTCTAATTCTGCCTCTTCCACACATAAGAGCTTTTTATATAGGGTGATGTGTGTTCCTGTATATATAGAAATTTAGTCAGTCACAATTCTTCCTGTGTGATACTATTACATATATTGTTTTTTAATGTGTTTCTTTAACTTTTTGAATATTGTGGGATTGCCATGTTATTATTGATGCTATTGTTGGTGTGAGAGATGGCACCTAGGGTCACATACATTGAAGCCCCAATTTTACCACTGACCAACACTGTAGATACTGTTCAGTTTTATGAGCCATCATATGAAATTCCTGAGTATTGATGTATAGTGACAGACTGAAGCACTTGTATGTGGGGCATTTAGCTTGTACCCAGTGTGGGCCATTACCAACAGAGAGTAATCGGATGGAGATTCCTGCCCACATGCATCCATTGCTGTCAGATACATTTGTAGAAAGAAGGTGGAGCCTTGAGATTGTAATACGCTATTGCTCCATTGCTCTCCCAGGTGGCCAGAGATGTCAGCAGCGTCTTCATTCCTGTCCCTGTTGTGGGCTATGTGCAATCTGAACTTTTAAATGTTGACCTTGAGACTGGAAACTTTTCTTTGAGCATGTTCAAGGTGAACATTTCTAAAAAAAAAAAAATCTGAAACCTTCAAACTCCCCAATCTAAATTACACCTGAGCCTGAGCATTTTGGGTAAAGGAAACTCATTAATTGTTTATTCTTATATTCTGTGTGCATTTTTTGGTGTGAGTTATATTTCTTTGTATTATTTTATAACAGATTTCCTTTTTATAAGGTTTGAGATAAGTCTGATTTTTTAACCATAATTTTCTAACCTTATTATATATATATATATATATATATATATATATATATATATATATACACACTGCTTTAAAATGACATGATATAAAGTGAGTGTAGTGGAGTGTCAGATTAGATAGAATTAAGTTCTATGCACCAGTACCTTTATTTATTTTCCCACATTATTTTGCTTGCTTTGTAGCTCTAGCTACTTTCTATGATATTATCAGTTTTATGCTTTTTTTATATGAAAACAAAACAAAACTTCCATTTGACGAAGATGATTTTTTCTGTTTTTTTTGAGTTATTAATTTATCATTTAAAGATTTGAAATCATAAGCCTGGTTCAGCGGTGCACGCCTTTAACCCCAGGCACAGGCAGATCTCTGAGTTCAAGGCCAGCATGGTCTACAAAGTGGGTTCAGGATAGCCAGAGCTACAAAGAGAAGCCCTGTCTCACCCTCTCTGCCAACATTTTCAAATACCAATCACCACATGCAATAAGATTCTTCTTTAAGAGTGATTAGTTGTTGCTTAAAAATAGCTATTCAAATTCCATGTCATGAGGTAAAATAAATTAAATAAATTAACATGAAATACCCAGTCCCATAGCTTCCATGACCACTTCCCTGGTGCTCTGTGGGGTAGGTGACATATTTTGAGTGGTGGTAATTTATATTCTGTTAGCATGAACACTGTGGCTGAAGGTCCAGGCTGTGCACAGTGCAGAGGAGTCATAGCACATGTGGGGTTAACCCTCACTCTGCCAGTGTGGAGGTCTGTTAGAGTGACAGCAGGGTGACACTGCATCTGACAGTGCTCCCAGTTACCTCATGAGCCTCAGCTACTGCCTCGAGGATCCAGCTGGTTACATAAACTCATTCACAAACAAAGCTAAAGAAAGCCGGAAACAGGAGGGCTGCATTTTACACTCTTCCCATGGATTTGTTCGCAGAGCACATCTGTATGCCATTACACTTTGAATCTCTGCTCCTGTGCGCTGAGGAAGGCGGCGCTTGGTGCTAATCACTTTCCTGGCTGTGTAATCATGTTGCTCTGTCCTAGTCCTTTAAAGATTCCTGCCGCAAGTTCTATGAAGCAGAGATGGAAGAGCTGGACTTTCAGGGCGCCACAGAGCAGTCCCGACAGCACATCAACACCTGGGTGGCCAAAAAGACTGAAGGTGAATGCAGGCTGCCTCGAGTTTGTTTGTTTTCAGTGCTGAGATTTGACTCCAGGGCCCTGAGCATGTTGAGCAGGCTCTCTTGTGCACTGAGCCACAGCCCAGTCCCTGTTAAGCACTTAGCCTATGTTTTTAAAAAACTGGTGCCTTTATTTGTTGTTTGCTTATTGTGTGTTTTTGTATGTCTGTGCACACCTGCACTCAGGACAACTGACAGGGGTTGGTTTCTCTTTCTACCACAGGAGTCTGGGGTTCTCCTCAGTTCTTCAGGTTTGGTAGTGGGCACCTGTACCTGCCAGGCCAACTCTGATGCCAGTCTCTCTCTCTCTTTTTTTCATTTTTGATTTTTAATACAGGGTTTTACTGTAACCTGGAACTCACTCTGTAGACCAGGCTTGCCTTGAACTCAGGGATCTACAAATTGAGTCTAGGACAGCCAAGGCTACACAGAGAAACCCTGTCTTGAAAACAACAACCACCACAACAACAAAACCTAAAACCAAAAAAAAATACAGATGGGGACAACCTTGCATAGTAATGAGGGAGAAAAGTATCTAACAAAATGCAGTCCAAAGAGAGAATAAATTTAAAGCACTAAACATTTTTTCTGTGTATGTACAGATGCCTGAATACACTTATGTGCACCCTGCGCCTTCTGGGGCTTACAGAGACCAGAGAGTGCCTTATCCTCTGGAACTGAAGTCACAGGCAGTTGTGGGCCACCTGTTGTGGGTAGTTTATGAACTTTTAAATATTTATGTTCTCTTCATCTCCTCAAAATGTAAGCTTTTGGTGCTTACATGCTGAGAATGAATGTACAAGAATATCGAATGTCTATTTTTTCACAATGAAACCATATTTTCTCTAAGAGCAGAGTAGTTTGCATGTAGATCACAATCGCTGCCTTCCTCACATGACAGTGAATAGGAGCTGACATGTTTCACACAGTCTGCGTTTTATGGCCTAGCATGATGGCATGCACAGTCCACAGTGCTCATGTATGTGAGGGACAAGGCCACAGTGAGGCGCTGTGAAGCATGATGGGAGCTGCTGCCCGAAGCACCTTGGCTTCATCATGCCTTTGAGGTTGAATGT
Source organism: Acomys minous (assembly GCF_964271855.1). Classification (NCBI taxonomy): domain Eukaryota; kingdom Metazoa; phylum Chordata; class Mammalia; order Rodentia; family Muridae; genus Acomys; species Acomys minous. The sequence continues at coordinate 59,915,892 of NC_140490.1, forward strand.
AGTTTTGCCTATTGTGGGTTCAGGAAGCCTTGACTGTTGGCACTTTCTTCACTCACCCCACAGTCAGGCAGTAAGATCACCACCTGCAAAGCTGTCTCTAAAATATTACCAGCTTCTGGTACTTTGCCTAGCATTTCTTGTTCCTTTTTCCCCCCCTTTTAATGACAGTGACTCACTTTGTATTCCTGGCTGACCTATAATCTGTTATGTAGACTGGGTTGGCTTCAAACTCACAGAGATGGGCCTCTCTCTGGCTCTGGGATTAAATGCTCTGTCACCACTTCTGGCTTTCCCCAGCTTTTAACAGCATTGTCTGTGATGCCTCCTAATATTTGATACACCTATCTGAGAACTGACCAGCCTCCTGTCTCTCCTTTCCTCAGTCCCTCCTTCCTCCCTCCTACTCTCCCTCCTTCCCTTTATTTTTCTCTTTATTTTTAAAAGTTTTTTTTTTAACAGAGTGCAGAGTGCTTTCACTCTAGTCTTCAGCTCTTCCTTTACTGGGTGCAATTTTCCCATATCTACATTCTGTAGTTATGTAGCATGGCTGCAGGTGCTGGGCCCAGCCCCTACTGCTTGTGGTTGTACACTGCTTCATACGTGTAAGGTCCATTCTATGACTGCTTTTCTACTTTCAATTTATTTTAAGCTTATACATAAATGTTTATATTGACAAAGTTCTCTGTAATTTTTAATATGCATTCTCTAATGTTCATTCATCTATATATCTTGATATATATATATATATAATCACTTCAAATATTTTTAAATTTAAAATCATAACCAGTCTATCTTAAAACAGTCTAAAGTTCCTTTCTGAAAGTTGTACACACCAATTTTCTCTTTACAGCTCAAGTGTTGCATTTTATGTATTTATTTGGATTATTAAATTCTTCTTAACCAGAACTTTTTCAGCTTATTTTTCTTCTCACTTAAGCTTTTTAAAGGATTAGGCTTTGTGCCCAAGAGATGGCTCAGCAGTTAAAGACAAACATAAACTTCTCTCTAGAGGACCTGAGTTGGCTACCAACACTCTAGCTACTTCCTATAATTTCTGTTCTAGGGAACCTAACACCCGGGGCCTCCAAGGACAACACCACACATGTGGACTTACACGCACACACACAGTATAACAATAATTAGAAAAAAACTTAAACGACAAAAAATGTGTCTTCTGTTGTTCATTTCAGGGTTGTTGCTCTAAGGACAAATGTCCCATTATATTAAGAGAAGTGAAGTCTCTCATACACGCTCCTGATCGGAGCAGCAGGTGGCACCATTTGCCTATGAGCTCTTGACACATATTAGCTAACTCTGTTAACTAATTGGGTCTTGTCTTTGTTATTGTCTATTGCTCAGAAGAGACACCAAGCAACTCTTATAAAAGAAAGCATCAAATTGGGAGCTTGATTACCGTTTTAGTATGGTTAGTTCATAATCATCATGGCAAAAGCAGAAAGGCATGGAGCTGGAGCAGTAGCTGAGAGCTTAGCCTCCTGATCCACAGGCAGGAGAGAAAGAGAGAGAGAGAGAGACTAGGCTTGCGGTGGGTTTTTGAAATCTGAACGACCATCCCCACAGTTCAACTGAGGACTAACATAGAAATACCTGGGACCATGTGGGGCCATTCTCATCCAAACCACCACAAGTCTTTAATTAGTTGTTTTTCCTTTTCCATTCTTCCTTTCAGATAAAATCAAAGAGCTGCTGTCCCCAGGTACAGTGGATTCAGACACTCTGCTGGTCCTTGTGAATGCCATCTACTTCAAGGGAAACTGGAAGGAGCAGTTTAACAAAGATGACACCAGTGAGATGCCTTTCAAAGTCAGCAAGGTAAACTCAGTGCAGTAACAAGGAGACTCCTGGGCAAGGTCCTCTGTTCACAGAGAGGCTCCTCCTGAGCCTGCGCCTCTCCTGCCCTTGGGCAGCTCAGCAGCCAGGACTCTCTCAGCCTTGGGAATGTTCTCTTCCCTTCCTTCTTTGCATGTCACCCATGGTGGCTGCAGGCTCCATGGCTTCAGGCCTGGCCCTGCTTCTTTCATGGCTTATTCTGCCACTGGCAGCTGCTAAGGCCAAACGTGATGGCAGAGCTCTGCAGTGGACTTGAAATGGTCTTTCATAGATCTTTGGAGGTAAAGTCTCAACTCCAGATGTGGCATAGAAGGCTCCTTGTGGCCCTGAATGCAGCCCATTCCTCATATTCCCTTCAGTAGTGCACACTCCTTTCTTTTCAGTTGTCTTCCTAAAAGTGCTGTCTTGTGTCTTCCCTGTCCTTCAAGAGGACCACACCCCCAGCTGGTTGCCACAAAACAGTTCTGTGGGAAGATCTTTCTCACCTGTTTGGAAAAACAGCTGAGGACAGACTTCTGTGTAGTGAGAGCCTGGCTTATGGTCTGTGCTCAGTAAACACTGAAGGAGTGAGTGAAATTCGGTGTTGGCTTGATAGAATTTTGCTTATAGACCAGCAAACAAAGAATGTGTATGTGAGATAGACTCCATGTTCAACCTCTTCCAGCTTGGAGATGCTTATGACCCAGGCAGTTTTTGTTTTTGTTTTCATATTCATTCTCTCTCTTTCATAAACTCTGTTTCTCTATTTGTCTCTCTTTCCTCTTCCTCCTTCTGCTTCTTCTTTGCAAGACAGGGTTTCACTGTATAGCCTTTTCTGTCCTGGACTCACTTCATAGACCAGGCTGACATCGAACTCACAGATATCTGTATGCCTCTTCCTCCAGAATGCTGGGATTAAAGGCATGTGCCACAGGTAGATAGCTGTGAGTTTGAGGCCAGAAAAACCCTGTCTCAAAGAAAAAAAAAATTATCCACCATTAAGCCTAGCTTATCTGTTTTTAAGTCTCTTTCTCACTAGGTGCATATACTCCTAGGCTGACAAAATAAATTGATTATTTCACACTCTGGATCATTAACCAGACCTTGGATCTCGGATGCTTGGATCTCAACTTGAATTTGAACCTCTAGGTTCTCAGGAAATGTATTTTATTATTGTTATTTAAATAAACTGTTCTGTTTTTTTCCTGAATAGAGTATTTCTGTCTTTGACGTCACTTGATGGCAAGATGTATGTTAGGACTTCCTTCACTGCAAGGAAAAGAAACCCTAGATGACTATAGTTGAAATCATACAAGCTCATCATCACCCACCAGGAGGGCAAGAGATGGGTGGAGCCTGGGGCTGCCTGCATGGGGTGATGGCTTGGGACCTGGCCCTCCTTTCCTGCTTTGCCACCCTTAGCATGGGGCCTTTCTCCTCAAACTCACACCAGGGCTCTGACTTTTGGAGTCTGCAGGGAAGAACATAAGATTGATAGCAAGAAGCCTCCTTCTGATCCCTTTCCCCATACATTACATAAGTGGAAGTACTTAGTGTGGCTAATGCTAAGTGCAGCGCCAAGAGCCATTGTCCTTTCTGCAGTAGACACACGTTGCTCTGTGGCTCTAGCAGATGCTGACTGTAATCCATATATATATAGCTATGCCTCAAAAGTCACTTGATTTTCTGTTGGTATGGCTATGTATTTAAATTGTGAGCAGTATTCCTGTTCATTAGTTTGCCACTAATATAGTCTTCAGATGTCACTTGAGAGCCTACTGAGCACCAGGCACTAACTGGATGAGTGTTCGTACTCTCAGGAAGTTCTTGTTTTCCTCCAGGAATGAAATTTGAGATGAGCACACATAAGAACACAGTGGTTGTTGGGAGGGCTCCAGTGACATACAGAGGACATGGCAGGATGCTGTGCTTGGGTGAGGTTGCAGTGAGAGCCACTGAGGAAACCTTCAGTGTAGGATGGCATGTGAGCAGACACCAGGACATAAGAGTCCTGTTGCAGGTTCTGAGGACCAGTCTGTTGGGCAGTAAGGGACTTAATCCCATAATCCCACAATACTACAAAAGCCTATGACTCTAGTGGATCAACGAAGAGAGGATGAAACAGATAGAGCAGGAGCAGGATGGGCTCCTTTTTCTATTCCTGGGTGCTGGAAGGACGTAATTACCTTCTGTTGCTGCTAGAGTGGAACCACACAAAGATGTCCACCCATAGCACTGCGGTCTCACTTGCTTTGTGCTGAGACATCTGGCTGCTGTGCTGAGGTCAGTGACAGGGAGAGCATCTCAGTATCCCAGGGCTGTGCAGATGGCAGTGGAGGTTAAAAGTAAAGTCAGATTTTGGTTATATTTCAAAGGGACAGACAATGCAGCATGGTACTGAATACAATGCAGGGTCTATGAGAAAGACAGTTGTCAAGGGCATGAAATGGCAACTGAAATGAGGTCATCACTGTCAACCGGAACAAATAATAGTTGTAGGTAGAGCAGCTGTGCAAAGGAATGTCAGATTGCAAGAATCAGATAGACTAAAACACATTATTCCAGAGTTCAGGGAGAAGGCCAGGCTAGAACAGTGAATATGGGAATTGTGTTCAAAGTCATGAGAGTAAATGAGCTCCCAATTGAATAGAATTTATGACCCATGACATCACAGGTGCTTATAGATTGGTTCAGTCATCTTTCTGTCTCTAAAAAGCAGAGATAACCAACTTAATAAGAGAAAAGACTTATTTACTCAGTGTTAAGGATTTAAATCTATGATGAGATGGACCCATTATTTTGAGGGTACTGGAATGAATTTAGGAAGCAGATATTGGAGCAAAATGTTTCATTCCAAGGCCAGGACGTAAAATAATGGAAAACATCCAGGATCCCACAGTTCCTTTCAAGGGCATACCCCAAGGACATAAACACTTTCCACTTGGCCCCACCTTTTAGAGATTTCATCCTTATGCCAGGCATGGTGGCACATATGTTTAATCTCAACACTTGGAGGCAGAGGAAGGTAGCCCCTGAGTTCAAGGCCATCCTGGCCTGTGTTACAAGTTCTAGGCCAAGGAGGGCTACATAGTGAGGTGCTGTCTCAAACAAACAAGATTCTACCTCCTTCCAAGCTTGCTCACTGAGGACTTAGCCTTGAAAAATGGGGACTGGGGGCATGTAAGGTCTAATCAAGTATTTGAGAGGCTGAGGAAGTACTCTAGAAGTTAATTCAAGAAAATGCTCCTTTGGTTGGAGAGATAGCTCAGCAGTTCAAACCACACGTTGTTCTTGGAAAGGACCAGAGTTAAAAATCCAGCACCCACTGGAGTCTCAAAACCATTTATAACTCTAGTTTCAGAGGATTTGATTACCTCTTCTGAAATATGCAGACACTAAATACACATAGTCATGTGATACCTATCTGTACATGGAGGCCAAACACTCATAAAATACCATTAAAAAAGCAGGTGTTCAGCCAGGTTTGGTGGTGCATACCTATAATACGAGCACACTGGGAGGCACAGGCAGCCACGCTCTGTGAGTTCGAGGCCAGCCTGGTCTACAAAGATCCAGGATTACCAAAGGTATAAGGAGAAACCCTATTTCAGAAAAAAAAAGTATTCCTAGATGCAGTGGTTGCCTCCCTTGGTTAAATTTGCCCAGTGTGTCACTTGTGTTTCCTTTCATCTTGATATTTATCCATTCTGTACAGAATGAGAAGAGACCTGTGCAAATGATGTTTAAGAACTCTAACTTCAAGATGACCTATATTGGAGAGATATTCACCAAGATCCTGATGCTTCCCTATGTCGGCAATGAGCTGCACATGATCATCATGCTTCCAGATGAGCACGTTGAACTGAGCACGGTGAGGAGCGCGGGCCCTTGATGACGATGTGAGGGAGAAAGAGCGTCATTTGGATTTCTGCTGGGGCAGCTCTCCCAGGCTCCCATCGTCATGTTTTCATCTTCCATTTGTTTATGGGGCTGTGGTGGATCCCAGGGCCTAGAGGATGCTTGACAAGCTCTCAACATTGAGCTGCGCCCTAGCCCCTCCCAGCCACCATATCACCCCACAGCCACACTCCCTGGGCAGTGTAGAGCCTCCCCATCATCTCAGGAGCCCTGTGTGACAGCACTGTCCTAAAGTCTTGAATTCTCCTCTAGGTGGAAAAGGAAATAACTTATGAGAAGTTCATAGAGTGGACGAGGCTGGACAAGATGGATGAAGAAGAGGTGGAGGTTTTCCTTCCGAGGTTTAAGCTGGAGGAGAACTATGACATGAAGGATGTGCTGTGCAAGCTGGGCATGACGGATGCCTTTGAGCCTGACAGGGCAGACTTTTCTGGAATGTCTTCCAAGAAAGGCATGTCTTTGTCCAAGGTCGTACATAAGGCCTTTGTGGAGGTCAATGAGGAGGGCACAGAGGCTGCGGCTGCTACAGCTGCCATCGTGATGATGAGGTGCATGAGGTTCACCCCCCGATTTTGTGCTGACCACCCTTTCCTTTTCTTCATTCAGCATGTTGAGACCAACGGGATTCTGTTCTGTGGCCGGTTCTCCTCACCCTGAGGGAGGGATGCTCCTGTCAGTCTTTTACCCACTCCATGGTTTACCTGTGACCCAAGTGACCTTATCCATAAGTGCAATGACAGTTATGAAATAAAGGGCTTTATAGTGCTCACCTTCAAAACAATGTCTCTCTGTCTCATGGGAAGCTTTTCCTAAGCTCTAGATTTGCATTTCTATGGGTTTGTGGTGATGCTGGCTGCAGAGCTCACCCCTGCAGCAGGACCCTCTTTCTGTCAACACAGGCAGGCATGTATGCTTCTGTCTGCTTCGTTGGTAGCATCAGGATCTCATCCTACTTTAAGTGAAAAAACCAGTGAGCTGAAGGTCTGAGGAGTGGGCAGCAAGGACATGCCTCAGATTGTCTCTGTGTTGCCACAGACCGTCTCAGTTGGGTATAGGCCCTTGGGGTTGGGAGTTCTGGAAGCATACGTAGGCAGAAGATAAGGCGAGTGAAAAACAGACAAAACTCAAGATTGAGTCTGCCTCTGTATTTTGGATACAAGCAAGCCAGGTTTATATACACATTTTATAATGGGGGCGTTCACACATGGTTATGTTATTTTTCCATACAAATCAAAAATACAGGATGCAGTGTAATTATGTTGTCATCAATCTTGAACAATCATTCATAAGTCATTAGATTGGTGTCAATGCATGTGCTCTCTTTATCAAAGGTCAGTGTTCTCTCATTATGCCAAATATCTGTGAGTCAAGACAGTTTTCTTTCTTAGCTTATCCGCCACTCTCTGGGGTTTTACTCAAACTTTTATTTTTAAGTAATAATATGAACTATTCACTGGTGACTAACTCTTAACCATGTTTTCCTTAACAAGTGAAATGGAACTTAGTAGTAAACTTGACTGAATGACCCTTAGCTACAGTTTCAAGTCAAGGGTCACCTAGCAACACAGTTACATCTGAAAAGTTCTTTGATAAGAAAAGTAAAACAAAGGCAGAAAGAAAAAACATTCAGAGAAACAGTTAGGATATTTCCAAACAATGAGTGATAAGAGAAAAAAAGGAGGGGGCCTGCAATTAGTTACTCCTGGCAAGAACATCAGGCCCATTTCCAGGAAGCTCTCCCTTGCTTGGGGTCGTCACCTCGGTTCTATGGTAATGTTTGTCACACAGACTCCACTGGAGGGGTCGTGACACTGTGTAGAACTGTGAGCCAAAATTTGTGTAAGCCAGACAGGTGGGGTGAGCAGGCACTCAGCCTAGTGAGAAGAGCTCCCTTTCATATATATCTTTTCCCCCTGTCCGATGCTACGACACATAGACCCCTTTACACACACACTGTCCACTTTCTCCCAGGACTTGGAAGCATGAGATCAGTCACAGGAACACGCTTGATGACAGCTGCATGAACAGACACCATGTGACTTTCTAGTTAGTGATAAGTATTACAAGTAAATCTTGATAAGTTTCTTGAGTCATGCTTGTCATTTGCTGGAAATACAATAGAAGCATTTAGCAGGAAGGGAAGCAATTGAAGGGGGCAAGATCTCTGTGAAAGAGTCATGTTGGAATTCTAAGGGATGCAAAGCAAGAAGGACTTTCCATGACCTATGTGCAGTTTTGCAGGAGCCTGGTTCCCTTCCGACTTCCCTGGTGCTGCTGTGGTGACAATATTACTGGGTAACAGTAAGATACATGGAATTCAGGAGTAGGTGTGAGGAAAGGGAGAGCAAGGCTTGCTGCTTTTGATGCTCACCATGAGCACTTGGTTCCTAGACCTTCCCTGAACCTCCCAAGGAACCTCAATCTTTCCATATCAAAATAGAAATTGATTCTGGAGCCAGTGGCACAGGCTTGTTATCCCAGCTATGTGGGAGGCTGAAGCAGGAGGAATTCAAGTTTGAGTCTATCCTAAACTACAGACCAAGTTTAAGGCTTGCTGGTTTCACTTAATGTGACCTTGTCTCAAAATAAAATGTAAAGAAGAACCTGGGAGTGTAATTCAATGATAGAGTGCTTGGCTAGCATCCAGGATGGCCAGGGTGCAGCTCCCAGCACAGCAGGGGTCAAAAAATAAATAGAAGCTGATGACATGGCTAAGTAGGTAAAGTGCTTGTCAGTCAAGCATACTTGACTGATTAAATAAATGGAATGAGCTAATTGTCAATGGAACTATAATATATTAAAAATAATACGTAAATACATAAATATATAAATGCAGGTTCATAGGTGGGGCAGAGATCAGGCACTGGGGGTGGAGGGAAAGGAAGGAGAGAGGGCAGGGCAGTGGGAGAAGGACAAGGGCAAGAGAAGTCAAAAGGAGACAGTGACACCCAAAATGTCTGGTTTATATAGTGAGTCTCTGGGAGAGGGGAAGCCCCGCCCCTGGGTAGAGGGCAGGGCATGCCAGCCATACTCTGCACCAGGACCTAATACTACTGACCTGAGTTTGTTCCTTAAAACCCATGTAAAGGTGGAGCTAAATTTGCTTCCACAAAATTAGCTTCCAACCTCCACAGGTGGCCGGCCTCTCTCTTTTCCTTTTTCTCTCTCTGTCTGTCTGTCTGTCTGTCTGTTTCTCTCTGTCTCTCTGTCTCTGTCTCTGTCTCTGTCTCTCTCTGTCTCTCTCTCTGTCTCTCTGTCTCTGTCTCTGTCTCTCTCTCTCTCTCTCTCTCTCTCTCTCTCTCTCTCTCTCTCTCTCACACACACACACACACACACACAGACTGATAATAATAAAGTAAATAAACAAATCCCATTTACTTTAAACTCATTAACCTATGTTTTCTCATCTTGCTTGTTTTCACAGTCACTCACCTGCTGGGCCAAATCAGCCATCTGGGTCATGTTAGGCTCCCCCTTCTTTCCCAGTCTAGTGCACAGGCCCCATCTGTCTATCCTCTTTGGTGTTTTATTAATTTTATTTATTTATTCTGATCGAGGGTCTCACTATGTAGCTTTGGCTGGCCTGGAACTCCATGTTTAGAACACGCTGTCTTTGAGCTTTCAGAAATTTACCTGCCTCCACTTTCCCAGTGCTGGGATTAAAAGACTGCACCAAACATTTCCTATCTTCTTTTTTAAACATTTCTTTGATGGATTATCTCTGTCAATGAAATATGTCAATCAAAGCTAGATTAAATATATAAAAAGGACATATTTATTTGGGAACTGAGGCTCCTGTGTGAGTTCAGCAGCCTCAGGGGCCAAGGCCAGAAGAAGTCCCTTATCCACTATAGTGGGCAGGGTTTTTAAGGATTGCAGGCACAGGAAGATGAGTTAGGAAGATGATGTGTCTGCCACCTGCTGGGCTTGGAGAGCTGTTGGCACCAGGTGAGGTGACTGGGGCAGTCCTCAGGAATGCCAGGATGGGGAGGCTTTCCTTGCAGGGGCTGGGTTGGAAAGGATGGGGATTTCCTGTACCATGTCAGCAAGGGGAGGACAACTAGAGATGTCTACAGACCCCTCTTCACTCTGGTTCCTGTTAATCTGAACAGTTGACAGCACTGGTTCCCCTGCCTGGTTCCCACTCCCGCTGCTCTTCAGCTCTACAGTCAAGCAAGCTTCCTTCCTTCCTTCCTTCCTTCCTTTTTTTTTTTTTTTCTTGGTCTTTTGAGACAGGGTTTCTCTGTATAGCCCTGGGTGTCCTTAATTCATTTTGTAGACCAGGCTGGCCTCAAACTCACAGAAATGTGCCTGCCTTTACCTCCCAAGTGCTGGGATTCAAGGCGTGTACCACCACACCTGGCATAAGCTTTCCTATCTTAATTCTGAAGATATAGCTACATGCTCAGAAATCTGTGAACCCACTGGCATGATGTTATGGACATAAAATACTCTAGAGTCTAAGCTAAATTGACTCAAATTTAAAGGTACACTAACAAGCTATGGGTTTCCTGGGGTGTACACACTTCCATGTTTCCCAGTCTGCACAGCTGAAATATCCCCTTCTATGTGCCATTTACTCAGCTCATCCACTTACTTCAGTTCTCACTCAGTTCTAGTGCTAAGGACTCTGCCACCCCTTATTTTGGTCCACATTCTCAAAGGCAAACATTATTTCCGCTTCTACTTGTTCTTGCCCCTTATACAAGCACTGGTGCTGCACATACCACACCGTATTTCATCTGTTTGCACATCTGTACTGAGGCCAGAGACTGGATCTTCTCCCGCTCTGTCTCCAAGTAGCTCCTGGCCTGTTCAGTAAATAGAATAATTCTATGGAACAAATGAAGCAATAATACCGTATCTGGTGAGTCACAGACACCATTTCCCCAATTCTAAACAGTTCCTGTAATGAAGTCATTAACGCTGATGATCAAACATCAAAGTATCTGAAGAATAAGATTGTACTTGTTCTAAAGGACTTTGCCTATGAAGTTACACAGTTAACTCACAGGCTGGGAAGTACCCCTGTCCTTGAAAAAGTCTTATGCTGTCTTTAGACACACTGATGGCCCTGGAAAACAGGAGGGGGCAGTGTGTGTGTGTTTGGGGGGAATGTTCAGGGAAAATTGCAGTGATAACTAGTCAACAGAGTCCTGTTCTACCAGTCACTTTCTCCTTGAGCTCAGCAAAGAGATGCCTTCCTCACAAGAGGCTGGGTTTCTTTGGCTCAGGGTGGGGTGATGCTGTGCTTTGAGTGACCCCAGCAATATTCATGCTGACCCCAATTCCTCATGGGAGGTCTTAGGAATGATTAGGTCACAGGAATGTTGCTATAAGTGGGCTCATCCATTTATGGACTAATAGATTGATTGGCAATGGGTTATCGTGACTAGGTCTATCATGATGGCCATTTGTCCTTGTCACTTGTTTGTACTCTTCATGGTGTCAGTACCTGCACCATAATTGGACTCTACAGACAAGGAGATTCCCACTGAGATGCAGCCCTCAACCTTGGGCCTCTCAGCCTCTAGAACTACAAGTTAAATAAATAAATATATAAGGTATTTATAAACTATGTGGTCTGAAGTATTCAGTGATAGTCAAAGAAGATGGACTAAGACAGATAAGCATTGAGAAGGGATGCTTTGTACCTTAATTTAAATACTCAGAGGCTGTCTGAAATTAGCCTGGTACCTCTCAAGCCTCATTCATCTCAGGTTTACTGCCAACTTTTTTTCTTTATTTTTACATATTTTGTATTTAAAATTTTAACATCTTTATTTATGGAGCCCTCATGAAGACCTTATGGACGATCTCTTTAAGTGTCTCCTGGGAGCACTGTGCTGGGGCTCCTCATGCAGACCGCATAGCAGTTTCCAGCAGTGGTCTGGGATGTCAAGGTCAGACTACTAGGTCAGCTACACCCCGTCCTGGCACAGTGGTTACCTGCTCGGCTGTCTCATTTGCATTCTGTAATGGATCACCCATTGATGGTGGGGTAGATAAGAAGATGAGCTTCTTTTGCTATGGAAAAAGAAAAGACACTGAGAAAGATGTCAGGGAAGTGGGCCATTCAGGAAGCCCACGACAGAGAAGAATTTTACAAAGCGAGTTTATTCCTCTGTACATTTACTCCTGTGTAAGTGGCTAAGCATGGGCAGGGCTTCCAAGTTTGAACTGTGTCCTTCCAAGGATTGAGGTTTGGGATATTTTGGGGATATAAGAGGTATACTGTCCTAAGTCAAAGGAAGAGAAACTGTAGAGGAAGTGACAGTGGCCTGCCTCTGTCGCTCAACCTTCATGGCCTTTCATGGAATAATGTTAAGAAAATGGGGTAACATGGTTCAGGGAAGAGTTTTCAGCCCTCCGAGGCCAATGGCCCCCCATCCAAAACCTGCACAGTCTCAAGCTTAGTGTTAGTGTTTTCAACAATAGTAGGGTCTAATTCCAGTGACTCTGGAGGGAAGAATATCCAAAGTTGGGTCCTGCCTAGAACACGGGAGCTGTTGCTTACCCTGGGCGTATTAGGGAGACCCAAACTCAAACTAAAAAAAGCAAGGAAAAAGCATCAAGTGTATAGCTTGGTTGCATAGCACTTTGCCTGGCATGAGTACAGAGTAGGGGCATGGAGAAAAAGAAATAGAAGGAAACAAAAATGGCCTACAATCCCAATCCCAATCACAATCGCAATCAAAATTACAATGGCAATTCCCCAAATGTAACTTAGATAACTGTTATCCTGCAGTAAAAGTGATCTGTATGTCACATTGCTGATGCTGTTCTGGGATGGATGTGTGCACTGAGCTGTGTGAGCCTCAGAACAAGGCCTGTTTTGACTCTTGGCAGGTTTGGTTCAGAACAAGACCAGTGGTGCCTCTGGACAGGGTGAGAAAGAGCTAAACTTAAGTTCTGGCTGCAAACCATTTAAGGCACCATAATAACACTCAGAGGAGAGCCTCAGAAGGCGACTCCTAGTGACTTATTTAACTATTTCATCTTATATTACGCTTGGACCCAAACCCTGGGTTCAAAAGGGACAAGTGTGTGTGTGTTTGTCTGTGTGTATGGGAGTTTGTATGTGTGTGTCACATATGTGTGTATGTTTATGTATGTGAGTGTGTATCACACATACGTGTGTGTGTGTGTGTGTGTGTGTGTGTGTGTGTGTGTGTGTGTGTAGGTGTAACATTACAGCTTAGACTGATCTGCAGTGGTCTGGAACTCATTATATAAACAAGACTGGTGTGAAGCTCACAGGAATTCTCCTGCTTTATGCTCATGCATTGCTGGGATTACTGCATGGGTCACCATTTTAGGTTTTCTTCCTTCTACAGCTTAGGTGTATGCCTTAGTTTTTTATTTGTATTCTCCATGTCTTTATGACTGAACTTTTTCTCTATATACACTCCACAAGGTTAGGAAAAAGCCTAAGTTCAGAGGTAGTTGCATACAATAGAGAGACAACATTGACTTTGACAGAAACTAGGCATATAGACCTTCAAAGGACCCTGTGAACAGTTACACTTTAAATTCACACGTCTCTCATGACCCTAAGGACTTAGACACTTGGAAACACATTGCAGAACTGGTCATTTCTCACCACAAAGGAACTATCCTGGGCTACCTGCCTGAGTTTGAGGCCACATTCCTACAAGAGCTGTTATGTAAATGGATTTTAGACACCCATTCACCTTTCAGCATTTTTGGCTTGGTGCTAAACAAGACCTTTCATCCTCTGGTCTCTGTCTCTGCAGTGTTTGGCCCTGTGAAAACCCTAGTGGAATCAAGTGTTTTGTGATTATATTCAATCTGTCCTGGACTTACTTTGTAGACCACTGTGGCCTTGAACTCACAGTGATCCGCCTGCATCTGCCTCCCCAAGTGCTGGAATAACAGGCGTGTGCTACCATGCCCAGCTGATAAAGATCTGTAAAACGCTGGCTTATTGATTGACTTTCACTAGGGTAAGGTAAAGAAAGCATTTTATCCATGTTCATAGTCTTGTAATATTTTCTGCTGCATCCCTGATCTGTGTCTTTGAGAAGTGATGTATAACCCAACCATGCTTCATAGTGAGTCATTAGAAGTGACTGTTTCTGGTAGTTCATTGGAAAAACTGTTGGGTCACTTGACATGAAAAGCTAGAAAGTAATGTGACATGGTGATGAGGTCTCTCTTTCTTTCCTTTAAAAAGATGTATTTTTTATTTATACAGTATTCTGCCTGCATGTGTTGCTTGCACACCAGAAGAGGGTACCAGATATCATTAAAGATGGTTGCGAGCCTCTATGTGGTTGCTGAGAATTGAATCTCAGGACCTTTGGGCAAACAGACAGTACTCTTAACTTCTAAGCCGTCTCTCCAGACTCAAGTGATGAGGTTGTGCTATATGCCATTTGAGTAACTTTGTTGTTCACAGGAAATGCTTCAGTGCGTATAGATAGCTAACTACATATTGGCATGGTTTGAAGCTTATGTGCAGGGAGTCTACCTCTCGAGCAGTCTTGGTTTTACATTATATTTATAGGTCCAATATACATTTAATCAAAGTGGGACAACCAAGCAGTTGACAATTGTGAGTGGCTTAGTCCCTTGGTGGGTTTCTATCCTCTAAGGGTCCAGTTGACTAGACACTTAGGCTTCCATGGTTCCTCTCACTGTGCTCTGGTTTCCAGGAAGTATTGCTAAATCAACACAAATCCAGTTCCACCCCTGACCTCCAGGTGTCAGTGCTGCTCACAGTCCACCAGTTAACCCATCCATGGAACTCTGAACATTGCTCATGGAGAACAGGAGTGTTACCTAATGTACAAAGTATGTGTCAGGGAGAAGCGTGCAGAGCTGCTGAGAGGATATTTTCCTTCTCTTCTGAGGTCACAAAAGGGAACACACACGTGCAGAATGATTTTCTGTTTGGTGTTCTGGGATGTGTTTAGTGCACTGAAGGTGCGCGTGTGTCAGTATTCATTTTGCATGTGTTTGTGTCGGTCTGTTGTACCCAACATTTAAAAAGGAGTTTGTCTTTCTAAGTGGACCACAGCACATGTTGGGCATAGAGCTAAGGGGCAGACTGTATGAGTAGCCTTACAGGGCTTTGGGCTGGATTCCTAGGAAAACACCACACTGAAAACATAACACAGGATAACATGCTTAGCTAAAAATAAATCCTAAATATTTGAGTAAATGAGCTATATTTGTTACTCATGAATAACATTCCTGATAAATCTCTCTCTTTCTTTCTGTCTCATTTCTCTCTCATTCGTGTGTGAGCATGGTGTATGTATTTAATGTACATACAAGTGTGTTCAGTCTGTGTTCATATATGTGTGTGTGTTTTAAGGTCAACGTACAAAACTACTGACAGATTACAAAATGCTATACTTTGGTTAAAAAGGAAGAAATTAGAGCTGCCTATAGAATTCTAGTGTAGGGCTCCATGTGGTAGTACACACCTTTAATCCCAGCACTCAGGAGGCAGAGGCAGGTGAATCACTATGAGTTTGAGGCCAGTCTGGTCTGCAAAGTAAGTCCAGGAGAGCCAAGATTACACAGAGAAACCCTGTCTTGAAAACCAAACCAAAATAAAACAAAAAAAATCACTAAAAACAAAACAAAACAAAACAAAATTCTAGTATAAACACATACCGAGTGTGTTTTCCCAGATCCAACAGAAAGATAAACCAGAAACATTAAGCTAGAGAGACAAGGATCCAAGACGCTAATGGGAGTGCAATACTTTGAGCATCCCTTTTTCTTTCAGTCCTTAAAATGTAAAAACTCACATCTGGGCTGGAGGACTGGTTTGCTACTGACAGCTAATAGGTAGAAGGGTGGGACACTATTTAAAGATCTGGAAAGTTCTTCATTAAAGGGTCTATCTTTGCAGACTTCCAAAGAGCAGTGGTCTGAGCCTAATTTTTCAGCCCCTGAACACAACTTCTTACAGACCCAGATACATTCCCAAGAGTCTCTTGTCTCTCTCCCCCTGCCCCATGACTAGGATAACAACCATGTGCCACCTTGTCCAGTCTGATAAAGGCCAAACTAAGATGCTCATCCTTGCATGGCAGACCTCTATCCACTGAGCCATTTCCTAAGCCCAGCAGCTGTATTTTCAATCTTCTGTTCTCCAAGCTTTCAGACTTTGCACTTCACAAATCTTCTCCTGAGTCTGCCACAGTGGCACACACCTTTAATCCCAGCACTTGAAGGCAGAGGCCAGTGGCTGGATATGAATAAATCATTCTGGTTTACAAAGTGAGTCCAGGACAGCCAATGTTACACAGAGAAATCCCGTCTCAAAAAACGAAACAAAAAGCAAGCAAGCAAGCAAACAAACAAACAAAAACCAAAGCAAAACACCATAAATCCCCTCCTGAAAGAAACCAGCAGATATTAGGTGTAATGCCCTTGGACTAGAAAAATGAACCATGCATGTAAGGTGCTTATTATCATTTGCTTGTTTTGAGACAAGGTCTTCCTATATAGCTTTGATTGGCCTGAAATTTGCTATATAAACCAGGATAGCCACTTTCTGCATGCCATCTTTACACTCCAGGCTATGTGTGTGTCCCTTTGTTCACTGAGCCACGGCATCACTGTGTGAGTGAAAGTAAGATGTGGCCTACATATCAGCCTGTGTTTATGTGATATTAATCCCTCGTTCCAGGCTCGCCATCATAGATGCTCTGTGGGAAGCAAATGGGACTTTTGCCTTAAACCTTTTGAACCACTGGGTGAAGACAGCTCAAAAAATGTATTTTTCTCACCCATGAGCATCTCCTCAGCCCTGGCCATGGTCTTCATGGGAGCAAAGGGAAGCACTGCAAGCCAGATGATTCAGGTAACCAGCACCCTTTCCCAGCAGCTAAATACTGTGGCCTGTCAATTGAGCTGGCCCTCCATGCTCCAAATTGCTCCTGCATATGATATAAGAGTGTGATTGGAGAGTTGATATGCTACTCCTGCAGGAACCCTAGCTATATCATCCTGGTCCACAATTGGTGACTATGTGTGTAAGGTCAATTTTGGGGCAGAAATACCAAAGACATGGCACTAAGGCCCCCGTGACCTCCACTGTCTGCTGCCTGGTCCTAATGGTTCTCATCTCCTTCTACGATCTTGACGTTGATTCCCAAAGGGCTCAGCCTAGGCTGGAAGACCAGGGATAGAACCTGGGGGGGGGGGGGATCTGGCAGGGTGTAGTGCTTTCCTTATCTGCAGAAGGATATGAAGCTCAGAGACAGGCTTCCCCAGAATAAGGTCGGGAGACAATGGACAGAGCACAACTGTCAGCCATTACACTTTGAATCTCTGCGCCTGTGCACTGAGGAAGGCGGCGCTTGGTGCTAATCACTTTCCTGGCTGTGTAATCATGTTGCTCTGTCCTAGTCCTTTAAAGATTCCTGCTGCAAGCTCTATGAAGCAGAGATGGAAGAGCTGGACTTTCAGGGCGCCACAGAGCAGTCCCGACAGCACATCAACACCTGGGTGGCCAAAAAGACTGAAGGTGACTGCAGGCTGCCTCGAGTTTGTTTTCAGTGCTGAGAGTTGACTCCAGGGCCCTGAGCATGTTGAGCAGGCTCTCCTGCGCACTGAGCCACAGCCCAGTCTCTGTTAAGCATTTAGCCTATGTTTTTTTTCAAACTGCTGCAATTATTTGTTGTTTGTTTATTGCATGTTTGTGTTTGTCTGTGCACACCTGCACTCAGGACAACTGACAGGAGTTGGTTTCTCTTTCTACCACAGGAGTCTAGGGGTTCTACTCAGTTCTTCAGGTTTGGTAGTGGGCACCGTTACCTGCCAGGCCAACTCTGATTCCAGTCTTTTTAATTTCATTTTTAATTTTTGAGACAGGGTCTCACTGTAACCCTAGCTTTCCTGGAACTCACTATATAGACCAAGCTGTCCTCAAACTCAGAGATCCAGCTGCCCTTGATTCTCCAGTGCTGGGATTAAAGACCTATGCCCCATGCCATGCTCTTTAGTCTATTGTTAATAATCATATGCTAATGCCTTCATAAGTGCTTAAAGGGTAACAACAATGACCTTTGTTCTGTAGGTCAAGACTTTTTGATACACATGGAGATTGAACCCAAGGACTTGAGTGTGAAAGGCAACATAAAGTACTCTAATGTAAATTTGCATCCTTAGCTCTAAATCAGAAATCAGGATTCCCTTCTCCCTTTGAGGCAGCATTTCTCTATGTAGCCCGTGACTATCATGGAACTCACTTTGTAGACTAGGCTGGCCTACAACTCAGAAATATGACTTCTTGTTGTTCATGTCAGAATTGTTGCTTTTAATTTTAATTTAAACAGATCTTGCCCTTGGTTTATTTGTACAAACAGCATAGGACACTGGTCATCTGTAAATAGTGTGTACTAGGTATTTCACACCTGTCCATCTGTCTTCCCATTGGCAGAAGTTTTTTCTATGGGGCATTCACAGGGGTCTCATCACCTTTGGGAGCCTGAGCTGGGGCTGCAGCCTGGGCCTTAACTGGAGCTGCGGCCTCTGCCTTGGTTTGCACCTCGGGCTTTGGTTGGCAGAGCCTATGACCCTTGGCTATGTAGCTTTGAATCTGCTTCTCAAGCTTGGGTTGAGCGATGAAAGCAAGATGGCTGAGTTTGCGGCTGGGGCCATCCAAACCACACATGCCATCCAAACCACCACAAGTCTTTAATTAGTTGTTTTTCCTTTTCCATTCCTCCTTTCAGATAAAATCAAAGAGCTGCTGTCCCCAGGTAAGTGGATTCAGACACTCTGCTGGTCTTTGTGAATGCCATCTACTTCAAGGGAATCTGGAAGGAGCAGTTTAACAAAGAGGACACCAGTGAGATGCCTTTCAAAGTCAGCAAGGTAAACACAGTGTAGTAACAAGGAGACTCCTGGGCAAGGTCCTCTGTTCACAGAGAGGCTCCTCCTAAGCCTGCGCCTCTCCTGCCCTTGGGCAGCTCAGCAGCCAGGACTCTCTCAGCCTTGGGAATGTTCTCTTCCCTTCCTTCTTTGCATGTCACCCATGGTGGCTGCAGGCTCCATGGCTTCAGGCCTGGCCCTGCTTCTTTCATGGCTTATTCTGTCAATGGCAGCTGCTAAGGCCAAACGTGATGGCAGAGCTCTGCAGTGGACTTGAAATGGTCTTTCATAGAACTTTGGAGGTAAAGTTTCCACTCCAGATGTGGTGTAGAAGGCTCCTTGAGGCCCTGAATGCAGCCCATTCTTCGTGATTCCCTTCAGTAGTGCACACTCCTTTCTTTTCAGTTGTCTTCCTAGAAGTGCTGCCTTGTGTCTTCCCTGTCCTTCAAGAGGACCACACCCCCAGCTGGTTGCCACAAACAGTTCTGTGGGAAAATCTTTCTCACCTGTCTGGAAAAACAGCTGATGGCAGGCGGCTGTGTAATGAGAGCCTGGCTTATGGTCAGTGCTCAGTAAACACTGAAGGAGTGAGTGAAATTCAGTGTTGTCTTGATGGGATGAGCATAGAATTTTGCTTATAGACCAGGAAACAAAGTTGGAGCATATTACTTGCTGATGACTCATACTGCTTTTTATAAACCAAATATAGTTTTCCTCTCCTCTCTCTCTCTCTCTCTCTCTCTCTCTCTCTCTCTCTCTCTCTCCCTCTCTCTCTCCCCATATACTCCTAGACTGACAAAACAAAATAATTACATTTCCCGTTCACACTTCAAATTGAACCTCCAGTTCCTCAGGCAATGCATTTTAAGTTTATTCTTTTATTTTAAAAAAGATTTATTTATTTATTTATTTATTTATTTATTTATTTATTTATTAGGTGTACAGTGTTCTTCCTACATGTATGCCTGCACACCAGAAGAGGGCACCAGATCTCATAGATAGTTATAAGTCATCATGTAGTTTCTGGAAATTGAACTCATGACCTCTGGAAGAGCAGACAGTACTTTTAACTTCTGAGCATTTCTCCAGCCCTTAAGTTTTGTTCTTAAATAAACTCTTCTTTTTTTTGCTGATTAGAGTACTTCTGTCTTTGAAGTCACTTGTTAACAAGATGTATATTAGGACTTCCTTCAAATGCAAGGAGTAGAAACTCTAGTTGACTATAATTGAACTCATACAAGTTCATCACCAACCAGGAGGGCAAGAAATACGTTGGAGCCTGGGGCTGCCTGCATGGGGTGATGCTCTTAGGACCTGGCTCTCCTTTTCTGTTCTGCCACTCTTAGCATCAGGCCTTTTTCCTCATGCTTACACCAGGGTTTTGACTCTGGAGTCCATACAGGGCAGAGAGCAAAAAGCCTCTCTCTGAGACCTTTTCCATATAGTACATAAGTGGTAGTGTTGTACCCAAATTTTGAGAGACTCTCTGAACAGTCCACCCAAGAGTCGAGTCCAAATGCAATGGCAAGGACGTCTTTATTGCAAATTTGAACCGGGACACACCTCCAATGCACTGACACAGCAGATGCAGGGAAGTGGCCTCGAATCTCAATTGAAAGTTGTTTTTTTTTTAAAAATAGACTTTAGACAAATAAATGGGTTTTACAGTATATTATTGGATGACATTTGGGCAGAAAAGCTGAAAGCAGGGAGTTACAAGTCTTGAGATTTCATGGCAGAGTAATAGGTGTAGGGGCAAGTTGGCCTACGGAAAAGATTGGTTGAAGCAGTCATGGGGGTGTTAGGAACTTTGACCTGGCTTCTCCTAATTTGTTGTTGCTATGTGCCAGTCCACCTGATGGTCAGCTTGACCAGCAGAGAGTATATTTGGACCTTCTCAAGGTGAGCTGATTGTGTTGCTAGGGAATATTTTTCTGTTTAGACTGGTTTGTGGTTTTTCTGGAATCTGAGTTCAACCCTTGGCTAGGTTCAACACCAAGTGGAGTTTCCTTTCAAAATGGAGTTTGTCTGGTCCTTACATTTCCCCCTCTCCTAGTAACTAGAGAAGCCCAAACTTGGGCATCTATGTTCTCTGTATTTCATAACTGTCTAGGTCCATATTTTGTAGGGGCTGGTAACCATCAGATGGATGATACCTAGTTTTTCTCTTATGAATTGTGTTAGCTTATTTAGGATACAAGGCCCGAAGGTGAGAAGAAGAAACAAAATGAGCAAAGGACCTAAAAGCATGAATATCAAAGTGGTCAGCCACGGAGAGGAACTGAACCATGATTCAAGCCATCAGTGATGTGGCTTTGGACAAACATAACATAGAGTCTATCATATAAGGGGCACATAGCATGATGTGGAGAAACAGAATTAAGGGCACATTTATCCCCCCCCCTTTTTTTTTTACATAGCATTTCAGCCTTTTAGGTGGGATAATGGATGCTGTAGTCTCTTCCATAGCTTCTTCAAGCTGACATTAGGATGTTGTTATCAGGGACCCAGGAAGGCTGAAAGGCTAGTCAAAGGCTAGGTAATGGGGCGCTTATCAGAAGCATCAGTTTAGTCAATCTAGTTGAAGAGACAGGGAGCAGTCATATCGGTGGGGCTGGTTAACATCAGCTTCCAACAGGTCCAGATCTCAGCAGTTTGTAATCTACAGGTGATCTCTGGATGGAGTCTTTTAGCCAGGTAAAAATCTGCTGAGATAAATATGACTTGGAACAGAATTAAATTTTTCTAGTGATTGGGGAAAGTGAAGAATCCCAAGACCAGGGGGCAAAAATCTCCATTTTAAGAAAGAGGTAAATACGCTTATCTGGAGTTCCTTTGATATGTGTTAGGTGGATCCAGTTCTTTTTTAGTTTATTGAAGTGTATATGAATTTTATCTTACAAAAGGTAGTATATTAATATTACAATCATAAAAGAGAGCAGCATTAGACTCATAACTTTGAGACCCAGTAAAAACATGAACATTTTTTTTTCTCATTTCGAGTAGCCTTGATAAAACGGACTGGACAGATCTGTTTTTAGCATAATGGAAAGTACCCTTAAGTCTATATTCAGAAGACAGCCAAAGGGAAATTAGAATCGTGAGCTTGTAACTGATTATTAAGCAGCCAGTGCTTCACCAGCTTATCAGAACTCTATTGATCTCATTTTTATATGCCTTAAATCATTTCTGTAGCTCTATAGCTTGTGTTTACACACCTTAAAACTTTTCTTAACATCCTTAACCTTTATCACTTGCACTTACCATCTAAGCACTTTCTTAGACCCTCAAATACTTTCTTTTTATTACTAACTTTTAAATAGCTTCTAAGACCTTCTAGCATTTATAAAATGTCTTCTTAGACCTTCTAATATTTTAGATTCTCCTAACTTAAACTTCCATATCCTCAGACCTTACATAAACTTTATGTTATTCTTTTTCTCCAGTTATTAACCAAGAGATACATGCAGTTGATTATTCGGAGTAGTCATCCAAATGAAGGATTAGTAAAAAAGTCACACTAAAATCTGTTTACCTTTTAACATGAAGACCATGAGCCAGGCAAGCTTGTCTGCCTTTTAAATAAGAGACCTAGTACTGGTAGTTTTAGCTAGCTAATGACTTGACTAATGAACTAACAGTGGATCTAATTTTTCTCCAGTTGTCAAGCTACCATTGGCTTATTCATCAATGTGATCAGAGTCCTGAGAAGAAAAAATTATACCCTAAATGAATCTATATATCAATTAAAGTGACAGAAATGACTAGCCAGTTGGCCACCTAGACAGTTGTCTCACTCAGGCTCCTGTGGTTTCCTGGTATCATTGGCAGAGGCAGTCCAGCCATCAGGCACAGAAGACAAGAGGCTGTTTCTGTGGAAGAAGAACATGAGAGACTGACCTTACCTCCTTTTCAGCAATGCGAGAAAATAACTCTCCAGATGTCCAGTTTGTTTTCCACAGTCCATGCTGGGCCTAGCAGCTGGTGAAGCACTGGGGCAGTTTTGCCCAGTGGATAGAATACCACAATCTAGCATTGTAGTCATTTGCCATGCTAAAAATCTTCTCAGAGATCTTAGGAAGAGCCCTTGGTTAGGTTTAACACCAAATGGAGTTTCTGTTTCAAATTGGAGTTTGTCTGGTCTTTACAGTAGTACTTATTGTGGCTCTTGCTAAGTTCAGAGTCAAGAGGCATTGTCTCGCTACCTTGTCACTGCAGTAGACACAGATTGCTCTGTGGCTACAGCAGATGCTGACCGTAATCCATGTATGTGGCCATGCCTTGAAAGGCACAGGATTTTCTGTTGGTATGGCTTTGTATTTAAATTATGAGAAGTATTCCTGCTCATTAGTTTGCCACTAATACAGTCTCCTGATGTCACTTGAGAGCCAACTGAGCAGCAGAAATTAACTGGTTGAGTGTTCGTACTCTCGTGAAGATCTGTTTTCCTAGAGGACAGAAATTTGAGACAAGCACAAATAAGAACACAGTGGTTGTTGGGAGGGCTCCAGTGACATACAGAGGACATGGCAGGATGCTGTGCTTGGGTGTGGCTGCAGTGAGAACCACTGAGGAAACCTTCAGTGTAGGATGGCATGTGAGCAGACACCAGGACATAAGAGTCCTGTTGCAGGTTCTGAGGACCAGTCTGTTGGGCAGTAAGGGACTTAATCCCATAATCCCACAACACTACAAAAGCCTATGACTATAGCAGATCAAAGAAGAGAGGATGAAACAGATAGTGTAGGCATCAGGGTAGGCTCCTTTTCTATTCCTGGGTGTTGGAAGGATGTAATTACCTTCTGTTCCTGCTAGAGTGGAACCACACAAAGGTGTCCAGCCACAGCACTGAAGTTTCACTGCCTTGTCCTGAGACATCTGGCTGCTGTGCTGAGAACAGTGACAAGGAGATCATCCCAGTATCCCAGGGCTGTGCGGATGGCAGTGGAGGTTAAAAGTAAAGCCAGATTTTGGTTATATTTCAAAGTGACAGACAGTACAACATGGCAATGAGTCAAATTCAGGGTCTGTGAGAAAGACAGGGGTCAAGGACATGAAATAGCAACAGAAAGGAGGAGACCACTGTCAACCAGAATAAGTAAGAGTTGAAGGTAGAGCAACTGTGCAAAGGAATGTCAGATTGCAAGAATCAGATAGACTAAAATACATTATTCCAGAGTTCAGGGAGAAGGCCAGGCTAGAACAGTGAATGTAGGAATCATGCTCAAAGTCCTAAGAGTAATTGGGATCCCAATAGAGTAGCATTGTTGGCCCAGGATATTACAGGTCTTTGGAGTTTTTGCCAGTCAGATTTCTGTCACTTCAAGTAATATGGAGAGGACCAATTTAGCCGAGCTGATTACCCATTTCAAGTGTACATCTCCATGGCCTGAGTATCTTCCTTTAGGCCCCACCTCTAAAAAATTCTTTCCTTTCCAAAGCTCCACTCTCATGATCAAGTCTTGAAAAATGGGCCTTTATGGCCGTGTAAAGTCTAAACTGTTTCAGCAGATTAGGGGCTGAAAGAATGTTCTTGAATCCAATCAAGAAAGTGCTCCCAGGGACAATGACTATTTTTCCCTGCTGAATTTTCCTAGTGTGTCTCATTTCAACTTAGTTTTTATGCATTCTGTACAGAATGAGAAGAAACCTGTGCAAATGACATTTAAGAAGTCTACCTTCAAGATGACCTTTATTGCAGAGATATCCACCAAGATCCTGATGCTTCCCTATGTCGGCAATGAGCTGCACATGATCATCATGCTTCCAGTTGAGCACGTTGAACGGAGCACGGTGAGGCGCGTGGGCCCTTGATGAGGATGAGAGGGAGAAAGTGTGGCATTTGGGTTTCTTCTGGGGCAGCTCCCATGGTCATGTTTTCATATTCCATTCATTTATGTGGCTGGGGCAGACCCCACAGCCTAGATCATGCTTGCTAAACACTCAGCATTGAGCTGCTCCCTAGCCCCTCCCAGCTACCATATCACCCCACAGCCACACTCCCTGCGCAGTGTAGAGCCTCCCCATCATCCCAGGAGCCCTGTGTGACAGCACTGTCCTAAAGTCTTGAACTCCCCTCTAGGTGGAAAAGGAAATAACTTATGAGAAATTCATAGAGTGGACGAGGCTGGACAAGATGGACGAAGAAGAGGTGGAGGTTTTCCTTCCGAGGTTTAAGCTGGAGGAGAACTATGACATGAAGGATGTGCTGTGCAAGCTGGGCATGACGGATGCCTTTGAGCCTGACAGGGCAGACTTTTCTGGAATGTCTTCCAAGAAAGGCATGTCTTTGTCCAAGGTCGTACATAAGGCCTTTGTGGAGGTCAATGAGGAGGGCACAGAGGCTGCGGCTGCTACAGCTGCCATCATGTTCTTGAAGTGCTTGATCATCTACCCCCGATTCTGCGCTGACCACCCTTTCCTTTTCTTCATTCAGCATGTTGAGACCAATGGGATTCTGTTCTGTGGCCGGTTCTCCTTTTCCTAAGGAAAGGGTGCTCCTGTCAGTCTTTTACCCACTCCATGGTTTACCTGTGACCCAACTGACCTTATCTACAAGTGTAATTACAGGTATGAAATAAAGGGCTTTTGACACCCCACTTTCAAAACTATGTTTGTCTGCCTCATGGGAGGGCTTTTTCTAGGATCTGGACTTGCACTTCTGTGGGTTTGTGATGTTGCTGGCTACAGAGCTCATTCCTGCCGCAGAACATGCAGTGATGGTACTGGTACTCCACCTGGCTTTACATGTGATGAATACTGACCACCTTGAAAACATTTAGAAAAATGGGATACTCTAACTAAAGAGAACTGTTAATCTTGTGATTTGCCTGGAAATCAACTCCACCATTTTGGGCCAAACTTGAAGTAAGATTTATGAAATTTTAAATACTGACCAAGAGATGGACTTTGGTCAGGAATATTTCCCAGAATTTCCCTCCTGAGAATTGGCCTTGAGCCATGGGTTGCAGTTTATAACCTATAGGCCACTAGACTTTCCCATGAGGCTTTGTTGTATCCAAAGGAGAAGTCCCCAAATTCCAGGAAGTTTCCTGGTTCCCGTGCATATGGGTTTACAGATAATCGTGGACATTACATTCTCTGGTATAAGTTTATTGTTCCTAGGGTGCTACACCTTTGACCATGTCCCCTGGAGGGGGAGACTTGGTGGCACTCAGAGGAAGGACAGCAGGTTACCAAGAAGAGACTTGATACCCTATGAACATATACAGGGGGAGGTAATCCCCCTCAGGAACAGTCATAGGGGAGGGGAATAAGGGGAAAATGGGAGGGAGGGAAGAATGGGAGGATACAAGGGATGGGATAACCATTGAGATGTAACAAGAATAAATTAATAAAGGAGGAAAAAAAAGATGTAAAAGTCAAAAAACTGATGCAAAAATAGGTCATATCTCAAAGGGACAATAAAATACCCCAAACTCTATGTCCCCAGGTTTGTTTTTTCTATTAGGAACATAAAAAGCTGGTCAGTGGCAGCACATGGCTTTAATCCCAACACTTGTAAGGCAGAGACAGGATAGGCACATCTCTGAGTTTGAGACCAGCCTGGTCTACAGAGCAAGGTCCACATCAGTCAGGTGTACACAGACAAACCCTGTCCTGAAATACCTAAAAAAAGAAAGACAAGAGAATAAAAGGAAATAAAACAACAAAAAAGTTTTAAATCAAAGTATATTTTAAATACATTGATGAAAATATCAAGATGTATGTTATAGCAACACAGAAAAATCACCATTATAGGCCCCAGTTGCTGTTGATATTCTTAGTTTGGGGGTTAATAAATCACATAGAAGATGGTGGTTATAGATGGACAGGTGGATGGCTCAGGAGTAGATCAGTCACAATGTCAAGGTCAGTGCTGGAACGTCTCTTATTCCTCAGTTAATTAAAGTGTCTTGATTTCACTTTCTACAGAAAATATTTAGCAGAAAATTAGTATTAAAGTTGAGGCTGCCACTTGGGAGATATCTCTTTTTATATCTTTTATTTGTTCATCCTTTGATGTTTTCAAACTTGGGAGTCACAACTTGCGCCAAATCTGATCTGGCCAACCTTCTTCAATAAACCAATTAAAAGCACCATAGTAAAGTGGAAAGCAGGACAAGGAGATTTGCTTAATGTGGTCATGTTGGGAATAGGGACAAAGAGATCTGGTAAACCCTCAAGTCCATCTTCCTGGTCCTGACTTGAGATCAAAGGCAGCAGGCTGGGTGAAGGTGAGGTTTTGTATCTCACTGACTCACAGTTGTCTGGGCTTCAGTATTTTCTAGTAAAGTTGTCTGACAAGTTAGGATTATGTTGAATCTTAATTAGGGAGACAAGTTTTCCTTCTGGCTCGTAGTCAGAGGTTTCTTGGAAAATTCCCATATTGTTAAAATCCGTTGTTTCAAAGGTCAGGTTGAGAATACAACTGTCTCTGTAGAATACTTTCATTTCTACCAGTCCAGTCACATGGGAAGGATCAAGTTTTATATAAATAGTCCCTCCAAAAAAAAAAAAACCCATGTGTTACTACATATGACCGGGAATAGAGTACAGATAGGTAAAGGAAATGTCTAAGTTTGGTGTTGGTGGCATCCTAACATTTAAGAAGCTTCTGGTTAGGAAAAAAAATTACTGGGCATGGATTAATTCCAGCACACAGGAGGTGAGCCTGGCCTACAGAATGAGTTCCAGGAAAAGCAGGGCTACACAGAGAAACCCTATCTCAGGGAGGGAGGGTAGTGGGGACAGAAGCTAAAGGCACAGAGCTCAGGTTTAACAGGATTGATCAGTCGAAGGACACAGAGAGAGACTCATCAACAATGCTCATTTTCCCAGGAATATTGGGAAGAGGACACAGATGTAGCTTTGGTGTTTATTTTTAAATACCCGAGGAGTTCCCCTAAGCTTGAGGGTGTGGTCCACAGCAAGAGTGGTGCCCCCTGTTTCCTGGCCTAGCCTGTCAAAATGGTGGCCTCTGCTAAAATGGTGACACCTGTCAAACAGCTGCACCTCCTCAGCCTGCTGCCTTTGTGAAGGCCTACCGCAGGAGCTGTCCGAGGTGCCTGCATCTTCTTTTTCTGCCTCAGCCTGGGGCCACCAGGTTAGGGCAAGTGAAGGCATGAGCCAAGGTACCAGGAAAACACAGTATATGTAAGTGGCATGGTTTGTCTGTGCAGTGAAAGGGGGCTTATTTAGGGTTATTTTATAAAATTTGTACGCTCTCTGGCAGGTTTGTTTGTTTCCTAAAGAACACAGGAAACCATGACACTCTGTGTTCCTGTGACCTGGTAAAGGACACAGATAAGTGTCAGTATAGGGAGAATAGGGATTGCTTATGAAGCTTGGAAGGCTTTCTTGTGAGAAGTATTTACCTCCTAAGCAAGACAGAAAACCATAACTCTGTGGTCCTATGACCTGGTAAAGGGCACAGTTGAAGGTCAGGACAGGGAAAGCTGAATGTGGGCATCAGAAGACCAGGATGATGGGAGGAATGTGCTCTCATCTTGGAACATGCTTCCCCAACGTTGCCCATCCTCACTGAACTGTAGGAGGTAAAGAGATGTTGAAGAGATAGCTGTCCTCCACATAATAATTGCGCCTTTATGGAGACAAGAACTTGCCACAGAACAGGATGCTGTTGCTGTTGTTGTGCTTGATGAAGACAAGGAAGGTGTGGCCAGCACAGAATGTTGGGACATCATATTACAATAATGGAGCACAGAATATAGTAATAGTAACTGAGGCTGCTGCCGTCATCTCTGTGTCATCCTCGTTGACCTCCACCACACTCTTGTGAACAAACACAGGACACACACAGGCCTCTCTTTGGAGACATTTCTGATAAGTCAGCCTTGCCTCCTTCGAAGACACCCACCATTCCCAACTGTTGAAACACAGACTCCATGTCACAATCCTCTTTCAGCTTAACTTTTGGAAGGGAAACTCTAATGTTGGTGCTCATCGTAAAGTCTGGTTTGGTCCAAGCTGTTAGTTTCACAAAAGTGAGATTGTTTTCTACCTGACAAAGCAAAATTAGAGACCTTCAGACTCACAGTTGAGGTCTTACCCAGAGCCACATGGGCACTTCCTGCTCACAGTAGATTCCATCATCATACACAGGGCACTGCCTACTCATCTGTCCAGTGTGAAGGCCTCACTGTCCTGCTAGCTTGTACATGGCTTCCCTGATGGGCATGGACACCAGCATCAGCATAGGAAGGCCTGGCTGTCTTCGGCTAAATCACTTCTGAGACATCTTTTGTACACACAGGTTTTTATGTCCAGGTAATTATGGTTTAGGTCAATTTGCTTTTGTTTTCTTGAACTAGGGTTAATTTTGAGACAGTAAATTGTTAGCAAGTCATTGCTGCTGCAATAAAAAGTAAAAAAAATTAGAAAAGAGTACCTGGGTACCTGGGTACCTGGGTTGAGTGATTCACACAAGTAATTTCAGCACTCTGAGAGGCAGAGGCAGGTGGGTCTTTGTGAGTTCGAGGTCAGCCTGGTCTACAAAGTGAGTTCAGGACATCCAAGGTGGTACAGAGAAACCATGTCTCAAAAAAAAAAAAAAAAAAGAAGGAAAAAAGGAAACAAACAAACAAACAAACAAAGAAGGGCTGGCATGGTGGCACACAACTTTAATCTCAGCAAATGGGAGGCAGAGGCAGGCAGTTACCGTGAGCTTAAGGTCAGTGTGGGCTACAAAGTGAATCCAGGACAGCCAAGGCTACATAGGAGGTCTATTCAGGGTTGGGTTCTTTGGGTTTTGTAGGCTGTTTGTGGCTTGAATATAAAATTACAACAAAAGTCTCACATTCTAAACCCTTGTTTGGGAGGCAGCTGACACTTTAGGAATGAGCTGTGCCATCCGAATGAAGGACAGAGTTACTGGAGGTGTACCTTGGAAATTCATCTTCCTTATCTTTTTTTGCTGTTAACTAATGCACACACACCTACCACCATACTAACAATGACGGCTGTAGGTGACTTGAAATGAAACTCCTGCAACAGTGGGACACCATAAATCCTCCCTCCTCTAGGTTATTCCTGTCAGATATTTTGTCAATGATGAAAAACTAACACCCCAGAGAAGCAATGCCATGGTTAGGGAGCCGGACTAAGGTAGCCAGGGGAGCTGTTCTGCTTACAAGGACCCCTGATGCCATGCACACTCCATTGTGCACCATTCAGAGGATGGCTGACACACTGTGGGGATTCCTGCTGCAGGGAAGAACTAGATAGGCCATAGTGATCTCCCCGACTCTGTGCTCCCCTGGTGTCCCTCTCCTCTTCCTCTTTGTTAGGTTAAAGTGCAACACTTTTCTGTCTACTTTATGTTTTCTGATATTAAAATAAGATATTAACAAGGATGCTGACTTGGGGTTATGTTTATGGAGAGGACTATGTTCTCAGCACTGTGCTAAGTTTGTCACCTGAGTTGTGTTCATTTCCCCCTATCAGGTTACCACTGCCCATTCTAGGGATGAAGCTATGTCATGTGGCAAGGTCACACGGCCCACAATGTGAGCCTCGGACACGGCCTTGATCCCAAAGCCTTGTGCCTGCACATAGCTTGAGGCTGGATCTATGAGCACCACCTTCTCAAATGGAAGTTACAAAGGCGAAAACACTGAGTTCTGTCCTAATGAGAAAGGACACAGGGACACTTGCTTCTTCTTGGAGACTTTAGAGTGGTGACTGCTATGGACTCTTGTGCCTCACCTGGCTGAGGTCCACACCATCATCTGGGAGCAGGACCAAGCTAAATTGACTCAAATTTAATGATACACTAACAAGATACAGGTTTCCTGGGGTGTAGACACATTTCCAAGTTTGAATATCCCCTTCTACGTGTCATTTACTCAGCTCATCCGCATACTTTCTCTCAGTTCTAGTGTAAAGGACTCCCCTCCCCCCATTTTTTGGTCCATATTCCTGAAGGCAGACATTATTCCTGTTTCTACTTGTTCTTGCCCCTTATACAAGCACTGGTACTGCACATACCACACCGTATTTCATCTGTTTGCACATCTGTACTGAGGCCAGAGACTGAATCTTCTCCCGCTCTGTCTCCAAGTGGCTCCTGGCCTGTTCAGTAAATAGAATAATTCTGTGGAACAAATGAAGCAATAATACCGTATCTGGTGAGTCACAGGCACCATTTCCCCAATTCTAGACAGTTCCTGTAATGAAGTCATTAAGACCGATGATCAAACATCAAACTATTTGAAGAATAAGATTGTACTTGTTCTAAAGGACTTTGCCTATGAAGTTACACAGTTAACTCACAGGCTGGGAAGTACCCCTGTCCTTGAACAGGTCTTATGTTGTCTTTAGATACACTGATGGCCCTGGAAAACAGGAGGGGCAGTGTGTGTGTTTGGAGGGAATGTTCAAGGAAAACTGCAGTGATAACTAGACAACAGAGTCCTGTTCTACAAATCACTTTCTCCTTGAGCTCAGCAAAGAGATGCCTTCCTCACAAGAGGCTGGGTTTCTTTGGCTCAGGGTGGGGTGATGCTGTGCCTTGAGTGACCCCAGCAGTATTCATGCTGATGCCAATCCATCATGCGAGGTCTTAGGAGGTGGAGTCTTTATGGAATGATTAGGTCATGAGGGCTTTGCTGTAAGTGGGCTAACTCATCCATGTACTAAAGCATTAACTGGGCAATGGGATATTTTTTTCTTCTTTTTTGAGATATGGTTTTTCTGTGTAGCTCTGGCTCTCCTGCACCTATGTAGACCAGACTGGCCTTGGACTCACACAGATCCATCTGCCTCCATCTCCTGAGTGCAGAGATTAAAGGGGTGTGCCAGCACTGCATGGGGCACGCTGGGCTGTCTTGAATGGGTCTGGTATAAAGCCCATTTGTCCTTGCCTTTTGTATGCATGCTTTTCACGGTGTCAAGCCATGGACCCTATCAGGACTCCACAACATCTCTACAAACAAGAAGACCCTCACTAATATACAGTGGCTCATTTGCAGACCCCATAGCTTCTATAATGACAAGCTGAGTAA
The DNA here is from genome assembly GCF_964271855.1 of Acomys minous. NCBI lineage: Eukaryota > Metazoa > Chordata > Mammalia > Rodentia > Muridae > Acomys > Acomys minous. The sequence goes on from NC_140490.1 coordinate 59,947,526, forward strand.
GTCTCTGTTGTTTATAAGAACACATTGTCTGTAGTTCTGTGTCATAGTAACAACAACAGCCAGTACTAAGACAAGCAGGGACTGAGAAGGGGGGCTTCCTATTTTCATTTACAAAGAACAAAACCATTGTAACCACTTCCCCAAAGAGGACTAGTAAATGGCACATGTATATCTCATCCACTTTCATTCTAGAAAACCAGCCTGAGAAGTGCTGCAGGACAGTGTATGTGAGAAAATGCTTGAAGAACCAATTTTAAGCACCCATTAAGGGTCTCACAGCCATTAAAATGAAGAAAGGGTAGTTTTACGTGTGTGGTACATGGGAGTTTATAAGCTCAAAACCTTAGTCAGTTCACCTGTTGATTTTTTTTTTGGGCAAGTATCTCCTCTTAGTTGTCTGCATTCATCTTTCCCATTGATCAGCCAAAAGCAGAAGAAACTTTGAGGTGAAGAACATTTTCCCTTGCACAAGTGTCAAGGGAAGAGCAGCCCAACTAGTCCACGGTACCAAGAAGCTCTCAGGATGATGGGGTCTTAGGTCTTTTACTTACCGTTCATCTCACAGAAAAACAAATTCATCTAAAACTGTGTTAGCTATATTGTGATAAAGACTCCCAGAGGCCCATCTGGGCACCTTATGACTGGCGACAAATGTCAAGGTCACCTGCCAACTGTCTACCTCTTTTATTATTATTCTTATTAGTACGTGTTTCTTCATATATTTGAGGCAATGTCTTCCTGCGCATCCTACGCTGACTCTGGGCTTGGTTTAGCCTATGAACTGGAGATCTTCCCACCTCAGCCTCCCACACACTGGGATTACAGTGTGTGCCAGAATGCCTGACAGCCACCTCCCTTTAACCCATTTATCCACACCTGTTATCACCTGTGATATTTGTTACATTTGACTTGATGTAGTATTGAGGGGCCATACTAGTTCTTGCTATTAAAACTCACTGTGACTCTCTTTTTTGTAATACTTTTAAATTTTAAATTCATTTTGTGTAGGGGTGTTTGCCTGTATGTGTTTATGTGCACACTGTGTGTGCCAGTTGCCCACAGAGAAAAAAACCACAAGACATCAGACTCCCTAAAACTGAAGTAGAGGTAGTTGGGAGACTCCATGTGGGTGCTGGAAGCTGAACTCAGGCCCTGAGTAGGTGCAGCCAGTGTTCTTAACCATTGAGTTATTTGTCCAGTCCTGAGAGTGACTCTTAAAAGAAGAAGAGCCTGCATGCTGGCCTGTAACCCCAGCACTTGGGAGGCAGAAGCAAGACCATCGCTGTGAGTTTGAGGCCAGCCTGGTCTACAAAACAAGTCCAGGACAGCCAAGGCTACACAAGGAAACTCTGTCTCGAGAAAAAAATAAACAAACAAAAAGAGAAGAAAGAATAAGCTTTATTTTCAAAATAAAATTTTGGAGCCTGGTGTGATGCATAAGCATTTAATTGCAGCAGTTTAGAGGCCTAGAGGTAGGAGGAGCTCTGTGATTTTAAGACAAGCAGGGATTCATAGTAAGAAAGAGAAAAGCAAGGGAAAGAAGGAAAGAAATCAGAAAGTGGTTGCACATCCAGAAAATTATTAAAGAGATATTATGAAGTTAATAAAGCTGGATTAAAAGACAAGAAAAATTCTTTCATGATCCCAAATTTCTTGTAATATTTAGTATCTCTTCAACATTGTTTTATTTTATTCTCATTTCATGTGTGGGCTTATGTTGATACAAAACATACAATTCTCACCACAAAGGGAATAAAAGACTTCATTCTTAAACCAAACATTGGTGCCCATGGCCCAGCAATTCAGCTTATGCCAAGTCCCATATGTCAGTGTGGGTTTGTGACATTTCTATAGTATCAGGACAAAAGAAAAGCTCCTAAATCCACAGGCTTTTTACATACAGTGCTTGATGGGTCACAGAAAAGTGGGAGATTTCTGCTCTAGGCTTCAGATGCAGTCTGATGTCATTATTAGCCTTTAGTAGAAGCCAAGAGCCCATACACTCCAAGGACATTAGATCACACATACCTGGGGTCTAACAACTCAAGATACAGTGGGTCTTAATCTGAAACATTCCAACTCCCCACAATCATTGAAGTTACAGTCAGTTAATTAGTTAATTAATTAATCAGCCTTGTAGAATGTTAATTCAAAGTGGTTCTTTTGTGTGTGTCCTAGTTTCAGTTAATGCATACTTACATGTTTATTTTATTGTAAAAATAACTTACAAAAAATAATCCTAGTGTGACCTGCGTGTATTTGGTGAGTGATGCTTTTATATAAGTGTGTTGCTTCATTAGCTGGTTACTGTGAGAAGAAATAAAATCTTTCCCTGAAAAAAAATCCTGATCTCTTACCTGAAGCTTCTTCTAAGAAGACTCTTCTAAGAGAGAGAGAGAGAGAGAGAGAGAGAGAGAGAGAGAGAGAGAGAGGGAGGAGAGAGAGAGGGAGAGAGAGGGAGAGAGAGAGAGAGAGCGAGCACACTCATAGGTCCAATTGCTATAAAAGAAGTCTCTACCTCCTCCTCTACATCCTTAGCAGGCTGATCCATCATGGTATGTGGAGAGGGGACCTCCAAGCCAAGTCAGTAGCACTGCCTAAGGGAAGAGGGACTGTAAAGACATGGATGTGTTAGCCTGGGTGAGGACAGAGTTTTCATGCCTCTGGAGCCAAGAGTCTTCTGTCAGAATTCTCGTGAAGTGTCATTTATATATATATATATATATATATATATATATATATATATATATATATATATATATATATATATAACAGAAATAGGATGTTTGGGACTGGAGACATGGCTCAGCACTTAGGAGCACTTACTACTCTTGTGAGGGCCTGAGTCCTGTTCCCAGTGTCCACTTCAGGTGGCTCACTACTGCCTGTAACTCTTCCTCCAGGGCATCTGATATGCTCTTCTGTCCTTCAGGGACACTTGCACACACATGACATACACTCACACAATGGCACACACACACTACATATAAGTAAAAAAGTCACTGGCCTATTCTCTCAGGGACCTCTTTCAAGCCCCGCTAGTGCCATCCTCCTAGCCTGCCACAGCTGAAGGAGTTCACCTTGACTGCCGGTTAAGTCTACAAGCTTCTGAGGCATGTAAACCAGAGCAGGTTCTCTGGTGGAACCTGCAGTGGCATTTTTTGCCTACCACCTGGTGCTTGCTTGGTGAGATGTCTGCGTAACTTTTATATTAGTGTAGTATTATTAGGCATGTCTGTGTAACCTGAGATTATAGGAGAGGCAAATTTTGTGTAGTTAACCTAACTGACAAGCACCTTACAGTCCACAGGCTGCTCTCCACACTGGGGTGATAGTTCACACCTGTAATCCCAGCATTTAGAAGGCTGACAGGAGGATTGTTATCAACCTGAGATCAGCCTGAGCTATATAGTGACTTCCAGACAGTGAGTGGAAGCCTGTTGAAAACTACAACAAAATCCCCAAACAAATGAAAGACATTCAAACCTAGTTGGAGACTAATAAAAAAATCATTTGGCTATATGACTTCCAAATGAATGGTTTTGCTGTAAAGTGGATAATAAAAAGCAAGGGAAGCAGTAGGACTTACACAGGTTTGAATCAGATGGTTTTGCCCTCTTATGACCAGGTATTCCTGAAAAAAATCTCGAGTAATAAAATTATTCCAATTTAAGTTTCAAATAAAAGTATAATTTCAACAGTAAAGAAATAATTTCTACTCAGGTTATGAAAGCTATCATCCATGTTTTTGGCACAGTGGTATCTGCAACCTTCATGGTCCTCCCTCCTCTGAGCATCTGTCTTCCCAGGTCAAATTACTGTCTTGGGGTGGGAAATACAAATGTCTTTTGAGCCACTGAAGAAAACATGATAAATAAAATATATTGCAAAGAAAGCAGCACCTCTATTGTGCTCTTGAGAAATACATTTTTTAGTTTTTTTTTTAAATTTTTTTTTTAGTCAGACAATTTCCATATTTCCTAGTACTTTTCTAGCGTTTTTTTTTTTTTTAAGATTTCTTTATTCGATATACAGTATTCTGCCTGCATGTTACACCTGCAGGCCAGAAGAGAGCACCAGATTTAATCGTAGATGGTTGTGAACCATTATGTGGTTGCTGGGAATTGAACTCAGGACCTTCAGAAGAGCTGGCAGTGCTCTTAACCTCTGAGCCATCTCTCCAGCCCTCTAGCGGGTTTTTGACTGTCACAACTCAAAAGGCAAATGACATAGTAAACTCTGTTGTGACCTTAAGCACAATCCTTCCAGCTCCTTCCAGCTGGGCTTCTCCTGAAAGGTCTTAAGCTGTTTCCTGTGTGCGCTCTGCCCTCCTCGTCATCTCTCCCCAGGCCTGACGCCCACTCAGTTTATCGTTTGTGTCTTAAAGGTGCCGAGAATGCATTGCACACTCCCTGCCACCCACCCCACATCCTTTAACTCTCTTGTTTATTTTTGCTTTTAGCATTACATTTCAATTTTTATTCTATTTCATAGAGTATACGGTGTATTTTGATCGTATCCCCTTGAATTCCTGATGAACAGCTTTGCTCATTTCCCTCCCAACTTCATTTCCTTCTCCTTCTCTTCCTTCCTTCTTTTTCTTTTTCTTTTTCTTTTTCTTTCTTTTTTTCTTTGTAAGCCACTGAGTCCAATTAATGCTATCTATATATACCTGGATATAGGGTTTCCTTTGGCTCATAGGCGGTCTGCCAGGTAAAACTCCCTGATTCTCCCTCCTGAGCAACCATCAACTGCCAGTACTATATTTTCAGACCATAATACACACTCTCCAACCCCAGAATTTGGGGTAAGTGACATCTTCATTGATGCCGGATGGACAGCTAAAGTGTGGGGACATCAAAATTAGAGTGTGCCTTATGGTCCAATTGCTGTCCCTCCAGCTTCATCAAAGAAGTCACTTACTCCAAAAGTGGGAGGAAAAAAGTGGATCCTATGGCCCCCAAAATACTTAACTCCTCCTAGGCTCTTCTCTTGTCCCTGCTGGAATGGTGACTGGCTCTATCTTGAATGTATCACCTGCAGGCAGTCAGCTGCTGAGTTCATAGATGCAATGGTCCTGTTGTGTCCAGAAGTCCCTGTGTTGTAGCAATCCTCTGGAAACTCTGGCTCTTACATTCTCTCTGCCCCCAGAGAGTGGATGAACACTACTCCCAGAGGCCATAGGTTATCAAAAGAAAACCTAGTGCGAGGTATGGGATACCTTCCTTGGGGTTGCTAGCCACGGAGCTCCCAGAGTCTCTAAAACGATACAGGTCTTGCCATTGCTCCTGGCTGCCCACCAGAACTCAATGGAACGATCCTATGGCTGAAGTCCCCACACAGTTTAGTCTCACAACTTGAAGCAATCAAGCTGGTACTGATGTGGAAGCTTTCTCCATGCTGGGTAGCTTTCACAGTACCAGAATATTCTAAATAGGATGCTGATAGAGATCCCATTTAGTGTTCTCCATAGTCTCCTTTTAGCATTGTACCTTGTATTTTTTGTTTGCTTCTTTGTTTCACTTTATAATTTGTTCATTTGTTGCTGTTATGCAAAAAGCTGGCTTGGTAATTACACAAGAGTCAGTGTCTTCAACAATTCTGAGTTAACTGCTGCATTACTGTTGCACAAAGGCTCATCGACTGCAGGTGTCCATCTGGTAAACACTTACCCACTTCAGCAAGTCTTTCTGTAATAATAAACTTCTGTTTATCAGAAAGATTTTCATTTTCTAGAAAAACATCATGAAGTTGATTGACAAGCAGTGTAGCCTCATGTCCTTTATCTATTAGGTCCTTTACCACAACTTCCAGTTTGTCAAAAGAACCACTGTGCCATGTGGGGACATTTGCATCAATGGCTGTAGCTGCTGTTATCCCAGCAACGTCTGTGATCACATCTTCCATGATGTCTTTCCACCTGTTAGTCAAGAAATGTAATGGCTTTCTGTAGATCTCCTTATAGTTTAACAAGATAAGCTATTTCCTCATTGCCAATTTTGACATTTTCCTTCTGGACAGTATCCAGTCATTGCTTCTGTGGAGTCTTATCTGACAGTGGCTTGAAGCAGAACTTTGAACATCTAGAAGTTTGGGGTTCAATTATTCGATGGACATAGTTACAAATGAGGCAGAATCTGGTTGTTTTTGACTCTTTCTCCAAGGTACATCTTAAAGTTGCCTGAGCAGCCAAGATCATAGATTCCACATCATCCAGAATTACAATCTTAAAGGGAGGACATGGCGTCCCATCTGAATGACTTCTTGACACAGTTAACTAGGCAAAGTTCTTCACTTTCTCTAGGACTACTTCTATTCCATATTCATCAGATGTATTTAACTCAATAACTCTTAATGAAAAGAGTTCACACCCAAAGAATTCTGTAGCTCCTCTCAAAATTGTGGATGCTTTGCCTCTTCCAGATGGCTGACAGAACAAGAGGTTAGGAAGATCATCAGCGTCTTGTAAAGACACTTTCAGCACTGCAACCACTTCTTCCTGGAAAGCGACTTACTTCATACATTTGGGCAATAATTTTCTACCAAAGAACTGGTTTGACTTTCTTGGTTTCTCCACTGCTTCTTGTAGTGGCAGGTATCACCCTGGTCCTTGGTCAGTTGTGGCTTAGTACTGACAGATGTGCCCTTTAGAAATGCCTGCATAGTTTCTCCTCAGTTGCTGCTGTCCCATGGGTCTGTACCTAGTTTGTTTAGAGAATGCTTTGATTGTGACCAAGTTAATTTTGAAGTCTCTGTCTCTCCCTCGCTCCCTTCCTCCCTCCCTCCCCATGTGCGGCCCATATGTGTGCCTGTGTGTGCATGCCTGCAAGTGTCTGAGCTCAGGTGTACATCTGTATGTGTGTTACAAATGGTTGAAACTTGGATCCTATGTGCGGTAGACAAGCACTTACCACTGTATTGCATTCCCCTTCCGTGCCTTTTGTCTTCTCCATCCTCTCACTGTTGCCTGGCCCTCATTCCTCATCATCCCCTGCCCACACTAACATGAAGATGCTTCCAGTACAAATGCCTGGAGACCTAGGCTATAAAAACCCCTGTGGAGAAGTAAGAGACTCAGGAAACTAATGAGTCCCTGGTGACTCCTCCTGTTCTTTTTTTTTCTTTTTTGTTTTTTGTTTTTGTCCCCATACCTCAAACCCACCCCATCCAGGGTCCACAGGGCTCTCTCCCAAAGATAAGTAGACCTAGTTCATCACTAAATGAGGAAGAGAAGAATGGAAAGGGAAGCAATACAGAAGACCTGTAAGGGACAGCAACAGTAACCTGTATCCTCTTCATCAGAATCTAGAGACTGTTTTGCCAGGCTTTATAAAATGGCCAGCACAGGGAGCTGGGAGGGGCAGGGAGATGAGCGCAGAGTGTGAGCTTCATAGATAGAAGCTCTGGGCCTAGTCTCTGGGGTTAGAGGCAGAGATTCCCAGCCCCATCTGCTCCTGACCCCAGGGATTTCCTAAAGAGAGGGAAGAAATGGCCTAAAAGCATTTCTAGTGGTGCCCAATGTGAGCACAGTAGACAACTGAACCGCAGGTCTCAGTCACATTAACACCAACTCTATTTACCCATTGGGGAAGTTCACCAACTGTGTCCTTGTATCACTTCCTGTAAAAACTGGCTCCTTTTGACTGCCATGGTGTCTTTCCTTACAAGCCCCTAGAATCCCATAAAAGATGACAGATGTGCTTGAGCAGCCTCATGTTGAGGAATCTTTCTGTGAGGATGCTGGGCCTCTGCATTATTAGCCTACAGGATGTGGAAACATTTCCTTAAGGAAATGTACTAAAGCAGACAAATCCTCCTGTTGTAGTGGAGGCATTTCCCATGCTTGGACGTGCCCACTGGGCATCATGAAGCAGAGTTGCTACAGTGACCTACAGAATACCTTCGCCCACAGATGTGACAATGATATAAGCAGACAGCCAGAACTATAGTAATGGTAACAGGGTTAGGAGGCTCACCTGATATCTCTGCTGTCTTCAGATGTATGTAACTGGGCTCTGTTATATGTAACATGTTTGAAACCCTAAAAGCATAAGAATCAGTGGACATGAACACAAAGGAATTCTATGCTGCCAGGGAAAAGAATAAGGAAAATCTCTGTTTCATACTAGAGGAAGCTCTACCCCCCTCCCCGACCTCAGCAACTTACAGAATGGTTGATTGATCACAGAATGTTTGTTTTTTAGGAAATGGGAAATTATAGATACATAAAGAATTTTAGTATATCTAAATTCATCCTATACACCCAAAGTAAGTTAAGCCAAGCATATCAGCATTCATATCAAGCCTTCATATCAGCACTTGGGAGGCAGAGGCAGGTGGATCACTGTGAGTTTGAGGCCAGTTTGCACTACAAAGTGATTCCAGAACAATCAGGGCTAGACAGAGAAACCCTGTCTCAAACTAATACACCAAACCAAAAAACAAAACAAACAAACTAACCGCCCCCCCCCAAATAAACACAGTAAAGTTTGGTGGAGGATCCAAGATGGCGGCGAGCAGTGTGAACTGTGTTTGGAAGCTCCAGTGAACAATTCAGGGAATTGCACAGATTTCTGAGCCAGGAACACCAAGGTCCCCACACCACAGCAGCAGGAGTGCTCCACAGTTCAGAGGGACCAGGGTGCGGAGGACCTGTGTGCCCCTGCAGAACTGAGGAGCACGGATTTTCTTGGATCGGAGCAGCAGTGGCAGAGGCAGCAGCAGCAGCAGCAGCAGCACACCAGCGACACAAGCACTCAGTTCCACTGGAGGCGCTAACTCAGCTCAGCAAGCAGTTCTGGGGTGCTGACACAGGCTGAGGTCAGCACACAGATTCAGCCCAGAGGCCCTAGCTGGACTTGCCAGGCAGATTGGACCCAGAGACTCTGGCTGAGCTGTGCGCACAGGCTCGGTGGCCCTAAGACTCTGGCTGGACTATCCACGCAGTTTAGGCCCTGAATCCCGGGCTGATCTCAGCACGCAGTATGAGTCCAGAGTCCCTGGCTGAGCTCGATGAGCAAATCCACCCCGGAGCCTCGGGTGGAGCTAGGCGTGCAGTTTGAGGCCAGAGTCCCTAACTGTGCTTGGCAAACAGATTCATCCCAGAGACTCTAGCTGAGCTTTTGGCACAGTCCCGGCTATAAGACTCTGGCTGGACACAGTGTGCAGTTTGAATACAGAATTCCTGGCTGAGCTTGGCAGACGGCTTGGGACCTGAGTCAATAACTGACCACAGCACGCACTTTGGGCCAAAAGCCCATAGCTGAGCTTGGTGTGCAGTCCCAGCCCAAAAATTCTGGCTGGAGCCTGTGTGCATTTTGGGCCCAGAATCCCTAGCTGACCTTGGCAGATGGTTCAGGCCCTGAGAATCTAGCTAAGCTCGATGCGTGGTTCAGGCCCAGTATCCCTGGCTGGACAGGCAGGGGACCCAGAAGGCTGTGGATACCTTGGCCTGACCCAGTGCTCATTCAGAGACCCAGAATGATTGCAGGACCCACAGCCCAGGGGTGCTGAGGATCACTGGCTGTGAGAGCCCAAAACGACAGGGCTAACCTCCTGCCTTCCACACTAGTGAAGCATCAGAGCTTCCAGCCTATGTAAATCTTGAGAAAACAAGTGAATTTATCATCAGACTCCCTCCATCCAACTCTAGAAGCTACCCAACAAAAACAAAGATGGCAAGATGTCTAAAGGACAGTGTAAAAGCATATGCAAAAAACCCCAAAACAACATGGTGTCTCCAATTTCCAGCTATCCCAAAGAAAACAACCCAGAGAACTCAAATACAACGGAAATACAAGAAAATGTCCTCAAATCCTTGGTAATGAGGATGATAATGGAGGAAACAAATAAAATTTGTAATCAAATGCAGAAAGACACAGCCAAACAGGTGAGAGACATAAAAGAAGCACATAGAGTGTAACTGGAAAATTTCAGGAAAATGCAAACAACCAGATGAAAGAAATAAATAAAACAGTTCAAGCTTTGAAGACCTATAAAGTGGCAATGGAAGAAACTCAGGAATATACAAAAAAATCAGATGAAAGAAATAAAAAAATCAGCCAAGATCTGAAGATGAAAATGGATTCAACGATAAACACACAGACAGAAGAAAAACAAGAACGTGAGACCTCAGAGAAGAAGGCAAACAACACAGAGCTGAGCTTTTCTAACAGAATCCAAGAGATAGAAGAACGAATCTCAGGTCTAGAAGATAAAATCACAGATCTTGAAGCAACCATTGAGGAAAATGCCAAATCTGGAAAACTCCTGACACAAAACATCCAAGAAATTATGGACACCATGAACAGAAGAAATCTGAGGATAATAGACATTGAAGAAAGAGAAGATATCAGACTCCAAGGCCCAGAAACTATTCTCAACAAAATCATAGAAGAAAGTTTCCCCAATCTAAAGAAAGAGATGCCTACCAGAAAAGAAAAACTGCCCATCACATAACAATCAAAACACAAAACATACAGAACAAAGAAAAAATATTAAAAGCTGCAAGGGAAAAGGGCCAAATAACATTTAATGGCCAACCTATCAGAATTACACCCGTCTTCTCAGTAGAGACTATCAAAGCCAGAAGGGCCTGGACAGAGATCCTGCAAACCCTAAGAGACCACAGATGCCAGGCTAGATTACTTTACCCAGCAAAACTATCAATAACCATTGATGGAGAAAAAAAAATATTTCATGACAAAAACAAATTCAAACAGTACCTATCCACAAATCCAGCTTTATAGAAGGTACTAGAAGGAAAACTCCACCCCAAAGGGTCAAGCTACAACCAAAACTACTCAGGAAATAGATAACTATACCATGGCAAAAACACAACTACACAAACGCTCGACTGGAACCAACATGAAAATTAAGACTCTTAACAGTCAGTGGTCATTAATATCTCTCAACATCAATGGTCTCAATTCTCCAATAAAAAGACACAGACTAACTGAATGGGTGCACAAACAAAATCCAACATTCTTCTGCATTCAAGAAACACATCTCACCCATAACAATAGGCATTACCTCAGGGTAAAAGGTTGGAAAAAATATTCCAAGCAAATGGTCACAAGAAGCAAGCAGGCGTAGCCATTTTAATATCAAACAAAATAGACTTTCAACCAAAATTTATCAAAAGGGATGAGGAAGGACACTTCATACTCATCAAATGTAAAGTCAACCATGATGACATCACAATTCTGAACATCTATGCTCCCAATACAAGGGCACCCACATTTGTAAAAGATCTGCTAAAAAGGCTTAAACCACACATCGATCCCCACACAATAATAGTGGGAGACTTCAACACCCCACTCTCACTGAAGGATAAGTCATTGAAACAGAAACTAAGCCAAGAAAGAACATCATTAACCAATGCCATGGGTCAAATGGATCTAAAAGATATCTATAGAACCTTTCACCTAAACAAAAAATAATATACCTTCTTCTCTGCACCCCATGGAACCTTCTCCAAAATTGATCACATCGTAGGTCACAAGAAAGCCTCAACAGATACAAGAGGATTGAAATAATACCTTGTATCCTATCAGATCACCATGCTCTTAGGCTGCAATTCAACAACAACAGAAATAACAAAAAGCCTACACGTACGTGGAAACTAAACAACTCTCTGCTAAATGACACCTGGGTCAGGGAAGAAATAAAGAAAGAAATCAAGGAGTTTCTGAAATTCAATAAAAATGAAGGAACAACATACCCAAATTTGTGGGATACATTGAAAGCAGTGCTAAGAGGAAAATTCATAGCACTAAGTGCCTTTAAAAAAAATTAGAAACATTGCACATAAGCATCTTAACGGCACAACTGGAAGCCCTAGAAAAAAAAGAAGCAGAAACACCCAAAAGGAGTAGACATCTGGAAATTATCAAACTCAGGGGTGAAATTAACAAATTAGAAACTAAAAAAAAAAAAACCAGTCCAAAAATCAACAAAACCAAGAGTTGGTTCTTTGAGAAAATCAACAAGATAGACCGTTAGCCAAACTAACTAAAAGGCAGAGAGACAGTATTGAAATCAACAAAATCAGAAATGAAAAGGGAGACATAACAACAGACACTGAAGAAATACAAAGAATCATAAAATCCTACTTTGAAGGCATATATGCCACAAAATTTGAAAATCTAAGGGAAATGGATGATTTTCTTGATCAATTTCACTTGCCAAAGTTGAGTGAAGAACAGATAAACAAGCTAAAAGTCCCATTTCCCCTACAGAAATAGAAGCAGTCATTGATAGTCTCCCAACCAAATGAAGCCCAGGGCCAGATGGTTTCAGTGCAGAATTCTACCAGACCTTCAAGGGTGAGCTAATACCGATACTCTTCAAGCTACTCCAAAAGATAGAAATTGATAGAACATTACCAAATTCATTCTATGAGGCCATAGTCTCATTGATACCCAAACCTCACAAAGACTCAACAAAGAAAGAGCATTTCAGACCAATTTCTCTTATGAACATCGATGCAAAAATACTAAATAAAATACTTGCAAAACAAATACAAGAACACATCAAAGATATCATTCATCATGACCAAGTAGGCTTCATTCCAGGCATACAGGGATGGTTTAATATATGGAAATCCATCAATGTAATCCACCATATAATCAAACTAAAAATAAAAAAACCACATGATCATCTCTTTAGATGCAGAGAAAGCATTTGATAAAATCCAACACCCATTCATGTTTAAAGTTTTAGAGAGATCAGGGATACAAGGCACTTTCCTCAACATAATAAAGGCTATATATAGGAATCCAATAGCCAAAATCAAAGTAAATGGTGAGATACTCAAGGAAATTCCTCTAAAATCGGGAACAAGGCAAGGCTGCCCACTCTCTCCATATCTCTTCAATATAGAACTCAAAATTCTAGCCAGAGCAATAAGACAACAAAAGAAGATCAAGGGTATCCAAATGGGAAAGGAGGAAGTCAAATTATCCCTATTTGCAGATGATATGATAGTGTACATAAGTGACCCTCAAAATTCCACCAGAGAACTCCTACAGCTGATAAACACCTTCAGCAAATTGGCTGGATACAAAATTAACTCAAAAAAGTTTGTAGCCTTCCTATACACAAATGACAAGCTTGCAGAGGAAGAAATTAGGAAAGCCACACCCTTCACATTAGTCACAAGCAATATAAAATATATAGGAGTTATTCTAAGCAAGTGAAGGACTTGTTTGAAAAAATTTCAAAACTCTGAAGAAAGAGATTGAAGATGACATGAGAAGATGGAATGATCTTCCTTGCTCATGGATCAGGAGAATTAACGTTGTAAAAATGGCCATCCTACCAAAAGCAATCTACAGATTCAATGGAATCCCTATCAAAATACCTACACAATTTTTTTTAAAGACATTGAAAGATCAATTCTGAACTTCTTATGGAAAAACAAAAAACCCAGAATAGCTAAAACAATCCTGTACAATAAAAGATGCTCTGGAGGAGTCTCCATACCTTATCTCAAACTGTACTATAAAGCAATAGTAATTAAAACAGCGTGGTACTGGCACAGCACAGGCTGCTAGATCAGTGGAATCGAATCGAAGACCCAGATATGAATCCACACACATATGGTCACTTGATTTTTGACCAAGAAGCCAAATCCATTCAATGGAAAAAGGATAGCATCTTCAACAAAGGGTGCTAGTCTAACTGGAGGTCGATGTGTAAAAAAAATGCAACTGGACCCATATTTGTCACCTTGCACAAAAGTCAAGTCTAAGTGGATTAAAGACCTCAACATAAAACCAGAGACACTAAGTCACTTAGAAGAAAAAGTGTGGAAGAGCCTGGAACATATTGGCACAGGAGACAACTTCCTGAACAGAATAGCAACAGCTCAGGCCTTACTGTCAACAATTAATAAATGGGACCTCATGATGCTGAGAAGCGTCTGTAAGGCAGGAGACACTGTCAAGAGAACAAAGTGACAGCCTACAGACTGGGAAAAGATCTTCACCAACACTACATCTGACAAAGGTCTAATATCCAAAATATATAAAGAAGTCAAGAAATTAAACATCACCAAACCAAATAACCCAATTGAGAAATGGGGCTTGGAACTAAACAGAGAATTCTCAACAAAGGAATATCAAATGGCTGAGAAACACATAAAGAAATGCTCAACCTCCTTAGTCATCAGAAAAATGCAAATCAAAACAACTCTGAGATTCCATCTTATACCCATCAGAATGGCTAAGATCAAAAATTCAAGCGACACCACATGCTGGCGAGGATGTGGAGAGAGAGGAACACTCCTTCATTGCTGGTGGGAATGCAAACTAGTACAGCAACTTTGGAAATCTATCTGGTGCTATCTCAGAAAAATGGGAATAGGGCTTCCTCAAGACCCAGCTATTCCACTCCTTGGAATATACCCAGAAGATGCTCCAGCATAGAACAAGAAAATTTGCTCAACCATGTTCATAGCAGCCTTATTCATAATAGCCAGAATATGGAGACAGCCCTAGTGTCCCTCAGTAGAAGAATGGATAAAGAAACTGTGGTACATATACACTAAGGAATACTACTCAGCTATTAAAAACAAGGAATTCCCGAAATTTGTGGATAAATGGATTAAACTAGAAATGATCATAATGAGTGAGTTAACCCAGAAGCAGAAAGACTCAAATCGTATAGACTCACTTAAATGTGCATATTAGCCCAAGGGGCATGTTCCACGAAAGCCTTCACTTACAAGGAAACTGGGACAGAGGGGAGGACATCCTATTGGGACTCTAGATGAGAGAAGCATGGGAGAATAGCAAAGTAGAAGGATCCAGAGGATCCTAGAAACCTACAAGTAGAACATTATGATAGGCAGATTTGGGCCCAGGAGTCCTGCTCAAACTAAGGCACCAGCCAAGGACAATACAGGTGGTAAACTTTAAACCCCTACCCAGATCTAGCCAATGGAGGGGACATTCTCCACAGTAGAGTGGAGAGTGGGATATGACTTTCTCATGTACTCTGGTGCCTCCATTTGACCATGCTCCTGGAGGGGGAGACCTGGTGGCACTCAGAGGAAGGACAGCAGGTTACCAAGAAGAGACTTGATACCCTATGAGCATATATGGGGGGGGGGAGGTAATCCCCCTCAGGAACAGTCATAGGGGAGGGGAATAAGGGGAAAATGGAAAGGAGGGAAGAATGGGAAGATACAAGGGATGGGATAACCATTGAGATGTAACAAGAATAAATTAATTTTAAAAAAAGGAAAAAAAGAAAGAATAAAAAAATAAACACAGTAAATTTTGAAAAGGACATGCTGCAAAGATAAACTGGAATAAAAACAGGAGTGGAGGGGCTGGAGAGCTGTCTCTGAGTCTAAGAGCAGGAACTGCACTTCCAGAGGCTCAACGTGCAGTTCTTAGCTCACAGCTTCTATAACTCCAGCTCCTGGGGACCCCATGCTGTCTTCTTCCATCCCAAGGCACTGTGTTCATGTACACAGACTCACACTAGATACAGCATATGCACACAGTTCACTAAAAACCTTAAAACAAGCAAAACCCACAAAACTGGAGAGGACCAAACGAAGCGTGGGATGAGGAGGGAGCTCCAGATGCTCTGAGCATTCCTTTCTTTCACTACTTCACATGTAAAAGTTCACAGCTGGGATGGCCTCCTGGTTTTCTACTGACTTATACTAGGTAGAGGGGTCAGGGGTGCTGGTTAACTCTTTATAAATCAGGAGAGCCTCCACAGGAACCATCTCAAGTAAATGTCAGCAGGGCATTGTTGGGAGCCCTAGGTGAAGGCTAAGGGTGAAGGAAACAGCAAAGAATCTGGTGTTTCTCGAGTTGACCTGTCCTAAAAGATTTAAAACCTGACCAGAATTCTGCCCACCGGGTCCTCTTGCTTCCTCGAAGGAAGGCAAGATAGCAGACAGGGTTTTCAATCTCATTTATATAAAATATCAGCACCTCTGAGTCTGACTTTTCCAGTCTGGATTAGTGGAGTCTTGGGACACAGGAACTGGCCACCTGTCTTTATTTTTTGTTGTCTGCTGAACAAGTCCTGTACCTCAAGCCCTGGTTGTTAAAAGTCTTTTTTCCCCTCCCTCACTTTAAATGTCTGTTCTGCTCCGTTGCTTTTTGTCCAGTAATTGATGGCCCACTCTGGTGTCCTTAAAGCTGTCATTCAGTCCCCAAAGGCACAGGAAACAAGCTGTAGGAAAGCACCCATAGGGTGCTGCCTGACTTTGATAACATCCCTGCAGTCCAAGAGCCTCTGCCTGGTCCTGTCCTGGGCAGCTGGCCCAACCAGCAGACTCCACCCACCTCCCTGCCCCTCAGATATTCCAGCTTCAAGGCAATGTTTCTGCCTCTTAGTTGCCACTCTGCTTGCAACAGGCCAGAAATCCAAGTCTGGGGTAAGCTCTGCTGTAGCACAGGTGCTGGGGATGCCAGGAGCTAGGGATGCAGGCTCTGGAGAATCAGGCAAGTGGGTGTGGCTCAGGGTAAGAGCCCAGTGGGAATGGCTCTGGTTCCCTCTGCTGCTCAGTGGCCTCAGCAGGCTATGATGTAGCTGGGTGAGTAGCTTGTAGTCCTGGCTGGCTGGTGGCATAGCAGTCCTTCCAGATCCAACAGTGTCTTTGGAGGAGACTGAGGGCAAGGGATGGGGGCAACAATGAGCTTGCCTGGCTGCTGTGCTGGGGTCCAGGGCTACTGGTGACCTACACATGCCTCTCAGTCAGGAGTGATCCAAGAATCAGGCTGCTGACACACTGTTTTGTACATGTGGACCTGTGAGGACAGAGTGTGGGACAGAGAGAGAGGCCAAGGGTTGGGTGCTCTGTGTTTGTTTTTCTGTCTGGTGTGTCTGAATCACCCAGAGGCGAGGCCCAGGCTGTGCTGGGAAGTTGTGGCAAATCCTCAGCACCCTGGAGGCCTGAGAATATAGATACTTGTGAGAAACAATACCAGATCTTTGAAAATACTTTCCCATTAAACTTGAGCCAGAAGAATTGCCATTAGATCTGGTGTCTGTCAGACTAGGAGGAAGGGCACAGGCAAAGCTCTGACAGGGTTTCTGTGCCAAATGAAACTGGCATGTAGCTTGTTTTTTCCTTCCTTCTTGTTTTGTGGACCCAGAGCCTTACTGTGCTGAGGAAGTTCCCTGTCATGTGTCCCAGCCCTGGGCTTCCTCCTTTCCTTCCCTTAGATCTGCATTGGGAACCAGAAGTATGGCCAGCTAACACTCGAGTGGTGTCAGTAACACTGACTGTGAGGGAATCTGGGGGAGGTGTGGCACTTGTCTTTGGCCTGCTTGGGAGGCAGTTGCTTGTGGTAGGGCTCTTCTGCAGGCTGCCCATTTCCTTCCTCCACTGGATTAGGACTTGGGTGTGGGAGCTGATGTATTAAGTAACCATGGTAAATGTATGTGATCAGGGACTGTAGTGCTGGGGCCCATGGAGTGACTGCTGTTATTAATATACATGTGTAGTGTCCCAGGGTTTCAAGGCTGCCCTGAGCCATCATATCCACTATCATTAGTGTCATCACACAGAGATGGTGTGAGCTTGTGTTTCCCTTCCTTTTTGTTTTGATGGCCTCAGAGCCTTATTCTGCTGAGCACTCTTTGGTTTGGGTCATTCTTGGCTCCGAATGCCAAATTTATTTGCCTCCTCATCCCTGCATGTCTCCCCATACCATCCCCACACATGAATTTCATTTTTACATAAAACAGCAGATAGAAATCAAAACTGGTAGAAAACATTGTGGGAGAACTGAGATGTGTTGTTGCACACCTGTAATCCCAGCACTCAGACGCTGAGGCAGGGGAATGAACATTTGAAGCCAGCATGAGCTGTCTGCACACACACACACACACACACACACACACACACACACACACACACACACACTTTTTCCCTCTTCTTGTTTCCTAAGCAGTGTGGTGTTCCGTGTTAGAAAGGTGTTGGGCTGTGTGTTCCCTCAAAATAAAGGAATCAATAACAAAACAAGAATATATTTCATTATGCACGTGGTGGCTCATGCCTTTAATCTCAGCACTTGGGAGGCATACACAGTATGAGTTTGGGGCCAGCCTGATATACAAAGTGAGTTGAGGACAGCCAAGGCTACACAGAGAAACTGTCTAAGGCAAACAAAAGCAAAAAACAGGTGTTTTTAAATAGCCCAGGCCATATGATACAGGCAAAGAGTCTGAGCTGTACAGTATTCTTACAGCAAGGGTCCAGGAGTCCTGTCACTAATATGGACATTAAACACTAGTTGGTATAAAACATCCATTCAATGAAAGAGTAGTATGACTGAGGCAGATGTGAATGCCTCCAAGTGCCAGTGGGTCTCAGCAGAGTCCAGGGAATGAGAACTTGCAGTGGTGGTCTAACGTAAACCATGGCCCATGTTAGCGCTCCCCCCATACCTGTGTACGCATGTGTGCACATATGCTTATGTTGTGTAGGCTTGCACGTGGAAGTCCCAGACCAACCTCAGGTGCGAGTCCATCCATGCCTTTCACTTTGCTTAGATAGGGACTCATACTTTGCCACTTCCTTTGCTAGGCTTCTGCCCTGTGGGAATATCTTCCTGATAGTCTTCTGTTTCCACCTCCCATCAATGTCTGCCATCTTGTTGGGCCTACATGGGTGCTGGAGCTTCAAACTCAAGTCCTTACACTTGCATGGCAGACACTCTATCCATTGAGCCATTTCCCTAGCCCGGCAGCTGTGTTTTTAAAGCAGCACCAATACTCAATCTGTCCGCCAAACATTCAGAGTTAGTACTTTACAATCGCCCTGAGAAGAAACCGAGAGGGGAACCATCCTGTGGCCTTGGTCTGAAGAGTTCAGCACAGTATCCTCTTGCTGCTGTAAAGCCAGGATATCTGAGACCAACAGCTTGGGGCAAAGTAAACAATATAAAGAGATTCTCTGTAGTCATGTGAGGATAGTTTTGTGCACCAAGAAGAAAACATGTCAGTTTATTGGAAATTTTTATCAAAAGGCTTGAATCTGTGAACAAGTTGAAGTGAAGCAAACAAAATGATTTAAAGGCACAAAAGATCTCAGTTGTGTTTAAACTCCTTCTAGGGATGCTAATGCTGTGCCATGTATTTTCTTCTCATCCCTACATCTGGGTACCCTTCCCCTTTTTGTAGAGTTCCTTCTGTTCCCCATGTACTGGTTTCTAAACATGAGAAAGACCAGGCACTGGCCTGAGGTAGCCCCAACAGTCTGTATCACTTTCTGCATGTGACCTTTACTCTCCAGGCTCTTTGCCTTTGTGTTGACTGAGCCACAACATCACAGTGCAAGTGAAAGTCATATGTGGCCTCCATATCAGCCTGTGTTTATGTGATATTAATTCCTTGTTCCAGGCTCGCCATCATGGATGCTCTGCAGGAAGCAAATGGCACTTTTGCCTTAAACCTTTTGAAACTACTGGGTGAAGATGGCTCCAAAAATGTATTTTTCTCACCCATGAGCATCTCCTCAGCCCTGGCCATGGTCTTGATGGGGGCAAAGGGAAGCACTGCAAGCCAGATGATTCAGGTAACCAGCACCATTTCCCAGCAGCTAAGCATCATTGACTGTCAGTTGAGCTGGTCCTCCGCATTCTCAATCTAAAAAAAAAAAAATAGTGAGGAATAAATGGGAATGCAATGACACGGAGTTATTGTTGGACACATTATACCTGTTAGGAGTCTATCACTGACTCACTGGTGCTCACAGTGTGTATGTGAGGGTTAGTGCCAGTAAAAACACCACAAGGGTGGTACCAGTGTCCCTGTGATCCCTACTTTCTTCTCTGTAGCCATAATGAGTCCCAGCTTTCTCTCAAGTAAGGCACTAGGACTGGTCTTGTGCCAGGACCTAAAAGTTTCTTGCAAAATGGGGTCAGCCTTGGCTGTGAGCCCAGGACAGATTCATTAGGGCTCTTCCAGGTTGGAGTGCTTTAGCTACAGAGGTGCATGAGCTGCAGAGACAGGATGTCCTGGCAGAAGATGGGGAGGCCACCTTGGGCTCAGCTTTGCATTCTGGGTAGTTCTTGGCCATACCTTTCCATTTTTACAAGATCTAATTGTGCTTGTTTTCTCAGCCTGCCTCCTCATTGTGAGCGTTAGGGCCTACAGGCTTGCCTTCAATGTTAAACTGTCTTTCTTTCACTTCCAAGCTATTGCAACTTCTGACAAGCAGTTCATTTTTTTCCTGTGGGAGCAGCTGAAGTCACTCAGTTAGCTGTTCAGCAAGCTTGGAAGTCTAAGGAGCTGTGTCTAATGTCTGGCACCTAGGTGTTCACTATTGTTGGGGTCTTGCTTCTGTTTCAAGCAGCTTTACGTGGTGGCAGTTCTTCCAGGATTTTCCATGTGGCCTCCTGCAGGATGGCTTGGACTTCCTTCTACCACAATGGCTAGGAAGAAGAGCACCAATGTGGCAGCAGCCAAGGCCTTTTAAAGCTCAGGCCCAGCACAGGGTCACTCTCTTTAATCCTGTGCTGAGACAGTGCTGGAAGCAGCCCAGACCCAAGAGCAGGGAGGAGACTGGGTGACCTGAAGTCAGAAGCCAGCTGCACCTGAATGGCAGCAGGTCTCCTTGGTCGCCATGCTTGACCAGAGCACAGTTAGTGACCATGAAGAGCTGGGTTCATAAAGAGCCTTTTCTGATCAGACAGGGCACAGGGGAGGACCCTAGGGAGGGAACCTTCAAGGTACTTTCTTCTTTAAGGAGGTGGCTTTTTGAGTGGCAGCAGGGATCTGAAAGATTCTGAGGATGAGTTTAGTGTTGACTCATGTCCTAAAGCTGAGCTGCCTAAGTTGTGTTTTTATTTGCTTTCATTTCAGGCACTTTCTTTGGATAAATGCAGTGGCAATGGAGGTGGGGATGTCCACCAGGGCTTCCAGTCACTTCTCAAGGAAGTGAACAAGACTGGCACGCAGTACTTGCTCAGAACAGCCAACAGGCTCTTCGGGGAAAAGACTTGTGATGTCCTAGCTGTAAGTGTCATGTGTTCCTTAGGGACAGCAGGCTGAGGAGTAGCTCTATTCCCTTGTCCCCCCCCCCCCACTGCAATTTTTCATTTGCTTACATGGGTTGATTCCTTTTCTTCCCATTTTTAAAAAATTTGTTTTTATTACTTACACAGTATTCTGCCTAAATGTGTACCTGCAGGCCAGAAGAGGTCAGCGCATGTCATTGTAGTTGGTTGTCAGCCACCTTGTGGTTGCTCAGATTGAATTCAGGACTTTTGGAAGAATAGACAGTGCTCTTAACCTCAGAGCCATCTGAGGTTTCTTGTGCCAAGTTTCTTGTGCAGCTTTAGCTTCCTGAAACTCACTCTGTAGACCAGGCTGGCCTCAAACTCAGAGATCGCCTGCCTCTGCCTCCCAAGTGATGGGATTAAAGGTGTGTGCCACCACAGCCCAGCTAGGAGTCTAGTCTTATTGTACAGAATGTCTAAGCAAGAACCATCCTCTAACTCTACCCCTTCCACACATAAGAGCTCTTTATATAGGGTGATGTCCGTTCCTGTATATGTAAAAATTTAGTCAGTGACAACTTTTCCTGTGTGATACTATTACATATATTGTTTTTAATGTGTTTCTTTTAATTTTTTGAGCATCACAAGGTTGCCTCATTATTATTGATCCTATGGTTGATGTGAGAGATGGCACCCAGGGACTCACACATTTAAGCACCAATTTTACCATTGACCCACACTGTAGATACTGTTCAGTGTTATTAGCCATCATGAAAATCCTGAGTACAGATATATGGTGACCGAGTGACCACTTGTATGTGGGGCATTTAACTTGTACCCAGTGTGGGCCACTACCAACAGAGAGTTATGGGATGTGGGTTCATGTCCACATGCATCCATTGCTGTTACATACATTTGTAGAATGAAGGTGGAGTCTTAAGAATGTAGTATGCTATTGCTGCATCACTCTCCCAAGTAGCCAGAGATATCAGTAGAGTCTTAATTCCTGTCCCTGTTGTGGGATCTGAGCAATCTGAACTTTTTAAATGTTGACCTTGAGACTGGAAAACATTTTTTTGAGAATGATCAAGGTGAACATTTCTAAAACAAACAAACAAACAAACAAACCTGAAACCTTAAAACTCCTGAATCTAAATTACACCTGATCCTGAGCGTTTTGGCTAAAGACACTTAGTATGTATATATTAGTTGTTCATTCATATATTCTGTGCTCTTTTTTTGTGGTGGGTTTTATTCCTCTGTGTTAATTTATAGCAGATTTCCTTGTAGCTACGTTTGAGATCAGTCTGATTTTTTTTTACCAAAATTTTCTAACCTATTTCAGATATACAACGCTTTAAAATGATAAAGTGAGCGTAGCAGAGTGTCAGATCACATGCAGTAAGTTCGATGTGCCAGTACCTTTATTTATTTTTGCACATTATATTACTTGCTTTGCAACTCCACCTACAGTCTATGTTATTATCAGTTTTAGGCTTTTTAATATGAAAAAAAAAACAAAACAAAACTTCCACCAAAGATAACTGGCTTACTCAATTTCCTGTTTTATTGTGTTATTTTTCATTAATTTATCATTTAAAGATTTCAAATATTAACCCTGGTAAGGTGCAGGACTTTAATTCCAGGAGCAGGCAGATCTCTGAGTTCAAGGCCAGCCTGGTCTACAGAGTGGCTTCGGGACAGCCAGGGGTACACAAAGAAGCCCTGTCTCACCCTTTCCCCCAAAGATTTCAAATACTAATCACAAAATGCAATTAAATTCTTCCTTAAGAGTGACTGGTTGTTGCTTAAAAATTAGCAGCTTAAACTCAATACCCAGTGTGTTTTTAAAGTGTAAACCACTCAGAGGTATGGCAAGGTATCAGTTTGGGAGCAGCCAGTTTGGCCCAGGCATGCAGGAGTCAGGGATGATATATAAACCATGCACCATGCCAAGAATCTATGGAAGAGCTGATAAACGACTCAACAGTTAGGAGCCCTGGGCTGTCCTCCTTCTTTCCAGCTTGGGTTCCTTTTCTATCACCCACAGGACAGCTCACAACAATCTGTAACTACAGTTTTGAGGAATCTGAACCCCTTTTCTGGCTTAGGGGAACACAGGCACACATGTTGAACACTGGTATACATGTAAGCATAATGCCCAGTCACAAATATATATATATATATATATATATATATATATATATATATATATATATATATATATATATATATATTAGTAACTTAAACAATAAAATTAAATAGCCTGTCAGATCTCACAGTGACCCTCTGAGGTATAGCCATAGCTGTCTCCTCATTTACAAGGGTCGAGGAGGTAGAGAGAGCAGCCCGGCTAAGGCCACCCAGCTGATGCTCAGACTATGGTGTTGAAACCCTGAAACATAATTCTGTTTCCCTCAGTGTTTGTTTGCTAAATAAAATACCTGGTATGAAAGCAAACCAAAACTTAAGAAAAAAGGTACATTTGCCACACACACATAAATACACACACTAAAAATGAAAACAGTTCTCTCAAAGAAGAATTAAATGTGTAGCCATGAGATGAGCTGTTTCCTAGAAACACTGAGGAACTTCCGTACATACTGTCAGCGTAATGGACGTTTTAGACTATTTATGTTGTATTGAGTTTTTCTGTTGTAACATGGCAGTAAGTGGGTGGGCATCAATGTCACTGTAGTTTCATAGAATTCATCAGCAAATGGCTTGAACTTTAGTGTGTCTTATGCTACTAGTGATGAGTTCCCTTTAAGGCCCTGTGCATGCCAGGCCAGTCCTTAACTATGTGCTGAGTCACCCACAACTACACCCTGGCATAGTCTGTGTTTTTGTGACTTGCTCATCCCCTGCAACTGAGCTGCCTGACTGTGGACAAATAGCTATTCAAATTCCATGTCATGAGGTAAAATAAATTAAAATGAAGTATTCAGCCCCATAGCTTCATGGCTACTTCCCTGGTGCTCTGTGGTGTAGGTGACATATTTTGAATGGTGCTAATTTATATTATGTTAGTATGAAGACTGTGGCTGAAGGTCCAGCTGTGCACAGTGCAGAGGAGTCATAGCACATGTGGGGTTAACCGTCACTCTGCCAGTGTGGAGGTCTGTTAGAGTGACAGCAGGGTGACACTGCATCTGACAGTGCTCCCAGTTACCTCATGAGCCTCAGCTACAGCCTCGAGGATCCAGCTAGTTACATAAACTCATTCACAAACAAAGCTAAAGAAAGCTGGAAACAGGAGGGCTGCATTTTACACTCTTCCCATGGATTTGTTCGCAGAGCACATCTGTATGCCATTACACTTTGAATCTCTGCTCCTGTATGCTGAGGAAGGCGGCGCTTGGTGCTAATCACTTTCCTGGCTGTGTAATCATGTTGTTCTGTCCCAGTCCTTTAAAGATTCCTGCCGCAAGTTCTATGAAGCAGAGATGGAAGAGCTGGACTTTCAGGGCACCACAGAGCAGTCCCGACAGCACATCAACACCTGGGTGGCCAAAAAGACTGAAGGTGAATGCAGGCTGCCTCGAGTTTGTTTGTTTTTAGTGCTGAGATTTGACTCCAGGGCCCTGAGCATGTTGAACAGGCTCTCCTGCGCACTGAGCCACAGCCCAGTCCCTGTTAAGCACTTAGCCTATGGTTTTTAAAAAACTGGTGCATTTATTTGTTGTTTGTTTATTGTGTGTTTTTGTATGTCTGTGCACACCTGCACTCAGGACAACTGACAGGGGTTGGTTTCTCTTTCTACCACAGGAGTCTGGGATACTACTCAGTTCTTCAGGTTTGGTAGTGAGCACCTTTACCTGCCAGGCCAACTCTGATGCCAGTCTTTTTAATTTCATTTTTGATTTTTCAGATAGGGTCTCACTGTAACCCTGGCTCTCCTGGAACTCACTATGTAGACCAAACTGTCCTCAAACTCAGAGATCCAGCTGCCTCTGCATCTCAAGTGCTAGGATTAGAGGCCTGTGCCCCATGCCATGCTCTTAGTCTATTTTTAAAAACTTTTTTTTGAGACTGTGTCACTTTTTGTTTATTTAATTTCATGTGCATTCCTGTTTTGCTTGCATGTCTGTATGAGGATGTTGGAGCCATCTGGAGCTGGAGTTACAGACAGTTGTGAACTGACATGCAGGTGCTGGAAATTGAACTTGAGTCCTCTGGAAGAGCAGCCACTGCTCTTAACCACTGAGCCATCTCTCCAGCCCCTTTGTAATCTATTGTTAGTAATCATATTGTTAATGCCTTCACTAGAACTCAAGTGCAAACAATAATGACCTTTTGTTCTTTAAATCAGGACTTGTTGACTTGCCTGGGGAGTGAACCCAACGATGTGAGTGTGACAGACAAAGTAAAGCACTCTAATGTTGATCTGCAGCTGGGGCTCTAAGTCAGAAACCAGAACTCTTTCTTTTCTCTCTTGAGGCAGCATTTCTCTATATAGCCATGGCTGTCCTGGAACTCAGTCTGTAGACTAGGCTGGCCTTGAACTCAGGGATCTAAAAGCTTGCACCACCACATCCAGCCCCTACATCAGAACTCTTAAACTCTTCCCATGACAACTTCTTTTTGCCTAAGAAAATGGCATATGACTTTGTACACTGTGTAAAACAGGTATACATTGAGAAAATAAATTTTTAGAAATGTGTTTTAATATAAATTGTTGGTATATGTATAATTTTGTCATAATTAAATATGGAGACAGCTGTAATCCCACGTACCTGTAATCCAGTGACTCCAGGAGTCAGAGGCAGGAAGATGGTTGTGATTTCAAGGCTGTCCTGGTCTACAAAGTGAGTCCAGGACAGCCAAGGCTACACAGAGAAACCCTGTCTCGGAAAAAAAAAACCCAACCCCCACTACCACCACAATCAGCAAGAACAACAACAAAAAACCCAAAGCAAAGCAAAACAATAAAGACAGGAAGAAACTGGCATATTACTGAGGAGGAAGGGTATCTAACACAATCCAACCTAAAGAGAGAATAAATTTAAAGCTCTAAACACTATTTTATATGTATGTATTTATGACTGCATAAACTTATATGCACTCTGTGCCTTCAAGTGCTTACAGAGGCCAGAGAGTGCCTTATCCTCTGGTACTGAAGTCACAGGCAGTTGTGAGCCACCTGTTGTGGGAGCTATATGAAATTTTAATCTCTTAATTATCTCTTCATCTCCTCAGAGATGTAATAATTTGAGGTTTATGTGTTGAGAATTAACGTACAAGAATGTCAAATGTCTATTTTTTCACAGTAAAGCCATACTTTCTCTAAGAGCATGTAGCTCACAATCGCTGCCTTCCTCACATGACAGTGAATAGGAGCTGACATGTTTCACACAGTCTGCATTTTATGGCCTAGCATGATGGCATGCACAGTCCACAGTGCTCATGTATGTGAGGGACAAGGCCACAGTGAGGCGCTGTGAAGCATGATGGGAGCTGCTGCCCGAAGCACCTTGGCTTCATCATGCCTTTGAGGTTGAATGTAGATTTGCCTATTGTGGGTTCAGGAAGCCTTGACTGTTGGCACTTTCAAAATATTACCAGCTTCTGGTACTTTTTAATTTAATTTTATTTATTTTTTTACTTTTTAAAGACAGTGGCTCACTTTGTATCCCTGGCTGGCCTATAATCTGTTATGTAGACTGGGTTGGCTTCAAACTCACAGAGATGGGCCTCTGTCTGGCTCTGGGATTAAATGCTCTGTCACCACATCTGGCTTTCCCCAGCTTTTAACAGCATGTCTGTGATGCCTCCCAATATTTGATACACCTATCTGAGAACTGACCAGCCTCCTGTCTCTCCTTTCCTCAGTCCCTCCTTCCTTCCTCCTACTCTCCCTCCTTCCCTTTATTTTTGTCTTTATTTTTAAAAAAATTTTTTAACAGAGTGCAGAATGCTTTCACTCTAGTCTGCAGCTCTTCCTTCACTGGGTGCAATTTTCCCATAACTACATTCTGTAGTTATGTAGCATGGCTGCAGGTGCTGGGCCCAGCCCCCACTGCTTGTGGCTGTACACTGCTTCATACGTGTAAGGTCCAGCCTATGACTGCTTTTCTACTTTCAGCTTATTTTAAGCTTATACATAGATATTTATATTGACAAGGTTCTGTGTGATTTTTCAATGTGCATTCTCTAATGTTCATACACACACACACACACACACATCACTTCAAATATTTTTAAATTTAAATTCATAACGAGTCTATTTTAAAACAGCCTAAAGTTCCCTTCTTAAAGTTGTACACACCAATGGTCTCATGACCGCTCACGTATTACATATAAATTACAACTGCATATTTAACATCGAATCATACATTTTATGTGTTTATTTCGATAACTAAAATTTTCTTACAAGACCCTTTTCAGCTTAGTTTACTTCTCTCTAAAGCTTTTGAAGGCCTAGGCTCTGTCCTAGAGAGAAGTCTCAGCAGATAAGGATGAACACAAACTGCTCTGTAGAGGTCCTGAGTTGGTTCTCAACACCTGAGCCACTTCCTATAATCTCTACTCTAGGCCATGTAACACCTGGGGCCACTGAGGACATCAACACATAGGGACTTACATGCACGCACACAGAATAAACACAAGCAGAAATAAATCCTAAACAGCAACAGTCATCTTCTGTTGTTGATTTCAGGGTTGTAGCTTTAAGGACAAATGCCCCATTATATTAAGAGAAGTGAAGTCTCTCATTCATGCTGTTGACCAGAGCAGGGAGTGGTGCCAGTTGCCTAGGAGCTCTTGGCACATATCAGCCAACTCTGCTAGCTAATTGGGTCTTGTATTTGTTACTGTTCTATTGCTGGGAAGACACACCATGACCCAAGCAACTCTTATAAAAGCATCACATTGGGGGCTTGATTACAGTTTTAGTATGGTTAGTTCATGATCATCATGGCCAAAGCAGAAAGGCATGGAGCTGGAGCAGTAGCTGAGAGCTTTGCATCCCGATCCACAGGTGGGTAGGCAAGAAAGAGAGGGTGGGGAGTAGAGACACTGACTAGGCTTGCTTTGGGTATTGAAATCTGACTGAGTTCAACCTAGGATTAAACATAGAAATACATATGCCCATATGGAACAATCTCATCCAAACCACCACAAGTCTTTAATTACTTGTTTTTTCTTTTCAATTGCTCCTTTCAGATAAAATCAAAGAGCTGCTGTCCCCAGGTACAGTGGATTCAAACACTCAACTGGTCCTTGTGAATGCCATCTACTTCAAGGGAAACTGGAAGGAGCAGTTTAACAAACACTATACCCAGGAGAAGCCTTTCAAAGTCAGCAAGGTAAACACAGTGCAGTAACAAGGAGACCCCTGGGCAAGGTCCTCTGTTCACAGAGAGGCTCCTCCTGAGCCTGCGCCTCTCCTGCCCTTGGGCAGCTCAGCAGCCAGGACTCTCTCAGCCTTGGGAATATTCTCTCTCCTTCCTCCTTTGCATGTCACCCATGGTGGCTGCAGGCTCCATGGCTTCAGGCCTGGCCCTGCTTCTTTCATGGCTTATTCTGTCAATGGCAGCTGCTATGGCCAAACGTGATGGCAGAGCTCTGCAGTGGACTTGAAATGGTCTTTCATAGATCTTTGGAGGTAAAGTCTCAACTCCATATGTGGTGTAGAAGGCTCCTTGTGGCCCTGAATGCAGCCCATTCCTCATATTCCCTTCAGTAGAGCACACTCCTTTCTTTTCAGTTGTCTTCCTAGAGGTGCTGTCTTGTGTCTTCCCTGTCCTTCAAGAGGACCACACCCCCAGCTGGTTGCCACAAAACAGTTCTGTGGGAAAATCTTTCTCACCTGTTTGGAAAAACAGCTGAGAGCAGGCGGCTGTGTAAAGCAAGCCTATCTCATGGCCTGAAATCAGTTAGCAGTGAGCCAGTGTGTGAAATTCCGAGTTGGCTTGATGGGATAAGCATAGAATTTTGCTTTTAGACTAGCAGACGAAGGATGTGTATGGGATAGACTCCATGTTCAAACTCTTCAAGGTTGGAGCATTTCTTGCTGATGACCCAGGGTTTTTGTTTTTCTTTTTGTTTTTTTATTCTCTCTGTCTCTCTCTGTCTCTCTTTGTCCCTCTTTATCTGTCTCTGTCTCTGTCTCTGTCTCTCTGTCTCTCTGTCTCTCTCTCTCTCTCACACACACACACACAAACACAGAGTTGCACAACACTCTGTCTCTCTCTCTTCCTCCTCCTTCTTTCTCCTTTTCCCTTTCTTCTTCTTCTCCTTCTTCTTCTTCTCCTTCTTCTTCTTCTTCTTCTTCTTCTTCTTCTTCTTCCTCCTTTTCCTCCTCCTCTTCATCTTATTCCTCCTCCTCCTCTTCCTCTTCCATCTTCTCCTCCTCCTCTTTCTTCTTTTCTTTGGTTTTTCAACACAGAGTTTCTTTGCATAGCCTTGACTGTGATGAACTCGCTTTGTAAACCAGGCTAACATCAAACTCACAGCAATGCACCTGCCTCTTTCTTGGGAATTGCTGGAATTAATGTCATGTGCTACTATGCCTCTCATTTCTGTTTCTTTATCTCTTTCTCACTTGGTCCATATACTCCTAGGCTGCCGAAACAAATTTATTGTATCAACACTCTGGATCATTAACCAGACATTGGATCTCCCAGGCAAACTTGAATTTGAACCTCCAGGTTCTCAGAATATGCATTTTATTTCAAGTTTTTTTTCTTAAATAAACTGTTCTGGATTTTCCTTATTAGATTATTTCTATCTTTGAAGTCACTTGTTGGCAAGATGTATGTTAGGACTTCCTTCACTGCAAGGAACCGAATCCCTAAATGACTATAGTTGAACTCATACAAATTCATCACCCACTAGGAAGGCAAGAATAGGTGGAAACTGGGGCGGCCTGCATGAGGTGATGTTCTTGGGACCTGGCTCTCCTTTCCTGCTCTGCTACCCTGAGCATGGGACCTTTTTCCTCATGCTCACACCAGGGCTGTAGCTTCTGCATTCTGCAAGAAGACATATGACTGAGAGCAAGAAGCCTCCTCCTGAGACCTTTCTCATCTATTACATAAGTAGAAGTACATACTGTGGTGATGCTAAGAGCAGTGCCAAGAGCCATTGTCATCTCTGCAGTAGACACACATTTCTCTGTGGCTCTAGCAGATGCTGACTGTAATCCATATATGCGACCATACCTCCAGATGCACAGGATTTTCTGTTGGTTTGGCTTTGTATTTAAATTGTGAGCAGTATTCCTGCTCATTAGTTTGCCACTAATATAGTCTTCTGATGTCACTTGAGAGCCTACTGAGCACCAGGCATTAACTGGCTGAGTGTTTGTACTTTTGTGAAGCTCTGTTTTCCAGGAAGAGAGAAATTTGAGACAAACATAGTTAAGAGGCAGTCCGGCCATCAGGCACAGAAGACAAGAGGCTGTTTCTGTGGAAGAAGAACATGAGAGACTGACCTTACCTCCTTTTCAGCAATGTGAGAAAATAACTCTCCAGATGTCCAGTTTGTTTTCCACAGTCCATGCTGGGCCTAGCAGCTGGTGAAGCACTGGGGCAGTTTTGCCCAGTGGATAGAATACCACAATATAGCATTGTAGTCATTTGCCATGCCAAAAATCTTCTCAGAGATCTTAGGAAGAGCCCTTGGTTAGGTTTAACACCAAATGGAGTTTCTGTTTCAAATTGGAGTTTGTCTGGTCTTTACAGTAGTACTTATTGTGGCTCTTGCTAAGTTCAGAGTCAAGAGGCATTGTCTTGCTACCTTGTCACTGCAGTAGACACAGATTGCTCTATGGCTACAGCAGATGCTGACCGTAATCCATGTATGTGGCCATGCCTTGAAAGGCACAGGATTTTCTGTTGGCATGGCTTTGTATTTAAATTATGAGCAGTATTCCTGCTCATTAGTTTGCCACTAATATAGTCTTCTGATGTCACTTGAGAGCCAACTGAGCAGCAGAAATTAACTGGTTGAGTGTTCATACTCTCATGAAGGTCTGTTTTCCTAGAGGACAGAAATTTGAGACAAGCACACATAAGAACACAGTGGTTGTTGGGAGGGCTCCAGTGACATACAGAGGAGGTGGCAAGATGCTGTGCTTGGGTGTGGTTGCAGTGAGAGCCACTGAGGAAACCTTCAATGTAAGATAGCATGTAAGCAGACACCAGGACATAAGAGTCCTGTTGCAGGTTCTGAGGACCAGTCTGTTGGGCAGGAAGGGACTTAATTCCTTAATTCCACAATACTACAAAAGCCTATGACTATAGTGGATCAAAGAAGAGAGGATGAAACAAATAGAGCAGGGAGCAGGGTGGGCTCCCTTTTCTATTCCTGGGTGTTGGAAGGACTTTATATGCCTTCTGTTCCTGCTAGAGTGGAACCGCACAAAGGTGTCCAGCCACAGCACTTTGGTCTCACTTGCTTTGTGCTGAGACATCTGGCTGCTGTGCTGAGGACAGTGACAAGGAGATCATCCCAGTATCCCAGGCTGTGCGGATGGCAGTGGAGGTTAAAAGTAAAGTCAGATTTTGGTTATATTTCAGACAATGCAACATGGTACTGAGTCCTATGCAGGGTCTATGAGAAAGACAATGGTCAAGGGCATGAAATGGTTTTGGCAACTGGAAGGAGGTCACCACTGTCAAACAAGGCAAGTAAGAGTTGTAGACAGAGCAGCTGTACCAAGGTATGTCAAAGTGCAAGAGTCAGATAGACTATAATATATATTTTTCCAGAGTTCAGGGAGAAGGTCAGGCTACAACAGTAAATGTGGGAGTTGTTTTCAAAGTCATGAAAGTAATGAAGGTAAATGAGATCTCAATAGAAAAGAATTTATGGCCCATGATATCACAGGTGTTTGTAGATTGGTTCAGTCATCTTTCTGTCTCTAAACAGTGGAGATAATCAACTTAATAAGAAAAAGGGTTCATTGGACTCAGTGTTAGGGGTTTAAGTCTATGATGAGATGGACCCATTGTTTTGAGGGTTCTGGAATGAATGTTGGGAACAGGAATTAGAGCAAAATTGTTCACTCCAAGGCCAGGAAGTGAAAGAGAGGAAAACATCCAGGATCCCACAGTTCCTTTCAAGGGCATACCTCAATGACATAAACACTTTCCTCTTGGTCCCACCTCTTAGTGAGTCCACCATTATGCCAGGCTTGGTGGCATATACTTTTAATCCTAATGCTCGGAGGCAGAGAAAGGTAGCTCCCTGAGTTCAAGACCAGCCTGCTCTGTGTTGCAAGTTCTAGCTCAATTAGGGCTACATAGTGAGATGCTGTCTCCAACAAACAAGATTCTACTTCTCCCCAACCTTGCTCATTGAGGCCTAAGCCTTGAAAAATGGATCTTGGGGACATGTAAGGTCTAATCAAGTGTTTGAGAGACTGAGTAAGTATTATAAAAGTTATTTCAAGAAAATGCTCCCAAGGCTTGAGAGATGGCTCAGCAGTTAAAAGCACATGTTGTTCTTGAAGAGGACCAGAGTTAAAATCCAGCACCTACTGGTGTCTCATAACCATCTATAACTGCAGTTCTAGGGAATTTGCATCCTTCTTCTGAAATATGCATGTACTAAACACACATAGTCTTGTGGTACCTCTCCATACATGGAGGCCAAATACTCATAAAACACCATTAAAATGCAGGTAGGTATTCAGCTGGGTTTGGTGGTGCATACCTATAATCCCAGAACTCTGAGAGGTAGATGCAGGTGATCTCTTTAAGTTCAAGCCAGGAAAGTGAGTCCAAGACAGCCAAGGTTATTAGGAGAAACCCTATCTCAAAAAGCAACCTCGTCCCCCCCAAAAGTATTTCTAGGTGCAGTAGCTGTCTCCCTTGGTTGAATTTGCCTAACGTGTCACTTATCTTTCCTTTCCAATTGATATTTATCCATTCTGTACAGAATGAGGAGAGACCTGTGCAAATGATGTTTAAGAAGTCTACCTTCAAGATGGCCTATATTGCAGAGATATCCACCAAGATCCTGATGCTTCCCTATGTCAGCAATGAGCTGCACATGATCATCATGCTTCCAGATGAGCATGTTGAACTGAGCACGGTGAGGAGCGCAGGCCCTTGATGAGGATGTGAGGGAGAAAGAGTAGCATTTGGGTTTCTGCTGGGGCAGCTCTCCTAGGCTCCCATGGTCATGTTTTTATCTTCTATTCATTTGTGGGCCTGGAGGGATGCTTGGCAAGCTCTCAGCATTGAGATGCTCCCTAGCCCCTCCCAGCTACCATATCACCCCACAGCCACACTCCCTGTGCAGTGTAGAGCCTCCCCATCATCTGAGGAGCCCTGTGTGCCAGCACTGTCCTAAAGTCTTGAATTCTCCTCTAGGTGGAAAAGGAAATAACTTATGAGAAATTCATAGAGTGGACGAGGCTGGACAAGATGGATGAAAAAAAGGTGGATGTTTTCCTCCCACGGTTTAAGCTGGAGGAGAACTATGTCATGACGAATGTGCTGTGCAAGCTGGGCATGACGGATGCCTTTGAGCCTGATAGGGCAGACTTTTCTGGTATGTGTTCCAAGAAAGGCATGTCTTTGTCCAAGGTCATACATAAAGCCTTTGTGGAGGTCAATGAGGAGGGCACAGAGGCTGTGGCTGCTACAGCTGTCCTCATGAAGCGGAGGTGCTTGAAGATCAACCCCAGATTCTGTGCAGACCACCCATTTCTTTTCTTCATTCAGCATGTTGAAACCAATGGGATTCTGTTCTGTGGCAGATTCTCTTCTCCCTGAGGGCGGGATGCTCCTGTCAGTCTTTTACTCACTCTATGGTTTACCTGTGACTCAAGTGACCTTACCAGTGAGTGCAATGACAGTTATGAAATAAAGGGCTTTATAGCACCCACCTTCCAAACAGTGTGTCTCTCTGTCTCATGGGAGCGCTTTTCCTAAGCTCTAGATTTGCACTTCTGTGGGTTTGTGGTGAAGCTGGCTGCAGAGCTCATCCCTGCTGCAGGACCCTGTGGCTGCCAGCACAGGCAGGTACGTGTGCTTCTGTCTGCTTCCTTAGTAGCATCAGGATCTCATCTCACTTTAAGTGAAAAAAAAAAAAGCTAGTGAACTGAAGTTCTGATGAGTGGGCAGCAGGAACATGCCTCAGATGGTCTCTGTGTAGAACTGTGTGCCAAAATTTGTATAAGCCAGACAGGTGGGGTGAGCAGGCACTCAGCCCAGTGAGAAGAGCTCGCTTTTCCTATATCTGCTTTTCTCTGTCCTGTGGTATGACACATAGACCCCTTTAGATGCACACTGTCCACTTTCTCCGAGGGCTTGTAATCATGAGGTCATTCCCAGGAATATACTTGACTATAGCTGCATGAATAGTCACCAAGTGACTTTCTACTTAGTAACAAGCATTACAAGTAAAACCTTGAAAGTTTCTTCAGGCGTGTTTGTTGGTTGCTAGAAATACAACAAAAGCACTCAGCAGGAAGGGAAGCAATTGCAGGGGGCAAGGTCTGTGTGGAAGAGTCATATTGGAATTCTAAGGGCTAGCAAAGCAAGAAGGACTTTCCATGAGCTATGTGCAGTTTTGCAGTAGACATAATCTATGACATCAATACCCTAAGTGACAGAAACCATCTCACTACATGTGACAAAGGCCTTCATGATACAAGTTATGAAGAATCTAGGAATATGAGGATCACATCTCAACACAATAATGGCAATGCACAACAGGACTAAAGACAGCAGCACCCTAAGTGGAGAAAAACAAAGGACTTGTACTAGCATAAGGAACCAAACAAGGATGGCCACTCTCCCCATTGCTGTTCAATGTTGTGCTCTAAGTCTTGGCTAGATCATAAGACAAGTGGATTAGATAAAGGATATTCAAATAGGAAAAGAAAAAGCTTACGCCTCCTTATTTGAAAATGACATGATTCTATGTTTAAAGATCTTAAGGATGCCAAAAGTACAGATAATAAACACTTTCATCAAAGTAGCAGGATACAAAAAGCTAACACATAAAAGTTGCCTTCTATATGCAAATATGCCAAGAAGGAAATAAGGGACACAATGGCATTTACAATAGCCTTAAACCAAGGTTTTAACCCCCCCCCCACGAAGAAAAACCTTATTCAGCAAAGGATACATTAATTTAAGTGAAGAACAGCCTACAGAATAGAAAATAAATCTTTACCAGTTTCTGTCAGAGTCTTAGTGTCTAGAATATATGAAGAACTAAAACAATAACAACAACAAGAGCAATCCCATAAACATTAAGAAAACAACTCAACTAAAATCTGGGAGATAAGACTAAACAGTTCTCAAAAGAATATAAGGAAACTTGTGGAAAATGGAGGGGAAAGATTAAAGGACCTGGAGGTGACAGGAACTTCACAAGAAGAACAACAGAGTCAACTAACCAGGGCCCAGAGTTGCCTGCTGAGACTGAAGCACTAACCAAGGACCTTGTAGGACTGGACCTAGGCCCCTTACAAACATGCAGCTGATGGACAGTTCATAAATCAACTCTCTCTGGCATGGACTCTCTTGCCACCTTTTCCATTACTTCCCCCCCTGGCAGGACTGTATCACCAGGCTACAGGGGAAAGCCACATGCTCAGTCCAGTTCTGATAGTACCTGATTAACTGGAGTGGATGGGAAGGGACATCCCATTTTCTGAGGAATAACAGAGGTGGGGAGAGGAAAAAAGGAAGGGAGGGTGGGACTGTGAAGTGAGTAGGGATGTAAAGTGAATAAATAAATAAAGAATAAAAATAATAAATGCAAAAGACAGGAAATATTTTTAATTGTCTGTATATTTTAAAATGTTGCTATCAAGAAAGTGCAAATGCTTTGAGATTTCCCTCTACTGGTCAGAATGGCTAAGAACAACAACAACAAAAAAAATCCAAAACCAAACTTCAAAAGAAATGCTGATACAGATGTGGAAAAGGAGAACACTTATTCACTGTGGATGGGTATGCAAACTGGTACAAAAGTATGAAAATAAGTTTGCTGTTCCTCAAAGAGCTATGAATAAATCTACCATATGATCTAACTATACCACTCTGGGACATATACCCCAAAACTAAATCTTACTAGAGAGATACTTTGTCTTCTAAATTCACTGTTACTTTATTCACAATAGCCAGGAAATGGAAATAGCCTAGATGTCCATCGACCAATGAATGGATAGTAAAGAAAAATGGGTTGTATTTACACAATGGAATATTATTCATCTGTTAATAATAATGAAATTAAGAAATGATCAGGCAAAATGGTGGAGAAGAAAAAATCATCATTTGGAATCAAAGATCCTAAATCCAGAAAAACAAACATTATATGTTTTCTCTTATATGTGAATGCTAAATTTGAAATTTTGTGCCTGGATCTTTCTTCTTGTTGTTTTGTATTGTTTTTGTTTGTTTTGGTCTTTGAGACAGGGTTTCTCTGTGTAGGTCTGGCTGTCCTGGAACTCACTCTGTAGAGCAGGCTGGCCTTGACTTCACAGAGATCTGCCTGCCTCTGCCTCCTAAGTGCTGGGATTAAAGGCGTGCACCCCCGCCACCTGGGGAATCTTTGGAAATCTTTTAAGTACTCATGGATATCAGGAAAGTGGTTATGGACCGAGATGGTGTGAAGAGGAAATGGGAAATAAGAGCACAGGGAGGATTGGGTGTCTTGGGGAATGGGAGGGCAGGACAGAGCAGGGAGTGCGGGGAGGAAGGCTAACATCACAGAGTTCCACCTCTAGCTGAGGGGCTTTTCAAGATAGAGTAAGAGCTGTTAGGCAGTGACTTCAAGATCTTCTTCCTTGGCAGGGTTAGGTAACTATTTCTCCCTACTTAATGCCTGCCTTCCTTGCTTCATAGCTGCATCAGATTCTAAGATAATTGCCCTGAGCAGTGCTTCTCAACCTTCCTAGTGCTGCAATGCTTTAACACACTTGCTCACACTGTAGTGAACCCCAAGCACAAAAATATTTTCGTTGCTACTTCAGAACTGTAAATTTGCTACAGTTTTAGGATTGTAATGTAAACATGTCTATTTACTTCCTGATGGTCTTCGGAGACCCCATGTGAGAGATCACTCAACACCCGCCCCCCCAATGGCAGGAAACCCCAGGTTGAGAAATGCTGGCCAAATGTACTGGGACATGAACTGGATAATAAGCCAAGGCTTTCAAGCAGAAGATACGTGTATAGAGACTCAGTGAATGGCACTGCTGTGGCTAGAATGTCAGAGATGTTCTCTACATACGGAGAGACAAAATGTTACGGGTTCAAAGCTAAATTATATTTGGATGTTTGGTCCTTTTAAACAGCCAATCTATTTATAACCTTCCTCTGTACATAACTTATTCGTGACCTAAAATGAAACTATTTATTTAGATAAACTTCAATGAGATCTGTAGCAACCGTTTTAAAAAGTTTACTCTGCCTTCCCCACAGTGTCCTCCAAAAGCAAAACTTCAAATCTTATTTCCACCACTGATACCTGTTCCATCATCAACTCTTCTATTTATGTTTATCCCCGTCTCCTAATCACCTCATGATTTTCAAGCTCTCCATGGACTTTGTAACATACGCTAGAGTTACTCCTTTGAGAACTGCTTTGACTGCTATCTACAGGTAAGCACCGTTTTAGTCTGCATGTGATGCAGGTGTCCTAGAACGCTGCCCAGCCACAGTGCTTGCACTGGTGTGGGCAACAGCCTCTTGATGCACTAGTGTAGACACCAGAGTCTTCCCTAGAGATCAGTTGGCCCTAGAGACTGCTCACTGGAGATCATGAGTCCCTCCCCATCTACGACTGTCCAATTCTAGCTCAGAAGAAGCTGGACTCCAGTCCACACCCATCATCCTTTCAGTCTCCTCAACCTTCCTTTCCTGTAAAATCATTTATTTATTTCTTTAACATAAACTCAAATAGTCTAGCAATGTAACATTATACTCCAGGACAGACTGCTACAATGCCTCTACCTCTCTAGCTAAAAACTCCCAGGTCTATGAGGTCTCACTGAAAAAGTGAGTTCATACAAAATGAATGTTAGTGGCCACATATTTTGTTCCCCACCTCCCTTCCCTGTCTCCTGCTGGGGAATCAGAGTCTGTCAGCAGGCTCCTGCTCTGAACCCCCTCCCTCAGCTTTAAGAGAGCCTGTGTCCTCTGGCAGGCTCAGTAGTTCAGAGCACTGAAAGCTCTTTTGGAGGATCCAGGGGGATCCAGTGACTCCTTTGACCTCTACAGGCAGTAGGCAGTGTGTGGTGCACAATCATATGTACATGTGGTGCACAGGCATACACTCATGTGGTGCACATGCACCCATAGGAGTGGATACACAGGCATAGACACAGGCAAAACATACATACACATATAATTAAGTTAAAAAAGAAGAGCTCATGACTCTGGTATGTGGGCCTAGTTCCTATCTTCTAAGCCTCTTTCCTGGGCCATTATGTCTCAATGTTTCTTGTTGCTTTTCAGTCAATTCTTTTGCCTCATAGAACTCCAAAACCATGATGCCCTTGATGTACTTACAGCAGCCCTGGCACCTGGAGTAGCATACATTGTTCATGTCAATCAACAGTACAAAATGCAGGTAAAAACCTAACATGCTTTAAGAGGGTGTGGTAACACTGCCTACAAAAAAAAAGGTCCTGACTCATTCAGAAAAGTTCTAGACTGTTCTGTTCTAATCTGATAGTCTTGCACAAAGGCTGGGCTCTATTTATTGAGCCTCACAGCAAATGTTGTAATGAAAAATATTGCGGAAATTTTGTCCTCATTGATTTTTTCCACAGGGGCCTCACAAGGGGATTTGGTTTTGCCCTGTGACTCTGAACAGCACAGAAAGCCACAATCAGAAATTATCAATAGAGCTCTATCTGTGGGTTGTTTTCAACTTTTTTTAAAAAAAAGGGAAGTTCTTGTTTTCAGTACCTTGATGCTTCCAGTAAATGACTGAGATCTGCCACCACTTCAAAGACACATACATTATTTTGAGTTGAGAACAAATGAGTCACAGAGGAAAATTAGGAAACATTGTGCAATTGAGGTCATGCATTCATCTGAGCTTGCAGGAGTTAGTTAGTTACTTTGGAAATCCAAAGTATAGTAAGATTGGTTACAAAGTTTATCTTAGTAGTCAGTTAATTCTGAACAGGTTGAACCAACAGTGTAATCAGAATAAATATATAGTTATAAATGATTACATAGTTTATTATTGACCTGGTTGCAGGTTGGGTGGAAGTTTGATTTATAAAGGCAAGCTTCAAATAGCACTGCTGAGAAACTACATTTCTTTGAGAGGATACAAAGGTTGGCAGCTCTGAGAGAGCACAAGGGGTTGGCTCTCTTGGTCATTGTCCAGTGGGATTTATTCATGCACATGAGTTTTCTTTGCCTCCTTAATCATTTAGTGGATTTGTGTCCTTTAGATTACAGGCCATGGAGCTCCAGATGGCACGATTTCATGAACATCATCTGTTACCATCAGCTTCAACCAGTCAGGCCCCCAGCATTCCTTCTTAGCTCAGAAGCAGTTCCACAACAAAGAAGATCTCCATCTGATGTCAGTGACTTAAACTTGATCTGTCAAGGGAAAATTGTAGAGACAAAAAAGGCCCAAAGTCCCCCACCCTTCAGCAGGAGAACCTGAGTGCCTCAAGCCTGTTTCAGCAACTTGTGATGCCTTATGCATCCTGATGAGTCCTGCGGTGCCTGTAAATGTATTACCTGCCTATCCTAATATGACTTCATACAAAAGGCCCATAACCTAAGACCAAGTAATGTGCCCCACTGTTGTAAAAGGATCCCCTACATCTCAGGAGGGAGATTCTGTCTGAGAATTTTCTTCCTGTTCTGTTGTTTCTCCTGTAATACACATTCTTTATTAAACCACACATCAGTTGTAATCTGGTAAATTTTTTATTAAAGATTTTTACATATACATTTATATTATTACACATATGTATAATAAACTACTTGCAGCAAGAAGAACCACAAAACAAACAGGAATTATATATGATATAGGCAAAGTGTTTTGACTCTTTGTATTTGGCAGCCTTGAAGAAAAACATCTTTCCTATCTTGGTGAGTCTCAAAATCTAAACGTAAATCAGTATCTAACATATGTGTTCATTTTCAACTTAAAGCATCTATCTAGATCTAAAAACATCTTAACCCCTAATCAAGCAATCTCAATTGTAATCTGTACCAGCATTTTACTTGCTCTCAGGCAATTTCTTCATTCCTACATAGGTCAGTAACCGGTGCCTGGGGAATGGTGCTGCCCTTGGTGGGCTAGGTCAGCCCTCAGCAGTTAACTTAATTAAGACAACCTGACAGACACATCCACAGTCTAACCCTGGGTTTTCGAACCACTTGGTCTTGACCTTCTGGCCACCTGCTTCAGATGAGGTGCTGCTGCCATACTTGGGGACTGCTGCCTGGAGCCTGGGCTCTCTGTGCTGTTATGTACTTTCCTGAGGAAACAGAAAATGAATGGATAATGCTACATCCTACTAGGGCTGTGGAAGATATAAAGAACTTATTGGGCTAAGAACTAGCAGATTGC
This sequence comes from Acomys minous, assembly GCF_964271855.1. NCBI lineage: Eukaryota > Metazoa > Chordata > Mammalia > Rodentia > Muridae > Acomys > Acomys minous. Next base: position 59,988,025 of record NC_140490.1, read on the forward strand.
TTGTCTTGGGGTATGACAATTGTCTCTTGACTTAATTCTGAGCCTATATTTCTCCTCACCCTTCTCAAACTGCACCAGGGTCCAGGTGGTTTAACTAAAGATCCTCTTCTCTCACACAGCCATATAGACTCAGCCCCTTACCCCCCTTATCCCTGCTCCTGTCCTTACTGGCTTGTCCTCTTTGGTCTCAGCTCTCCTAAGTCTCTAAACCCTAAGATGTTCACATGGCCACAGCCCTGCAGTGCCCCAGGCTGGAGCTCAGGCTTGTGTAGCCACAGCCCCATTTCCTCCTAGTGATGGATGCTGTGACCCTGTCTTCTCTTGGCCAACTGGTGTGTGAGAGCTTCTGCCCAAGGCTCAGCTATGAGGTCTGGGTATAAAAGCTCTGGAGTTGCAGACGCTTCTCTGTCTGAGGCCTTCTGTGCCTTGCTGGGCTCTGTGCTCATTCCCTGGAAGGAAGGGACACCCCCAGAGTGGGCAGCTGCTGAGGGTCTGAACTCTTTCCAAAGTGGTGCACCTCTGGGCTAAGTGGGTAAAGTGCTTGCCAGTCTAGCCTACTTGACTGATTAAATAAATGGAATGAGCTAATTGTCAATGGAACTATAATAAAACTAAATAATACATAAATATATAAATATATAAATATATAAATTCAGGTTCATAGGAGGGGTAGGGGAAGGGAGGTCAGGCACTGAGGTCAAGGGAAAGGAAGGAGAGAGGGCAGGGCAGTGGGAGAAGGGCAAGGGCAAGGACAAGAGAGGTCAAAAGGGGACAGTGACACCCAAAATGTCTGGTTTATATAGGGAGTCTCTGGGAGAGGGGAAGTCCTGCCCCTAGGTAGAGGGCAGGGCAAGCCAGCCACGCCCTGCAGCAGGACCTAACATTACTGACCTGAGTTTGTTCTTTAAAACCCATGTAAAGGTGGAGCTAAATTTGCTTCCACAAAATTAGCTTCCAACCTCCACAGGTGGGCTGCCACACAGCCTCACACATAAACACCCCCTCTCTTTCCCTCCCTTCCTTTGTCTGTTCCAGCCTCCCTCCCTCCTTCTATCCCTCCCCCCTCTCTCTCTCACACACACACAATAATAATAATAAAAAGACAAATCATGTTTACTTTAAATTCATTAATCTATGTTTTTCATCTTGCTTGTTTTCACAGCCACTCACCTACTGGGCCAAATCAGTCATCTGGGTCATATTAGGCTCCTCCTTCGTTACCAATCTAGGGCACAGGCCCCATCTGTCTATCTGTTTTTGTGTTTTATTCATTTCACTTATTTATTTTGATAGAGGGTTTCACTATGTAGCTTTGGCTGGCCTGGAACACCATGTTTAGACCAGGCTGTCTAGTACCTTTAACATGGTGGCTACCGTGCAGTGGCAAATTTATCTATCTATCTATTATTTATTTATTTATAATTTCAATTTTATTAATTTATTCAGATTACAACTCAATTGTTATCCTACCACTTGTATCCTCCCATTCCTCCCTCCCTCCTTCCCTCCCGCTTTCACTCTATTCCCCTCCCCTAGGTCTATGACCGAGGGAGACCTCCTCCCCCACTATATGGTCATAGGCTGTCAAGTCTCATCTTGGGAGCCTGCTTATTATTTCTTTGAGTGCCACCAGACCTCGTCACCAAGTGGAAGTGGTCAAATATGGAGCACGAGAGTTCATGTGAGAGTCAGTCCCTGCTCTCCACGTAACTGTGGACAATGTCCTGTCCATTGGCTAGATCAGCAAGATGCTGTAATAACGCAGGGTAGCTGAGCATAGCAGAGACAGTGCAAATAGAGATATGCCTGGGGTGGGGGGTTGTGGAGTGGTGGCTGGCAGGATAATGGGACCAGCAAGCCTGGAAGGCTTGCTCACAGCTGTCAATGCAGCTGGATTGCAGACAGCAAGTAAGGCTGGAGGAATGAATGGCCAGCAGGGCCAGGGAGCCACAAGGGGCCCATCAGGATCTGCCATTTTGGCCTCCCTCTGAATCAAAGTAGACCATCTGAGACAATAAGCACATATTCCTGGGAACTTAAAGTCTAGTCAGAGGAAACGTGTGCACTTAAACCCAGAAAAGTCCATGGTCAATAGGAGTGCTTAGCCAAAAATAG